>NW_024881280.1:31830315-32466149 GCF_018691265.1 Tyto alba | reverse complement strand
TGATTGTTTGTTTAACGCAATTTTACGTCTGCAAGGTTAGCGAAGAGCGGATGCGAAATGAGAAACTCCGAGAGCAGGTTTTGCGAAGCGGGTATCGGAACTGGGGCTTTCACGGCAAGGCTGCTGAGATTAAAACAGAATAAAAGAGAACTTCCCCACGGGGGTGACAAGTTATTTGACAAAAAAAAAAAAAAAAAAAAAGAAAATTTCTAAATTAGGAATGAAAGTAAGCGTTGCAGCGTGGCGGATTATCCTTCGGCAGAGCCTTCCCGGTAGAAACACGCGTGGGGAGCGGAGCGCTCGCCCGGCCCGGGTGCTGGGTGCCCGGCCCCCGCCGCACCCACCCGTGCCCCGCGGTTCTGCTCTCGCCGGGGCGAAGCCGGAGCTGAAATTCGGGTGCGAGCGATGCTGAGCACCCCAGGAGCCGTCCCTGGAGGCGCGTACCCCCCCCCCCCCTCCACCGCGGGCCTCCGCATGAGCGGGACTTCAGCGGGGTTACTCGGTTCCCCGAGGGGCGGCCGTGGGGGCAAGAGGGGCTGTCCCCTCCGCCCGTCTCCTTCCCTCCCACCCGCGGCCCGGAGCCCCGCGGGGAGCCCCGTCCCACGGAGCCGCGGCCCGGGCCCACGGAGCCGCGACGGGGAGCTCCCCGCGGGGAACCCCGGGGGGGGTTCCCCCCTCCTGGGCGGTGGGAGAGCCGGCCGTGCCCCCGGCCCCCCCGGGGGGGGGGGGGGGGCTCCGAGCCCCCGCTGGCCGCCGGGGGGGCCGCGAAGGCCACGGGAGATGCTACCGCGCGTTGCCGCGGAGCCGCCGAGGACGTGGACGAGCATCCCGATGGCGGAATTAAGCAGCGCGCTGCTGGGCGGGCAGCCTGGCCGAGCTGCACCCGGGGAATTACTTACCCCAAACGCCCAACAAACCAGCCCCAAACAGCCCCCGAAACCCAAGCCCAAACAAACAAACAAACAAATAAACAATAAAAAAAAAAAAAAAAAAAAAAAAAAAAGGGAGCCCTCGCAACAGCAGCAACAACAGAAAAATCCCAAGTTATCAAAAAACTCTCCCCTCTGTCAAACGCTTTCACTTCACGTCAAATGTGAAAAATTTGTACGAAGCTCAGGTCTAAATGCCAAAGGCGGAAAGGAATTGATCGGCAAATAAACTGAGGTAAAGGAAACGATGCTAGTAATTAGTCACATCGCCATGTATCAATAAAGTGAGAATTAAGTCTTGGCGTTCTTTAATGTTTATACAAGTCTTTTGCTAGAAATAGGGTTTTGGTTTAGGTCATTCTCGGATGCAGTTTTAGAATATCGAGGAATATCGAGGAAAGGAAGGACAAAGTGCGAGTAAGCGCTAACGAGGATATTCTTTGTTGAGGAAAAATAATGTGTTCCTCTTAAACGGACTCTAATGGCTTGTTTTCATTTCATGCGTACAATTTCCTACCTTCTTTGATGGGGGGTTGATGGGGTAAATAGTCTAATCTTATTCAGTTCACCTCCTGTGGATTCCCAGTGACAGTCGTGACAGACGAAGTATTCTGCAAATCACAAGAGCCAGCTACCAAGAGAGCCAAACCTCTTAATAGGAAGAGTTTTAGGGACTTTAAACTGCTCCATTTTAAATTCACGGAACATGCAAAATATAAAGTTGTCCGTATCACTGCAACTCTAGAGGCTTTGTTTTCTAAGCTAGAAAATTCAAGATTCTGCCGTAAAAAAGGAGAGAAAAAGGCACCAGGATGGATCAGAAGCAAATCGGAACACCTACCAGACCCGGGGATTTGAGATGGCACTGTTCTTTAACATTTCCACCTCCTGGCTTGTTTAACAAAAAAAAAAAAAAAAAAAAAAAAAAAAAAAAAAGAGAGAGAGAAGGCATTAAAAAAAAAAAAAAAAAATTATACCTGTCTGGATCTGAATCTGTTAACAACAAAAAAAAAAAAAGTTCACAACATTCACGAGTCCTAGTTCCGCCAGGTGATCTAGGAAAAGAGAGGGGAAAAAAAAAAAAAAAAATAGCTCGTTTACTCAGTGAAGACGTTGTTGCTTCACTGCATAAAGCTTAAATCAGAAGAACGCATACTCCTCGGTGCCCTTTCAGTTCCCCGAGTCGGGGGACGCAGGATTCAAACCCTGCTACAGAAACACTTGGAGGGGGGGAGTTGCATGGTTGTATTGCAGTTTATTTATATATATATATTTTTAATGCTTTTTTAAGCAATTCGAAGCATAAACAATGAATCCGAGCTTCAGACAGAGGAAATCGCACCCACTAATGTGAACTAACACGAGCAAAGTAGGTGCATAATAGACAAGAGTAGGAGCTGCTAACCACTTCTGCACAATGGCATTAATAAGATTAACCTGGGCAATTAGCCGGTGCAGCAGAGATCAAGCCTAAATCTGGGGCCTCTCAAAAAAAAAACCACTAATGGAAAGGATTACGTTAATTTCATTAATTCTCAATACACAGACCCGAGCTCCTTTCACTCCTTTGTGTAACCCCCACCTCTTCCCCACCAAAAAAGGGGGAGAAAGAAAAAAAAAAAAAAAAAATCAAATCTGGTTTTGTTTGTCATCTGCATATTACCAGGAACTAAATCCAGGATGACGTCGCCTGGGTATAAAAAAGGGAAGAGGTTCACATGGATTATACTCCGAGCAGCCCTCTGGGTTGAGATCAGTAAACAGGCGAGAGTTGAGGGAGGGGTGGGGGGGGGGTGGGAGGAAAAGTTCCAGGGGTGGATCCTGCGCACACGCACACGCACGGACACACACGCGCGCTCTGCCCGCAAGCTGCCCTCGGAAAAAAAAAAAAAAAAAAAAAAAAAGCTCCGCTCTTCTCTCTCCGATCCCCTTTTTAACATTTCTCCGAAAAGTTTCGATCCCGTGTCTCTCCAGCTTTTCCCCCTTCACCCCCCCACCCCAGCCACCACCACCACCTACCCTCCCTCTCCCCCCCCCCCCCCCCCCCCCCCCCTCCCCTCTTTCTCCCCGTCCCTCCCTTCCCGCTGCCCTGCCCCGGCACGGTTTGGGGTATGCCTGCGAGCATGTTCAGCATCGACAACATCCTGGCGGCCAGACCTCGCTGCAAGGATTCGGTGCTGCTGCCCCCCCCGACCGCCGCTCCCGTCGTCTTCCCCGGCCTCCACGGGGACTCGCTCTACGGCGGCTCCTCCGACTACGGCGGGTTTTACTCCCGGGCGGTGGCCCCCGCCTCCGCGCTGCCCCCGGCCGTCACCGGATCTCGGCTCGGCTACAGCAACTACTACTACGGGCAGCTCCATGTGCCCGCGTCCCCCGTGGGCCCCGCGTGCTGCGGGGCCGTGCCCCCCCTGGGCGCCCAGCAGTGCTCCTGCGTCCCCCCCGCAGGTAAGGCGGCCCCCGCGTGGGACGGGACGGGCTTTCTTTGTTTCCCGCAGGAGTGGGGGGGGGGGGGGGGGGGGGAGCTGGCGGCCCGCAGGAGCGCGGGTGGGCGGCGGGGCGGGGTGGGAGAGCGTTTTCGCGGCGTGGGGCTGGGGGGAGCAGCGATCTCATGCAAAGCCTGTCGTCGTCTCGTCTGTCTGTCCGTAGGTTACGAGGGCACTGGGTCAGTCCTGATGTCCCCTGTTCCCCATCAGATGTTGCCCTACATGAACGTGGGCACTTTGTCGCGGACGGAGCTGCAGCTGCTGAACCAGCTGCACTGCCGGCGAAAAAGGCGGCATCGGACGATCTTCACTGACGAGCAGCTGGAAGCGCTGGAAAACCTCTTCCAGGAAACGAAATACCCAGACGTGGGCACCAGGGAACAGCTGGCCAGAAGGGTGCACTTAAGGGAGGAAAAAGTGGAGGTATTTTTGCTTTCCTTCTCCCCCTTTCGCGTTTAAACGGGCTCGGGCTGGAGGTGCCGCGGGGGGGGGGGAAGAGCAACAGGTTTTCGGCCCGGGAATGTTTTGTCTTAACGATTTGCAAGAGCCCTCCTGGAGGCGGCTGGCCGAGCCGATCGCACGGCTGTGAGCAAATGTCGGGAGGAGGCCGTGGCTCCCGAAGGCGCTCAGCTTTTCCCCAACACCCCCCCCCCCCCCCCCCCCCCCCCCCCCCGGGAGCGACCGCTCTCCCCTCGGCTGCGAGCGGCTCCGGGCGAGGCAGGGCTCCGGCAGGGCGGGGGGGCAGTCCGCGGGTTGGCGGATTTGTATTTCCCCCCCCCCCCCATATTTTATTTTATTTTATTTTATTTTTACGAAATAGGTTTGGTTCAAAAACCGCCGGGCAAAGTGGAGGAGGCAAAAGCGATCGTCTTCGGAGGAGTCAGAAAACGCACAAAAATGGAATAAAGCGTCTAAAACGTCTCCGGAGAAGAGACAAGAGGACGGGAAAAGTGACTTGGACTCCGACAGCTGATACCTCGCAGCGGGGGGGGACGTTTCCCGTGGACTGTCGGATCCGCTCCAAAGGATGCTACTCGTATCTTGCACAGGCTCTGCCTTGTTGGAGGGGGAAAATATCTGTATATAATGTACCGTGCCCCGAGTTGATTTCGTGTAAATAAAATGTGTTGCGGAGGTGTTGCACGGGTGGACGGCGGCGCGTTGGCTCACCCCCGCGCCGCGGGGAGAGGAGGAACCGTGGGGAGCGGAGCGGCGGTGCCCCGCTCCCCCCGGGGCCAGGGTCGGCCTGGCCGCCTCGGTTCCTTATTTTAGGAGGTTGGGGGCAGTTGGAGAGCAAGAGGAGGGCCCGTCGCTCGCCTGCTGGCTGCGGATCGGTCACCCCGGGGGAGCGGTGGCCGCTCCCGGCCCGGCCCCGACGGCAGCAAACCCCCCCCCCCCGGCCCCCGCAAGCCGGAGGCGATGCCCTTAAGAAATAAATACCTGCAGGCAAAGCAAACCCGGCCTCCCCCTCGTCCCTCTGCCCTCTTTCCCTGCCCTTTCCTCTCCCTCTCGCTGCGGTGACGCCCCGTTGAGTTCCCGAAGCGGTTGCTTTGATTTCCCCGTTGAGAAAAAAAAAAAAAAAAAAAAAAATCTATCTGGCCACATCGGTGTTTAAAATCGCTGTTCATAAATTTCAGACGTTACGGTCTGAGTTACGCTTGGGGGGGAGGACGAGCCCTCGCTGCTTTTTGGGGTGCTTCACGGGAAGATGCTAAGGGAGGCTTTCTCCCCTTCGAGGCAGCACCTTTGCAATTAGGAAAGCGGTGACAGCCTGGTCTCATTTGACTCTTCCCTCTACGAGGGCCTCGTAAAAGGGACGTTCATTCCCCCTGTAAAATTCACATTCATTTTCCTTAAGTTTTTTCTTCCCGTGACCCCCCAGCTCTCGGTGCTCATCCCTTCAGAACTTAACCACCGCGGTTTCGCCGTGTTGATTTGTTTAGAAAGACCTTTCCCTCTCCTTGTCTACAAAGACTGGCTATAAATTTAAAACAAGCGACCTGAAGGTGTAAAGCCAATGCAGATAACCTCTGTCTGGAAGTCTTCATGCTGTGCCTTTCATTCAGAAGTTAAGTGCTAGTAAGCTGATTTCCCTTAATTATGGCCGATGCCAAAACTCACCTGTGTCTATTCAGCTTGCCCAGCTTCGGCAAGAAATTGGTTTATAGAAAGGTGCTCACCATTGCTTTCAGTGCCACTGAAAAGGGTCAGCTGCTGTGTTGCTTGTCCTTGTGCTTTTCCTTGTGCTTTTCCTCCCTTTCCTGATATAATACCCAGCTTTTTTATGGATGTTGTAGCATGATGCGTATTGCAGGTGTTAGTGCAGTAGAGCCAACCTCAGTACCTTGTCTGCTCAGGTATGAGTTCTTAATGTACCCCTATTTCCACGTAGATGTGGTATCTCTCTCTGAGCAATCTTTCCCTGTACCAAGATGTAGGGGCAGCTGCTGTGGAAGAAATTAAGAGTGGTTTTGTATGAGTCAGTCCTTTAGGGGGCTTACGGTTTCATCGCTACTGCTCTCTTGAAGAAGAAATTTAGCCTCTTGTTCTTGAGAGCAGCAGAGGAGGAAGGGGAAAAGCAAATGTCTTCTTTTTCTTCTTGCAAATATATCAGGGTTTGGCTCTACGGCACTTTGCATTTTGGAGATGCTACCCTAGTGCTATGGATGCATGTCTGATCTCTGTAAACTGTATTGAATTACAACTCAGCAGCACTACCAATTAGTTTTCACATTACTGAAAATTAGTTTTCAAAAGAAGTGTTTTGTTATGTTATGTGCAGGAAGTCTCACTGGGTGGATTTTTAATGTCACCTCCTCTGTATTTAGTTATTGTTAGGTTTTAAAGTGCATACTTAATTTGCAAATAAAAGCCAGGTCTAAGGATAATATTGCCCAGGATTTTGCAAATGCTTATATATTTTCTTTACTTCCCATGTATAAATATCCTTAGTGCCACACTGGGAGCTTGGTAGGGTTTTGTTTTGTTTTGCATTTTTGTGTGTGTGGTGGTAATTTTGTAAGTTGCTATTAAGGATTTTAGCCTGCATAGTTGAATGTGGGAGTTCAACTGGATCTGGGCTTGTAAGGAGTGGGCTTTAAATATGTTTTTGATAACCAGTAGTAGCTACTTAATGTTATAGTCCATATCTGTAGAGATTTTTACACATTTCCAGTGGGAGCAAGGTGCTCGAGAGCTGTGGAAGCTCCAGGTCACTGAATGTGCCAATTTATGGATTTATTTAGCACTTTTTGTTCTGTGGGAGCATGGGATGTGACATAAGAATCAAAACCTTGTGTTCCAGAACATGCTTTCTATGCATGGGATTGTGATGAAATCACCACTGATTACTTTAAAACCATGTTTTGCCTTAGTTGGAGTTGATTTTTGAGTTTTCTATAAACTCTTGATTACTATAAGCTTGATTCTGCGGTCACAGTTATCTATTCTTATTACTATATGTAGATGTAGACCTATTAGAGTTAATAATATCACTTAAAAATCTAATTGAAAAGCAATTTTAATCTTGACCTAAAAGCTTTAGCTTACTTACTGAAAATGATATTTGTGCCATTAGACAGTAGGAGTAGCTGTCTCATTCTTTTTCTCACTAGTTTCCATTGAAAACCCAAAGGCTTTGTTCTACCTTTTTTTTTATGCTACAAAATCAGATCCTATGCAGTATGGAAGAGTCTGATAACTGAAAACTGGTGAGAAGGTTGCATCAAAAGGATCAAGGCAGTAGAAAACTATATGACTGAAAGCATGAGGACAATTGTAATAAGAAGATCTCTCCTTCGCTTGTACTCTTTGGTTGGCGTAATCTGTCTCTAGCTGTTTGCGTGGATTTTTATTTTAGGAGTATTCCTACATGCTGAAATGCAAATGCCATGTAACAACTTTTACTATTTTCTCTTTCTGTTGGTGCAGCAGAGGAAAGGCAAAGCGAGGGACCTGAATACATGCTATGTTCCAACAGGTTCAGTTCTAACAGAGGGGCTTTGAACGAGTGGGTTGTGGTTGTGTTTGTTAACACTTGTCTAAGGACTCCTTAAGATCTCCAAAAGAGTGGGGTGTTTTTTATCATTTTTGTTGTTTGTTTTGCTTTGTCTGTGTCTCCTTCACTGCAATTTACAACCTTGCATCTTGGTGCAAACCAGTTCTCAGAAGATTTAATATGACTGAAAAACCCACTTAGCTATTTCTGAAACGTGATGTACGGTTCATGGCATTGATGTACTAGCTAGGTTTTACAACATGAGTTCAGTTTCTTGCCGCCTCACTGATTTTCTGTGAAATGTTGGACTACTTTCTCTCTAATTTCTGTCTGTAGAATGAATAATATTCTCTTCAGATCTCAACAGGGAGGTAGGGTGAAGGGAGGATTATAAGAAGGAACATAAGCTACTTTAGAGGTTCACCGTTGTAGCGAAGAATTATTCCAGATAATGCTATGCATTGCAGGAGTAATAATTGAATAATTATACAAAGGAGCATGCACCAAATAAATCTTCCTGACACCAAGCTGGTTTAGGTTATGAAATTCTCTTGCAAGGGAAAGCTAGGGAGAGCAACGTGTAGTAAGGGGATAATGCAGAAGCTTTCTGCTGTGTAGAGGCAGATTGAGCAATCTGAGGCATATCTTCATTTTTCCATCTGCATTTAGATGGCCAAAATTTATGTTTCTATTTAATTCCTGATTTACCATATTTATTTCTGTAGTCTTGTTGTAATAAGTGATACTGGATAGCAGAGGTCAGATTTTTTTTTTTTGCTTGACATAAAGTGATTTATTATCAGCTGAAAATCTGGACTCTTTTTTCCCTTTCAGTTTTACTAATACTTGAGTGAATTGGTTTTGAGCTTTACCATAATGGGATCCTGGGAATATAAACCATGCAAACTCTCTCTCACACATGACTTTTGAAGCAAACATTTGGATTAGTCGAAGTTATAAAAAAAAAATGCAACATTAAGGTGAGTTCATATTTTTTGTGCTCCATCTGCATTTATTGGTTCTCTGGGGTTATACACCATGGAGCATAAATGAACAAAAGCCCAAAGAGTTTTTGTTTTGTGTTCTACCCCCCTAGGGTTTCATTCCATTTATACTTAATGTTTTCCTACTTTGGAGACCTGGTGAGTCTTGACTAAACCTAGACAGAGAAGGTTAGTCAAATTACTCTGCTTCTCTGGGGTTGCCACTGACCCTGATTTGATTAGAGTCTGTTATACAGAGGTAATAATTGTAGATGCAATATGTTAGATTGTAAGCAATTAATTAATACAGAGTTTAAAGTGACCTATCCATGTCAAGTATCTGACAGCTTTAAAAGTAGAAACTTGTGTTACAATATTCTGGTTTGTCCTGAAACTATCCAAAGCTGCAGAATTCAGGTTGAAATCAAAAAAGGAGTCAGACTTCTTTCACTTGTTCTTTTCAGGATCGAACAGATGTCTACAGACAGTCAGGGACTATATCCCTCAGGACGTATGGCACAATTTAAGGCACAACTGAATGGAATAACAGGGAGCAAGAGGAAGGACAGGAAACTTGAAAGTACCCACACAGTTGCATGTTGAAAGTTACTTCACCTCTGTCTTCTAAATGATGTCTGAACACTGGTGTTTGCGTTTCTTTTCTACTCCTTGCCTGGATAAAGATGCATGCTTACCTTGGAGATTTGTAGCTTCACCTCATTAGTATACCCTCAAATATGTCAAAAACATGTGCCAAAATAGAAGTTCTAATTGTCCCTTTGCATTATGTCCAGGAAAAGGGCCTTCCCCCCCCCCCCCCAAACTCTGAACTAAGCATTGAATCCCCACCAGAGTCTGCCTGTGTTTATCTATGTAAGTACAACAATAAAAAAAGTCTTGATGCTTTCCTGTCTTTGGGGAGATTTGTTCAGTGTTTGCTATCCGGTGAGTGCAGAGTGCTTTGCTAACATCGTGTGCTGGGTTTTCACCCTGACTACACGCTGGCAAAAGAGATGATTTTGGTGTGTGGAGCCCCCTTCCTCTGGGCTGAACCGTCTCCTTCCACAGGGGCAGCTGCCTTTCTGTCCAAGGTGGGTGGACCCGTGGACATGGAAGACTTAATATGTTCTTTTCCTAGAAAAAAAAAAAAAGAGGAATTGGGAGCCAGATTCTGATGGTATCGTTTCAGCGATCTGGTTTGCAGGGCAGCATCACAAACTGTTGGATCTGTGCTGCAAACTGCAGCGCTGGAACGGGCTGTGGAGAACAAGGATGAGAACTTCTGAAGGTGGCATCCCTCTTGGCTCCAAGGTGTTATGAGTGGAGGTCCCTGAATAGAACTGTATTTATTTCCTTTATTTAGGGCTTTTGGCAAACTGTTCAAAGAACTTAGCTGTGGATTTTCAGAGTGATCCTGAGGTGGGGAGCTACCGTTACTTCATTTTTCTGTTGGAAGTGCTTAGGTCCCTCTTCCTCAGGAGCACACACAGGAAGCCTTTGTGACAGTACAGGGAAGCAGAAGTGCTGCCTTATTTTCACTGGTGAATTTTAATGCCATCACCATGTTTTCCTGTTATCCTGGTGGAAATTTGACTTTCCCGGTGAAAATAAGGCCCTCACGGTTACGGTTTATGTATTTTCTCTTGGTTCATGAACATATTACGCATTTGTTGCCACGCAAGTGAACCCAAATTGAAGGCTAAATTAATGGCGGATAAGTAAAGGTAGGGGCAATATGGTTTTGGTGTGTGAAAGATGTATTTTTAAAAGCCAGAAAATGAGAGCCCTGACCTGCTTTGCTTGCACACCCAAAAACTCTTGCTGAGTGTTGCGTGTGCAAGGAACGCAGTACCAGCAGAGAGTGAGTAACTTTCTATTAACAGGACAGAATGGGAAAGAGTGCTTTTTATGCCAAATTTTACCCCGTAGTGGATAATTACAGCCAAGTTGTAAACCTCTTAAAAGCTATAAGGCACCAGTATAATGAAACACATAACTGAAATTTACTGTACTTGTGTAGATTGCAAGCTTACTCTTGAATATTTAGTCTTCAACTTCTTAAATTTGTAGTTTCCACAGAGGGCTTATAAGTGCTAGAATTTTGATTAACTGTCTCAAATAAACTACTGCTATTGTTATCACTATAAATCTCCCTAACCTAAGAGCCTCAAGGAGGTTGATGTTTTCTGTGGAAATTGTAATGATTTAGAAGGGCATGAACCCAGTACCCTTTATTTGGAGCTTCCTGTCATTATATAGAAAGTCTCAGGCTTCGTTTACATCAGTTATTAGGTCTTATTTGTTTAATATTACTTTTTCATTGGTTTTATACTGTGTTTATCATGCACATTTTTAGAACATACTGTATTTTTCTTTTAGTTGGCCCTAATGCTATGGAGACAGATCTTCACAACGAAACTCACTTGTGGCTCCTTTAGCCTGCTTGAAAGGATAACGTGGAGGCCTGACCCAATGTCTTTCTGAATTAATGAGAAACTTTCTTCTTGAGCTGGTAATATTTCCTACTTACCTTAATGGACGGGGTTGTTCTGCAATGCAATCAGTGAAGATAGGGTGTTAATCCCTGGCCAAAAGAGCTAATGATTATGGGACTGAACCATGCAGGAAGGGATCATTAGTAATCCCAGGGGAGCGCGCTCTCCTGAAAATTCTCCAACTGTTCTGCTCTGATTTGTTTAGCTAAAGTAGTCCTTCCCACCTTGTGCAGGTGCAGTTTTGTTGGTAGGAATGGGTTTGTATTACTAAAGTTACTGGAGTTAGTATTGTTGTTGATGGAATAAGCTTTAAGAATGTATCTGTATTCGTGTTAAAAGTTTTAGTGGGATACTTTTTAAGACAAAAGCCATGTTTCTATGCTGAAATAATTGTACAACTCTGTCTTTAAATTAATAAATTATTGCTGCTTTTCAGAGGCAGCAATATTGTTTGCAAGTGTATCCTTGACATGGAATTAGATGTTTTCCACACAATAAGTCCTGACTAAGGTCAACATTAGGCCCTCAGACCTTGTGTGAGGCTTATCTCCACCTGCATAAAGGCAGGATAAAAGTTTATTGGTACCCATCGTGCTTGGCCTTAAAGGAACATCTGATTTACCAGATGTTTAAGAAAATCCAGAACAGCGTTCCTGAATTGGAAAGCAGCTGTGTTTGTCTCTGCTCACGTATTCATTGGCACAGCTGCTTCAGATATCCGGGCATCTAAATTATTCTGACATCAGAAAAAAACACTGAAACAGGGACTGATTATGGCCGTATTGCTTATGACGGTTTAATGCTTTGGCTGGCTGATCACCGGGAAAACTGTTCAGTCGCCAGGCACATTGCAGTTAAGGAGAAAGCAGAATTCATGTTGAGGACTAAGAGCTAGGACATTAGGTGCACTAGAGTCATTCTTTCTGGTATCAGCCTCTTTGAAGTAGCTGTCTTAGGAACAGAATCAGTTTCCATTTCAGCTTCACAGTCTCTTGGGTTGCATGCTGAAAATTTTTGTCTTGGCTGGCTGGATGTCAAATGACTACGAAATTAAAACAAAAAAGGAAAAGATTTTATGTTAAATCCAATGTTTAAAATAGTTTTTAAAAGTCTATTAATATGCATCTTGCCTATTTCTGCAGGCTTTTGCTGGTTTTTTCTCAGTCTCAAGTCTAGGTTCTGTTAAAAAGCACTGGACACTTAATGGCTAAATACTAGTTTAGAACCCTTCTATTGATCCCATTGAATTTCATCTGCATTTTTGAAATCGCTTTTGGATCAGCACAAAGAAACAGAGATGTCCTAGAAAAATGTCTGAGGACATTTTTGGAGCAAGGAAGTCTTGAGATTATAGAGATTGATCTTCACCTCTGGAAGAAAAGCATGTGAACTGGAAGCAGTACTCTTCCAAACTGCATTTCCAAGCCACTCTTGGGCCTGAATCAAGAAGAAAGAAGAGCAGGTAAGAGACACCTCTCCACATTTCCAAGTCGGCACTACATGTAAACTCAGTGTCTCTATGAGTGGTCATGACTCTTGCTCAGAGGATTTGGTCCACAGATATAGCCAGTAACAGTTACTGAGGATTCTGACTGAGGATTAAAACCATTTAAGGTTTGATTGAAAGTATGTTTGTACAACATGTTATAAGATTTTTTTTTTTTTTTTTTAATAATATGAGATACATTTCATGTTTATTTTTTGGAACAAAAAGTTGAAATGCAGTTTTGTTTGTATACCATCATGTGTTTTTGTTTCAGCTTATTTACTTTTATGTCTTCTTACAGGAACTCCTTCCACTGTTATTGCAGCTTCAGTTGTGAAGACAGAAATTTACGCTTGTAAATAACTGAATCCTTCTGACCTATTTTAGAAACCCTAGTTCTTTCTGATAGCTAATGGTTATGCATGTGTGACATTCAAATGGTGGGGTTCCACATAGACCAATCAACTATCAGGCAGCTCAGGAGACCTGAAGGATATGGGATGATGCTTATTATAAAAATCGAAAACTTCTGAAATCTGTCTTTGGTATGGAAGTGTCTTTTGTGCAGAAAAAAATCAATGGAAAGTCACGCTGCAGTTAATAATACATGACTTGCAGATTGTACTTGAAAGGAGTGAGGACTTTCTTTACCCATTTCAGCAGGTTTGAACCCATATCTGGCAGATAGAAATTGGGATCCAATAACAACAATAAGATGTTTAGAAAACTTGCGAGGCCTGGAGGGTAGTGTTCCAGGCTAAAGCCTTGCTGAGATAGATTAGCCAGAGACTTTTCAATGAAAAAAATAGGTAGTATTTACAGCACAAACTGAGAATGAATAGTACAGTCCAGCGGATAGGACACGAATATGGAAGTAACAGAAGAGACGTTATCCGTAGTTCTGCTGTTGTTAGAAACTCTTGGATGCTTACAGTCTCAGCTAGGTCAGATATGTTTCCATCTGTAAAATGAAAATGATTCAACATGATATCCATAGATACCAAGTACTATTTCTCCATTGGGGTATCTTCTGAGTGAACGTTTTCCTCTATACAGACAGAGCCGTGGTTTAGGCTGGAAAACAAAAATATTTAGATGGATTTGTAATACCAGATTGAAGAGGTTCTGGAGAATGAAAACACTGCAAAACCTGTCTTAACCTCAGTAGCCTTACCATCAGGAGGCTGACGGGTTTGTAAACCAGAGCTCACTTTGCCCACTGACATCTTATATAAAATCCATCCTGAAGGAGGGATAAAACAATTTTAGATCTCATCAAGGAAGTACCTGAGCAAGCGTGAGATGCCAAGAAAAGAACAGGTTGGCCCTCTGCGCTTCTAGGGGAGGGACAGTCTACAGGGTGTAGAAGAAGAGATTGCAAGAGTTAAGGGGTGGGGAATAGAAGCCATGGGCTTTTTCACAGTGAGAGCTTGCAATAGTTTCTTTTCTGAACAGTTTCCAAAAAATTGTTAAAGAGAGGAACTGTATCTCCAAGGCTTAATCACTTGGAGTGGAGGCAGAAGATTCATCTGTCCTAGCTTGGCAGTACAGAAAATGGTTAATGAGTTTGACAACTTCTTGATCTCTAGCTGGGTGTGATATTTTTACTGGTTCTTGTACTGCATATGCTTGTATTAGCATTTGCAAGTGAAATAGCTTTTCTTTTAGTATTGTCAGCATCCCATTGAGAGGTCTTACAGTGCACAGTTATCAAATGTGTTTGCAATCACTAGCAGCAAGTTAAATGTGATCATTGCGCACTGTAATTTCATTAATGTGATGGAATCTTTTCTGGCTTGTCACTTGCTCCCTATCAAAATAAATTACAAGGCTGTAACGCTGCACTGTGGTAAGGTGGATAACCACTTCATGGCAGGTGTCGAGCTGAACTGAAAATTATTGCAACCTCAGAGCAACTATTTGGAACGTTGGGTTTTAATCTATTAGTACGTGGAAGACTGTGGAGGCTTTGCCTCAAAATCAACAGTGTATTTTATCCAAGTAAGAGGATTCTTACTACAGGGATGCTTTATTATCAACCAACATTTCCCCCATAGCCCTCCTTCCTCCCAAAGAAAACAACAGCTAAGAGTAAAAGGGTTTCAAAAGGACCAAGCCCTTTGGACTGACTACAGGGCAACTGTGAGATGGATGGGATCTTGCGAGGCTGGCTGAATGTGACCTTCCAGTTAACTGGGCTCTGGAACATCCATGTTCTTGATCCAGGGCAGTAGACACAGCATTTGGGATTTGGCCAAATGTTGCAGCTTGCTGACCCCGCTTGTGCCATTACTGTGTCCTTTGCAGTAACAGCAAATCAACCCCGTTCCACTTGGGGACTTCACCACGCCAGAGAAATCCCTGAGGAAGTAATTAAACTGCAACAAGCTTCATAGTAACTTGCATTTGAGCCTGTGATCTAACTTAATAACTCATGATTGAAAAGTAGGTAGAATACTGCTGATTTCCTCCATAACAGTAAGGAGATTTACTTGGTTAATATTTTTTTTTCCTAGGTCTTGAGAGGATAAATTATAAATATTGTAAACATTGTAGATGAGAATTGTAAACAGTAGCTGTTTATCCAAAAATATGGAAATATGTGCCTATATTAAGTCAACTGGTAAAAATAATTACTACTTATTGTTGTTGTTTAAGTTTATGAAGTGCACTAAATCTCTTACAGACCAAATAAAATAACACGTTTATTCTTGAAATGCTACTGCTCTTTAGGGGCTCAATGCCTTACAGAACTGTATGTGTTCCCATTGAGTGGTAACTGAGGTGCCTCAGCTGTGGGCTCGCAGCATCTCCTGACCATGTCTTTCCTCATAATGTCTTCTATTCATGATTAGTATCAGTGGAAAAAATAATCTATCCTTTGAATTTTTGTGTCTTTTGGTGGCCAGAAGGATGGTTTCAATTTGACAAAAGATATTCTTGTGCATTTATAGAATATAGTTTGTAGCAGATTTTTAGTTGAACGCATCTTCTGCATATTGAATGTTTCACTTCTGCTACCAGCAGTTGCATATCCGAGCCATGGGAAAGTGATTGGGGAAGAGGGGAAGCAGGTGTGTACTGGAAAAAAAAATCTTAGTGTCTCCAAGGCAGGTACCTGCTGGTGGAAGGCAGACTGCCCATATCACCTTTCATCAAGAAAGAGTAAAAATGGGAATACTCGGTGGCGTGCTTTGTGCTTTCATTACTAGTACTACATAAGTGCAGCTGGATGTTAGGACTGTGTTATGCTGCAGTTCTTTTCTGGTTTGCAGCCCTTCAGTCTTTGCACATTTCCAGCAATGTTAGAGATTTGCTGCATGTCTTTCCTTTTGCTGCCTGGAGAGCTTTATAGTAGTTTTTTTTCCCCGGTTTGTTTTGCAGTTATACCTGCTCTCAGTTAGCTTATAAAGTTTTGTTTGGTGTGTAAATCTGGCAAGAGAGGAGGAGAATTTAAAATAAAAAAAAAAGTAATTAGTGATTTAGGAGGCATGTCTGGTAAAATTAGCTCCTGTTTGAGCTTTGCTTACATTGTTGAAAGTAAAAAGACAGAATTAATAATGAACACCTTTATCTCCTCCAAGAATTGAGCTGTATATGTGTGCTCAGAATGATTATTCTTACAGGAACTTACAGGCATTTCTTTCTATAGCTGGCTTTAATTGTTGCATGTACATGCACGTTGCATGTGCTGGAAATCTAGTATTTTTTTCAGATGAGAACGCATGTTCTCTTAGTGGGACATTTTGGTTACATCTCCAATAGCTGCTCCAAAAAAGAAGCTTAAAGGATGTTGGCTGTGGTTACAGAGCTCAGCTCATGTTCTGAGAGATTCTTCCAAATTTTGCAGTGGTCCAAATCCACATCTTTCTCTTCTCAGATAGTGGAGCTCCAGAAATGGGTATGATTTGGCCTAAAAGAGCATGTTTGGTGCAGTGCTTTGCTCATTTAGTTTCTTCTGTCCCAAACCACTTCAGTGAGATTCAGTTTACTCATGCGAGATATTCTATCCTTGTGGTGGAGGAATTCACCCACTTCTGATGTGGAACAGATACAGAAAGCCAACTGCCAACATCTGTTTGCGTAAATACATATGCTGGTGTAGTGATCCCTTTGTAAACATCTGTACTCAAGAACCTTGTTGGATTTTGAAAGCTCCTTGGAGGACATGGGGAAGGATCTTTAACAGAACTGCAACTTACAAGACAAACAGTCCAAGCACAGATATTTTTTGATACTTTAAGGGAAATTGCACTGTTTGCCTTAACCCAACATTTTAGGTGAGACAAGCAATTCAAAAATATGTCATCCCAATAATAATTCAACAGCACAGCAACATATATTTTATTGGAGCAAGTGTAGGCCTTTTCTTTGAAGTTTCAGATAAATTTTAAAATTCAGGTACCATAGGTTTATCATCTTTTTAGATTTTAGAAGTTTTTAGAAGTGAACCTCTCCTGTGTAGGTCAGCAGGACTGTCAAACTCCTTAATTTCTATAAGTTACCTCAAATGAAAGCATTACAGCATGCCTGTTGGTGGTCTTCTGAGTCAGATTCTGCTCAAGCTTTGGCAGGGGCAGTGGGTGTCGATGGTGCACCAAAATTCTTGCATAAGACGCTTCCTATGGTAAAGGCACTCCTGTTGTAAGTGGTGCGTTCGGTTGATGCACAGTTTGTATGCTCAGAATTTGCAATAATGGTGTGTTTTGAGAGCCTTCCAAAAGCTAATATGGACTAAAGTTTGTTTGGAAAGACAATGTTAAAACTCCAGCAGCATCACAGCCGTTACATACCAACATGTTTACCAGCTCAGAGCTGACCCAATAGAGATCCTCTACTGCATGGTCATTGTTGCCTTCTGCAGGTCCTGGGAATCTCTTAATTAAATCTTGGCCTACCATCTTTGTGTGGCTTTTGAGATCTGATACAATGAAAGCAAAATGGAAGGGATATCTGACATGCATAGCATTTCTGCATTTACTGTGTGATTCCATACCAGAGGGAGAAAAGGGAAATAGATAAGACAGGGGAGCTGAAACCAACAAAATCATCACTTGTTCCTGTTCATATCATTACTCTTCAGAGTGCTTTTTGCCAGCCTCAGCACATACACAAGTTCATTATGGAAGCACATTGTGGGTACATTGGTTTTGTTTTATTTTCACTTTTCTGTAAATGGTAAAAGGGACTATGACAGTTTTCAGCTTAAGATGAGGAAAACTTATGATTAAGATGTTGAGAAACACTGGGACCTGATCCATGGTGGAGGCTCTGATATTTTTTTCTCTTTATGTCACAGTAGCATCCAGCAGATACAGATCACAGTAAACGGTGTCAACACCAAGCATGGCTCCTGCAACACCGAAGCAGAATGAAAGCAGAAGTAGTAAATGGAATTTTGACGCGGAGCCCGGTGGCATGCTTTGTTTCTTTTTTTTTTTTTTTTTTTTTTTCAGAAACTCCCAAAATTAGCATCTTAAAACTGATTAGTGCAGCTTCAAATTGAGATGATAGCCAAACATCAGCCTCCTTTGGTGGTGGAGATGATGCGTGTATATATCAGTTAAAATGCATGCATGAAGTAGACAGGGTGAAATTTCTGAGAATATATTGTAATAAGAAAGAATGCATGTTTTAAAAGGTAATGATGGCAACTTACATTGTGTAAACAAGAACATTTCCACCTGTAGATTACAGACACAGGGCATAAATTACATACAATCTCTCATATGCACAGTTTTGTGCCCATATAATAGGGGTGCATGTTAAATGTTGCTTGTCTAATTTGGGATTCTCCAGTGATTTCAGCTTGTCTGTGATATGAACCTGAAAAAAGGAAATCTACTAATAAAAGAAAGTCCAACAAATTATTAGAGTTGGAGGGAAATTGAAAGAATGGATTTTTTTTTTTTTTTTAAACCTGCATACACTTACAGAAGCTGTGGTAGAACATCAGTCTTGTATGCACCATTCGAAATAGCAAAAATTGTCTTGTTAATTGGAGAAAAAAACACTGGCTTTGCATTGTGTGGGATGGAGGTCAGTGTAAGAGTAAAATGAGTGCTGTGCCTTGGAGTGGTTTTGGCATTTAATGTCCTCCTCCCATTCAAATATGTGGGAGGAATAAAATGTCAAAATCTTCACTATGTATGATATATAATTTCTCTCTTGTATTTCAGCAGGAGGAACATCAGACCCAAAAATGATTATGTGCCTACTGGTAAAGAATACATCACTGCATATTTTAATGTCAGTTGTGGGAATTGCAGATGGGGTAAAATATTGTTGTCACCTTTCCCCCTTCTGAATTTCTGGTTGTGTTTTTCCATGTACTCTTGCAGGATGCCAGCAACCCAGATCTTTAATTCTGTGTCCTGAGCTTTGGTCCTGGCCAAAGCAAAGCTCTGGAGATGAACATGTCCTGGGACTTCAGAATCCCAGTCCAGATATATGTCGAAAGAATGAAGCCCAGCATTTGTAAGTAGAGCTTTATATACTTGAAACAATTTGCAAGTCATCTGAAAATTCCCTGATATAGGCAGTAATAACATGACTGTTTTACAGTTGGAAAAATAGAGTCATGGGGAGACTAAAGGCCTAGGCACGCTTAACAACGAGTCAGTGACAAAATTTATGGGAGCTCAGGACTCCACAGTTCCGTGATTCTTAAGAACAACTGAGGTTCAAGGATTTGCAACCTTTTGGTGTTAATTATCAAATAAGATGCCAGTTTAAATTTTGATGTCATTCACAGAGTGAATCCTGAAGTCATGGGAAAGAAAGTAGGGGAAGTGTGTGGGAGACACTGAGTTGGATATGAGCTAAATATTCTACATCCCAGCAGCACAGACTGCAGACAGCTAGCAGGTCCTTTTCTGAGGTTCCTCTGGCTAACTCTTGCAATAAACCTTGGGAAGGTGTCGTCAAAGCCTTGTCCAGCCAATGATGCTAGAGAGGTTGGGAACCATGATATGGTTTGGACAGGCTCCTATGTCTGCTGGCATTGCTCCTGACGTTGGAGAATGCCCAGAGTAGCAGAACGGAGAGGAGAAAACTCCAACCCTCCTCCTGTGGGTTTTAGACTATGCTTTGTCTGGGTTTAGTTCACTTCCACACTGTGCTGCCTTGTGGTTGCTGTTTGTTTTGCTTGGTTTTAGACACAAACTTCCTTCGTGGCCCCACCAAGACAAGGCCAGTCACTTAGGCTGCACCTACAGTTTGTAGCGGGTGGCCTAAGCTGCACAGACACCTCCGTCTGTCGGTAGCGTGGAGCAGGATGGAAATCCACCCTGTGCCTCCTTGTGTCTTGTTTAAAAAAGCAATTCTAAACGTGTTTCGTGGATGGGGGCCCGATCCAAAGCCTATTAGAAAGGAATTAAAGTTCTACATCGCCTTCAGTGGAGTTTGGATCAGGCCTTTTGTGTCTGTTCTTGCTCCTGGTGCAGTCTCTGGGAGTTTTGCCAGGGATTCATTGGGAATCGCTTGACTTCACTGGGACCAGGACTGGGTCCAAGATGAGCAGATACACGGGGAATGAACAGCCTTCTTGACCGCTTCTAATTCTCTCTCAAGGCGCCACAGCAATGCAAAATGGTGTAAAGCAGCATAAATAATTACATATCCTAGGAACAGTGATGAGAATTCTAAGCACGTGCAGTTTTATTGAATGTTATCAAGGTTCTCTAGTAGTTAATTTGATTAAATGGGGCTCCCTGAATACTTTCGCTTTAGAAGTGATTTACAAAGTGTTTTAATATGAAGAGTTTCCAAAGACTCTCAGATGGCAAAGAAGAGCAATTAATCTTTATATTAGCATTTTGAAAAACAGCATGTGTTCCCTGATTAGATGATATTTGTTTGCATTCTTCTTTTCTACAGAGGATTATCGCTTTGACCTTTTTTAGCATATTGTAGCTCTTTTGCATATAGGAGTAGAATCCTTTCATGTTTATAAACTGGAGTTAATCTGGCTTTTCACTGGTGGAAATAGGGCTGAAGCCCACGAAGAATATTAAAAAACTTCAGATGTGAGTTTTAATAATCTTTATCTCATGAAACACATTATTGATCTAGCTAACAGACTGCACAGATGACCGGCTTGGTCAAGGCACAGTGGGGCCAACGCTGCCCGGTTCTTGCCCGTGCTGATCATCTCACTGACTTCATCAGGACTGTTCACGTGAGATGAAGGATTTCTGCCTGCTGTCTTGGCTAACAGCAACCTCTTGCTAGTTCAAAGAGAGTAGAGCAGACAGGACTGGCCCAGTGGGCAGATTGTAGGGTCTGCCCTGCAATGCCGTTATGATTCTTTCATTGAGTCTTTCATGGTTTTAAGTAGCTGTAAAGCGTGCTGTCTAAACAGAAAAGTAATAGACATTACTTTATGTGCTGTGCAATATTGGAGTTCTTTGTGTATCATGGTGGGGTTTTTACTATAGCTTGGGAGTGTATTAATTATTGACATTTCTGCTCTGTGTGTGCAATAAAAAAATCCCTGTAAGCTAACACAGCATCAAACTGATGATGCTTTCATCTTCCTGGGACTGAGAGTGGGGCTGGAAGTTGTAAACGGTGTAGGTACTGTACACTGACAAGCAGAGGCAAAAAGAAGTATTATAAAGATTAATAAAAAAGGGCATTTCTGATGACATTGCAGCAGGAACTGCAAGTCAACGTTACAGAACTTACTAGCAAAGTCAGAGTTGAGAGTTCCAGCACGTGCACTTGCTCTAAAATAAATTTTAAAAGTACCAGACTTGGTTGGCATGATTAGAACTGTTGACTGGTTGCTTTGAGACTTTCAGTGTCATTAATTTGGCTCCATATTGCCAGGTGAGAACGCCTACATTAACCACTGTTTTAGATTGCCTCATAGTATTTCTGCTAGGAAAAAAAAAGGAAAGAAAAAAGAAACCATTCAGTTAAGAGTCTGCTGCCCATTATGATTCTGACAGCATGTGAAGGAAGACACATTACTTCTTTTATTAAGCAATATTATGGGCCTTTCCCATTATTCATTAATAATTCAGATTCTAGAGAGCCTAGTCATGATGGAGGCCTTAGTACAACAGTTGTATCTTCACTTGTAGCTGAACACCTGATCTCTGGCATCCCCTACCAAGCTGTCTGGAGGCCACCAGAGCTGCAGCTGGAAACAGCTGATGTCTTCAAGGAGGTTTGCAGAGGGTGACCAGGTGGGGCCTGGCTGCCAGGTAGCCCATGAGTGAGTGGTAGCCCCATCTTTGAGTATATAAGGGAACCCTACCAGGTATTTTGCATTTCTTAGCATGTTTCTTGATTGAGTTTCAGGTCTGTGTTGCATAAGTCTGCTTCCTGCTCTCGCTTTTTGGCTGCACAGTCCTGCTCCTTGGTGTGTGATTTTTTTTGGTTACTGTGCCTTCCCATTCAAATGCTGGTTGTCACTAATTTGCTTTCTCCTAACTTCTGGCTTCTTGCCATCTCAGCTCTTGTACTCTCTTCTGACCTTGTTTCATATGCCTAAGCTGCAATATATTTCTTTCTTAACCTCTCTGCTTTCCCGTTTTCATCCTTAAATATTAGATATGTTAAATCTGTGTATGAATTTATACTTGAACATAAATCGGGAAGATAAATGTTTATTACAGTGTGGAACTTGAAAATAAATAACACATGTGATTTTCCCACCCTTGTAGAGAACTTTAGGTGGTTTGTGTTAGCATGCTAGCTTATATTTGGTTAAAATAAGCACTTTACCTAACCCAGCGACCCTAGTCCCAATCCCTGTTCCCTGGAGGATTTGGGTCTGGCTCAGCAAACACCATATAAAGGGGTAATCTGCTCCCCTCTGCCAGTGGAGTGCTGCCTTAGTCTCATAGTCATCTACTTAACTGGCTTTTTTAAAGTGCAGAAATGCATGTTGGGTTGGGCCTGCTAATGGTGCATAGAGTTTTTCCTGTAGTAAGTCCTGAGACGTTTTTTAACAAAGCCCAAGGACTGTTACTTCTGCAGAGCATTTGTGCAGACAGCTAAGTAACGGTGGATGAATTCCCACATCCCCAAATTTAGGCTGGAATTTTCTACACCCAAAAACCTTTGGATCGGCCACAAGGCAGTAACACCGCACGTCACAACTGGTGTTGCAGACTCTCGAAAACTTTTGGGATGCTGCCACAGATCCCACAGCCTTTTGGCTGACCCATCACTGGCTCCGTACAGCGGGGATAGCCAGCTTTTGCATAGGGGCCACTGTATTCCCAAGGAGGTATTTTGGGCAGACCAGATACAGCCACGTTTATGCACTTGATTTTTAGAGACCTTCCCGACTCGATCTGAGCACTCTTTCCCCCTTCCCTTCCCACCCCAAACAGCGGCGTGCAGTCGTGCTTGCCGTGTGGCTGGCCTGGTTGAGGCTGGGTACAGCTGGGTGGTGGGGCCACCTCTTGCCTCGGGGGGCTCCCACTTGGCATTCCTGATCTACATCAACTGTTCTTGCAGGGTGCCCAGAGCTGGTGTATGCAAGAGCTTTCTCTCGCAGCCAGCTTTACTCAAGTGTGACAAAAAGCCTGATGCCATATGGGATTTTCATTCACAGTAGGAATTTAGTACTGCGTCCTGCCTGTCACTTAATTAGCTGTTATTTATTTTAATAGAATGCATAATGCAAGGACTTATTTTTGTTGTGTAAGGGACTTCAGTTGGCCTTAAATCCACAGGGAAGAGGAAAAATATACACATCTACAAGAAGCAATAAAGTGGTTTTGTTCCCCTAATATTATTACTATTTGAAGTCTGATATGCCAGATCTGGTATATTGCAGTGAAGGTTGCACTGGGACTTAATAGTTATTTACTAGGTGATTATTTAGCGTCATTTTCTTTTTAGTCAATTGTAACATTTTACATTTTTGGGGCTTGACTGGGATGCTGCATCACACTTGGTTCTAGCTAGATTGCCATAATCTCTGTGTGACATGGAGCCAGAAAGTCCTATAAAAGCAGCTGTTGCTTTCATTAGAGCCATTACAAAGGTCTAGTTGTGGTGTCCCCAACAATAATTCTGATAATTGGTTGTTAATTTTAATTACTCACCAGCTGAATATCTTGATAGGAGAAACAGGTATACATGTTCAGTCAACCAAAATAAACATATTTTCAGTAATAACTGGCCATTTGGGTAATGTGCTAAATGTAGTAATACTGTGCAGCGATGATTAATTTATAATCCTCATCAATTCAGTGGGAGCAGGATATAGTTAGTGTGATGTCATTGTTTAGATAGCTCCTTTTAATGATTTGTTTATATACATATGTTCAGTGTTACAAGGTGGTGAGGCCACATTTTTTAATACTGGGCAAGCTGCATGCTCCACTCGTGAAGCTGTTTTTCAGGCAGAAGATGCACAGTGCCTTCAGATTGCTGTTTCACTCTGACCTCTATGTCTTTGGCACAACCAGAGCAGTAGCAAGCTACCTGGTCTTCTCCATATTGTGAGGTACTGCAATCACATGGTTCACGGTTGTCAAGTTTTAATGCAAGTAAAATACAACCAGAGAAGTTTGTTTTCTATTTTGGGGGCACAGTGTAGATGCAAGAAGCAACACTGAGTGGAAGAGTTCACTTGTTTGCTAGGTCTAAGTCCTGGTTCCATTGCAGTCATCCACTGCGGGGTGCTGTAGTCAAAGCTCAGGAGACATTAAAAGAGCATTGCTGAAGGGAGCAAGGTTGTAGGGGGTTTGAGTCAGTAACACAGGCCTTTGGGAGCTACGTGCTGGAATGTCATCGTAGTTGGATGAAACACGTGTACTATCATTCCTCTTCACCTTTGACTTGTTTTGTTTGGAGAATCCTATCTTTCACTCTCACAGCACTGAAAGGAGGAAATAAGTCAGCACCAAGTAACGTGGGGTGTGTAAGGACTGTTCCATATGCTTCTACCTTGGCCCTCTATTGTATGGCATTAAACTCCGCTGGGTACCACATCTCAGCCTACAGACGAGGATGTTTCTTGTGTTCAAGTAGTCAGAAGCAAGAAGGTGAGGGCACTGCATTGCTATAGTATACATAAATGTTCACATATTTATCGTAATATGAATATGCAACAGAAGAAATGGAAGAACTACTCTGGCTTTTTAAATGGCATTGCACATATAGGGAGGTTGGGGGTGATGTTTCTTTCTTGCTCCATCTATATCTATGTGTGCAATACATGTAGTTGCCAAAAAGTAGAAGTACGGTTAATTCATTATCAGGGGCAGGCAGGTTATTCAAGTTGCAGAATGGCTGAGAAGTGCAGAGCCATAGCAGAACTAGTTTCTCATGAGCTGTTTTCAGTTTTTCTAAGCATTTGGTCTTGTATTGACTTGATCAACTGTGCTTTGCAGTCAACAGAGTTGTTCTCCATATACTCTCACTGTATGTTCTTATTAAAACTTCAATCCTTTTTTGCCTTGACTGGGATATTCCAGACTTCTCCCATTCCTCCGTGCAAATGAGCAATAATCATGTGAGATGATCACAAAGAAGGTCAGAATTTATTTCCTATTCCAAACTGAAAAGAGAAGTAAATAAAAACCACAGAAAAATCTAACAATAACTTTTTCCTCTTTGATTCTGTCATACATCTTTGTTCCTTGAAGTGTAGGCAAATAGATAGAGGTGTTGGCAGAAAGATATTAAGATATTTTTGAGAATTAAAGTTACTAACTGAGGGTATTTTACGAAGCCTAGATTCCTCACCAGGAATGGTATGCTAACAGTTCCTTCAGTGTGCTGATTGGATTTCAGTTCAAAATGTGTTACTTTTGAGTCCCTCGGTGAGCGAGGTCATCTGTCAGTTAAGAAAGTCAGAAACTCCTTAGGGCAATCTAACCTCAATATTTTGTGTATCTCCATCATTGTTAAAAGGGGAGAATCATTAATCCCATGTTCTACTTGAGATGTGAATTGGAGTTCAGTCGTGAATACGTGTATAGAAGCTAAAGCCCTTCCATTTGAGCAGCTGGCTTTGGAGAATACCTAATCCAGGTGGAAACACATGATTTTGGAGAAACGTATTTGCCTACTTCCTCTAATTGCTGAAATTCAGACCTAAGTTTTGACTGGAAAATGAGTTCAGTGGTTCTTGCTTTAAAGTTTTGGTTATATATTGGCTTTTAAATATTGATTTTATAAGTTCTATTTGCCTATTACAATGTGAAAAAAATAGTCACATCAGAAGATATGGGTTCTCCACGTTTTAATTCTATTTATTATAAAATACCTGTAGCTTGCAAATACTGTTCATGGTGCAGCTTTGAAAAGGGTAGTCTGAACATGGTTTTGGGTTGCAGAAAGTGCAGTCATAGTCTTCTAGAATAAATGAGGTGTCGCTGCAGAATACCAGCTACAACAACCAGGGGCATTTTCAGCCCTGTCTAGGGTCTACTACTAGGGTCAGAAATTATTTATATGAATATTCTCACAGAGCATGCAAACACTGGAGGTTGCTGCTGACAGATATTTGGGCCTGCCACTGTTGAACATTAATCTAAGCACACCTCTTTATCCATACGTATCTAATATTCAAAGTAGCTACAAGATTCTCTCTGTTCAGATCACTTGCAACCACTGTACACTTTCGTATTTCCAGTAACAGAATTTATTTTTTTTTTTTTGGTTATGAAGTCATATTTAAAATGCAGTGATTCAATACAAGCAGATAGATTTTTAGTTCAGTGTGCAGAGATTTAACTGCCGTTTCTTATTGATGCTAATGCAAGTCAGGTGGCTAATACCCTGTACAGCTCACTGAAGATTCGCCCCAAGATGCCTTGTAAATTGCTTTTCATTGAAAGCACATTCAAAATTCACTTTTCTGTTCATGGTTATTGCTGTAGCAGTCTTAGTATTGATATTAAGTTTGCCACTGAAGAGAAATCAGAAATTCAAACAGGGCTTTTAAAGAAAATCTCATGCAATAAAATTTTAAACTCTAGTTGATCTCTTGAACTGCAGCATTTCTCCACTGAAGGTTGTGACTGGTGTGCGTTATAGTTGGCTCTGCACCTAGACTGTTTTGTCCTTTCAGTTTGGCACAACCCAACTTTATCTGCATTTGCAGCCGTGAGTATCGGAGGATCAAATTTAGTTTCCCCCATTAAAAAGAAGAAACACCTTCATGCAGAGATGAATGACCACCCAGACTATAATGCTTAATTAGAAAGAAGTTTGTTTTCCAGCTGGTCAATATGTTAAGCCTGATGGCACTTTATTTTCTTTCTTCTTTCAACTATACAGTTCTACTGATGTTCCTTACTTTTGAGTAATTACTGTTTCTGATGGTTGTGGTCTGCTAAATTTAGCTCTACAGCTTTCTTAGGGCTGTGTTGATGATTACAAGGTGTAAAAGGATCGTTAATTTAGAGCCAGTAGTATAGTAGTCCAGTGTGCTGCTGCTGCTCGAAGATGAACAACCGAATCAACCGCTTATCTTTCTGAGAACCTTGTTGCTCCTCTCAGAGAGAAGCTGCAGAGGACAGTAATAACTTCATCTGCACGCTTGTCTCCGGTGATGGTCAAGGTCTGGTTCTGGAGATAAAATTACCCTTACAGCAACATAACAGAGGTTGGCTTAGGTGCCCCTTTTCAGTGGACATTAGAGCAGGCATTTCTGTGGTTTCTTTGTAACCTGAGGAAATTTCTGGCTTTGGAAAGGAGATCCTTCTTTCTGAGCACCCCAAGCCCTTTTATGGGTTTGGCAAAACCCATCCAAATTATATGATGCAAATAGGTTTTAAGTTCTTTAGCACTTTAATATTTGTACTCCTGTGCTTTCTGCAAGTTTGGTGTGGGATTGTTTTTTAGATACTGTTGACTATTCTGCAAAACAAGGATGCTGCTTGTGTTGGTTGTTAAGAATAATGAGTTGGCAGTAGTAGTCTACAATTACCTACTTTTTAAGTAAAGACAGCAACATCAGTACAGTCCTCTCTACTGTCCTATCCATATGCATCAGACTTGAGTTATTAGAGCCACTTCTGAGTTTTGAGGAGAGGACCCTGTCACGATCTGTGGTGTTGAATTTTATGATGTGAAGTTCTAGAGAGAGAAAGGAGAAAGAATTAAATGTATGGAAATTCCCGCTAGAGAGGTAACTCCATGAATGATGGAACACTGCTCATTTGAGGCTATTTTGATCCTGTGTGTTTGCTAGGTCCACACACAGTGCTCAGCCAGTACACATGCAGGTTCAGCAGAGGAAGGTTTAATAGCCTCCACCACCAGGACAGAAGCTGCTTGAGAGTTAGTGAGGTTATGCAGCCCTTCTGCCTGGTTTCTTCAATTCAGTTGCTTCTATATTTTTCTGCCTTCCCTGCTTCCCCTGTTTTGACAGGGATTAAACTACGTAGGGGTCCTTTGACTTTCCCGGCTAACTTTTCCTTTTGAGAACTGTTTCAAAGATATAAGAACATCTACTCAGCTGAACACCAAGTCTGTTGTTTCAAAGGATCATAGAGAGCAATGGTGGAACAGACCTTGAAAAGTTGCCTAGCTGGTCCTCCTGGCTTAAGTTTGGATCGGCTATATTAGGGTCAGGGACATGTTTTGCATTTGTGACCACCTATTAAAAACCACAGCTTCCAAAGGGGAAGGGCTTTAAAGTCCAACTTGACTGGAATGATTTCTCATCTATTAATTTTTTCCTGCACACAACGTGTAGTAGAGCTGCTTACTCAAATGCCTTAATCTATTTGTTTGCGAGAAGAGTATATCTCTCAATGCCTATTAAAGAAATCCCAGTGATAAACTGTGATTGAGAGGGGAGAACCAAATGAGTGAAGACCTGGAAAATTAGCTCCTAAGTAGCCGCACTGATTCAGAGGTACAAATCTCTGAATGGACAGATGTGCATAGCACAGGTCAATACCTGCCCACAGAAATTTTTCACACATGTGTCAGATGTCCGCTTGCTCCTACACACCTTGTTTCTGAAGCTACCACCATGGACTAATTCTCCTCCGTGCATTTCAAGCCTCAGCCTGGACTGTTTGACTATCAGGTTTTTTGTCGACTGTGTAAACTTATGGGTTAGTTGAGCTCAGTGGGGTAGTGTGCTAAGAACGACCCTTTTTGCTTTTAAAGGATATTGCCACTTGCCTGTCCAACTAAAATCATAATTTATTGTTATGCAGCTATGCAAGAAATTAAGATGGTTCCAGGAGAACTGTTCTAAGAGGAGAACTTAGCAGGAAGATTTTATTTTTCAGTGCAAAAAAACCCCTGTTTTTTTCCTTATTTGGATGATGAAGAAATAAATTTTGTCTACGTTTTTTTGCAAAACGTAGGTAATGGTTTTGTACCACAAGAGGTACTTCAGAAGGATGGAGAAATTACTAGCTCTATCAGTGAATCCTTTCATATTATTTTTGGAGTAATTCTGGGACTGTCTCATTTTTGTAGAGAAAAAATAAGTTTTGTTTTGGAAAACCAAGTTGCACAGAGTACAAGCCTACATATTCCTATTTCAATAAAGGCATTCTTCTCATGCTTGAAGCTTGTGTAAACCCACCATTGAAGTCTGGATTTGTTAGATTGATGCTGGAACGGAAACTGGGAATAAGCCTTGGCCATGATGTAACCAAAGATCTCAGGGAAAAAAATCTTCTCTTCTATATTTGGGCTATAGTAAGCCCAGTGTGAGCCAATATATATACACAATATTAATGAGACCTTTCCTGCTAACTGGAGGACTTATAAGTGGTAACAGTGTACTTTGCCACTGCCTATCAGACTAGAGGCCTTTCCTCTACCGGCTAGAGGAAAAATAATTTTTTCTTGTTCTTTTTTAGCTCTACATAAGAATAAAGTAACTCACACAGATGCATTCCTGTATTTTTTCTGTGCAACCATTTGAATATGGTTTCCTTCTTTCTAACTGAACTTCATTTTCATATATGCTTGATAACCAATCAGCAGTTATAGGTTTAATTCCATTTTACCTCCATGATATGGCTTACCAGTGTTGTTTCTGCTGGCAGCTCTCCCTTGAAGAGATGTTCCAAAGCACAGAGGAGAGCATCAGGTGAGATCATGTGGTTTACATCTTGGGTGGCTGTTGAGTGGAGATGGAAAGGTCTTTCAGCAACAAATAGAGTTCTCTTCCTCCTCATAGACCACAGTCCTATTTGTTAGATATGCTGAGTGCCTGCAACCTTTACCTTTGGGGTGAATTTTGGGGCGTTGACATCTCCAGAAATGAGGGCTTCAAACCTCCCAGGCTGTATGCTGTCTAGTGTTTGTGCATCGTAGCTGTGCATAGTTTGTGCACTGCATGTTGTGGTGCAGTACACATACTTCATAATAATAATTTGTAATAAAGCAGTGAGGGACAGAGAAAGATACCATGCATGTCCTGATTGCTCAGGAGAATGGGCTTTGGACAGCTATAATATAACCCTACAGCTAAAATGAGTCTTGTGAAATTTTTCCTTTCCAGAATGTCATTCAAAATCTCACTGGCTTACAAGCACTTGAATTCCACTGTGGTTTGTCATTAACACTGTCTGGGGGTAAAAAAAACCCAAAGGCTACAAGTGCCTGAAAAGTCCTTTCCTATGCATATGCGAATGGTGAGTTTTAAATTAGTTCGTAATACTGTATGGGAGGATGCTGCTGAGCTGTAATTACTATGAGAACCAGGGTGCAGAATTTCCTGAGTGTTGTGAGTTTCAGCTCTCATTGATATTATGGCAGTAGTGTATTTTTTTTTTTTACGCCAATGTTGAGTATGCAGGCAACTGCTCTTCCTTTATACCGGTGGAAATAGTCAACTATATATAATTAGTAACATTCAGTCTGCTCTCCAAAATACCAGAGCTTGCCTGGGTCTCAGATTGTCAAGGTTTATTGCAGGCAGTCCAAGACCAGAGAGTTCAATTAGAAAATTAACTTATATGTTATTTTACCATATTAGAGAGTTGATTTCCTTCCAATTTGAAACAGATGATACATTGTTATAAAGGGTTGGGGTTGCACTTAATATTCTCCTATAAAAGAGGTAAAGACATACAAGACTTTTCCGCTACATTGGGTTAGGGCTTTAAAAATAATATGCTTTTTACAAGCCTAACTGCAGCTTTTATTCCTCTGTGTCACGTGCGCTTGGTGGAAACCATGTACTTCCAGTGCTTCTCAAAGCATAAAATGCGCAATAAAATTTTTAAAAAAGAATTTCTACTATGTTTAGCTTTGCAAGGGAAAAAAATCTACTAAGTTTAATCTAATGTCATTAAATGTTGTGGTTTTCAGGTAATTTGTAATCCAGAAACCTTTAGTATTGGGGGCTAAATGGTAACAGAAAATTAAAGCAATAAGGAACACTGAAAAACTACCAGGATTACATTTCGTAGGACTAAATATTGACTATTAAAATGTTTATACTTTCAATAAAGTGGTGTGACTGTTGGCTCACCAAATATCTAAACTGAACCTGTACCTTTCTAAATGTTTGAATAATAAATTAAATGGACCTCCCACCTAGGTGACCTTGCTTCTGTAGATGGCACCAGGAAGGAATGAATGAAGGGAAAAGAACTCTTGGCCAGAAACAACATCAGATGGAAATTCATCAGGAGCTTCTTCAGACAATGTATCGTGCAGACACCTTTTTTCAGAGAAGAGTAAGGACAGCTGAGCAGTCCTAAATACCTTCTAGACTGCAGCTCCCTTTTTCTGAAACAAGTCAGTATTTCTACTGGGGCTCATGCAAGCAGGCAACCATGGACCTGAGATATACTCTAATGTGTTTTTTTTTTTTTTTTTTTTTTTGAGGGGCTGTGTGCGTGTTAGCTTTTACTGCTCTTCTAGATGTGATACATCAGCCAGTACAAACAATTCTGGGATTCATGAAGGATATAAATAGACTGATTGTTGAATGCTTATTGTAGGAAACAGTGACACCCATAAGGGGCCAAGTGGATGCTTATAGGGTGTGATGAGAAAAGATAGAAATCTCTTTCTCTAGGCCTTAATGCATATAAGACCCATTGTGCTTATAAAGTAGCTGAGTTGATGAGCTATTTGAGGGAATGTGCCAGTAGTCTTACCTTCTGGGGATAGAATGAAAAGGTATTTCAAGTAGGAGTCAGATGAATAGACTCCTGAGCCTTTGTGGAACCCCTCTAGAACAGTTTCTTTGAATCTTTTAGATTTGTCTTTGTCATTACTTCCCAAGAGTGAGTTCAGTAATGTGTACTCCATGATACAGAGCATACAGCACCTGGTAGCATATTACGAAAATAAAAAGAACTTCATATCTAAACCATTCTCCTTATTATGTCCCATAACAGCAATTTCTGTCTGTAAATTTTATTTCACTTGGGGAGTTCAGATTACCAACTTTCCAGCAATTTTAACCAGTTCTATCCAAAACCAATCCTGGTTTTTGTAAGCTAATAAATGGATAGAGTACTTTTAATAAGGGTCCTCGAGAAGCCAAAAAAACTGGAAAAGGAGATCAGGGAAAATTATCAATCTGTTGAGTGCATGATGTTGCCAAATCCAAAGCAGAAAATAAATCTTGATGCCCAGAATCCACCTTTTGGACAAGCAGTCACAGTCTGATGGAATTCTGAGTAATCCCTCTGCAGGAATTACTCGAATTCAATTTGGTGCTTTCCACTTCTGATACATGCTGGAAGCAGGCAGTTTTAAATAACAGGCTTGAAGCATGTACTGTTACTACTCCAAGCAGTTACACACGTACATCAAAATAAAGAAAAATATATCAGTTGCCACAGCTTTGCATGCAGGAGGGAAAAATTAAATATTTTTATATGATGTTAGAATGACATAACTGAAAGGGTTTGGTTTGGGTTTTTTTTTTCCCCTATCAAGAAAAGTACATACAGGACTTTTAAATAAGGGAATGGTGTTTCCCTAAGTACCCATAGAGCCGTTCTTTTTAGTTTTCTTGGTGAGGGTCATGTTTTCCAGTAAGAAAGCACCAGTGTCTAGTGGTAAATGATATAACCAGAAAACATGTCCTAGACCTTGGTAACAGAACCGCTTCATTGGATAGTACTATAACGTATCATATTAGAGAGGAGATCAGAATCTGCTCTGTGCACTTCTGTCTTTCAGAAGGGAGCCAGTCATCCCTTACGTATGGGAGCCCCTGGGAAATAATACACCCATCGTTAAAAGAGCTAAGATGAAAGTACTTCAAGCTTAATAAGATCCCGTGCTCTCTTATTTGCAATAACCAGACTTTCCTTGGCCTCCTGCAGGAGGGTGACTGGAGAGAGGCTTTTCTCTGCAGAGGAACGCCTGGGGAATGAATCCAGTTGTCTTAAAGCAGATTGTGATGGAGATCCTTGGGGAAACTTCTTATCCATAGTCCCTTGTTTTCCACTACCTGCAAGACACTACAAATGAAGCAGAGAACAATGACCCAGGGGAGAAGGTTCACACGAGAAAGAGCTATAAACTGTTCACTAGTGGGACCTGTACCCTCAGACTGCAAACATCGAGCGCAGGCAGCTTCAGGTTGCAGTTGGTCCTCCGCAGAAGATGGGATTTCCATGTTGTTTTATGGGTAGGTGCTCTAGGTTAATCTGATGTCTTGAAGTCTCAGCCAAAACCCGTGCTCTTAGACTGCAGCCTGGCACCTGGATAAGTGCAGTCCTTTGAAAAGTCTGCGTGAGACTTCAAGTAGATACACAGTTCCTTTTTCCCCTCATCTTAATTTTTCCAAAGGCCATGGATGTAGTCAGTCAGCCTGGGACCAGAAGATACTGTGCTCTGAGAAAAAAAGAGCTTGGTCAAGGAGACTTGCACTGGGGTTTACTTCACTCTGTCAAGTAGCAAAGTGAGCTGAGAACTTTAGTGGCTCTTGTAGTTTTTGCTTGCAGGTGTTGCTATTGTTTCAGTCTAAGAAGTGTTCCAGTTTAGCCTTCACAAAGGTATAGAAGTTTTATAGGGAAACCTTTTCTTTATTCTGCTGGTCAGCAGGCATTATTGGCCTGGTTGGTGTGAACGTGTGGTTTGCAGTTTTTGTAACCTTGTGTATTTTTATATCAACCCGCAGAAAATCAGTGCCTTGGCCAGGCACTGAACTTTGTAATTCCATCCTGTCACTTGAGAAAAAGCTCCACTACGACTTATACTGATGTTACACACATCTGAAATCAGAACTTAGAGCAGTACAGGTTAAACTGTTTTTATTATTATTATTATTAATAATTTTTCCCATGCAATATGGAGTAGATCACTGAGGAGCTGGCATGATTTGTGTTATGAAGTGTACAATATATTTATTGCTACTGTGCATCCTTATTAATAGGAACAGGTATGGCTTCCACCAGCATTTACCACATCTGATCTGCTATTTTCTAGGTTTTAACAGAACAAGGTGACAGTTGTAAGTTTAGCTCTCTGTGTTAAATGTTTCTTTATCACTATTTATAAGAGAGATATAATTATTATTTTTTGTTTGTTTGTTTTAATAAGGGGGAGATCTTTTGAAACAGGTGGGAATACCCTTCTCCTAGTGTAGAGGTTGTTTACAGGTATGGCAAAGATTAAATATTACACTATTTAAGTAAGAGGTAGCTAGTGAGTGTGCTAATAAAACAGAGCACAGTTTCTATTCATATACATTCTAACCTGACATGCCTTGCCATAAAATAGATTAAAGAGAATTTAATATTGTTTTATTGTCTTTTGTGATTCTAAGAGTTTGAAACTGGAATCTATATTTTAATACGTTTTAGGCATAGAACTATCCTCATGTCAATTAAATTATGGATATGTTTTTAGTAAGTGGGAGTTAGCTGGTTAAAAGTGAGCTACTGAAAAGAAAAACTTTCGTACAGATTTGTTGTGTTTTCTTTGTAGGCTGACAAGTAAAGTGAATATTTCTTCAGAGCATACTTCCTAGTATTTCATGAACCAAATGTTGAACAGATGTACTTAAAGTGTGGAAAAATTAAATGAAAGGCACATTTAGGATTTATAGAGCTGAAAACCAAAAAAAACAATGGAAATTAGAACTTTGATGAACAGAAACTATGCTGTTAATGCAGAAATTTTTACTGTAAGTTAAAAAAAACTTGGCTTCCAGGTCCCTGAACTGCAATCTGGAATCATATAAATTATGGCTAGAAAATGATGCAACACTTGTTCTGAAAAAGGTATATTAGTTCTAAAATATGTTTTTATATTGATTTTAAATTAATAATGACTAGTGCAGCTCCATAAAATTATACTTCCCAGAATCATGGAAATCTACTGAAGTCTCAGAGCTACAAAATGTAGACTTTTTTTTTTTTTTTTTTTCCCCATTTTGAAATCGTGCAATCAAGACTACAGATGCCATGAAAAAGCCAAAGAGTCTTAATCCACTAACAGTCCCACGTCACAGCTACTGCTGCGAGGAATAAGCACAGTGGGTAAACTGCACTGCTAAAGCATAGCCACTTCACCCAGGTATGGGAGCGGAACAGTGCGCCATTTATTTCAGTAAGACAGGCAACATATTTCTAAAATGAGCTGTGGCCTTCATTCTGAAAAAAAAAAAAAAACCACCTCTGTTCTGGAAAGCAGTCTCTTTAGATGATCACAGTTACAACAACTCAACTGCAGAAAGCATCTGAGCCTGGGACTTTGGGAATTAAACACATGCTTAAGTACTTTTCCTTAATAGGACTACATTTAGACATGTGAACTGAGGCTTGCATAGACTAGTAAACAAGGGAATTTCCAAACAGTTATCAGCCATCTGTATTAAGTAATCCACATAAAGAGTGGAGTTTTGGAGATTTATATCAACTGATACTGTGTCTTGTACGAAGAAAGAGCTTCTGACATGAAGTTCTTCGTTAAAATTCTGCAATCCGGAAATGTAGGCTGTACGCAGGTGAAACTGCTGAATATTACTATGCATTTCATTTTCCTAGCTCGTGTGCTTCAGACAATTGTATCAAGAGGGAAAACAATTTGAGAGGTGAGAACTGGAGCAGACTTTGGTAATGATTTGAGTCCTGGGTTGTCCCAATAGCTTTTGTCCACCAGACCAATCACTTCTGAACAATTCAAATTTAAGCAACCAAATAAGTGGTTTGATATTTTCTGAAGTTCTGAGGAACTTTGCGCAACTGCTATTATTTTGGTAGATTTACCAATATTAATAAGATAGCTCATATTGCCAGTAATGATTTTCAGGTTTAAGCCTTTGTTTTCTATAACTTAGGTTTGGTATGTCCTCAACGCAGTGGGTAAAGGTTGAATTTTGTTCTGCCTTCACAGTCTGTTGCACCTCATAGGCCTGAACAGACAGCAAGCCTGTGTTTGTATAGTTGTCTAGTCTTTGCTGCTAAGTTAGATCGTTCAGCAGATAGGTCAGTATCAGAAATCCAGGCTCTGACAAAATTAACTTGGGAGCAGATACCCCGTGTCTAGTGATGCCTGTGTTGTCACCGTGGTGGTGTTACTGGCAGAAATTGCACTGGACTTCCCAGGTGTTGAGCAGCTCTCCATCTGATCACTGCATGCCCAGGAAAGACAGATCTTACTCTGTTTATTCCTTGGCCCCTGCCATCTTTCTTCGGTATTCGTAACGGCATCCTGACATGCCAGCAGCTCCAGGATTTTGCTGAAATGAGGCATGATTTCAGTTCTGTTTACCTTTGAATGTATGTTGACTTTTACTATGATGGATATCTGCAGGGCTTGCCTTTGGGAAAGACTGATGAGCCATGCTTTGGTTAACATCCAGTGTGACAGCAGCTATATTCCCGTGAGGCTCCTAATCCTTCTTGTAACGGAGGTGGCATCGCATCAGCTTGCGTCGTGCTTGCATTGCACAACGCTAAGCTGTGCTGTCCTCTCATGGACCTGTCTGTAGTGTGCTGAATGATGATACTGACAGGTTGCCAAGCTGGATGAAATGAATGATGTCCTGAGTGAAAAGGATCTGATCCTGCTTGTAGTCAGAATGGGAGGCAGGCAGGCAGCTCAGCACCAGCTCCCAGAATGGGCTGTATTTGAAGCTAGAAAGCTGGATGTGGGAAGAGGGGAGGGAAACAGTATTGGAAGAGGAATACACTGTAAGCTGTGTTAAATATTGTGCCCCTTTTCTTCACTGGAACAGTAAAGAGAAGTGGTGGGAAAGATACTCCTGGGGGTATTGCACCACCAACATTTTTCTGCCAGGGAGCTCAGAGGACTGCTATGGAAGAGACCACCTTTGCCTGTCGAAGAAACGCTGGGCTATGGCATACATAGTTGAGCATCTACAGAGCTGTTAAAGTCACTGCAGTGGCAGGAGGAGAAAAGAGGTGAGAAGAGAGTCCTCTGTGTACGTTTTTTTCACTGAAACAATTATGAATTTATTTGTCCGTCTGTGTGTCTCCGGGCAGCCTGTGTAAGACTCATTGTGTACGTGTTAAAACTCATTTTCCTAAAAGGGATGGTGTTTTGAAGGCATGATCTCTGTCATCTTTCCCATCATAACTGGTAGTCATTTGCTTATTCAAATTATAGATTAGCTGGTCAATCTGAAAGTTATTTTGTGCTGTAAAAAGGGATTTTGATTGAAAATTGAGGATATAATGTGTTCTCCTGGGCAGACACATAGGTGATTTCTGAAGGCTCCAAAAAATAAAAGGCTCGCTGCCTCTCCTCACTTTAATTATTTCTGTGTTTATTTTTAAAATGTCGGTATTGATGGTTGCCATTTTCCCATTCATTTTTAAAATAATCCATTTCAGAGAGGTGTGTCAGGTTGATTCATTCTTAAAACACATAACAACCTACTATACCCAGACACTAACCTCACAGAATATTGAATAATCAGGGTGGGTTATTCCTAAACTATAGAAAGAAAATTAATCTGAAGATATTCAGATACTGGTGGCACTCACAGTTAGCCTGTATAGCCATATGGTTCCTTTTATTGACACCATCCCTTTCTATTCAGCATTACAGCCCAATCTGGTTTCTGCTTTTACTGTTAGATATCTGTTTGCAAAGATCTCTGTCCAAACAGACCTTTGTACTTGTTCAAAATCTGAATGAAATCATTAGGATTGTATACAGGCACCAGAGAACAGAGCGAATCCTTTGTCTTTATGACCTGCAAGATTGGCAACTTTCTCAGGTATCTGCCCAGCCTTTTGTACAATATGGAGCAGAAGAAAGCTGCAGTCCTAATTTTCACTTGTGTATGATGTCAGTGCAAATGACTGAGCACATGAAGATGTTACGCAGAGCTGTCTAGCTGTCTGTGGTGGCCTTGGAATTTTTGGCAGCAGCTCTTTTTCCTATATTGCATGGTCTGATAGTGTCAAAAACAGTTGAAGGTCATCTTTAAAAGTCCATTTTAACTTGATTCCAGAGTTTTCCTTGGTCCTCCTGCTTCATGGTAAGTCTCAGAGTATTCTTCATTTCTACAAGTCTAGGGCAGGGCTTGCTGTACATCATACATTTTAGTCACAAAATGTGCTACAGTATAAAATCTAAAATGTATGTTATTATGCATCAGAGATGGTTGTAAACATGAATCTGGAAGAATGGTAACCTCCCAAGGCTGCAGACCACTGCTCTGAATATTAACTGAAACCTAAAAGGGGATGCTTTCTCTATCAGCACTTTGCATGGTGACTCAATAGAACGTGTCAAACCAGAAGTACAGTAAGTGATGTACTCCTGCTCTGAGAAGAATGGGAGTCAAAGTACTTCACATAATTTTCGGGATGAAATTTTTTCTTTGGCTTGTACTCACCTTCATCTCCTGACTGGACCACGGTGTGAACTGCAGCCATGGTTTTGTCTACCTTCCATCTCCTCCATGGTCTTTGCTTTCCATCCGCATCTGCTTTACCTGGGTGCCAGCAGCTTGCTCTGAAGAGAGCTAATACATCTGTAAAGGGAAATTGGAGAACAGGGCTTATACCCATTTAAGTTCTTTGTGCTTCAGAGAAACCGAAGTTGCTATTTACTGCCAAGGCAATAGATAAAAACCTAAAAAAGTACGATTCTACTCCTTAGATCATACCGGCATCACTTAAATAAATAAAAGGTGGCTGATCACATCATCTTTTACACCCCCTATAAAAATCTGATGGGTGTGTTTCATCAAATGAAATTGTTAGACAAAAGACATAGGTCAAATTCAAGATTGTGTTTGCTGGTACTGAAATCCTGTAAGAATGTTTTGCAAGATTTTGGATGATGAAATCTTACAAATTCAGTTGCTCTTCAGATAAAGAATTAAGAGCACAAACTTCTACTCTTTGATGGTTCTGACTCTAAACTAAAACCATAAAAGTAGGTTCGCGTATGGAGTTTCGGAACCTAGTGCATCTCTCTGAAGTTCAAAAAGGTTCACTTATGACATCTACATTTTATCCCTCTCATTTAGGAAAATGCAAAAGATGAAAACGGAAATTAGAAGAGCATACACAGGACTGCATATTCAATAAAAAAAAAAAAGACCTGTTGCTTAGCATTCAAGCTGGTTGCAGTTAGTTCTAGTTTCTGTAGTAATAGTATAAATCTGCAAATAGTACTACAGGTAGTGATTTCAGTTCAGCTGTTAATTCAGACAAAGAAATCTTAATTTGTAAGTCAATAACCAGATGCTTTTGATAAGGTGCCCAAAGAACCTGGAAATCAAATACTCTTCCCTATGAAGGATCAAAAAGTTGTATCAAGTGTACTGATCACACTGCAGAGTATGACGCGATGCAGCAAGTGGAATCCTTATCTCCAGAGTTCACAGTTCACATGAACTTCATTACTTATGCATGTGATTACTCCAAATTTGCTTTATAGTTTTAATAGCAGACATCATTGAAAAGGTTCAGTGTGGAATGAAGATTTACTTGCTGACAGTCAGTCTAGTACAAACTCATCAGAATACTTGCATTCAAAGAAAAGCATTTGAAGTGGTCCAGAGTACAAGGTCCTTCTCTTTGTGATTGCTTCACAAAAGTTATGTTAGTCTATTTGAATAAGGTTTGACATTAATTTGTTCAACAATTTAGAACTTTTCCTGAAATACTGTTTACAACTATAATAAATGTGGGTTTATATGCTACATTTATTTTAGAAAGCACTTACACTGAATAATTGATGCTTATTTGTGGCCTTCCTCGGTGGTCAGTGTTGGGACCGGTTTAACATCTTTGTTGATGATACGAAGAGTGGGATGGAGGGCACCCTCAGCAAATCTGCTGACAACCCCGAGCTGTGTGGTGTGGTTGACACGCTGGAGGGAAGGGATGTCATCCCGAGGGACCTGACAGGCTGGAGAGGTGGGTCTGCGCAAGCCTCGTGACGTTCAACAAGGCCAAGTGCAAGGTCCTGCACATGGGTCAAGTCAATCCCAAGCACGAATACAGGCTGGGTGAGGAGTGAATGGAGAGCAGCCCTGCGGAGAACGGCTTGGGCATAGTAGTGGATGAAAAACCGAGTATGAGCCATCAATGTGCACTCACAGCCCAGAAAGCCAACCGTGTCCTGGGCTGCATCAGGTGTGACCAGCAGGTCGAGAGGGGCGATTCTCTGCCTCTACACTGCTCTTGTGAGACTCCACCTGGAGTACTGTGTCCACCTCTGGGGCCTGCGATATAAGAAGGACATTGACCTGCTCCCGTGGGTCCAGAGGAGGCCATGAAGATGACCGGGGGGATGGAGCACTTCCCTTATGAGGACAGAATGGGAGAAGGCTCTGGGGAGACATCCAGGGAGTACTTAAAAGGGGCCTACGGGAAAGATGGAGAAGGATTCTTTCTCAGGGAGAGTAGTGATAGGACGAGGGGTAATGGTTTTAAACTGAAAGAGGGTAGTTTTAGATTAGATATAAGGAATATTCCTTACTGTGAGGGTGGTGAGGCACTGGGACAGGTTGCCCAGAGAAGCTGTGGTTACCCCATTATATGAAGGGTTCAAGGCCAGGTTGGACGGGGCTTTGAGCAACCTGGTCTAGTGGAAAGTGTACCTGTCTGTGGCCAGGGGGATTGGAACTAGATGATCTTTAAGGTCCCTCCCAACCCAAACCATTCTATGATTCCATGATTTAAAGCAGTTATAACTGCATCCATTTGCAAAATACTGGATTAACTTGGAGCATGTGAGATATTTTATACTGAAATTTCATATGTAAGAGATGTGTTGTCCTGCCAGTGATGAAGTCACTTGGAGAAGTCATTGCTGTAGCTAACATTCTTTGTCTATAAAATGGGATCAGAAAGTCAGTGACTGGTTGTTAGGTTCAGTGGTTAACACACAAAGTCTTTGGATGAAATGTGCGGTTAGAGAGGAATATACCTTTATGAGATTAAGTTGAATCAGGAAAAAGCTGATGCACCTTTTTAAAATTTCCTATCAATAGGGGTTTTTTAATCTATTCCATATCTAGGTCATTTATTTGGAATAAGGATTGCTGTTTTGTGAAAGAAATACAGTGCTTGAAATAGAAATTGCAAAATTCTGGTATAGGAAGTCCCAGTATATGTCACTCTTTTGTCTCCTACCCACGGGAAGGACTTGGAGTCCTCTTTAAAGTGCCATTATGGTACTGCCATGTATCAGCCCATTTTTAGTGGAAATGGGGCAATGAAAATGGATTGCAGGATTTAGATGGTTTTTGCATTAAAAGGAATAATCATGATAATAAATGGAAAATCATATGTTGAAAAGCAGTATTAGCTACTCTCCCTTGTCATTTTGAGATGTGTGCTAAAGTCTTTTCTTCCATCTGCAGGGTGAACCTCATCAAAAGTATCTTATTTTCCTTCTCTTTCGTTCTGTGCCAGCTGATCATTGGCATCAGTACTGTGTCTGCTGGGTGGATCTCACCACTATCTTTTTATTGCATTTATGTATATGAAAGCCTATTTGGCATCATGGGAATGTATATACTGGACAAAAGAATAATAGTGAAAAGATCTGCCAGACAGATCAGAGAGGTGAAATTTGTTCTTAAATTACAGTTTAATTCCTTTCTGTATGTAGGCTGATAACTTGGTCTGGATATTTCTTCAGTGCATATTTCCTAATATTTCATATGCCAAATACTGAACAGATGTGCTTTTAGTCTGGATAAATTAAGAGACACACATTTAGGATATGAAGCTGAAAATTCAGAAAGCAATAGACAACCAAGCTTTGGGCTGAAGCTTTACACTGACAACAGACTTTCTACTATAATAGAATGCAACATTCATATTATGATATCAGTATATTATAAATATTGAGAACCCAGATTTCCAGCAATATGAACACCACCATCTCCTCCCTTGCCTGCCAGGCTCATGCATTTGTCCAGACTGAAAGTGCAGTTCTCTACTCGGGGAATATGTGGTACCACTAGGACTCCTTGAAGCTGGTTTGTCCAAGAATAAGTATTGTACAACTGTTAGAACAAAGCCTCCCATTAGTAGCTACTTTCAGTCTCTTATTCTCCATTGGCACTCCTGGAGCGTCTTCCACTCTCACTTTAGCTGCCTCAGGAGCCTTACAACTCCAGGAGAAACACTTCTTATGGAGCAGGGAGTAAGAGTTGAGCATTTCTTCCAGGTTTCATTTGGAGGAAAGGCCCTATAAATGAAGCTGCACCTCCAAGATTTGAAATCTCTCATAGGATTATAAGAATTTGAGTTATTCTGTAGTCAATATGGCTTTGCAAAGTCTAGATTTCCAGATCTCCCGGAATCCACTGCTGCATGAAATCTTTGTTCAAAGAAACAATAAAACCGCAGCAATGTAATACAAAGCTGGGACTAGGAATGAAAAGAAGGTAGTGTTTTGACTCCCTGAACCTAGCTGTGCCATCTCTCACTGGGTCAGTTTTATATGGGAGCAGATTTCTACATTTGCATGAATGCATCTCCATGGTCACGCGATGACAGGAACACGTATAATTGGCCATGAACATGAGGAGTGACCACAGTGCTAAGCTGCTACAGGCTTTCTTTTAGTAACACTCATAGGTAGCTGAGTTTGGAAGGGACCTCAGATGGTTATCTAGGTAAATGTCACATAAAATAGGCAGGCATTGACTCAAACCACAGAAGTGCAAATTCATGATCCAGTTAAAGCATGAAGTTGGGATGTGTGTTAGGCGGAGAGTAAGTCTGCTGTAAAGAGAGCGGTTTGGGCAGGACCCCTTTCAGCATGAGACTGTGACCTTTTGGTCTCCTGCAACATGACACTTGGCACCAAAGGCACTTTGTTATGTGTGGCATCAGGCTGCCTAGCAGTACTGTCACCTGGGGTGTCTTTCCAGGGCTGGAAAGCTAACCTGCAGATGTGCAAGTTGTGCAACCAGTAGTGGAACCAGTTCTGAGGATAGGGCACAAGGTTTTAGGAAATGATAGCACTGCTAAAAAAATAGTTCAGGCCGTTGACTATTATGCGGTAAGCGGAATTGCTTCCTGATGCTAAACAAATAGCACAATATTTTGATGGGCTATCTGACTAATGTGCACAGAAATGTGATTTTGGCATGATTAGCAAAAGAAAAAACATTTGAGAAAGCCATCTAATCCTGCTTCCTCCTTTTAACTCTGGAGAACCAGAGAAACGGTAGCATTTGAAATTGCGATTTCCTCTTTCGTCTAATTATTATGGGAGCTGGAATGATTAACAAAACAGAAAACAAGCACTTAATGGACACATAAAAGCTGTTAAATAGACACAAAAAACACTTGCGCTCTGTATTTGCTCTGCTGTTAGTGGCGCAATTTCAGAGACACTACCTCAGCGTTACTATTTAACACATGAGTTTTAAAGATTCAAACAAGAGCAGACAGGTTTCATTAACATAGGAGGTCCCTGAAGAAATAAATATTTATTAAACTTTCAGTGATGTAAAAAAGTGGGGTTTTTAACCACACTTCAAGTGTTGGTGTAGTGCCTGCCAAATACATACCTGGTGAGCTATTTAGAAACTTCCTGTTCCACATGCTAATTAACAGTCTATGAATTTTAACTTAAATCAGGGTCACATAGCTGAAATGTATTTCAGAGGCCTGCATTTGTCATTCAAAGGCATTGCCAAAGTTTTAAGGCCTTGCTATAAAGTGGATTTCACAGCTTGAAAAACTAGTTCTCCAATAACAACTGGGTCAAAACTGGGAGGAACCCTTATGCACTGAGTCACATGAGGTGCATTAGATGTACTTACATTTGAAATCAAAGTTAATCCCAAACTGGAACATTTAACATAAACCTCTTTGAATCCTTGTGGGCAGTGTGGCCTTGGATTCAGATCCCTACCTCAGATCACGTTTCTCTGCTTTAGGTCGCAATGAGATTCATTGCACAGGTAGCAACGTTCTTGGGCAAAAATGCTTCTCTTCAGTTGATCTGGCCAGATTTTCTGGGGAATGGGAACTAAGATGACTGTAGCATCTCCCACTCATGTTCAGTGCAACATGAACAGTGTCATACCCAAAGCAGTGGGGTAGCAGCACGACTCCCTCTTCCTACCACTGGCTCAGCTGTATCTTGCAAAGATACAGCTTCTTGATATGCAAATATCTTGATTAGCTTATCTTTAGAAAATATTTTTTAACTGTTTTCCAGCTGGTGGTATCTGATTTCTAAATGCTTTTCTTTCTTACGCTACTTTTTTTTTGCTTCCCCTCAAGTAGAATTAGCTCTGGAGTAGTCCTTTATTACATTACATCTTTCTAACGAAGGTTTCACCAGGTAAATCCCTTGTTATAATTTACCTATAGATATTTGAGGGTCTTTTCATCTTAATAATTTAAAAAATATATTACTTCATTATTTTATAAGTGATTTGGAAGATGAGATTCAGTCATTATTAGTAAATACTACTCTGTCCTTTCCATCATGTATCACTTCTCCATTTTATTGCTGCAGTTTTGATGATTTTCAGCCCTGGGTACAGACAAACAAGAAGTTTTACTTTGGCAAATTACAGGCTCAGCTGTCTAGGAAAAAGGCATATGAACCACATCTACACGATGTGGGTTTTTCCTGGTAGCCCAGGTGCATATTTAGCTGTATGTGAGTCTCTGGGGAGGCCAATGCCCCAGAATCAGAATTTGGAGCAGAATGAATAATGGCAATCCAGGGATTCAAGGTTAGGCCAAGCTTGGGTTAACGCCAGTCAGAGCAAAGAGAGATAGATGTGGAGGAAGTGAATCTGGGATACAGTTAGCTGGAATTGTTGAGATTTGCTGCTTTTTTGCTACCTTAGGGAGGAGGGGAAAGAGGAGTAGGGTGAAGAAGGTAAGGGAGGTACAGCAGCAGTAGCTGCTGGGATCTGCCAGCATCGTTCCAACTGTTCTTGCCACATGGCACCTACGACTCCTTCCTCAGCAGTAGTAGCAGTACCAAGAATGACTTAAAGGCCCTATTGTAGTAAAATTTGTAAGGCTATGGTTGATTGTCTTCTCTAGCAGTCTGGAAATTACTTACTTCCCCTACTGATAGAGTAGTTCTTAACAAGAAGGACCCCTGGATGTATAGATTGGAGAATATTAAGTATCTACATGGAAAACATATTACCTCAGTATTTGGTACCTGCAATCACATCGGGATCATGAGGCCAAATTTTTGCATCCATAGTTGAAGAAAAAAGTAATAAAATTTGGATAGGGTTCAAAGAGAACCTACAGTCATGATCAGGAGGCTTGGAAAATATGTTTTCCACTCTGAAAACAAGTTCAAACTACTTCATTCATTAAACAAGAAGTTAAGTCTTTAGAGTTAGACTTGCTCTCTGTATACAAGTAAACCTAAATGGGGGTCTAAACTGGTTCTTCTGTCTGGCAGATAAGAATATAGCAAGGTCTAAATACTTAGTGGAAATTAAATATTGGAACAGCCTAGCAAGTTCCTCACTATTGAAAATGTGAAAACAAAATTTGGATGCTTTTCTGAAAATCATGTCTGTAACTCAGCGGTTGAGGTTGGAGTCAAAGGCACGAGTGAATCCAGGAAAGGTTGTTTCCCTATTGTGTACAAGAGATTACCCTGATTATCACTGTAGCCTCCCTTAGTCTTCAGAACAATTAATTGTGTACCTCAGGCCTGTCTCCTCCCTGAATTACAGCTGATCTCCTACGTATTAACTCTCGTCTTTCCAAATTCTCCGCATGGTGAGTGCCCTGCAAGAACAAGGAGTTCTGTGAGTGGGATTCTTGTAACGATCCCGCGTGTGGATTCTCTGGCATGTGAGAAGATGCTTCCACTCATTCTGCATTGTCTCCCTCTATGGAAACATTAATAAAGTGCCTCTGTCCTGGCACTTGTCTTCATGAAACTTGCAAGAGTGGGGCACACGGAAAGAATATAAACCTGCAAGGCTTTTTTGCTTAAGGAAACATCCTGAAAAAGAAAGTAGTTCCCCTGATCATCACTAACTGTGGTGACACAGGGACAATAAACTGTGAAACTAATGCTCTGATGTTTAGCTGAATTTTCAGTGACATTGCTAAAATATCCCACTCAAGCTCCAGTGTGCCATCTGGATCTGCAAGTATTCAGCCAACAAGCCTACTGTATTTCTTTGAGCTGTTTTAATTTTCAAACAGTTGGGAATGCTTTGGAGCAAGTTCATATTTGGAATTCAAATTGGAGAAATGTGTCAAATGGCAAGGGAGCAAAGAGCCTATAGAGTAGCCAATAAAAGTGTCTTTTCCCTCAGTGGTTGGACAAACTGTGTGTTGTAACTCTAGATCTTAGGAAGTAAAAAATTCAGCTTTTGTTTTTGGCCTCAAATATATACTCAACATAAGAAAAATATGCAGTGACTAGGAAGATCAGTGGTTGACTGAACACTGTAATCAGTCTTGCATGTCTCTGGGTGCTCATCTCTAATACTGATATCTCTAGATTGATTGAAGATTCCATGACAGAGAAGGAAAATGGGTCAGTGCAGCTCTTAGTGGTTTGTTTTTTTTTTTGCATTTTTAACACACACCTTTGTAATCTTTAATTTGTAGAATTTATATGCAGTGCAAGTAGTGTTTTCTCTAGCATAACATTCAAGGACAGCTTATTGGGTGACACCAGCAGCCTGTCTAGGTCAGGATCTTGTCCTTGGTACTTAGGGAAGCTATTAACAGTAGGATTTTTTGAGTAATCCATCCCTAGTAGACATTCCTTGTATCTGGTAATTGGTGATTTATAAACTGCATGAGATGGAGGTTGCATCTGGGCCATCACGTTACACAGCCATGGCTGGACCTGGCTTCCACGAAGTTGTCCAATCCTTTTAAAATCCTCTTCTACTTTCTGTCTCCATGATGTTCTGTGGAAATGAATTCCACAATGTAACTGATTACTGTGTGAAAAAGTATTTATATTTATTCACTTTAAACCTAATGTTTGATAATTACATAAATGCCCACTGATTCTAAAACAATGAGAAATGCGGAGTAATTTATTTCTGTTCATATAATCTGTATCACTCATGATTTTTAAAGCTGCCTATTATATCTCCTCTCAGTTGTCTCCTTCCAAGCTGAAGACTCATAGTCTAATTGATCTTCCATCAAATGGAAACAGTTTCATATATCTGCTTATCTCTGTAAATGTTGTGATTTTGCTATATCTTCTGTTATCATTGGATGGATCTGTCATGATGATATTTTCTAAATTCTTCTATTATTTTCCTTTGTGTTTTTTTTTTTTTTTTTCCCTGTTCATTTTAGTGTTTTTATTGTTTCTAAGCAGGGAGCTAAGGATTTCAGAGAATCTTTTACAATGGGCTTGTGTCCATCTTTATGCATGTGTCAGTAGTTGTTCCCCCTCGACCACCTGCATTGCACATACTGACACTGAGTTACATTTACTGCTCAGTTGCTCAAACATTCAATTTCAAAAGATATTTTTGCAGTCAAGTTCATGCTCTGTGACCCTCTGCAACACCAAGTAAAGACTCACAAAGAGGTCAGAAGTAGGGGAATTAATTTGCTAAACTGAATGCCAGCCAAAAGATTGTATGTGTGTGTCTGCATCTACGTTTGTGGGGGCTCATGCGTTTTTTGAAGGTTGAGGCTGAAGTTCAGGATTGTTTTCAGTGGAGTCTGTTTTTAAAGCAGGGCTAGGACTGATCATGGCTTGCTCTTAGGGACAAACATTCACCATGTTTCTGAAAAATCCTGGCATATTGCTGGAAGATGAGATCACAAGAAATATATTGAATAGTCAGCGGAGGAAAAGCAAAGGAACTGCATGGCTGGGGGTACATAAAAGGTAAGATGTAAAAAAGCAGCTTCTTCTGGTTCAGGCCCAGGTGATTTGTGAAGTTTAATTCTTCAGGCCTAAGTCTGCAGATACCCACCAACTTTCTCCCAGTCTCCTACTATTATCCCGTGTATTGAACAACTTCCTTCTGGTCAAGGCAGACTCTAGACATCCATGTTGTCCAGATTAGTCAACGAACAGCCTGGGGCAGACATTATCTGGAGGTGATGTATGGGCCTTGTGAAAAGGAGAGATGTGTCCAGCATAGATCCTGGAGCTTTGTAGTCGGACAAAAGTGTTGAAATATAATTTTGTGAAGAGGCAGGCTGTAAGGTATTATTCTTAAGAGAAGGAAAAGCTCTGTTGTTCCTTCTTATCTCCTTTTGTACTGTTACTCCATTTATTTCCAAATTTTTGTAGTATGGTTTTAGAACATTACTTTGATTTTGAAATCCTTCTGTAGTTTTCGACTTTCATTACTGGAGAGAAGAAATACTATTTCCTGTGCTGCCACCTAGTGTTTGCAGGTGCTGTTGTAATTGTGAGTGTATTAACATTTATTTTCTTACTTTGGTTTTGGTTGTGTTTTTGCTTTTTTTTTTTTTTTTTTTTTTTTTTTTCCTTTCTGCTTTTAAAAGTTTTCTTTCTCATGAAACGTCATTGGACATACAAATCAAGCCTTGCTCTTAGTTTGAAAAACACAAGTGCAACTTCATCTGATTATCTGCTTCAGAGAATCTGAGAGACACACTTCATTTAGGAAGAAGCTCAAAGACACCCTTCCACAGATGAAAGTGTGATTAGTGGGGGACAATCTCTACAATTCTGAAGGAGAGCTGTGATTCTGAAGAGCCAGGTTTTGTCTGTTGTTTGCTTTGCAGAATTCTTCATTCTAACGTCTATTGGCATCCATTTGGTGGGCAAAGAAACATTCTGGGCACCTAAGGAAGTAAGCACAAGTGTGCTCAATGACTTTTTTGTGTATAGCAGCTGTGATACAAACCACAGTTCAAACTACTCCCTGAGGTTAAACAGAGTTGCGGACAAGGAATTATAGAAGGGATGTATAGCATATAACATACAGCAGAGTGCAGTGTTAATACAGTTTCCATTGTGGTCTGTTCTGTCTCCAGGTTTTAAAGTTGTTATGGTTCAGGATAGGCAAATGGAGTCAGAAAAAAAATGAAAACCAGCCTGATCTGTTCCCCATCTCTAGAGCCAAACCTTTTGGGATGCCTGTGAAGGTTGTATGTAGGCACTTGTAAGACCCAGCAAATCCTGCTGAACTATCTCTTTAACATTTAACAATACACCAGAGTCTAGCTGCAGTTTACACCCCCTTGCCCCCCTTCAGAACTGTAAAATCTCAGACTGTGTACGATTTGTTCTGCCTCCTTCCTGAGAGGTTGGCAGTTTTTTTGCAGGAAGGAAAGGTGGGATCCGTACGTGTTGCAGCGTTTTATAGTCCCTCTGCACTTTCTGGGGCTGGCCCAGGTTTGGAGGTTGCCCTTGAGTATTGCTAAACTTTCCATGAAAAGTCTGTGGAGCTAATGAGAGGACTGATGGCTACTGCCTATTTTGCTGGAATGTGGGAACTGGCCAGTCAAAAGTTGCCACCTTGTTGGAGGGGAGCAGGTCTGGACGCCTTCTTATTCAGGGGTAGTTAAAAAAAAAGGCGGGAAAGTGTTTTATTGCTAGTGAAAGCTTCAGCAATGCTCTGGCGACGGCCCATGGTACAGTGGTGATGTGAGTGCACTGTCTGCTCCACTGGCAGCACACTCCTTCATGCTTTACCTGTCCTTGTGCACGGACTCAGTCGTGTGACTCTTTTCTGCTTGGTGGATGTGAGCCCACATTCTTTTTATGTGTCAGTTGGAGATACAGGGGAAGACCCAGGCATAGAGGGCTTAAGGGACAGACTTGTATCTATACAATACCTTGCTTGTATTTCTCTGCTCACAGCCAAAATGCACTTAGAGAGCAGATGTGTCTTTGATACTTTAAAATGAAGTGTTGCTTTTTATTTCCCCCTCCACCACCCCCCCCTTTTTTTTTTTTTTTTTTTTTTTTTTGTGGTAAAAGGAATGGCTATACAAAAGCAATCTATTCCTGCTTGTAATGCTTTCAGTAGTTACTTCAGACATGTATTTATCCTATTATGCTTCAAAAATTAAATAACATTTATTTTAAAGTAGGAGAAGTGAGGTGAGAGCAGTGAAAGACAAAACCTTAATGAAGTCTTTCTGTACTGTCTGAGCAGTCTGTGTGTTCTGCTAAGGGGAAAGGAAAGGGGAAAGTTTGTGCATTCTGCTAAGGAAAAAATAAGACTTAAGCAGCAAATGAATGATACGATTTTAACAGTTTCTTATTTGTCAGTATTTACAGGTTTAACTTTAAATAGTTAAGCCCCACCCCTACCCTCAGGACCTGACTTCTGCTGCATGTGAACTTTTCAAATCTAAAGGAAAGGAAACATCTGGTGTATCATCTGGCCAAAAAGGCCATACACATTGCACTGCAATAAGTCATGACAATACATTTGATGTTTTTATTGCATATATGAATAATGTATATTGCTTTGTCTATATATTTGTCATTATAATTTTCCTGCTATAATTAACCCACAAATCATGCTGCAGAAATATATGGATGACTGAATTAGTCAGGTGCCTTACTAATAGTTTGAGACTCGAATGTGAGAGTTGAGGATGGCTGTGTTTGGAAAGTACTGTACCTTAATATTTGTTAGTGTATCTCAGAAGATAAATATGAATGAATCCCTTAATGTTTTTTGCATATCATCCATATTCTTTACTAGGGAACTATATAACTTTTATGTCATCTCTAACATTTAAACTACCTCATCCAATGCTACTTGTCTGGAAAATGTTCTTTGTAGGACAGAGGCAGATTTGCCCTTTATACAGTCTCATGGATGAAGAACAGTACCGATACTTGGGAAATTGCTCTTATTTCTCCTTCTAGTTCCATGAACATCCGCAGTCTGGCCCAAAAAACTGAATCCTGAGAGTAACGGCTGGTTTGTGTGTATTAATCAAATGTGTTTCCAGCCTTGGGGCACATAAAGCGTGCAAGATGCTGGTGTGCATGTATTTCTGTTGATGTGGCTTGTTCCTTTATTGGTACTGGAAATAAGCTTGAGCAGTATGAGGCACAACTTTAGCAGAGTGGGGAATGTATGTATGTTATAGGCCAGAGCAAACATTTCTGTTAAAAAAAAATAATGACAGACCTACTGAAAATATTTATAGCCATACAAAAAAGTCATGAGGTCCAGGCCTTTGGGCACCTGCCCTCCATCTGAACTGGCTGGGCACTTGCATAAATACACAGCTCTTTGTAAAAGAAGCCTGTGCTACATGGCCAGTAAAACACATTCTTTGTGGCCAGAAGGCCCACAATGATAATTTTATAATTAATGAAAATCTAGGTGCTAAAACATCAAAGTGACAGCAAAATCTTGAAGCTATTTTTACTGACACAGACAGATGCAGCCAAGTATTTCACATCCCAACGTCATAATTAATCATCAAAGCAGTACCATTTCATTTTATTTAAGAAATTTGTCTTTATTTAGGTTTTTCCTTGAAAGCGAAATGATGCATTTTGTATATTTTTGCACTATCTGACAGCAATCTCAGAAAAGTCACATTCAACCCCTATTTTTAAGGCTTGCAGAGGTTTGTCAGATCAAGACAGCTAAAGTAAACATGACAAATGTCATTTTGTAGTACTTAATACCGTTAATCCTTAAAGCATGGAACCAGGAAACCCTTATTCGTACTGGTATTTGAAACCTATAAGCAATCTCATGTTTCTAATGCTGATTTTCTTTTTATTCCACAAAGAAAACAGTAACAAGGCCTTTTTTCTGGAATATTACTTGAGGCTATTCAGAAAAAAAAACACAACAGGAAATTTGGCTCTTTAGCCCTAATAATGGTCTCTTTATTGAATGGAGACTTGCTTTTTTTTGTTAAACAGATTTTCTTATGAAAGGGTTAGAAGTGAATAAACGACAAGTTCAAGATCATCTGATTTCTTTTGATTTATGTTGACCCCGAAAGAGAGAGAGGTCATGCTGTTGGCAGGCAATAAGAACTAATCTGTTACTAAGTGAGTAATTAAAACTGAGGCCTTATATATTTTTGTAATGAGTTGACAGCAATTCCATCCCCATGTCATACAGTTGCTCTAATCAACATGGTCATTGCATTTACTGCCAAATGAGAAGTTTACAAGAAGTCAGATGATAAACTCTAAAATGTGCAGTTCTTTCAGATGTGCAGATGAATAGACTGACTATTGTAGATGAGGAAAAACTCCAATAAAAATTAACGTCAAGATGATGTGTGCAATTAGGAATTTTACATTTTTCTGAAGAATTGGAGTGGATGCTTATTAGTATGTTTAACTGAAAGATGTAAAATTGTGTTCAATAAAAAAAATAATCCAAGTTTTGGCTGCTGAAGCACTGTAGGCTTCTACTATTTAACTGGCGTGACTTAAGTCTGTTCTGACATCAGACATGACAGTATTGACTTCCATGCCACCAAATAACCTAAAGAACAGTCCATTTTTCAAGGCACATTAAGAAGTCTGTTTTTTTGAGTTCAGGGTAATTTCTAAGTTGATTCAGGGCCTGGATATTTGTGCAAAGTACTGAATGCTTTGGCCCCGATCCAGCAAAATGTAGCGGCTATGTCTTCACTGCCTTTTAAGAGTGGTCTGAAGGCTGGGCTTGAGGCCAGATTCACTGATAGGAGCTCATTGAAGTCAGGCTTGGAGACAACTGGGAAGGGAACCTCAGGTTTGTTCTCTGTGTTTCCCATCTGGTCTCACAAAGACATTACAAAAAGAGATGTTGGGCAGGCAGAATGTCCTAGGGAGTGAATAGGACAAAGTCATGGATGAGATGTTCTGTAGAAGATTCTACCTTTGCCAGCTGTGGAGACAGGTAGGATTTACAGGCGGTTGAGATTGCTGTAAGAACAAATCAGACTGATGGAACGTCTGCGGTCTCTGGCCTCTGACAGAATCAGTTACCTGAGTGTAGTTACTACCTTGCTTAACTGTTTTGGGTTTGTTTTTGTTTTGTTTTGTTTTGTTTTGTTTTTTATTTTTTAAGATAGTAGGACTTCCATGCATAACATGCTCTGAGTTTTCAGACATAGGGCCAAATACGTTTCCAAATTTGAGCAACCCCTGGCAAGAGTGAGCCTCCAGAATCAGACGTTTCTACAAAAAAGAGCCAGTGTAACCTCAGCTGGTGACTCAGCATGTGCTACAGGCACATTGTGAAAGTACTCAGCAGTTGTTCTGAAAGCATATCCATTTTTTCCAGCTATACCCCTTGGTCTAATTAAGGTATTACCTTACTCTACAAGTTTTGCCTTAGAAAAAGTAAGGAAGAATGATCTCTCCCAGAGAAATTATAAAAAAATATTTCACGTTTTATCCTATGGAAGGATCTGTTTTATGTTTACCAGACATCTGTCCTCTCTTGTTTAAGAAATCACTTAAAGGGAAAACTTTAACAAAGACATAAATGCTAGCTATGAGGAATTTTTTAGCATCACTGTCAAATTTGGAGTTACATCTGCCTGTCTTTCAAAGAAATGGAAACACTAGTCTTGTTCACAGATTTGCCATCAAGTTTGATTAAAATGTAATTGTGGGTCTCACTTGGGTCATTTAGTTTTGATTTGTATTTCCTATGCCTCCATTAACAAGGCTCCATCCTATATGTGCGTGCAACTTCTATTTTGAGGTCTTATGTCAACAATCGCACAGATCGTGGCTTGTTCTCATGTTGCTTGTAGCCATGTGAGATTGAAATACTTAAAGTCTAATGTTGCTCAAGGTGGGGTTAGCTGAGTATCACTGCCCATCGGTCAGCAAAAGTTGGGGCCACTCCTTTGCCTAGCTTCCTTAGATTACTGAGCAGCTCCTGGTACAAAACAGCAGAGGTACAAGTGCCTATAAAGCACTTTTCCCATTATCCACTCATTGTTCATTTTGGCTGTAAGTTCTGTTATGTGTGATAAAATCTACAGAAATATGTGAGATCAGTGCAATTGGCATTACAGTCAAGCAAAAGATATTTCCTGTGAGTGGCAACAGCACAATTGCATATCTCAGCCAGCATTTGCTTGGATCTGAAACTATTGTGAAACGGGCTGGAACTGTTTGTGAATGGGTGATTCTGCCTAACAGATGGTTATACGTAAAGGCAGCCAAGAGACTGTATATGAGCATTGTGTGTTTGTAAGGGCATGAGTTGTAGCCAGAAATGTCTATAAAGAATCTGCCCTAAGCTTTCTGGTCCAAGATTAAGCAGATATGTCATTTTTAATCCAGTTTGGGAGTAAACTTCTGAAGTATTAAAAAAGAATGTTTCTGCAGCTGTTTCTGCACCAAAAAAAAAAAAATAAAAAAAAAAAAATTGATGTTTAAAAGAAGAACTCAGCAATATGGATCAGGGAGCTTGAAAGAGTTGATTTTTTAGAAGTGCATTTTTGTATTTCCGAGTTAGACCTTTGGACCCCTGCCAGCTTTCTGCTGAGTAGGTTGACAGGGCACAGGAGTCAGATACACAACAGCCTGCTGCTTTTCATGCCCCCCCCTCCATGTGTAGTGTTCCTGCTGTATAAAGCCATTAGTGACCAGATTACAGAAAACATAGGGTTTTGTTTCATAGCTTTTATTTGTTGTTCCATTTCCTGTTTCATTCCTATTTAACCTCTGCTCTTTCTAGTTCAGACATAGTATCAAAGTGAATTTGGAAATGAACTTCATATGGATGAGAATGAATTGTAAACTATACATTTTTTTTAAATAAACCTTATAATTATTTTTTAATAAAGAACGTTTTGTATTAATCTACTAAGTTTTAATAACAGGACATTTTCCCCTCCCTCTTCCAATATTTTTTTCCTATCAAAACCATCCTCAAAATTAATCAGGAGCTGCAGGTTTTGTTGCAGTCTTTTGGGGGCAGTCTGCCTTTGAATTGCATAGATAGAGCCTGTAATGGATTGGGGAACTCAGCGCTTTGATCCTCACTTAAGTTGTTTTCCTAGTATAAACGTATCACAGTGTTCGGATGACTTTCTACAATATCAGAAAATCACCTTGAGTTAGATGAGAGTCTTTCAAGAGCTGCAATATTGGAGAGAAATACATATGAGGATGCTTTCTGAACATGATCAGAAAGAAGTGCATCTACCTTTCACAAGTAAAATCTTCTTAAGGTGCTCTTTGTTTGCAAAGTTGGATGAAATGTGTTTGTAACTTGGCATTACAGTTTTATGAATCTGTCCATGATTTTAGGAGTTGCCATACTGGCTCTGACTCTTAAGTTCAGGGGATTCAGTGATTCTGAATACTGTCTAGGGCTAGCTTTCCTAAAAGCTTGCTCAGGAATGAAAGGTTTGGACTACCATATCAAAGAATGCTTTCTTCTGTGTTTCTTTGGTTGTTGTACATCTGATGGATGAAGCAAAGTCCTTTCTGATAGACTTGGCTGTTTCCAGACCTGGCTAGCACTAAACTCCTTAGTTTTTTTAGGTGAGGAAGGAGATGGGTTGGATTCACAGTGCTTGCATCGTGACTTTGTCATACTGTTACATTCAACCCCATAAACAATTGCGATCCATTAGGTGCATATCTTACCGTGAGTGCCATGGACAGAGTGCTCAACAGTTTCATTGGAGGCTGATGGGACATTTTCCTTGGCTTGTGCTGCAAACTAAATCACACATTTTGAGGAATTAATTGTAGTTTATCGTGTCTGTCTCAGCTTTTGTTCTCTGCCATTAATCATTTGTCTTCAGCTGGCATGCACCTGTGTGGGTGACGAGGAGGAAAGGAGCATTTGAGAGTCAGTTTGTGTAGCTAATACACAATAATAAAGATTCACCAAACCATCAATTCTTTGCTGTGTGGATTCTGTATTTTTGTCCTTTAAGCTGATTTAAGAGTGAGTGTCCTGCACTCTGTGTCATGTCTGTAGTGTGTTGCTTTCCTTGAAATTAGTTGTAACAAGCAAGAGTCCATAAATCTTTAATTGAATTGGGTTTGTGAATGTTTCTTGTTGGACAAAAGTTGATTCCTTAGTGCCATCTATTAAAAAAGTCTCCTCCTAGAATGTCAAGAAAAATCAGAGTTCATGGGTTTGGATTTCACCAGGATGAAGCTGATGCACAGACAAAAAACTAGAAGAAAGCAATGTTCTAATGACAAATATGTCTCATATTTTGAAGAAACAGCTTAAAAGGGATATGCTGAAACTCAGTGAGAACAGTGCAAAATTTTACATTTAGGACAGAGAAAATCCAACATTGACATATAATAGGAAGCCTAACAGAATATGCCACAGTAGAACAGAAGGGACCTTGGCTTTAATGGTTCACAGCTTAAATTTAAGTCAAGTGTGTGATGTCTTTGCAAAACCACCAAAAGCAATTCTGGAATAAATTTAGCAGAAAGCCATGTGTAAGAATAGGAAACAGTTATTTTACTAATTTGGCATTGGTGAGACCTCATCTGGAGTACTGTGCAATGTGGAGCATCATTCTCTGACAATGACTAGAAACATTTTAGGGTACCCAGAGGTGAAAATGAAAGAAGTGAAGATCTAATCTAAAATTTTACCCTGTGCAAGTCTAAGAAAGCGAACAATTATGAAAGACATTGTAATTCTTAATTATTATGACAAGAAGGCCAACAGCAAACTGTTACCATTGCTGGTTGAGATAAGACCAGAGGTAATCTGTTGAAATGGACAAAGAATATGCCAATTAAATACTACAAAAGCCTTTTTGTAGGTCAGGTGAGATTTTGTGGGTTGTGGACTCCCCATCATTAGAATTTTTAAGAACAGATGAGTATCAACGATAGTCTAAGTTTACTCCTTTTTGTAGCTAGGAGTTAAAATAGATCTCCTGTGGTCCCTTCTCATCTAACATTTCTGTGGTTTGGCCTCAATCATCTTAATGTTTTAAAGGCCTGTGAAAGACTGTGCTTGAGATGTAGCATTGGCAAAAGCCACAGATGTGAAAAGCTTCATGATCTGGATTAGGGGTGGCTTCTGAGGGTAAGAGGTAGAGAATTAAACTTTGGATTTTAGACATTTGTCTTTGGTAACGTGTGTGTTGAATTCACCCAGAATGACAGATCTTTCTCGAGTATCTTCACTGAAGTACCATTGGCCTCACCTTTAGATTATTTATTTTATGTGACTTTACACTGGATTTGTTTCTGTTGCTACGTAAATGAATCCAGTGCTATTAGACTTACACAAGGGACCCATCTTTTCAAATGTGATGTTACTGGGGAAGACAGTGTGTTGGGAGATACCTTGTCCTGCCTGTACGGGGTGGAGAGTAGGTTGGTTAGTACAAGACTTGAAATGTCATCTAGCTGGATCTCAGTGATGCAAGTTACAGTGGATGATTTGTTGCTAATGACTCAGGTGTTGTTTATTGTTGGCAGGTCTTCCATTGATCATCATATTTTTTATTTTTTTTTTTTTTTTTCATATCTGGTCCCTTTTTGTTCAGACTTGTACATGGAGTTGATCTTAATTTTCTGGGGCTTTTGTCTAACTGTTTCACAAAATCTTCCCTCTGGAATAGTGCTTATCCCTTTTTATGTTATCTCTTTACTGTTGACATACATAAAATTATGATCTCTTCTACTTAGCGGCTCAAGTCTTACATGAACTGTAAGTAGTATGTATTAAGTAACTTAGGAAAATGCAATATTCTTAAAACCAGGTCTTCCAAACGCAATAGCTTTGTCTCCAAGATGAGAGCCTTTCTCAGCAGAAGGTGGCTGGCTTTTGTTTTGAATGTCTCATTAGAAACTAATTCCTGCTTCACCTTAAATAAGTAGTACTTTATTAATTATTTTGCAAGGCTGTGTGAAGAAATGAAAATCAGGGCAGGTAGAGTGGGGTGGTGGCTTATATAAGGACATCAATGGGACTTCAAGGACCCCGCTCTTGTGCAAAGCACCTTGACTCAGTTCCAAAACTACTATAATATAGTAATAGGCAAACACTCATCAATATTTCAGTGGCATAAAATATATTTACCTGGAACCTATTAAGATCAATTAAGACTGATTTTTAATTGATCTTCCTGATTTCACATCTGTCTGTCCTCTCATTGTAGCCGCATTGCTTTCATACACTCATAGGGTTGCATAAATAGCTTAGGGTGATGTAAGACCATGCTGCCTGCAGCTTTGCCCTGGCCGTGTGCTCCTGCCTCTTCCTTTATATCAGTTCTAGCACTCATAAGGCCATGGAACAAGTTGCTCATTGAGCTGAAATTTAACTGCAAATTAAGAAGAAGTTTCTAAAATCAGATCAGTGATACGATCTGATGTGCAATGAAACTGAATAATTGCTAGTGCTGAAACAAAGTATGGGCTGGGACTGCAATAGGACCTGCAGAAAAGGGTGGGACTGACCCTTTTGCAGTAGCCTGCAGGCAGATCAATTTAAGTTGTGAATTTATTATGCCTATGGTGTGCTTAGAAATTTGCATACCACACTTGGTAAACGACAAAAATTTTGTTTGAATTTCCTGTTTATGTGGGTGATTTAATTGTAGAGTTCCTCTGAAGGGTTTAGCATATTTCTATTTATATATATATATAAATTTATATTCTATATATTTATATAGATTAATATATCTTGAAATTTGTAAATAATCTTGTCAGTTTATTTCTTACCAAATAGGTGCATCTCTTGCCATACTCATTATGCTACATGGAATTATTTAAGTGTATCTTGTTTCGAATCTCACTTCCCTCATTTCCACCCCATTACATCTGATTAATAAAGTTTATTGTCTGGGTTAATGTTGTTATTTCAGGTAACAATGAAACTTAAGAGTTTTTGTGAGAAATTGCTCCAAATCATCACTTAATAAGAAGGACCCCAGCCGACCACTCTTTCTTCTCTCTTCTATTGTGCCAGGTAGGACTCGTTGCTTGGTCTAGGAAGAAAATGTATCACAGTTTATGTCTATTATATTTTCCTAATATAATTAGGAAAATTAGCTGTGGTGCAAACAAGCACCGAAACAGAAACTAAATAACAAGTGCTGTGTAGTGTCTTGGAAGCTCCTGAATTATAGTCATGGTTTGCCAAAGTAACTTAGTGACTCAAATTACTTTCAGCTCTCTCTTCTACGTTAAGTGTTAAACATCAGCGATATTGTTTATTTGCTATGCCTGATGTTTCAGTGGCTAAAAATGTTGGCACTATGAGATACTTTAAAGATGAAAAATGCAGTTATTACCACTCTTATTTTTTGCTTTTTAAGGATTTATCGATCTGTAATCATTGATGTTAAGATTTTCTTTTTCTCTCTAAGTTCCATTCTTGTACTTACTTCAAAATCTTTTTTCTAGCTTATACCAAAGGCAAAGTGTAAGCAGAAAGTTAAGTCCCACTAGTATCAGTAATATGAGAGCAAGTATGCAAGAACTTGGCTGAGAAGGGTCTTTGCTTGATTTTTGCAATTCAGCCATAGAAGTGCTTACGGGGGAGAAAGTCCCTTTGCATGGGTCTGGGAAACATCACACTGAATTCCTCAGCCAGGCAGTTAAGTCAGCCTAGAATGCTCCACATGAGAACAGCGTGTTTAACAGAATGCAAAGTTGCATTTCATAGGCCTTGTTATTTTAAATAAGAGTGAGGTCATCAGTGTGAATGTTTCCTTCAGCATGCTGACGACTAGAAGCCATTGCCTATTGTACTGTGACTGGCCTTTACCATTTGTGGTTTTAACCAAATTCCACTGTTTCTTGTATATCTGTCCTCCTTTATATTAAATATTACAGCAGAGATATTTTAGTGGTAATATCTGTTCAGTTAGAAGAAGAAAGGCCTTAGAAAACTTGAAAGAAAAATATGGGCTCGTTTTCATATCTACTTTCCAAACTTCAGCAAGCTTAGTAAAGCATGTGGATTATTAGGTATGTAATTGTACTAAAGCATCTTCTGGTATCCATTTGGCACCTCATTTCATGGTAATAATTTAAAATAACTGGTAATAGAAATCAGCTGAAATGAAGCTAGTTTTTAAAGACATCCAAGCTTAAGGCCAGGAACCCCCTGAATCTTGATTGTTATGCTGGTCTTTAAGTGAGAACACAAGTAAAGAGGAATGACAATCATTTTGCTATTTGGAAGTATTGTAACGTACTTGGATCTGCGCTCATACGGTTCCTGGAACAGTTGCTTATGGCCCCCTTTGAGAGCATTTTTTAACAATTTCTGAGTGAGGACTTGGCACTCCTTGTGAGTACAGTCAAAAGAACCAGGAAAGAACATCCAGGACTCTTTTGAGATGATTTCCAGAACCTACTAATCTCTTCTGAAGCAAATGCTTTCCAAAAGGTAAAAGAGTCTTCAGCTTTTTCCAACAGGAAGAGGGTAGCTGGGACCTGGAAGTCATGTCTGGAACATTCTGCAAGAAAAATAGGTACTTCTGATTGAATGTCATGCATGAATAATTTGTTTTGGAGAAAGATTTTGGAGATTGATGTTCTTGAGATGGGAACCTGAAATGACTGTTTCCTCTTAGAAATAGTGGAAGTAGTTCTGTCTGGGTAGAGAAATTGCCATATTCTAGTTTTTCGGTGTGCAAAGGATCATGACACGTGTAAGAAATAGAATATCCTGTTACATTTTCAATTTGCTTTGCTTGTGAGACAGAGCCAAAAAGATTTTTTCTATTAAGTTAATTTGAAAATGTTGTATATACACCTCATATAGGTGGTCTTTGTTTTGTTTTGTTTTGTTTTGTTTTTTTTTTCCCCAATGGTCTAATCTACAATCTTTTGTTCCTCTGTTTAAATGACCTATGAGTCACTATGTGTATCTCAAGGATTTTAAGTCTAGAGAAATATCTATATCATGCGATTCCCTTTAAACCTCTGTATCCAGGGAATAGGTTACAAGTTTTCACTATAACAGAAGCTATTGTATCGTTTATTTGAAAAGTATGTTGGATACGCTTATTTCCACCCATGTTAGGGAATGTGAGCAGAGCAGCTGCTACAGGAATATCACCTGTGTCAGCTGTGGAGACAGTTCTTTTGTACAGTACCAAAGGAATAAAACTGAAGAATGGAAAACATTCTTGGTATTTCAGATATTGAAAAATGAGTTATGTCAAACTATTGCATAGTTCAGGAGATTATTTATATATCAGTGAGAAAGCAAGCTTTCAACTGCCTAGAATTAACTCTTTGTCCCAATTTCTTATAATGAATAAAGAGCGTTTGTCTGTCCATGGCTGGAACCTCTGCTGACATCTATATTCTGGCAGCCCTTTCACTGAGAAGGAAGCTTGGGTTCCTGGATGATGGCTGACGTGTCCACCTCTGAAAACATGCTTGTGTCTGAAGAAGTCCATGAAGGCAAGACATTCCAAGTCGGAGTTACCAGTCAGTGTCCTCTCTGGATACTGGCAGAGAAAACGTTCTGTTCTCACACAGCAATAATTGCACATCCTTATCACAATTTGCCAGTTCCCAGCTGAAATATAAACCATATGTTTCTCAAAAGAGGGAGGATGGGGATCTGGCACTGTCATGTCACCTAGCTTGTTGGCCTGAGTTCTAGTTTGCTGTATTACCTTGCTCAGGTAATTTCCTTGGGTGTTACCCTGACAGTGCTTGAACTACAGACAGAGGTGCATACAGATGAAGTGCAGGGCTCCTGGTAGCTTGCATTTGCATTCCTAATTTTAAGTGCATTCGTGCTAATTGTGGTCAATGAAAAGTGTGAAGTTGAGCTAGTCTCTCTTGCTCCCTGGCTGTTCCAGACGTATATGCCAAGCTCAGTTGGGAAAGATTTCTTCCAGCAATAGCACGCGGCTGCCTTTGGCAAACTCCCACCAACCATTTTGTTGGCAGCTACTAAGTAGCCTCTGGATCACTAATGCAGGAAGGCTGCTGATGGGCTCCTGATCTAAATATTTCTCCGACAGCAATTTCTTTTGATCTACCTTTCAGTTCTGCAAATGCTCATTGGCTTTATATTTACCTATTTGGTTCCAAACCCCATACAAATCTCTCAGTGCATGCAGATCCACTTACAGTTGAAAGAAAAATTTTTTGTGCCAGAAATCCATGCTGCCCTTTGCCCCTCCGTTTTTCACTTGTACATTATCTTTTCATTGTGCATCCATAAAAGTTCTGTGTCCTCCAGAATCCTGTCTCGTGCCCCTTTCTTGCTTGGTTAGGATATATGAAAATGATGGACTAGATGCTGGCTGCTTTTGGGTGCTGTCTTGACACTTCAGTGTGGTCCTTCACGTCTTCTTTTACTTCTACAGTGGCAAGCCAGATGTTCCCCATGACTATTAGTGTAGCTAGTGATGACTAGAGGAGGTGTACCAGGCATGCCAGGAAATATTTCTGAATGGCCAGTGCTGATAGATTTGAGCCTGATGGCACTGCACCTGTCTAGCAAGATGTGAGTAGTTGCATTTCATACCATTTCACAGGAGACGCTTTGCCCTCCCCTTCTTGGCACAGGGAATGCAAATGCAAACTAACTGCCCACCTCTTTTAAGTGCTGCCATTTGTACAAGTCTGTCAACGTGCATTTCCTGCTAGCAGTCACTGCTCTGCTCTGTGATGTTATTTATTGTTACACAAAACAGTCTCTCCATGGCTCTGTGCTCCTTAGAAACACATGTGAATTAAACCTCAAAACATTTCTGTGACTTAATGGAAACAACCTTAAGTTATTCATAAGGGAATGTGGAAATACTGTTGAGGCACAAAATCTGTATTAGGCAGCCGTTCCTGATTGCCAGAATAATAAATTTTTCTCTGGGAAGAGCAGTATTCTTTCCGGTTTCTGGCACTAGATATTTAAGAATAAATGAGGAAGACAGACAACAAATTTTGCATAGTCTCTGTTGACCACGGCATGGTGACAAACACTCGTCAAAAAACTGCTATACTGTGTCTTCCACCGTGGCAAGTTCTTTCTGTGTCATTTGTCTAGCAACTCTACAAGTTCTTCTAGAAACCATAAGGACGTCTTGAGTGCTGAGGAAAGGACTCCTCCTTTCATTTCTAACCTGTGGTCAACGTTTGCTCTGAGTTACACTTCCAAAACTTCTCTGAAGGTAAGTGTAGCTTCTCGGGTGAAACTGAGTGAAGTTTAGCCCCAAAGTCCCATTGAGTATTGTCAGATTTAACACATCAATAGCAATAGATGGAAACATTTCTACTTTCTTTCCATTTAGTCCATATGCTGAAAAAAGGGACCATGTGTGGTCTCAAAATGCCGTACCTATGGGAGAAAATGGGAAATAAATGGGAAAAAAAACAAACCAAAACAAACCAGCTTTCCTTAAAATCAGGTGTTTGGATGAAAATTACTTCATCTTTCAAACATGGAGTTCAAGGTGAGTGAAGGCAAATAATGCCATGCCAGCATTTTTACAGTTCATAGATTCCTGCTGTTGACTTTTCACATGCACTTAGTGGAAGCAAAGACAGTTCACCATAGGCTTTTTGTGAGTTTTAGACCTGCCATATTTTCCATCCGTCAATGTATAACTTCACGAAGGTCACTGTGTTATGTGTTGTTGTTTAACACAATGCTGTCAATAATATCCTTCCATTTGGAGCAGTTAGTCTCCCAGATAAGCTTTGGATTCCCATTTTATCTTCCTCTCCACTGATTTTTTTTTTGCTGACATTAATGAAGATACCGGTATTATCACTGAACTATTTTTTTTTTACTGAAATTGAGCATGCTTTTGTGAGGTGCTAAATTTCATTCCTTACGATGCAGCAGAAATGTACAGCAGCAATATTTCTCCAGTGGCGAAACCCGCTGAAGAGAACCTAGTCATCAAGCTCCCAGCTGTATCTGTTTTTGCAGCCTGTCTAGACAGGAGTGCTGTGCGCCCTTGTGTGCTTTGAACTGGTGATTGCAAACACTGTGCAGATACTGTGGCTACAGCAGGAGGCGGCTGCAGCTCAGCACACCGCTCTAAATAGCTCACTGCAGCACGAGTGCTTTCTACTTTGGTGCTGACTGAACGTTATGTACATCCACCATCCTGACATAAAAGCACTTTCTTTGGCTAATTAGGAATTTGAACCTTTTTTTTTTTTTTTTTTAGCCCCCGACAAATTGCTGCTGCTCATGTATTTGGCTGGAGATCAGCAGTGCCTGCCAAGCCAAATTACTGGAAATTAATTGTCTGGAGCTTGATCCAGAAGTTTTGGCTCAGCTCTTCAGTAGGTCGATTCAACCCAATGTGATTATTTGAATCAACATGAGTTTGGAAATGGAGCCCTTGCTTTGTCAAGTTCTCCTGCTCCATGTGGAGAACAGCCTTACCACATCTTCACACTCCAGCTGGGTTTCTGCCCGTTTAAATCAGGGCTTGAGAACATGGAAGGCTACAGAATTTCATAGCTTTCAGGTACATATTAAATGGCTAGAAGTTGTCATCAAGGAAACCTCTCATTGACAGGAATCCTTTGATTTCCACTCACTCGCAGTCACTGTTGCTTCATGTACGCATAAAACAGCTGCCTCGTGTACTCTCAAGTATAAACTATCCCTGTTATAGGGAATATGTTCAAGGAAATTTTTATTCTGTATCTCTGGAGCTGTTCGAGTGTTTTTCCTCTCTGCATGCAGAAATGTTCTGATATTGTCTAGATTGAGGAAATGTTGAAAGATGGGTTTGCCCATGAAACTCTCTTTGAATTAACCTGCTGGAATACTGACGTTATGTAGAGGATACTTCCTAACGTTCGTAAGTACATTAGCAGCCACACTGTGTTCAGCGTTGGGGCATCAAAATATTTTTTTTCTTTCTGAAACAAGATTGTGGATGCACTCAACAACTATGGTGTCAAAGGGTCAGAATATGCATCATGTGGAAGGATGCTTCCTTGGTGCTAGGAATTTTGTGTCTCCTGGAAAGAAGAGGGTGCTCTCTGTAGGCATATCCTGCTATATTTCTGTTGCTGAACAGTTTAGGCTGTTTTTATCATTGCAGCATTCTCTTTAAAGTCTATGCTCTCTTTTTGTGATTTTCCAGAATCTATGTTCTGTGTTTAAGACAAAGAGCTGCAAAAGCAAGTAACCAGAAGCTGCTGATGAGATTTAAGCTACCATGTTTTTCCTCACATACGTAAAGGGTTAGGAACACAAGATCAAGTAGCATAGCTGAGTGGTAAATTGTTAAACTGGGATAACTCAACTGCTTTTGATCCTTTGCCCACACCTCAAGATTACAGGGTCTTAATATCTGAAGTGAAAAGCAATGTTATTGAATTAGTGGTAAAAATTGATTTAGTGGTGGAATAAAGAAATGCAGAGCTACCATCTGAAACATCAGAAAACTATCCGTAAAATGTAAATTCTTTAGTTTCTTTGACAACCAAAAAGAAAAAAAAAAGACACATACACTTTTGCCAGTTTTTGCAATTCTGTAGAAGTGAAAACAGCAAGCAAGCTATAAAGTGGGAAGAGGCTGTTACTCTGGTCATAGCATGGGAGTGAAACTAATGGTTTGAATATGTATTAACTAGCAATTACCCTGGCTTAAGTTAAAATTATTGCATTCAAAACATAGGGAGTTCACAGCTGCATGCTTCTTTTACTGATTTTGTGAATCATAAGATCCACACACATGAAAGTTTCCCTGGCACAACCCATTCTTCAAATGGCAGGATCAATCTTCTAGGTTACTGTAGTACTAAAGATCGAGAAAACTACCCAATATCAGCAACATCTAAGATGTGAAAAAAAAAAAAAAAAATTAAATGAAGTTGAGAATGACATCATAAAGTGTTTGGATGTTAATGTAATGAAATCCAATACAGAAAGTACAATGAAATGAATGATGTATTTTCCAGAATCTCATCCCAAAAGGTATTTTCAATTAAAAAATTATCCTACAGAGGAAGAAACAAATCCTGAAAGAGAAAAAAGAGGAGAATCAGTGATCAGGCAAGTGTGAAAAGCAGCACAGTGTAGTGATGGGAATCAGACATCTTATGCTTAAAATTATGAACCTGCCTAAGGAAGTAGCTTATCTCCTGCTGCCAGTGGATGGACCAGAATCTTAACCACATGTCTTATTAGGTGCAGTCTTGAAATGGTTTCATATGTGTTTGTATTTAAATTTGAACATGCTACAGTGTGGTCTCGTTTCCCCACCCAGTTGATTTTGTTTATTTTTTAAGGGTAAGAAGTGGGGAATAAGGTGGAGAAAAGATTTTATGAATTCCTAAATAAAGGTGTTTGGGATTTTTTTTTTGTTTTGTTTTGTTTTTTTTTTTTTTTTGTTTTGGTTTGGTTTTTGTTTGTTTGTTTTTTGTTTTTTGTTTTTTGTTTTTTTTTTTTTTTTTTAAAGATTCTGTAGGTTCTTGACAGAAGCTGGTCTATGACATCATCTAAAAAAATAAAAATGCAGCAGTTCATATTGATGCCATCTAAAATGTAAGTCAGCAATCCAAACTAATAACAGTAAGCTCTGATTTTTCTGAGGAGGCCATCTGAAGAAACAATACATCAATAGAAATTTTTACCTGTCATTTGGATAATGATGTAGCCCAATGCAAAAAGTTTAAAGCTTGCTTCGAGACATACTGTATATAATGAACGACTATATGGTAATAGCATACCGTACACCTGCATTGATGGAGGAAAACAGGCAGAGTTACAGAACCTTTTTGAAAACCCATTTGGGAGCACTCTTACAGCCTGGTTGTTGCCTATGTTATATTTCCCAGCGGCACCTCCTTTGTCAAGTCTGAAGGGCTGGAAGTAGAAACCCAGCAGGAAGGAAGGCTGAGATTTTGAAGCTTTTTGCAGTTTGTGTAATGGAGGGAAGAATTAATGAATCAAAAAGAGAAACATATATCTGCATTGTTTCTCAGGAGTGTTCCCCAGAGGCTAAGAACAGGTTGGCATTAATGTGTTCATTCCTTTTATTGCCCCAGGGCAGCTGCGGGTAAGGCGTTCACCTTTGGGCAAAAAGGTAATGTTATGATCCAAATTCTGCGTGTAGTAGTTTTACCACTAAGCTCAGTGGGACTTTCTTGACCCTGCTCACTTTCCTCAGGTAAGCAGTAAGTTTACATACCCATGTGAGAGAGAGTTACTGGCAGAGGACCTCTGCTAGAGCCAGTTTTCTTCTTTCCCAAATTATTCTACTCTGTATGGAAAGTACATCTGGACATGCCAGAGGAATGTTTTCGCGAGATGCCTGATTGATTGTTCTTTCTATATTTTCTGGCTGTTGAATAGAGTCCAGCCAGGCTAAATGTTTCCAAACAGCAAATCCTTCCAAAAAGGGGAAGATCAGCTAAATATAATATGAAAGTGTATTAGGCTGGCTTTTTTTGTATTTCCACTTTTTCGGATTTAAATATGATGCAGTTGGACATCTGAATGAACTAGTTCAAGAACTCTGACATTTTCCTACTTCAGGAAAACAAAATGAAATGGTTCTCAGAGGATCCTTGTAAAAACCTTTCGCCGCGTGCTTAATCGCAGGCAGCAGGAGGTGCAGAATTCCAGCAAGGTGCCTGGGGAGCTGCACGTGTCGTGTTTCCTCTGCCCTTTGTACGCGGACTCACAGGCATGCACACTTCCATATCGCTTCCTGAGCACTGCACGGCTACTTTATTAAACACAAATTGTCTCAGCAGCAGCTGGGGAGGGTGAAATGGCCACCAGAGAGAGAAAGGCAGAGGGTTGTTCTTAACGGTATCAGCTGATAGACTTAATTGTATATTTACTTTAGAACTGAATTTTCAAAAGGCACTTACAATTTTCAGTGCTCGGTTTGCAAGACTTAGGACTTCCTTCTTTCATTCAGCGGTCATCCAGTGTTTGCTGTTTCTGTGAATTACAGCTGGAAGTTTGGGGGCTCAGCCAATTCCCCCCTGTTTTTAAACAGCGTGTTGTTGGCATTTCACAGCAGCTATCCATTGTCTGCAGATCCCGGGTCGTGTCTCTGATCCGTTAGCCTTTTTAGTGTCTCATTTGTATTGAAACATACCCCAAATTAAAAGCAACACGAGGCCATTTAGAAATAAATCGTCATCTTTTACTAAGTTACTTACATTGCAAATCGTACTTACAGTGACTTCCTCACCCCCTTTTTTCTGTTGTGATTTTGTTAAACATGACAGATAATTACATCTTAGTGGATCCCTTGGATATTGTACTTAAAAATGGCTGGTTTTGCTAAATTCACTTTTAATTCACCAGTTGCCTGCAGCCTACAATAAAAATGAATGAAAACTATGTTTAAAAGCTTTAGAAGGCAGATCTGACAAATGTAACATAGGATTTAGAGACAAAAGGCAATTGGTCACTCCTACCAAATCATATCCCAACTAATGAGAGGGTTTGGGATCGACAGAACTCTTCAGTAAATTGGAGCCTCCTGACAAGCAGCTAAATCTACTGCTGTCAGAAGTTGGGCACCATGTTGAAGTCAAAGCAGAGGAACATTCTGGGAAACGTGGGAACAGAGGACTAGGAGGGATTGCCTGGGTCATCAAGTCCAGTTTTCTACTGTTGTAGACATCCGTGTTTCATAATCCCTTTCATTAAGTTACCAAGATCTATCTTAAAACTAGTTAGATCATTTGCCCCCACCGCTCCCCTTGGCCGCCTGTCACAGAACCTCTTTCTTCTGATGGTTAGAAGCCTTCTAATTTCCAACCTAAATATATTCATGGCCAGCTGACGCCCATTTGTTCTTTTGCCAACACTGTCCTGAAGCTGAAAAAAACTCTTGTCTCTCCTTCACTCCATTCCCTTGATGCAGGAGATAGCATGTCCCATTTATTCATTCTGCTGCACTACTCAAACTAGGTCCTTTGGATTTTTCTCCTGTAAGGGCATCTCCATTCTCCAGGGATGCCCTTCTTTGAGCAAGCTGATCACGGTTTGAATTCAGCCTTTTTGGCTATGAATAGTGAGGTTTAACCACGGTAAGCCAGTGTGAGATCTTACCAGTGCCTTGTACAAAAGAGGCAGCCCAGCCTTGACTCTACTGTGAACATCTCGGTCCAGAATAGCAGTTCCAAATTAAACTGGTACCTCAGATGTGACAGACCATGTCTGCGGCTGTCACCATATGGACATTGCAGTTCATAAGCAAAAAGACAGTGCAAGCTAAGAAATAGCTTTTATCCAGTATCCAGGCTTACTGCATGAATTTAAAAATGTTCCTTTGAGGTTTTTCAATAGAATTATAAAAATGTCACTCTAATTAAAGCTGCCCATTAATTAATTTGTCCTATATGATGTTGTCGATCATCCTCAGACAATGTGAAGAGAGTCTTCTTTATCAGACAGGGCACATATGAGATTGCTTGCAACAAACTAACACGTTTGCGTAGGGTGAATATTAAACTGAAACAGATTTAAAATAAACTAGCTCTGTAGTAGTACTTAGGATTTGGAAAGCCTTGCTTTACCAGTAGATGGCACAAATCAGCTTGATTTGGTTTCAGAGCATGTACAAAGAATACACTGAATAAATAACTAATTGAAATTGTAATAAAGTTCTTCTATTTATGGTAACTAGGTGACAGAAAAGATTATAAAGAGGAGAATAAAATTAATATTTTGCATTATATTGCCCCAGTGGGCTTTTTGGTTAAAATAATTTATCTGCCAATGCACTAAACTCTGCATTTGAAGGGATTTTGACATGATTTTGTCCTATTTAGACCTAAGCAGAAATGCCAAGTTAGTCAGTGGTTTTGATCTGGCCCTGATTTCATGAGTGCAAATCTTCTTGTTTTCTCTAGTCACTTCGCCTTGCACAGAGTGCAGCTTTGAGTTTGTTTTATTTCGTCGGTGGGGTAGCTGTTTTTTCTAATATACTCTCACAATAAATCTTTCATTCCAGCTGTTTAAATACCAGTTGGCGAAGAGTTTCATCCATTAAATTGCCAACTTCTTTTTAACTGGGCTGATTTTAGCTCAGGGCACCTGGTACTTTGGAGGACAGTTTTGTGTCTTGGAAGGTACATCCCACACTGAGATGCGGAGGAGTGATTCTGACAAAACTCTTGCCTCATCCTCCACCCCATTTTGCCAACCACGTGGCCACATTTTTCATGGGGAATCCCAGCCCTGGTGACTGGACAGATTGGCTCCTTGCTTTACAAATTTACAGGGCCATATTACAGATCAACGAGGCAGTCCCAAACCAGTCAGCTATGCCCCTGTCCTCTCAGGTGTTGCCTCCACCCTGGTGGCAACCAGAGAATCATGGCCCATTTTCTCTCCATCTCTCTCTGTCCCTCTCTTTTCTCCTACCAGGTCTCTTTACAGGCACCATCACATCACTTTTGCTTCAGATTTTGTAAGGATGGTAGATTTTTCCTTACAGGACCACAACTTTTGTATTACTTAGTTGAAGATGCTTCTTGCAAAGGAGAGAATGTGAGAAAGAAAAAAATTGGATACGTTAACTGGCCTTGTTTGAAAGGTGATTTTGTCATCCTGATAGGATTAATTTGATTCTGTTATCCAGCACAAAAGGAATTCCAGTTGAACCTAGTTATTCTGTAAAATGTCATCAGTGATTGGTGAAAAAAAGCTGTTTTTAGTAAGAGGACATGGAACAACAACACAGTATCTTGAAACAATTTTATATTTTGTTAACTGAAGGGCTCATCAATAGCTAATTATTGTTGGGGTAGAAAGCCCCCTCTTAGCTACTTTCTTCCCTCATAAATAAAATTAAAAAAAAATCTCCTTTGAACTGTAGTGATTCAATATAACTTGGACAGACATCTACTCAGTTATGAGCAGTTAAATGAAGAGGATTCCTTACCGGGGAAAATAGCACATCATGTTGTATAACAGGAAAAAAAAAAAAAAAAAAAAAAGGCAAAATAATTGCCTTTCTCCCATTTTCTTTAACCTCTCTGTATGTAATTAAGATATTACACATCAGCCAAGGAAGTCAGTGGAGAAAGTGGCATTTAACCAACAGAATGTGAAAGTCAGGTTTGAGTTATATTGTAGACTGAAAGCTCTTTTATTCTTAAGTGCTAGAGGGAGCTGTGTTAGGAACTCTGCCAGTTGTGTGTCACTGAGAAACACTGTCCTGGAGGAGCTTAGGTGCCAAAGGAGAGGTGCTCAAGAGCTGTGTTCATCCCCCAGTGACTCAAAAATCCCCAGAACAGACAGGAGAGAGGTGAGGACACTAGTAACCACAACAGTCTGCAGCTAATGAGTTGATGCTTTACAGCTCCTGGAGGGTGACTCTGATTTGGCTCAGGTGTGGAGGACTGGACCTTGAATTTAAAAAGAGATTCAAAATAAAGGAGGGAGGCAGATGTGTTTGATGAGCTGCAAAACAAGGAGGCAAAAAGAAAAAAAAAAAAAGCTTGCCTTTGCTGAGGTGGGTGTCTTGGGTGGCTGCTAGATGGCACTAGCACACACTCATGTTGCAGAGGTGATGCACATCTGTGCAGGCAGATTTCTCCTGGCAGCCTCTGAAAGCGCAATGAGAGGGTGGCTGCACGTATCCTGGGACAGCCTTCCCCCCCCACTGCTACTTTTGTGACTGGATTTTACAGGTGACAAAATGACTTTCCATTCACGTAAACAGGAGCCTATATTCCAGTGCTTTTAAACTTTAACTTTTTTTTTAAAAAACTTTAACTTTTGTGATTCTTTGAAGGATTTTGTGCAAATTTAATTGACGCTGTGATGCTGCATAGAGTCTGCACAGCATAAAATCCTGCATGGGCAAGACTGAGCTTAAACACGAGAACAGCCCTTCTGTGCTCAGCTTTGAGTATTGATGCAACTATTTTTTAAATGCTCATAGGGAGGAGACAATCTTTTGAGACTTACTGTGTAAATGGAGAGAGAAAACACATAAAAACTGTCCTGGATGAGCATCAAAGCTCGATAATTACTTTTATTAGTTGTGTTGCACCATTTCTGACTGCATTGACAAACTCAGTAAAAGGCAGCGTGCATTTTAGAGGGGATTAGAATGAAAAGAGCGTGTCTGCTTTTCCCTGTTCATGAGATAGAAGGAGTTCTGTGTACGAGGAGCAGGTGGGAAGCGGAGGCAGAGGGAGGAACCAAAGAAGCGGTAGCGCCAGCGGCACTGGCATAATAATGGAAATGAAGAATAGGAGGAATTAAGAGCGGGGGTGTAGGCAGGGATGGACTTGGGCACGGTCTGGAAGATTCCCTCTTGCCTCTTGCGTTTCCCAGGCGAATGTTCATTCATCTAATCTTCAGTATGGAGTGTGAACATCACTCTTGAAATTTCTGACTGTATCTAAAAGTACCTCCTTCATTCTCGTTCCACATGACTGAAATTTCAGACTGTGCTAATGCACAATAGATACTAACTTCCTTTTAAATCTGCTTCTGAGCACTCGCATCATCTTTACACACTACTTGTGCATATGCACAGTTTACAGATGAAAGGGGAACTCATGATACGCATGGTACCCTTTGGCTCTAATGTTATGTTTACAGAACCATTTGTGCAGTGTTATGTTCGTGGGGTTAACCCAGATATTAGCAGTCTAGTTATTGCAAGGATATATATTTAAAGGAGTGTATGGAGTTACAGTGATAATGAACTTTGGTCTTTTGCAGCTACTGATATGGCAACCACTTTGGAGAGTTATGAGATGGATACCAAGATACCCTTTGAGGAGGTTTTGCCTTTGACATTTCAATCAAAAGCAAGGATTAAAAATGCAACCTCCTGAGACTCCAAATACCATTTAGAAAACTCTTAGGATTAACCAAAGAGTTTGCTTCTCGAGGTAATGCTGTCTCAGCTGTACTTTAATGCCTCTGAATACTTGCTGTCCAGGCGTTTGCCACAGGGCAAATCTGGAGAAGCAGGATACCTTATAGCACTGCCAGACTTGTAGCTCAAGGCTGTCTGCATGTTTTTGGGTCAGGTTTATGGTAGTTGTAAATGACAACCTTGGTAAAGATACTTTAGGGATCAAGGTACTGGTTATCTGATCGTGATAGTACGGATTTCTGTCCTGTTACAGGCTGGGTGCTTTTAACACATAACTGCTTGGGGATTCTTCAGTGAAGTTATTTTGTTGCTCTAATTGTTTGAATATACATCAAAAAGCAATATCAATTCCTTCATCCAAGATGGAATATCTGGTCTGAAATTCTCCAAACCTGAGCAACCAGACAGTGAATACCAACCAAACTCCACCAGAGCTCTTCCTAGGAACAGAAGGAGAGAAATTTAACTTGCTAAATGACTTTCCATGACCTCCTGGTAGCAGCTACTCTACACCTTTTTGTTCATGGTCATTTATTTCAAACTGAGGTTGTACCAGGGCCTGTTACACTCAAGTACTGTTTTCTGCACATTTTCTCTCTTTCATATGCCATCAAAATCAGAGGTTTATATGGAACCAGCACTTAGCAAAGAGTTATCTCCATTCACCTTGTAAGAAGAGACAGGGAACACAGGACAGAGAATTTGGAGACACTGGCAGGAGGTATTTATTTATAAATGTGATCAAAATGTTGGAGGGGGGAAATAAATACAAATTAGAACATGTTTCTCTTTTAAAATGATAGTTAATGAAAGCTTGTAAGTTTGGGTTTTTTTTTTTGCAAAATATTTTTCCAAATATTTTGAGTTTTCTGCATTTTGATATCTTGTTTCCTTCATATTTTCCTTTTTGTCACTTAGTGTAGTAAGGTATTGTCAAAAGTATGTGAGCTTATTTTCCATCCTTTCCCTTTTTCTCTTCTTTTTCCTTTGTTCCTCTCTTAATTTTAATTTTCTTCGGGAAGTTTCTAAAATGTTTAAGAATTCTTTAAAAGCTTTTATGATTTAAGAAAAAGTAGTAAGAGGTAGTAGTAATTTTATAACACTCATTCTGCAACTTTTTGTAGTTCTTATACCTTTTAAAATTAGTTTCTATTTTCCCTAAGGGTTTTTTTGTTTTTTAATGCTTCCAAACTGAGAAAATCCTCAGAATCTATTGGCCTAAAAAGAGAAAAAATAAGAATGAGTCCCCAAAATTAATTTGTCGTATTCACTAAGCAAAAAGAAAAAAAGAGGGATAGACAAAAAATGAAAATTCAACAGCCTTTCTGAAAGAAATCTGAAGACTTTTGTGAAAGTAAATAGGTTTCACAGATGCAGTATTTTCTTTAATTTTTTGTTTTGAATATTTAGTTTGTTTATTTGTATGATCTCTACCACCCTAAGGTTTAATCTATATAAAATATTTTTAGGACTATACTAGTTATAGGTATAATTTAAAATAAATAAGTAATGGTAAAATTTATAATGTTAGATTCCAAGTCAGAAGTTGCTTATAACAGCACAAAATTATACTTCATCTGTACGGCCTCTTACACAATTGTGCCCAATCTAGGTGCACTGAAAGGCTCTGCTGGTATGTTTTAAACTACACAAGTTTATGTTGTGAAATAAATCTTGTCTTAGACATGCTCTGAATGTTCCCATGGTGTGAGCACACAAAATGCTTCTGCATAGCTTAGCTGTTAGGTACATGCCTGGTCTGTTACTGATGTCTGATCTCCATAAACAATTTTGCCTAGCTATGATCTAATCTTAATCTATCTAATTTTACATTGTATTTGATTTTTTTTGCCCATTTTTCTCTTTATCATTTTAACACTCTGTTTCTTATATCATAGTCTTTCTTTGGAATACCTATGGATTAATTGGGGTAGAAACCTGCCATGCATATTGTAGTGACTGTGGCTTTAAATACTATGGGTTTATGCTTAAATGTCACTTTACTTAACCAAATGAGATTACCAATATAATTCTTTCATTGTGCAATACTTTTAAATTAATTCAGGTACTCTGTACATTCATACAGATATTTTATACATAGCAAAAGTAGTATATGATGCTTTTTAAGACAGTCTGTTAGTCCAAAAATATGTGCTAAGACTAAGCAATTGATATACTCTGCCTGGTACTAACAGCAGCACTGCTGACATGTTGTTTTACTGCTTCTTTATTTGTCTTCTTCACATGTCATCTCCCATAGTTTTGCTTCTAAGCTTTTTGGTACAGGCTATTGTTTTTAGATTGCCTGTATTTGGCATAAGGACCCTCCTAGGTGCTCTTGCAGTGGTAGTACAGTAGTAACTAGAGCGTACAGTTATTTGGAAATAATATCTATATTACCTCCCAACACTCATTAGAAATCAGTCAAATGCCTCTCATTCTAGTTACCATTTGTGGAAGTGGACACCTGTAATGCACAACTCAGTGTTCTGGAGAGGGCATTGGTAAAGACACAGTATGTGCTCATACTGGACTCTGTATCTTTGATAAAAAAATCAGTTGTGTTTGTTAAAGTGGTTAGACTGCATCATCATTGTTACCTATTTGTTTGCTTGGTAAAGACAAGAACTTCAAACATTGGAAAAGGGGAAGAAGTTGTTCATGTGAAAAAGTCTGTTGGGAGTATGATTTTGTTCCGTATTTTTACTAACAGTTGTGATGGAGGGTCATCGTAACGCTGTGTTAACTTTTTATCGCTTAGCATCATGAAAAATTGGTTGCTTGAAGTCAGAGCACTTGTTGCACATGAAATTCTTGTGTCTGATGGGTGACATGGTTGGTGAAGAATTTACTGTCCTTCAAAAAGCATGGTGTTTTTTTGACAACATACTAGTTCTACAAACGTCTTTAAGAAGGATTTAAATAGACACAAAGATAATGGGAGAAAGATGGATCATACAGGAGGGAGCATGTGGAACAAGGAAGGAGAGAGAGAGAAAGAGCAGGTCAAGGGAGGTGATCCTTCCTCTCTACTCAGCACTGGTGAGGCCAAACCTGGAGAACTGTGTCCAGTTCTGGGTCCCCCAGCACAAGAGAAACATGGAGCTACTGAACAGTGACCAGCGAAAGGCCACGAAGATGATTAAGGTTCTGGGATCTCCCTCATATGAGGAAAGGCTGAGAGAGCTGGGTCTGTTCAGTCCAGAGGAGAGATGGCTCGAGGGGGTATCTCATCAATGTATATAAATACCTTAAGTATAGCTGCAAAGAAGATACTGGAGATATTCAAAAGCCACCTGGACATAGTCCTGGGAAACCTGCTCTAGGTGACGCTGCTTGAGCGGGGGGGTTGGACATCATGACCTCCAGAGGTCCCTTCTAACCTCAACCATTCTGTGATTCAGGGTAAAGGAGAAGTGCATGAGGGTGGAAGGAGGGTTTGTTGAGGAAGCCTGAGATATGGAGAACACTAGGCAGGGTGCAAGCGAACGGGCGGTCCTGGAGAGAAAGAACATGCAAAGTCAGAAGTGCAGAAAGCATTCTCGGGATTTTCTGATCACCTCAGACCCCCAGTACCAGCAGCAAGCATGCCTGTCCGTGTGCCTATCAGATGGACAGTTCCTGTATCGCAGATGCTGGCCCCTCCTCAGCCCCTCCTTCCCCCAACGTGTATCTCCAAGGAGCAAGGGAGCAATATGTTGGTTCCTAGTGCCCCTAAAGTGGTGAAGTAAGGTCAAACAGTGCTTGACTTTCTGGTTGGAGGGGTTGTGCAGCAGGACACTGAGGAGCCAGCAGTGGCATGTATGTAAGTCATCTGCAGATGAGCAATGCCAGAGTTTAGGAATAGCACTGATAAAGCCTTGTAGATAATCAGAGATGGGACTACGCCTAAAGGAGGAGAGAAAACAGGAGGTACTGCTGCCAGCTGTGTGGCTCCACCCAAGAGTTCCAGCTAAACAGGATATCCGCAAGTCCTTTCTGTGCTGTATGCAAGAAAAGTGTTTGCAGAAGGGATAAGAAAGGAATTGTCACAAAAATACTCAGCAGAACTCATAGGAAGGGCTGTAGGAAGTATGTGTATGTGTGTGTGTATATATATATGTATACAGGTACACACACATACCTACATACGGTATGGCAGATATCAAGAGATCTTAAGCAAAACTGAGCAACAGTGGGCAATGTGGGTGTGCCTGTGTACCGGCATTTTTTGCAAGATGAAGGAGAGCAGAGCATCCAGAACATAATTTTCACTGTGAGAACCATGAGGCAAGATACTGCAGTGATAAGAGCTGCATAGACGTTCTGTAGTGCCCTGTGTATCCTGTCTCTCCTGGACTTCAAAAACAGTAGAGGTGCAGCTACCTGACGGTGGTACCCCATGTTATTCCCTTCCAGTAGGCTGTTAAGAGCAAACTGTTGGTGACAAGCAACACGTACAACCCAGCTCTGATTAGTTCATTCATACTGTGATGGTGTGGTTATCCAAATGGCAAGCAAACTACATGTGTGTGATCAGCATCTTCATTATGGTCTCTGCTTTTGTGTTATGGTCTCTACCCTCATGCCAGGTCAGGTACCTGTTTCACAAAAAACTGTATCACACATGAAATGAGTGGTGAGAGAGGAGTGTACTTCCTGTTCTTCAGCATCTCTTTAAAAGCCTACTTTTTGGTGGGATTGCTCGCTGAACATCTGTTTGTTAAAGCCAGATTATTGACTAGGCCACTGCTGTACTTTTTTACCACCAATAATTTGAAGTTCAGGCATCAAATGATTATAGAAAACCTCTTTTTCACTAATGAAGACTGACATATGATAAGAACAGAGGTTCTTATCATAGCAACCTCTAGCTGCCAATGCTGGAGACAAGTACCATCTTTTCACCTAATAGTGGCTGGGTATAGCTGCATCTCCTTTCATCCTCTGGGAAGTGAAAGCAACTTTCAGAACATGGTAAAGTGTTGGGAAAGTGGCCAAATACCTTTTCTTACTGAAGGAAAGAACTGAGAGCAAGGAAAAAGGCAAATGTTTCCACTGAAACTGCCTTACAGATCATCTTTCTTCCTGCTGTCTTCCAGTACAGCTCTCTCATAGACTGTTGCCAAGATATGTTGAATTTCTACTATCCCTACAGCTAGAGAAGTGGTGAAGCAGCGTGATAAATAGAGAAAACTAGTATGGAGAGAGGAGAATACATGCACAAATGAACCTTTGGTGCACAGTGTTTATATTCAGTCAGTTAATTTTCTTTGATAGACAGGGTCTACTTGGTAGATTTTTTTTTTTTTTTTTTTTTTCCAGTAGATGCATGAAAAATATGTAACTTTATTTTGTGCACGATGATTATCCCAGATGGTCTGGTTGCTTAAGTAGTTTTGGTGTTCCCAGGATAAACATCAGTTGGTGATGGCTGAGATTTGGCGTTTTGATAACTGTATGATGCTTCACTAGTGACGGGCATAACTCTTATCACCAGACTTGACTTGTTTCATGGCTTTTGATGATAATATCAACAATGGGATTGCTGAGAATTGCAAACCTTCCCAGGTGGTATTGCCTGATGCATTTGATGCAAGATTTCTACCTACATGAAAACAGACTCCTTTTCTCTAAGTGTTTATTGGCTTTTTTCCCATATCATGACATACTCTACAGCGAATTGGTAAAGTGCTAAACGTAATAGGTTAAATTTTTGGAAGCCAGTGACAGCAAGGCTTTGCCTTTTTCTTAAATATCTGAATGTTTTTGCTATTTGAAAGACCAGAAGGAAAGATCAAATTACAGAATTATGGATCATATATAAGGATGCTGAAAAAGTGTACCCCTGAGGATATTTAATATTAGGAGTAGTCTGGAGAAGGCACACATTGCTTGCTTACAGCTTCCAGCTCACTGTTCTCTGGGAGACGAGAAAAGCAGATATCAGAAAAAAAATCAAAGGCAGGTGGACTGTGAGACATTTGGTTGACAACTTTTCTGAGGCTATGATAGATGAGAAAAGCCTCGGGACTCCTCGTCATCCTAGAGGATCACTCTAGCTGCAAGAATTATTCAGAAGCTGTCGTAATGGCTTTAGGTAAGGTTTTCCTTAAACTCCAACAGTCTAAAGTATAGCACAGAATTTAGCCCTCTGCTCATAGCCATGATGATATCTCCTGGGATTCAACAGGCTTGCATATGTATGCCTATGATGGAAGAGTTAGGACACAGGGCACGTCAGTCACTTGTGCACACAATTACCCTCACTGGGCAGACAGACAGCTCATTGTGCCTGCCACATCGAGGTTTCTGAGCAAAGCTGGTGTAACTGGGAAGTTTGCATATACCTGACAGTGCATGGGCAGTCCGGAGTTAGTTTGTCTGTGACACTGAAAAAAATCTCTGGAGAGGAAACCTCTTTTTGCAGTAGCATAGCAGCATGACCTTCCTTTGGCACCTGTGTAATCATGCATCTACTGAACATAAGGAGGGTGTATAAAGTGGTGACAACACAACTGACAGTGCTGTTCCCTCAGCAGACTGCATCATTTGTATTGGTGAAAAATCAGGAACTGAATCATTCCTGTTCTCTCTGAACTTTTGCAGTATTCCTTATTTGTAGTTGTTATGTCCCCCATATGATTGGCATAGACTCAATTCAGCATAGTGTCAGTAGACAATACACATTCTTGCCATGGAGTGTATTGCTTCTGGAGAGTGCGGTGCTCTAAGTAGATGATTAATTTCATTTCTATTTGATATAGTCCAATCCAGCTACATATAGCTGATTTGATCCTATCGGTTTTGTAACTAAAGAGCCTGGTTTCTTAAAAGTGATTAGACTTAACAGCTTGTTGTTTGTTTAACCTCTAACTGCCTAAGAGAAAAGGTACATGGAGAAGAAAGGACTTCCCTGGCATAGGTGGTTATCGGTAGTCTGTGGTTAAGACGGTGGAAAAAACTCACTTTTTTTTGTAGGTATCCAAGCACACGGTAGGGTGAGTGTATATCCTGAATGTTGCATGGTTCCTTAATGACTGTAGCTCTGTATCCATACAATGTGTACTACATACAGTAGTCGGTCTGTAAATCCCTGTGTGTTGTCTCGACGTTTATGGAAAGCTAAAGCAACTGAACCTTCCAGTGTTGTTCAGACGCTTTCTATAGATCACCTGTAGTGGTTGTCAGGTGCTGAGTGAAGATGCAAGGTCCTTCTGTTCATTTCCCATGCTCCTTACAATTCTGTATGGACTCGGTGCTGTCATCAGACCAATCATTTTGTGCACAAACAATATTTTAATTCCATCCAGTGAAATGACAATGGGTACTTTCTTGGAATCGTGAATACCTTCATTACGTTGATAGTCCCATCACTGTTATGAGTAGCCTTGGCTTGGTTAATTATGGCATTGTCATTCAGCCTCAATTAACTAACTAATTTGCAGTCTGGGGTCTGGGGGGGAAAGTCCTACATAAATTCTGACTGCTACTATTCTGAAGGAATAGCTCCCGTAGCAATATTTAATTTGCATTTATTAATATTATGAAGATGATTGATGTTTACCATTTGCATAGAAATTGCACAGAATTTGCACAAAGAGCTGGGCAAAAGAGGTGCAAAATACCTGACCCAGTGAATTTGTAATCTAATTTTAGGCAGATCCCACAGTGAATTAGGAGAACAAAGAGGTGAAAGGAATTCAAAGATGCAGCTCAATGTAATAAGACCACATATTAAACAGCTTTGCCATATGCATTTCTTGTTTGTTCCTTCAGTTTACTTTAATAGCATGGAAAATGTGGGGCCATAGGAAAGATCTAACTGAGCAAATAGGACTGTGTTGAACAAGGATATGACAACATCCCATCTACATCCACAAAGTGGAAAGCAGTAAAAATGTAATACAGGAAACAACAAAGTATTTAGGAAACCACAGAGGAGGAGAATGTGCACAGGAGTCAGGGCCTTTTGGTGGTCCACAGCAGCAGTGTAAGATCTTGTCATGTTCATATTTCCTTTGGTGACCTTCACTCATTGTCAAGCCTTGGTGAGGATGGAATTCTTACTGATGTTTTGTGGAGAAGGTGATAATCACAATAGCTGCCTGTAATATTCTTTATCAACAGGCAGGTAGGAATGAATCACAAAGATGCTTGCTCATCTGGATGTTGTTACTGCTTTCGAGTGTTTAAGGATGCCATCTTGCAATATTGGTATCAGTAATTTCCCTTTCTATCTTCAGTGAAATCAGACATGGTTCTTGTGCCATATGTATTTAGCATACTTGCTCAAATTAGTTGCTCCTCGGGCCTTGAATCTTGTACTCTGTAGTGGTATCTCATCACTGTTGTGGTTTTGACTTTGCTAATCACAGACACACACACACACAAAAGACTGTGCCTAGGAACTCTCAGTTTAATTAGACAAGAAAGGAAAAGTGAACGTAGGCAGGCTGATGAGCAGCAGTGTCAGCAATGTGACCCTACTGACTAGTATGATTTGCAGTGTTCTCGCTAAATGAACGTTGCAACCGTTTGAACAGCGTAATCACTCTTCTTTACCATAGAAGCACCATAACAAAGGAAAGTATAAGGAAGATTTTAAAAAGAACAATTAAATCATTGACTCATTTAGATTGGAAAAGACCTTTAAGGTCATTGAGTCCAACCGTTAACATCCCACTGCCAAGTCCACCACTAAACCATGTCCTTAAGAGCCACATCTGCACGTCTTTTAAATACCTCCAGGGATGGTGACACAAGCACTTCCCTGGGCAGCCAGTTCCAATGCATGACAACGCTTTTGGTGAAGAAATTTATCCTCATATCCAATCTAAACATCCCTGGTGCAACTAGAGGCCATTTCCCCTTTTCCTATCACTTGTTCCTTGGGAAAAGAGACCGACACCACCTTTGCTACAACCTCCTTTCAGATAATTGTAGAGAGCAATAAGGTGCCTCCTCAGGCTCCTTGTCTCCAGGATAAACACCCCCAGTTCCGTCAGCTGCTCCTCATAAGACTTGTGATCTAGACCCTTCACAAAGTTTGTTGCCCTCTGTGGACGTGCTCCAGCACCTCAATGTCGTTCTTCTAGAGAGGGGCCCAAAACTGAGCACAGTGTTGGAGCTGTGGCCTCACCAGTGCCGAGCACAGGGGGACAGTCACTTAGTCCTGCTGGCCACGCTATTCCTGACACAAGCCAGGATGCCGTTGGCCTTGGCCACCTGGGCACACTGCTGGCTCACACTCAGCCAGCTGCTGACCAACACCCCCAGGTCCTTTTCCACTGGGCAGCTTTCCAGCCACTCTGCCCCAAGCCTGTAGTGCTGCGTGGGGCTGTTGTGACCCAAGGGCTGGACCCAGCACTCAGCCTTGCTGAACCTCTCACAGTTGCCCCTGGACCACTGATCCAGCCTGTCCAGATCCCTCTGTAGAACCTTCCTACCCTCAAGCAGATCAACACTCCCACCCAACTCAGTGTTATCCAAAAATTTGCTGCAAACTTGCACTGGATCCCTTTGTCTGGATCACTGATAAAGATATTAAAGAGAACTGGCCCCAGTTCTGAGCTCTGGGGAGGACCACTTGTGACCAGCCACTAACAAGACTTAACACCCTTCACCACCACTCTTTGGGCCTGGCCATCCAGCCGTTTTTTTACCCAGCGGAGAGTACACCCATCCAAGCCATGAGCAGCCAATTTCTCCAGGAGGATGCTGTGGGAAAAGGTGGCAAAGGCTTTACTAAAGTCTAGGTAGACCACGTCCACATACTTTCCCACATCCACTAAGCGGGTCACCTTGTCATAGAAGGAGATCAGGTTAGTCAAGCAGGACCTGCCCTTCCTAAACCCATGCTGACTGGGCCTGATCACCTGGTTGTCCTGGACGTGCCGCGTGATGGCACCCAAGATGATCTGCTCCATAACCTTCCCTGGCACGGAGGTCAGGCTGACAGGCCTGTGGTTCCCCGGATCCTCTTTCCAGCCCTTCTTGCAGATGGGTGACATCACATTTGCAAACCTCCAGTCAACTGGGACCTGCCTGGTTAGCCAGGGCTGCTGATAAATGATGGCAAGTGGCTCAGTGAGCACTTCCACCAGCTCCCTCAGTACCCTTCGGTAGATCCCTTCCACCCCATAGACTTGTTTTCATCTAAGCAGTGTATCAGGTCACTCTCCATTTCCCCTTGGATTCTGGTGGCTTCATTCTGCTCCTCATCCCTGTCTTCCAGTTCAGGGGGCTGTATGCCTGAAGAACAACTGTTCTTACTATTAAAGACTGAGTCAAAAAAGACAATTAAGTATATCAGCCATTTTCTCATCCTTTGACATTGTTTTGTCTGCATCAAATAAAGGATGGAGATTCTCCTTAGCCATCCTTTTTTTGCTAATGTATTTATAGAAACATTTCCAAATATCTTTATGGCTAAATGGCTGTGCCAATAATTATAGGGACCTCCCTCAAAACATTAGTGTCAAGATGGAAGAATATATGAAAGTAATTTTTTGAAAATGTAATATGGGAATGATGGACATGGATATAAGGGGGAAGAGATGTCCTTTGACACTGAATAAGAAATGTAGGGAGTAGAAAAGGCTCTGAAAAGAGGATAAGGAGAATGAAGAGATGCATGGAGAAGGACAGTATGACATTTTTGAAAAATTCTTGTGGGTGTACATTTGTCAGGAACAGGAAAGGACTTGGAGGTATACTTGGGTAAAATTTTTGCTGTGTGCATGGACAACAATGGCAATATATAGACACGTTACATAAAAAGAAATCTGCAGGACTTAAACTAGACTGCTTGTGAAAACCATAATGAGGTCTGAGAAAAAGAAGCAGGTTATGAGTCTTTCAAGCAAACAAGATTGTAATGGTGTCCAGGCACATAATTCCCGTGAGGAAAAGACTAGGGCGGTTATAATTTCCACGTTAGTTTTAGCTGGTGTGGTATGTACTTCCATGTCTCCCAGTAGAGTCACAACTGCCCCTGCTCTGATACGTGCATAGTAGACAGCAGTAAAAATTCCTTTTGAGAAAATCTTTAAGAGTTTTTATTTCACTGCACCAAGCTCAACGTGAAATCTAGCGGCAGACCTGAGATTCAGTAATAGTGTAGCTGCCTTTGTTTGTGGATAAAATATCCCAGGATGAGTCACAGAGAAGGAAGACCAAAGCTGGTATTCTGTAAAATCTCCAGCAGAAATTGGAAGAGTGATCATGTAGGGTCACAGACAAATTCTTCAAGAAAAGTTATCTTCTTTACATCATGAACTCTCTATATCTGAGATTACAAGCTTTATTTTTAGCTTGGTGGTTGTCATGATCTTCATGTGATTTCCCTGGATTCCCTATGGGGCTGAAGGTCTTAAGGGTGATGGCACAAACACAGTAACAGAGGATGGTTAGACAGAGTTAATATCAACACATGTTCTGTACAATGAAACAGATCCTCTGAAGGAGAATTGGTTTCTCAAGAGAGTAATCTTCCCGAAAACAAATTTACTTAAGTATGCTGTAGGAAAAGATTTTACAACACTGAGTCATCTGGAAGATGTAGAACAAATAGGGAAAATAAATGGGAACATCACCACACCTTCATCCAAATGTGATCCTAGTCTTCTTTAAAGGGTTTTGGGTAGGGAGGATCCATGGAAGTGTGCACCACCAAGTACAAATTTTATACCAAGCAAGTTATTAAAAACTATAATAAAGGATAAAATTAATAGACATAGAAATAATTGTGATGTATGGAGGAAGAATGGGCATAGTTTATTTATAAGTGAACCATATTTCACAGATTAATAGATCTGGTTGACATACTCTATTTGAACTTCTAAAAATTATGTGACAGAATCTTTCAATAAAGACATTAAATTTCTTTAAGCTGTTATGAGTAAAGTGGTATGGACAACATCTTTCATGCTTCAGGTCTTTCATGTAATATCTCTTACAGGAGGAAGTAGAAAATTTGAGTAGGTGGGAGGGCAGGCAGGAGTGTAATTTGAAAGTTATCCCATTCCCTCCACTCGACCCATATTTCTCAGAATTTCCTTTTGTATTTTCTCTACTGCAAGAACTGAGGGGAGCCCAAGTAAATTACTAGGAGTTAGGTTTACAACAAGCAGATGGACACAGTTCCTCATGCAGCACAGATTTAAATAGTGAAACTCCTTGTGACAGGATGCCAAAAATATAAATGGGTTTGGAAACTGTTTGAAACCATATGCTTTTCTTCTCTTTAGGGCTAGTCAACTCTGTAGGCAACCTCTGGCTCAGGAAATCCGTAAAACACTGATTGCCACAAGGTGGGAGGGAAGTGTCAGCCCTTAGTTGACCTCATTCTTATGTTGTATCCCTTAAGAACCAGTGCTAATCATAGGTAGAGACAGAACAGTGAGTTGCCTTTGACCTTACAAAATGTCAGTTGCATATTCTTAAGGGAAAGCAAATTCAAGGATAATATGAAGATAAAAGAATTGAAGAAAAAAACATAAGTTCTTTGCTTTCTTTCTTTTTTTTCACAAGTTCTGACTTGGGGAGGAACTGTTCAGGTGCTCACTGCAGAAGGATGAAACAGCTTTGCTGAGCACAGATGGACTCTCTGGGTTTCCCAAAGAAAGTGAGATTTAGCAGAGGAAGTTTTTCTTAGGATTTGTAACCTCTGGGCTTTGCCTGTTGAGCAAAACAATAACATGCAAGAGCTCAGTAAAACACTTCTATCTTGTTTATCTTACGCCTTTGGTGTTTGCCTGGAAACACAAATGCTTGTACAACCCCTTAGAGTCTGGGAAATGGTATCCTTAAGTCACAGTAGAATTTTAAGGACATGTACATTTGGGACAGGCTAGTGAACTGCAGGGGGATGACCTACGTTGAACAAGTTTGCCTGAAGACCCAGAACTGAAGGGTGATGCATTGACTAGATTCCTCAAGGATTTGTTTAGCCAAAGACCAAGTGTTTATGACTTCAGCTATCTGTTCAATAAGGGGCCCAAAAGCAGATGTTCAGTTGCACTTTGTTGCAGTTGTCTTTGAGGGACTTATTGAAGGAATAATTAAGGAGGGTCATAAAAGAACCAGAGGAAATCCAAAGAGAACAAGACTGTTTTTTGCCCTCAAGCCTTTGGATGCCCTGTCCCCCAGAATTTGCTTGGTTTGTATTAATTTAGGGCTAAGTTCCTGCAGCTATGTAGAGCCCATCACTCCAGCCCAAGTTTCCTGTTCATTACTAAAGTTACTCTATCCAGCCTTTGAATCTGATTTCCTTCCTTGAAGGCCTGGTTTCCTTTATTCTCCTCTGCATTTCACACAGAGTAGTTATTCAGCTGGTTTCTTTAGGCTCCATACAACTAATTGTGCCAGAGCTATTTGAATAGGTTATTATTAAAGTTATAACAACCCATTATTGTGCTTTGTCTGGGAGGGATGTGAGGCAGCCTTTGTAAACAAATGGTGTATTCCCCATATAATGAGGCCTTCCATGATTCAAGAGTTTCATAACAAGTGTATAACATCAGTGAGAACGTATAAGTTGTACAAAGATTCCCCCTCTCCTTTCTCATAAATCACAGGTTACCGATGTACCTCTTGGCTACGCAAGATTTATTAAATATTCTGGTAAAAAACATCTTCAATTGCAAAGGGAAAGAACCACACAAGGAGAGAAGTCCCAGGTAGAATCTATAAAGGTTGTGTTCAAAGAGGTTCAGAATGAAAAGAAGATGGGGTGATACTGATGAAACAAGTTGGCTCACGGTGGGATGTTTTTACAATGGGAGTGGTCAAAGCAAACTCATGTGAGGGAATAATCTGAGAGAGGGAGAAGTTACACGTGGTAAAAAGGAAGTGATGAGGAAGTATATGATGGAGATCAGGAAAGACCATGCTATAAAAGCAAGTGAAGATTAGAGCTTACAGGAAGAGGGAGCACTGCTTCTCCAGCTGTTTGCTTGTTATGAACTGACCCGAACAGTCTTGCTTTCTGTGCTTTTGGATAATCATCCCTTTCTCTCCAGATACACATCGGACTCCACCAGAGTCCTACTGGTCTGGAGTTATCACTCGTGAGAACCGTGCAGTCCTGTGTTCCTTTGCGTGTTAGGAAGCATGTAGCATAGTTCCGCTGTTACGATAATGCCAACAGAGAAGTTACGGGCATTTGCTGCATCAGATATCTTCAGGGCTGATGATGTTTGTGCCTTATGCTGCTTTATCTTCTTTGAAGTTGGTATTGGCATGTATTTTTTTCCATTTGTTTCTGTTGCAGGCTTTATCTTGCGGCTTGACCTCTTTTCATGCTCCTTGGGCTGTGCCTTCCCCCATGACAAGGGTGTGGGCCGGCCTGTTAACTTGTGCCATAAACACATTCCTTCCTTCAGGGTGGTACTAAGGATGAAGCAAGAGGTTAATAGGAACATCTTCAAATAGCTATGGAGTTTTGTCTGGCGGGATGCTGTGCTGTTGTATCCTATCCTGCTGTACTGGCCCTGCATGCCTCACTTAAGTAAATCTCTCTCCAGTCATTGATGTGGGTGTGCCTGTCACTCCTGCATCAGGAGGGAGTTATAGCTGAGCCCTTCATCTATACGTAAGGATTGCCTGTCTAACTGTAGAGCTTGAACTTGGCCATGTGCTCGTTGCTTTATGCCCTTGTATTGACACAAAGCAGATGATTGTAGCTTTCTTGAGGTCATGGCAGGTTGTTTTCTCTTTGGCTTTCCGTACTATGCATCTCCATGTAGTTCAAAGTCCTTATTGTGTTGAGTGTTGTTGTATCATGAAGTTTCCTGAATGACCAGACATTTGTTTGCTTTTCAAGCCACAAAATTCCATCTCAAAAAAAGAGAGTTCTTGGAACATACAAGACTAATCCACATGGAAAAGAAGTCAAGTTAGCAAGTGAAGGCAATGATGTAGTTAGTCAGCCAGTTTAAGACTGTGTGGGCTGGAAGATTCAGGCATTCAAATAAACACTCTTTTACTTTTCTACTAATCCCTCTCCTCTCCCTCTTTTTTTTTTTTTTTTTTTTTTCTTGACTTCCTTCTCCTGTTAGCTACTAATTGGTGTAATACAATACAGGGTATGTCTCTGATCTGAGATATATACTGAGTAAGAAGAGTGGATAAAACATAGTAACACATAATCTCAAAACTATTTGGTTTTCAACTTGGTGATTCTACTCTCTTTTCTACCTAAAAATATCTTTTAAAATTCAAGATGATTCCTGTAACATTTACTTAGCTGAGGTACTTGCTGTCTCAAAGGTAAAAACGATCTAAAGAGGAACTGCACACTGTCAAAAGGCTGGCCACAGGGTTTTGATCTTTAATGGGAAAAAGTGTGATGCTTTTAGAGCTAAATATCAACTGAATTAAACTTGTGTAAGCAAAATGTCTGCAGGTAAGTTCAACTGCAAAGTGAGTTTAGTACATGTATAAATGAACATATATACTGATAACCATACTCATTTTTTGTGCATGACGGTGCTGATTTTGTAATGTTTCATTTAAAAATACAACTATGTTTGAAAAATAGAGGCCTTTTCAGATTCATAAAGTTTAGTAAAAAAGAAAAACAAAACCCCAAATCCCAAGCAAATAAAAAATACCCACTCCATGTTTTGTCTTTGGCTCCTTTATGTGATAAAATATCTATAGGAATCATAAGAAAAATGAAAAAGTATTGATTTGCCTAGTTAACAGAGTTGCAGAATCATAAACTGAATTTACTACAGAGGGTAGTGCTAAGTCATTCATCATATAACTTTGTTTCATTTTTGAGGGCATTAGTACCATGGTCCTTGTACATCTCAGCTCTTTTTCATGCTGGGGATTCTGAATTCACAAAATTCAAAATCAAACATTTAGTTTGGAAAATCAGACTGTGGATTTCTATTTAATTTAAAAGTTGTTTTCAGTTTTACCAGAACAGAAGAGAATATATTGTTTCAAATATCTTGCTGCTTAGAGCTAAATTTTCACATACGTCTTCTAACTCTTCAGTTACTTGCAACACTAGAGTATCTTGCACTTTCTATAAACATTTAATTTTGTCTTTCATCAGGTACAGTTTCCTTGTTTTCTTTGAAGAGGGAAAGAATATCCATCTCCAGGCAACCGGAGGGATACCTGCATGGACAAATTACCATGAGGCAAGTTGGGGTGTGGATTTACAGCGTGTTACCTACTCCACCCAATGGTTTCTCTTTATGGCACATGTGAGGCCTTTGCCACCCATCCGTTGAGGTGCGAGCTACGTTACACGCAATGGGGGTGAGATTACACGGGCATCCGAGCAGTTGCTGCTCATGTGCTGTAATTTCACAATCTGTGGTATCTCTTAGCAACTCGTTTGTGTGGTATACAGGTACCATAGCAAAAAGTTGTACACAACCAGAAAGGGAGCATAGAAGGGCATTACTTGCAACCCAATAGTCTCGTCTTAGTAAGAGGCAAAGTGTATTTGTATTTGTGTACAGTATAGTGTATTTGTTATTGTGAAACTGCTTTGTGGGGTGAAATGTCCACCAGAAGTATTTTGGGAAGAGACTGTTAGCCAAACAGTATTTTACATTGACTTTGTACTGAAATGTTTTTGGACACATATGTTAGAGACATTGATTTATTCAGTTATTGTAGGAATGTAGTAATTACATGTAAACAAAGTAGTTTAATATTATACTTCATGAATTAATGAGAGATTTAGAGGGACTTCTGCCTCTAAAACAGAGAGTGGTCTTTTATTTTCTTTTCATCTCCTTTTACAAAGTTCTGCATTGGATTTTTTAAAACAAAATAACAGGACTATGAATAGTTTGATGTTATTTTGTATAGATATAAAACTGACCGTATGAAGTGTGGCTAACATATTTAACCTCATTTTAAGAAGCCCCTTGTTTCCTTTTTGTCTCCCCCTCTTCTATCTTTTTTCTTATTTTTCTGTTATTCACTCTTGCTGTCACTCACCTTTTCAGGGGTTCAATTTAATTTTCACTTAAAGTATGTTTAGACCACTTGCCCAATGTTATTTGGTTCATCAAGTAGGAAAGCTGAAATTATATAACATAGTAAAAGAAATCCATTTAAATCTGTACCTATAGTTGTTAGTGGTGAAATATCAGTACCTATGGCTTAATTATTAAACCCTATGCTCTGTGGGTATCTAATTACTGGAACTGTATTTGTAATTTCAGATTTTCTTTCCCTTTTTATTTCTTTGTTCTCATTCTGAAAGATACAGCAAAATCTCAATAAAAATATTTTAATATTTGAGAATACAATTCTTTAAAACATTGGAACTGTAGCTTTCAAGGAGTGGATTTTTAAAAATGTTTATGCACATAAAAATAACTGCCGTTTGCTTCTAAAGTGCTCAAATTGGTTACAAGCCTGCATATATGCTCATGAAAATTCACATTTATTTGCGTGCCGGATTCCTTTGAAAATCTAACTCCTTAGAGCTTCATTCACTTTTGAAAATGGATGTAGGCTCTGAAAACATTATGGCATTTATGAAAATATTAACTTATGCCTTCCCATCAACTTTTATCATGTTGAGCCAAATTGCAGAGACTGCTGACAATGGTTTCTCTATCTGGAGAATGTATTCTTTGGCAAGCGCAGGTTTTCTTTTAGAGAAGTGGAAATATTGGAATGGTATTTTTAGAAGAGCTATGAAGGGAATCCCATTAAGCTTCCAAACTCATCGGATAAGTGCCTTAGAACTGGCAGGAGTGAGTGAAGAACAAAATGTGTCTTTTAATACTCAGAGTTATTTAGAAATGTAAATTAATCACGACAGTGTGAAAAATAGCACTGCCATACCTTTTTATGTGTAATATACAGCCCATTTTCTCAAGGCTCTGGTAGAAGCTAAAGCAGTAATCCTGGGACTGATCTCACAACAAAAGCAGGAGCTGCTGTCTGCTTTTTTATTGTGTTGTGTTGTTTGCACCAGAACGCAAGAGCTGCCTTGCTGGACATGTTTGCTTGAGTGACCACTGTTACCCTGCAGTAAATGAAAGGTAACCTGCTCCTACATGAAAGAAAAGTAGATTAGTGCATTTTTACTGCAGGATTTGAGCATACACACAGGGATTCATCAGAGAGTACCTGGCGCCTACAAACTTACAACCTTTCTTGTCTTTCAGTAACCTGTTCTAATTCCCATAGATTCAGGAAACTATTGCAACTGGCCAAATTGTAAACAAAGCTGGTGACATGTGAAGGAAACTCGGAGAAATCGAAATTTGATTCCCACAAAAAGCCTTGAAAAATCAGCGACAGTCGGCGTTTTCTCCGCTGACTTCAGATGGATTCGGATCAGGCCCCACCTTTCGTCCTTCAGCAACAAAAGCAGACTGCTGCAATCCCGCAGGAGCTCAGAGGTAACGTCTTGAGATGGCACCGGGGCTGCGAACAGCTGAGGCAAAGCATGAAGTCTCAACATCATTTTGCCCTTGCGTGAGCCATGTGTGAGCCGGCGGCTTGCCCCGCGGACGGTGGGGAAGCCCGGCGGCGTGCAGCAGGCTCGGCAGCAGGGACCTCATCCAGACCCAGAGGGGGGCTCCTGTTGTCATTAGCTTGCTCGGATGAGGCTCGCGCCAGGAAGCAGCAGCCACCACCAGACGAATCCAAACTGTGAGTTCCTTTATATTTTTTTCTGTCCTGCAGTTGCCAGAGCTCCTCCCGCTTTAGTAGCTGTTGCAGTGTCTCTTCACTTAACAGCTCTTGAGCAACTGTTGCTTTTTTCTTTCCTTTCATGCCACAACCCATTATTAAGCAACTTTTAAAATACATGCATACATAGGTCCATAATATAAGCATTCTTCAGTTGCTGGCTTGTACATTGAAGAGGTAGAAAGGACACGTGTCTGGAGGTTTCAGACTTGCTATGACCTGAGGAAAATGAAGTTACTTGATTTTCTTTTTTTTCTCTTTCTGTAGAAGATATGTCTCCCCCCTTGTGAGGCTCTGGAATTTTTCCTAGCAAATTCACATTTCTGTTATCCACATGTGTCAGTCTTTTCTGTGGAGAGGGGGTGTGTCCCAAGTGTCACTCCATCAGAGAGATTGCTTGCTGGGCTGCTCAAGCACATGCTTGTCAGGTAAAGGATGTGGCAGAGAAAGGTGCCCAGCACGACGAGGTGGTGCCTATGTGTGCGGGATCCGAACAGGGGCATGGTGTTTGTGGAGCAATGGATATGTCCAGAGTAGGGATACTGAATCCTCCTTCCAGCAGTGAAGTGGGAAGGAAGGAAGCAACAGCAGCTACGCTGTGCTGCTGAGCTGCCATCACATCTCTACAGAATGGCTTAAATCAACCAGCTTTCCCATTCCCAGTGTTGATGCAGCTATAATCTCTCTGCTTCCAAACAGGTTTAAAGGCATATTTAGCTTTTGAAGATTTTCATAGATTGCTGCCAAAAAAAAAAAAAAAAAAAAAAAAAAAAAAGCATTTATGGAACAATTGAGCTGAATCATTTGAGGCATACATCATCTAGTGTGTGTTACATGGAAATTATGTTGGAGGCAATTCCCTTCTCATCTAGTACCACAGTTGTAACTCTTATTCAGTGATACACCCCACATTTTCTGTGTCCACAGTTCCAGTCACACAGAACGAGTTTACTGGTTGCCCTCACTAACCCAGTTCAGCACGTCTCAGAGGTCCTTTGCCTTCTGGACATGTAGCTCCCTCTCCCAATATCATTACTATTGGTTTCCATTGTTTATTATTCTAGAGCTCATTTTCTTTGTGCAATTGTCAACATTGCCTAACAGAAGCCTTTTCAGGAAGAGAATCAAATCCTATGTTTTTTGTCTGTCTGTCTGTCTGTCTGTCTGTCAGAATTTGGAGGTGGTGTTTAATCCTCAGCATGTAAGTCTGTCCTTGGATGATGATCTCTATAGACCACTGAACATGCGCTCATTATGATCATTAATTTCTTTTATAAGTGTGATTTTCATCACGATCATGAAGTGATGGATGCACCCAGCATCCCAAATAAACAATTTCATTTCTTTAGAGTTGTGCAGGCCTACAGTTCCCTTGGCTGCAGCTTAAAGACATTAAAGGCATTCAGATTGTTTGTTTTCTGTTAAATTGAATATCTGCACATGACAAATCCCATTTTGCTCATTTATTTGCTTGTTGCTAAACAGTTCAAAGTCCAGATCAGAATTTAACTTTTTAGCCTGTCAGAGTTGAGATAATGGAGTTCAGCCTTCTGAATACAACTGCAAATATGTGCAACAGCATAGCTGGAAACAGCGTATCTCCTGAACAGTGGGTTGGTGCAATGGCCCAGTAGAACAATCACATGTGCAGCTGTAATATTTCATCCTAAGGCTATTTCACAGGAGTGAAAATAATAATTTGAAAAAACAAAACAAAACAAAACCAAACAAAACCACAATATTTTTCTGACCAGTGTGAATAAATTTTCACCTGCTACTTTCCAGAACGGAAGATGCTTCTTGCTGAAGTATGAAGTGTGCCCTGTTAAGAAGTATGTTCATTTAAGCCCAAAATATGTCCCACTGAGAGGTCACCTCTCAGATCTAATCTGCATTCCAGGAGTGCTTTGCTGAAGGACACATGCTCAAGTTTTTCCTCAGTTGTTTTGTCTCATTTCCCTTTTCCAGTGCATACATTGCCCTGAGACCAGAGAGCAAGGGTATAATATACTTTTACAGACCCTGCTTTCAGGAGGGAGTACACTTTTTTCTGCTTCATTTATTTATCCATACCCCTAGTTCATATATTTCCTCAGTTCTCAGTAGCTTCTTGCTGCAAACTTTGAATTTCATTTGTGTGATTTCCACTACCCAAAGCTTTCCTTTAGTTGCAATTTCAGAGTTTTAATCATCACATGGGTCTGTGCACCAGGATCTAATATACAATGAGCAATGACCCCTCTGTTTTCTATTGGTAATTCATCTCCTGGTGCAATGCTGTCTAGTGCTTCCATGAAAAATCCCTTTGAATTAGTAGTCAGAAGGGACAACGACTTCACTGTGCTATACAACTTCCCTGGCTTGTAAATTCTTCCAAAGTTGTATAATCAATTACATTTTTGCTTCTTTTTTTTTTTTTTTTCATATTGTAACATCTGTATTGCCTTGGTCTGGTTGTCACAGGAGGCATCATGAGCTAGTCTTGCCAGATTGGCTTCCTTCCCAGAGTATATCTACTCTGTGCAAAGCAGCTGTTTGCAGAGATATCCAAGGGAGCCCTGTATGAGCTAGGTCAATATCAGAAGCAGTGGAGTCATGGGGTGGCACTCTGACACAGGATGTGTCTTTCTGATCCGAGTTCCAATTTTGGTAGTACTCTGGATTCTCAGGCATGTCTGAGACAGAACGTGCAAGGTACCATCTACAAGATTAATTCTGGACCACACAACTTCCCTTAGGGCAGTGTTGGAACTGCTACCTAGGTCTAATTCTCAGTTCATTCAGAAGTCTCCCTCTGAGCTTTTCTATCTGTTGAACTTCACTTAGAAGGACTTTTTGGATGAGAGAGTTGGTGTTTGTGTTCAATTTATACAATGTGATGTCATTCTAGGCACCTAAGTTTGTTCTGAATAAGCTGGTGTGAGTATATGGCAAGCAACATTCTGTGCAGAGCTCATCTGTCACATTTGAACAGTAGCACAGCCTGATGTCTAGAGGACTGCACAGTTTCTGCATCATGCCACTGCCTCAGTTGTCTTGCTTTCAGTTCTGGGGTCACCAAGTGGCCTGTTGCACAGCATAGCAATCTCTAGGGCTAGCTCCCAAAATGGAAATGTTTGCTTTTCAGCCCTACTTTCTCACAGCTCTTTTCTTAGTTTTATTTTCCCTTTGATCCCACAGTGAAAATTCTCCTTTCCATGTTTCAGTCCGACATGGAGAACAGTACTTCTTGCTTTCTGAGACACAGCTTCTTACTTGCCCTCCTCAGTTTGTAATCTCTGAGGTCTCGCTGCATGTCTAGCACAAATAGTTTGAGAAAGTGTTATGCTACGGGTTAGATTAATCTGTCATGTTTCCCTCCCCCACCTCCACCCCCCCCAACCCCACCCCCCCCCAAGAAGTGCTAATGGATCAAAAAACTTCAAATACACCAAGTGAGCAATAGTTGATAACTAAATTCTTACACCTGTTTCCAGAGTGTTTAGATGGTTGTTACTCAACAGTATTCAGATAACTCAGCATTTAACCAAATGCATCTGAACTTGATTTTGTTCAAAAATAAATATCTGTTATGGTGACAGTCATCCTCTTCCCTGATTTCTGTTGTTTGTGATGACAGTGAGCTGCTGTCTGCATGTTTCCTGCAAAACAGCTGTTGATGTTTCTTTGATGATATGAAGCATCTTGAGATTTACTGATGAAAAATGTGCTAGTGTCTGGTGCCTGAGTAAAGACCTTTTTTTTTTCAGGTGCATGTTTCTAGTGTCATGGAAGAGCACTATAGTTTGGGATTGCCTCTGGTCTGACTATCTATGCAGAACACAAAATTCTTCAGTTTTGTTTGTTTTGAGAAAGCCATTCAGAATGGAAGTCAAACATGGAGAGAGGAAGTAAGAAAAAGGAATCAAGATGTTCTTGGGATGGTTGTCTATGTATGATTTATTAATTTAATATTTTAAATTTTCTCTTTGTGGCCAGATGTAAATCGATTTTGAATATAGGGGTATATTCTTCTCTGTAGTGTTTTTGCCTGTCTGTTTATTTAAAATGTCAAGAGCTGGTGATAAGGACTGACAGTAGAAAGCCACTAACCTTGGTGTCTATTATCAAGTTGTTAGCATTTTGGGACAATTAGATTGTTAAAACTAAGAGGAAAACGGTATTATGTGGATTTTCTCAGCAGACAAACTTAAAAGCTGTAAAATTTCACAGAAGGCAGATAAAAAAAAATGCAAGAACAAACCATTAAAATTGCAAAAGATATGAAGTGTGGGACAGTGATTCACAGACCGCTTGGGAAGAGAAAAAGGAGAGGAGTTTTCTTTTGTAGCAGGAAAGACATATTTAGCTGGAAGATGTGCTGAGGAGGAAGGGGGCTAATTTTCCAGGAGAAACAATTCCCTGGCTTTGAGGAGAAGCCATGAACAGTAAAGCAATATCAGTTCTATTAGTATGATGGTTCTTCCGCTTTTTTGAAGCAAATTGCTACCTGCTTCTTGTCCTCACCTCTTCCTCTCCCCTTTGTGTAACACTGAGGCTAAAGGGGACGCTGGAGGTGAGGGCAAAAGGTGTCAGTGGAGCTGAAGGGGACTTAGCAGTGAGTCATTTGAAGAGGTGGTGACTGGAATGATACTGGTGCTTGGAAGGCTTGTGGTGCTGGGTGAGGGATTTAGAGGGCCATGAGAAGAGAGGGCTAGAAGGACCATGAATTTTGGGGGAGGGCCGTGTGTGAGGGAGTGTGATTTGGTCTCTGACTTTATGGGTGAGGTATTGTCCAGAGGAGGTCTCTCCTAGTTAGCATTTCTTCCTTACTCTTCCTGCCTCCTTTCCTGGTACCCTTACTGCTGGCTAGGAAAGCAAGAGTATCCAAAAGGGGAGAGAGGATTCAGGGATACTGTATGGCTTTGTTGAATCCTCTGCAGAGGAAAGGATGTTGGGTGGGATCCTTCCCTACCTCCTCTCCAGGAAAAGAGAGGTGAGGAGCTGGTCAGGAGAGAAAAGAGCTGCCAAGGCATAGCCACTTCTGCCCTTTGTCTGAAAGGTGTTCTCATTTCTGACAAAACACTGCTGGGTTTGAGAATAATGACCTAATTCAAGAAAAGCTTGTAGTGGTGTTACAAGAGAGTTGGATGTCTATGCATACAGCCATGCATTTCCAGTGATAGGTGAGTTATCACTAAGCATATCTAGAAAAATTTGAAGAGGAAAATGTGTTTATTTGCTTGTGACTAGCACAGGTCCTTGAAGAGTGAACGTAGGTCAAGTGTGACTTTGATTCTGGGGTCTCTGGAGAGGAGGAGATTGAAAGTTAAGGGTATCACTGACCAGGATGCTGGGGACAAAAGATGTGTGGGCTGCTGTCTGATCCCTTGAGTGATGAGAGAAAGGACTGAGAGATTGAGAAAGATCTTTGGAAATAAAAATGAGACATTGAAGGAAGAGAACATTTCAGCCTTTTATTTTTTTTTTTTTTTTAAGGGAGCTTAATATAGGCAAATTATTCTATTGGACTCAAACACTGCATGCTGGTGAGCCTTGAGACTGTAGTCAAAATGATGCTGTCAGAGTGATGCTCCCAGGTGGAGAATTGATTCAGATAGTTTTGGGACCAGAAGCCATATAGCTGTATGCTTTTTGGAGGTGCCAGCTCACTCCAATCTATCCCAGTCGTTGATAGTTTGGTGAGTTCTTTAACCTGTTCATTGTGTAGTGTAATGGATTTACTGGTAGGAAATCCTGAGTCTAAAGGGATTGTGAAAAGTCCCATAGTTAAACAGAGATGCCTTGTTGTGCTTTCTATCTCTGTAGACCATCTCTAACAGTGCTTTACTTACTGAGCTATAATTTTTGCGAAATTCTTCAAGATCTGAGCCATTTATAAAAGGCCGTATTTTTGTTTATTGTAGGGAAACAAGTGTCCTAAGTCAGATGGATCACACCTTACAGGCTACATAGGCTGTACATTCTCCCCTATTATATTTTCAGGAGAAAGTTCTGCCAGCTTCAGAAAAGTACAACTTAATATAAATTTGTTTTCCAGTCCCTGTTGCCTCCCTTTTTAATTATGGTTATGAGGAAGTGCTTTAGATTCAATGGGGCAACAAATTAAGAGATTCTTCTATCTCTTTGAAGGTGTATACACACCTGGTATCTGTGGTTTAGTACAGGCTAAGGAGAGGCTCTGGGGCCTTGTTTATGCAGTAGAATTCCCTTCTTGTGCTATTGGTGGTTACTGGATATGGCAAGGAGAGGAATCTTGCATAAACAAACCTCTTTCAACCTCTTTGTTCAAAGCAGATATATTTACACTACATTTTCTCAGCTGGGGCTTAAGCACATATGAACAATTCAGTGCTGGCTGTGTTAAGAGCCATGGGAACTTTTAGAAAAGTCCCCAGTGTAGGTGAGGGAATTTCCTGTTCGCTATCCATATGATATCTTCAACACATGCAGTGTTATTCTGGAATATCCCAGTCTTCAAAACTGAACAAAATAGCTGCATTCTTTTAAAATCAGTATTCTTCTTATAGTTATGATATAAATGATTTATTATAGTTCTTGAGAATTTTTATTCAAATACAGTAATTGTGCAGTTGGGTCAGGAACTGTTACCTCTACCTTTCTTCCTCTCATGGCTTAACAATGGAAAAACATGAAAGACAAATTTGGACTTTCTTTAATACTAGTGTTCAGAGATTCACCTTTTTCATATAAATTGATCCTGTATTGATTTTCTTGATTTTTTTTCCAATCGCAGGGCAGGTTTTTCCATGTTTAGTAGCAGGCTTTCTCCTGCAAGTGTCCAGAGGTGTGGTCTAGGTGTGTTCAAATCTAGCTTAGTCATCCATCTGTCACCTTGTCATTAGCATGGCGTCTGTATTTAATTGGGCTTCCTTCCTTCATCAGAAATCAGTTTTTATATACCATGAAAACTGCAGCCCATTATTAAAAGTTAGCTCTAAGTTAGATTCTTGGTTCTTATTTATACAAGAAGCAGTGAAAATAGTATCTCAAATACTCTTCCAGATGAGTGCTATGCACGAAGAACACATTAGGTGGGAGTCCAGTACACTGCCACAAAGCCTTCTATTTCTTAAGCTTTGGTTCATAAGCAACGTGTTTAAGAGGGTTTTTTCGTTTGGTTTTTTTTTTTTTTTTTTTTTTTTCAATCTGTTGAGTGGCTTGATAGGTCATAATCATCAACAACTTTCACTGGCTGCATCTTTGCCTCCCAGAAAATGTTGCTGAGTTATTGTGGTTAGTATTTCAATTGTGCTTAGGAACAGCACTGACATCAGCACTCCATCTGTGTATAGCAAAGGTTGGTCCCACCCTGAAAATGTTTGCATTTTGAAGGGAAAATGAGAGAAAATATTATCCTAGTTTTAGAAATGGAGACATGAAACTCTGTGATTGGGGGCCTGGGGCTCCTGGTGGACACCAAGCTGACCATGAGCTCTTGCAGGAAAGGCATCCAACATCTTGAGCTGCATTAAAAAAAAGCATCACCAGCAGGTCAAGGCAAGTGGTCCTTCCTCTCTGCTCATCCCTGGTGTACACATCTGGAGTGCTGCATCCAGTGCTGGGCTCCCCAGTGCAAGAAGGACATAGGCATATTGGAGTGACTCCAGTAAAGTGCCACAAAGGTGACTGAGGGATTGCAGCATCTAATGTATGAAGTGAGGCTGAGAGAGCTGGAACTGTTTAGCCCAGAGAAGAAAAGGCCGGTGGGGATCTTACCAACATGTATAAATACCTGATTTTTGATGGGAAGGGTAAAGAAAGAGGTAGCCTCTTCTCAGTGGCAGCAAGTGACAGGACAAGGGGCAGTGAGCACAAGTTAAAATACAAGAAATTCCATTTAAATGTCAAGAAAAACCTCGTTTAGCGTAAGTGTCACCAAACATTGAAGTAGTTTGCCCAGAGAGATTGTGGAGTCTCCAGCACTGGAGGAAGTCAAAACCCAAGTGGACACTGTCCTGAGCAACTCGCCGTAGCTGACTGCTTTGAGCAAGGGGTTGGACTACATGGTCTCCAGGGGTCCCTTCTTCAAGGCTTCTGTCATTTTGCACCCACCGGCTTGCCCCAGCAGTCACAGGAGTTTTTTGTAGTGATCCGAGCACAGGATCTGATCTGACCCAGCTGAACTTGGCACACGACCAGAGGGGCCTGCTCCCCACATCCCTGATGGCAAGATAGTAAGCTGGTCTAAAGACTTGCTCTGTTTAACACCCATGCTCCGAGGCTTCCGTCCCCTGTCCCCAGGCCATGCTTGTAGCTGGGATCACCCGTGTGCGATGGCATCCCAGCTGCATTCCTGCTTGCCTGGGTGCAGGGCCATGCGAGTGGCCCAGCAGTCGCTATCACAGCTCTTGCTGCCAGCGGATTTCCCATGGGGGAGTAGATAATCAGGCACATGTGTGGCGCTATTTGCTAATGTGGCAAAACAGCGTTTTCAGCCCTGCGCCTATTAGAATCATCACTGGCTTCACCTGGAGACAATGAAGCCCATGCATGGATATGCAGTAGGCAAGTAGGCTAGGCCACAAAAATTCAGATTGTCCCAGTGCATCAAGCCTTGTCCTTCTGCCTTGGTGGCAGCAATGCTATAGTCACTGGAAATTATGTTCAAGAAATTTCTCTATAGTTGCTACTTCTGATGACTCTTTTGATCATAAAATAGTAGATTTGGGCAGCTGAGATGTTTATGAATGTTCGATATTAAGAAAGGGTAGGTTCAGTTTGAGGAAAATTGGTTTGAATCTAACCAGGCGATCAGATAGTCATGAATAATAAAAAGTCACGTGTGAAACATATATTCAGCAAAGTTAGGTGTCCAGTAAAACTAGTTTCAACATTGTTTGCACTACCTAATCTCTGAAATTATAATGTGTGAGTCACAGCCCTTAGATGATCTTAACCTTTACTAGAGGATACCCTGCTTTGTGTTCAGCAGCATAAACAACTGAGCAAGGACCTGTGCAGACCTGGTGAATACATCAGGACCTTTTTGACTGTACCGTAAGTAATGCATTTTTTTTCTATGGAAAAATTGTCAAACATTATATGCAGGACAACAGTTTCTGAATAATCAGTTGAGAAATTAGTGTGTTCATATTCAAGTTGCAATTTAAAGATTGTTGTATTGTTTTATTACGGATTTGGTTTTTTAAATTAAAAAAAAAAAAGAGACGAGTCCTCTGTGAAATGGGCATGTTTGTACAGCATTGGTCTCTTTAGGAACACTGCACCTCTAAATGTTTTGGAGCTAAATGAAGTAAATGGATGATAATAACAAATGTAAAGCATTAAATTAAATGGAATTGGGGACTTAAACATTGCTTTGTAAGGCTTCTAGAGAGTTTTGAAAAAAAAGAAACTGTGGATAGAGGATAGAAGAATTAGAGCGATGGTGGAGCAAGTCACAAATCAAAGAGCTCAAATTTAAATATCTTGTAGATACAAAAGTGAACTGTCTGAAAGTGGTTTGTCATGGGGCTCGGGCCCTTCCTAACAGTAGTAGTATTGCTATGATCATGATATTCAAAGGGTGTGAATTAAGGAATATTTATAGCATATATTATTAAATCAGAGATCAGCCTTCTGATTTCACTGAATTCTGGAGAATGAAGATGCTGGAAAGTGGAGAACACACATGCAGGGTCATGGTGGGAGCTGATAAGGATTCAAGTGATTTCACAAGGCATGAGAGTCTGAATACCATTTCTCATTGCAAGTCAGAAACCTAAGATATTTTTCTGCTTTGAGAATCCTTACATTTTCCTCTAGAGAGTACTTTATTTCATAAAAGACTCTGTAGGTAAAGTGACCATATACCACAGGATGATGTTATGGATTTCCAGATATTCCACATCTTTACTTCCTTCTGTCTGTTGACAAAAATTGTTGACTAAGTGTGGTACAGTATTAATTTCTAGAGTTAAAAGTATTGCCACAGATGTGGAAGAGATGGTTTCCATGCTGCTCTGGAAAAGGCTTTCCAGTTCTATCAGTATCTTTTAGTAACTTTGTTCCTCCAGAATTTACTCATTCATCTTCACATTTTGCCATTGCAACCTTCTCTGCCAAAATCACCCTTTGCTATCTCTCTGATGATAAACACCATGATTGTTCTAGTGTTTCCTTTATTTTTTAAATTTTTATCTTTAGATTATTTGGTTCAGCCACTGGGCTGGACATGCCTTTGCATGTGGCAGACACACTTGTTTCTATTTACTGTTCTGTGTACATACTCTTTTTCCCTGTCTTAATAAGCAACACTTTATTTCCAGGGTCTTGATAACTTCCTAAGCTCAAAGCATATTTCTCTCTTTTGTTAGTTATATGGAAGTGTGGTGTTTTTTTGTTTGTTTTTTTTTGTTTGCTTGTTTGTTTTTGTTTGGTTGGTTTGTTTGTTTGTTTGTTTTGTTTGGTTGGTTTTGTTTTTTTTTTTTTTTTTTTTTTTAAATGGTGCTCAATTGTTCAAGATCTATGGAATCACTGTAAGTGTTCATCACTTCCTTATTAACAAGTGCATTTACTTTCCCTCTGGTGCCTGCCTATATATCTACATGCAGCCCATTCAGATATGTATATTTTAATTCTCACAATGGAGGAATATTGTGCCTTTCTTCTGCTTCGATTTTTCATCTTGCTAAATTTAACTGCCCAGCCTTGACTGTCTCCCTTACTTCTGCTCTACAGACCTGTACTTTTGACTTAGAGGTTTTTATCACTTAAAGTCACATTAAAAACAGAACACTGGAAACAAAGCAGTTTCAAAGGAACTCTAGCCTGACCTTAATGAGGGCGTCTTTGGTATTACTTCATCCCTCTTTGACTTTAATTTTTATTCTTTCATAATTTCCTCAGTAGGTTGAGTAATTTTCCAGAGTCTGCCTCCTTGAAATAGAAAGCTGGTATCCCTGAATTCAAATGGATTGGAATCACTGGTACCAAGACAGTGCTGTACAGTGAATGGATTGATTTATTGCTAAGCGCAAGGTAAAATGATTTGTAAGCCAAATGTCATTTTTCTTTTTTTCTTTTACAGAGTTATAGAAACATGAAGATGTTGTTTTTCCTGTGTCTTTTAATTGTTGGACTTCATTCCAACAGTTATTGCTATGAGCCTAATCGCCAAGGTGTAAGAAACCAAAATCAAAGAGGCCAAGAAAACCTAAACATGCCACAGCAGACTGTAGGGAACAGTGTTTGTCGGTTTGCCTGTTGTTTCTACAAAGAAGTTTCTTCTCGTAAAAACAGTGGGAATATTTTCTTCTCTCCTTTGAGCATCTCTACTGCCTTTGCAATGATGACCCTGGGTGCCAGATCAGACACTTTGGCACAGATTCTTAGGGTCCTTAGCTTTAATCCACGTGAGATTTCTGAAAATGAAATACATGAAGGTTATCGTCAGCTCATGCAAATGGTAAACAGAAAGAATGAGGGGTTACAGCTGAATATGGGAAATGTCCTGTTTGTACTTGACCAACTGAAGCCACAAGATAAATTTCTAAGTAATCTCAGAAACTTCTATGAAGGAGAAGTTTATCCTATGAACTTCAAGAGGGCTGATCAAGCCCAGGTAAAGATCAATGAATATGTAGCAGGAAGAACCAATGGGAAAATCAAGGACCTCATAAGTAACCTTGATCCACTTACTGAAATTCTCCTTATTAGCTATATTTATTTTAACGGTAAGATATGCATATTCTTCTATTTCATACATTATTTCCTCAGGTCAGTCTTGGACTTCATTACCTTTTTTTGCAATGCAGTTTTGCAGATAGATTCATATCTTGTTTTCCTTTTGGTCCTCACTTGCACTTAACTGTAAGCAAAGCTATTGGAAACTGTTCTTCTTGATACTGATGATAATTCCTAGTAAAATTTATGGCAAATTTCCCTCTATCTTTTAATATATACATTTCCTTCCTGCTGAAGAGTAAGTAAAACAAACTTTGAGGAAGGCATCTCTATTCAGTAAAGCATCTAGTCCTATACAATCTAGTGGGATTTAAGCACTTCCTTAAATGCTTTATTAGCTAGGAACTAATTTGAAAGACACTTCAGCTGTTTTCTTTTGTTTAGCAAGTTCAGAGTTGAAGAACACTGTTAAAGTGAAGCTTTGCATCTTACTTAAAATTTGTTTACTTGATAGTTTTGCTGTTACTGCGTATGTTCGTGTATCCAAAGCTAACCTTGTAAGAGTAGTTTTAGTTTCACACCCATGTTCTTTTTTTTTTTTTTTTTTTTTTTTACTAACTATGCCTTTACCGATAGTATGGCTTCCCAGAGAAGATAATCTTCCCAGAGCTTTTCAGACTGCTGATCTAATAAGAAGAGGAGCAGGGCTGTAAGGCTCAATCAGTGGTCCAATAACGGATATTGCATCTTCTTTCAGACCTTCTATCTTTTACTTATTTTATCGTATGCAGAAAATAAAGCAATTGTACTCAGAAAAAGAATATTTTGTAATTTATCAGATAAAAATATCATGAAGCCTTTTAATTGAAACAGAGATGACTTATTAGAAATGCTATTTTTTTAAAAAGAAATGCTGTTCTTTTAAAACTGTTAAGCTGGATACTTCCACTCTCCTCCCCAATATGAGGCGACACCCAAAAGTAATTTAAAGCCATATTTTTGTTTTGTTTTGCTTTTCATGTGACTCTGCTCCTTTTGTTAATCTCTGAAGATTTGGCCACAGTTAAATTGAGCTATTTGGAATACAGATGATTGCTGTTTCTTAATTCTCTTGAACACATGCTTGTTTGTCTCAAATACTGTTTTCAAGGTAGGCTTTTATTGATCAACAAGCATGTTTTTCAAAATAGGCAAAAAAGTGGTTGATTTTTCTTTTACTGAAAGGTGTTTGAAGAAGGAGCAATAAATTTAGTAGCACAATAAGGACAAAAACCTGAGAAACCTTGTATTAAATATAACTTTGTATTACAGATAACTTTTTCATGTTCTAATAATAAGTTTTGTTTAAAATTAGATATTCGTTCTTATTACTGAAATGATTTCTCAGCTCCTGCAAAGATGGTGGAGATTCAGTTTTAGCTCTTCAATTTTAAAGAAAATAGATTAAAGAAGAGCATTAATAGCAATAATAAGTATTTTTATCTTGAAATTGAGAGTAGGTTAATGCTAATTGATCTAGAGGCTAGGATTAATCTGGAGAATCTCTAAAGGTACCTCTCTAATCAGCCTATACTTCTAAGCTCTTGACCACTCTGTGCATTACAACCTTCCTTGCACAGTACTGGTGGCTCTCCTCCCACCTTTTTGCAGTGTAGCGTAATGTAGAAGTCCTTCCCTAAGGACAAAAGTCTGGAAATATTTTCCTGGCTCTCAGCCAGCAGACATGCCATTCCACTACCGTACACCAGTCACTTATCGTGCCCTAGCTGAGCTGGTCACCACAAAGTATCATACTTTGAGGTTCATTTTTCCACTTGAACACTGTGAAGCATTTGAGAAAGGTGTCATCCCTAGAAGGTAGCCTCCTAAGAGAGAAGAGAGAGCATGGGAGTAAGAGTTCCTCTGAAACAGGAGGGAAGGATTAGTGAATATCATCTCTGTCTAATCTGTGTGCTAAATCCTAACACCATACTCAGTTTTTAATCAAGCAAAGATCTTTCTGAAATTGGTGGGTGTTTTCCCTGAGTTGAGCACTAGATAAAAGTTGAGTGTTTCAGGACTTGTGTCATTCTTGTTTCTGTGATTCATTCTGTCTTTTTTTTTTTTTTTTTTTTCCTTAAGCATATCAAGGCAGATGTCCTACCTATTATATATCTGATGATAGAAGAAGTTACTGTTACCGAAGAAACATAAAAGTAGCAACTTTTCCCATCTTCAGAGTATTGGCAGTTGTCAATTTTCATTTTCAGAGCCCAAGACATGCACTAACTAAGCCTCATTTCACTCTTTTCAAATACTAAATGAGTGCTGGTTTTGTCTGTTTTACAGATGACGAAAACAGCAGATGATAATTATTTCATTTGTACCAAGCTGCCTAGTAATCATTGTTCAAATAGAAATCAGAAGTCAAAAGGAGTAGTTTCATGGTTTTCTTGAAGGCATTTATTTAACTTAGCATCGTGACTCTACTTTTGCCCACTAAATTTGATAAAAAATTAGTTTTGTTCTAGAAGGCAAAATTTACTACAGAGTAACACCTCTTTCTTTAAAAAACAAAACAAAACAACAGCCCCCTACCCCCCACCCTGCTCCACAACTTTTCCCCCTTTAAAAAAATCTTCTCAGCCTCTGAAATGGATGAGATGGATATCTGGAATTTGGCTTAGAAATTCCTCTATGCTGAGGATAAGAATCTTTCAGAGTTTCAATGTAGACAATTTGTTTCACTATGACTGAGCAAGGAGCCTTTGGAAATTTAATACTGTGAGCATGACAGTACAAAAGGTTTCTGTTACTGTTGTTTTTGTTTTTTGTTTTTTGTTTTTTTAAACCATCAGCCTGGTAGAATTAAGTTCTTCATTAATTTATTTGTCATCAACTGAAGAGGCATATAAAACCCTTCTTTCTGCAAGTAACCTGAATCCCTTCATTTCTCTGGAAAATTCATCCCTCACGTCACCCTTCACAAACCTGTTTCAGTGTGGGAATACAGAAAGGAGAGAATCTTTCTTATTCTGAGCTCTCATTTAAAGGCTGCATCATAGGAGGGCTTTATAGGCTCCTTAAAACTGTTGTCAGGGGGGAAAAGTGTACACGAGAACACCTGATATCTCATCTAAATGAAGGATATTGCAGCCTGCTGTAAGATCTGAGGGAGTTTTTTACATCACACTTTATCTACTGTGTGTTGCTATTGAATTATTCTGAATATTCAGTAGGATTAAGTGCTCATTGCAAACTGGTTTGTCTGAAGTTGATCCAGCTGTACCAGTTCCTGTCATCTATGAATGTGTCCATTGGTGATATGTCCTGTGGTTTCGTGTCCTCAAAATATCCTGTAACTCTGTTTCTTATATTTCAAGCTGAATGGGAAAAACCTTTTGATCCAAAATACACTAAAAAGAACAAATTCTTTGTGGATGGGAACAAGGCTGTTGAAGTCCCAATGATGTTTGGAATGGGCCAGTTCAAGCATGGCTATGATGAACAGCTGTCTTCCACTGTGGTGCAAATGGATTATAAAGGAGGTGCTTCGGCATTTTTTATTCTGCCTGATCAAGGAAGAATGAGGAAGCTGGAGAAAAGATTGTCTTGTGAACGTATGTCAAGGTGGAGGACGGTAGTCTCAAAAAGGTAAAATTTTGCAGTTCTTGGTTCAGATGGTAGGCAAGGAGACACATCTGTTTCAATCTGCTGGTCTAAGACACAGAATAAAGATACTATTTTTAGTTCTGTTTTAAACTACAGAATAGTTCCCACTGACTAAAGTTGAAATCTGGCTCTCTGTTGCCCTTGTGTTTTCACATTTAGTACTACTGCACGAAGTGAAAAACTTCACAGCTTTAGGACTTCTGTCATTTCCACATTTTGTTTTCCATCTTCAACTCTCCAGAGGCCCCAGTTTTCTGTCTTAAGACCTCTTCTCACTTTTTTTTTTTTTTTGGGGGGGGGGTGTGGTGGTGTGGTGTTGTGTGGAGGTCTTCTGCCTTCTCCTATTTACAAGTAAATTCCTACCACTTTCCTTCAGCCTTTTTTCTTGTCTCTTCCTTCCTTTCTGTCTATTACAGTTACCAATAATTGCACCTCTAATGCTGAAATAGCAACTTTCATTTGGCAACTGTGAGGACAAAGCTCAATTATAAGGGTACAGAGCAGCTGCCACATTGCAGAGCCACTGTAATGCTAAAGCTCTCTGAAGGCTTAGGAAGGCAAAACTGGAATAAGCTACACTTGTTTCAAGGTAACTTTGAGACTAGAAGGCAGAAAGGTTATATGCTTTCTAAAAGCAACTTCAGATTCCTTCTGTTCAGTGTCATGGATAATAGTAGCCTTTGATGGGACAAAATATGTGTACAAGCATATGCACAACATGTTTACAGAATCAAGCCCTTGTGCTCATTTGTGAATCTGATGTGTCATGTCAGAGACCTTCACCCATGCACAGTTGAAAATTGTATTTTAGATGATAAATTCTCAAGACAAAAATGACATCGTAATACAGAAAAACAAAACCAGTGTCATGCTCTTAACTCCGAGTCACTGTTAAATCTTATCAGAATAACCTAGAATTTTTTGTTTTCATTAAAAAAGGACAGAAAAAAGTATGTAATTCTCTGTGCACCTTCAGAGTTTTGAAATTTATAGGAGCAGCTATGTGGTTTGTGACTAAAATCACAATAGGACAAATAAGATGGTGAATCAAGATACTTATGAATAATTTTTGTCAAAGAAACACAATTGCCTTTAAAATCAGCAAGAAAGACACTAAATAAAATTGAGGGGATTTAGATTTCCTCTCTCCATCCTCTCCCCCTTTTCCAAACTGGGATAATCTACCTAAAAGCCATTTATAGGAGATGTAAATCTTGTAATATAAAAAGGCATCGCTGTCAAAGATGAGCTTGTTTCATGCAGCTCCCTGGTTTTCATCATGAAATTTCTCTCCTGCAAACTAATGACACAAACTTCTCCTTTTCCCTCTAGTTTTCCAAGCAACTGATTGCCTTTGCTATTATTTGGAGTCTCTGGGAGGTCTGAATAAATGGGTTTGATGTAGGGTATGGAATGATTTAAGGACTGTGGGCAAGATAATGTTTCTTTGACGTTGACACAAGTTGCAGAAACATTGTGAGAAACATTTTTCATTACTATTAGCTGCTGAACAGGGGATAGTGCCAATGTATTGCCAGTACAGGCAGCTGAGATCTATTTAATGCATGAACTGTGGAGAAAACTTCACTTTCTATTCTGGAAAGTGTATCCCAGTGCTTCCAGCCTGGTAGCATTGCTGCCGTGTGCCTACGGCTTTCCCTTTCCTGCATGTTGAAAGCAAGTGGGGGCTTGTGAGTGAGTGTCTTTATGTAATAGCAAGGCAGATGATTCAATGGTAGTTGCATCCTCACTTGAAACAGCAATCAGCACAGTCAGAAATTAAGCAGAAGTAAAAGATCAGCAACCTGTTATCAATCCACTAGCACTCTCATTTTTGGGTACCAGCCAGACTTGGCATTAGATACTGTGCTATGCTGGAGGTATGGGCCCTTTACTTCCCACTTGTCTACTGGATGACTTGCTCTTTGGCCAGCTTCATTAAGTGTTCCACATCTCTCTGACCTGGACCCCTGGAGAGCTGTCCTCGTTCCTCACCAGAAAATAATACCTGCTGTCAGCATCATCACTAACCCCTGCCTCATTATGCTGCTTCTAGCTGTAAATGTTGGTTTTAACCTTTGAAAAGGAATTGTTAGATCATTACTGAAAGAGAAATGAATAAAATAAACAGAAATATGGAGCTTTGATTAATTTATGGAAAGCAGTAAACTAGTCACGTTCAAAAAAAAAAAAAATCAGACATTGGACTTGGCATAAAAAAAAAAATATCTATTGACTAACTATATTCTGTCAATGTGCTTTCTGTTTTTTATTTTGCCTTTCATATTACCACCACCACATAGTGTACCGCTCCTTTGGTATATCTTTTTGTTTTCTCTGTCCTGATTTATGTGATAAATGCAGAAGGCCAACAATTTTTTTTTTTTTTTTCAAAAGTAACCAGTGAACTTGGATATGTTGGATTTTTTGTGCCCAGCTTGAAACACCCAAAAGAAACACTTTTTCACAAGGTGAATCCTCTGCATCCTCCGCAATGGGGCATGATGAAGGTGCTTCCAGCAGAACGCACAAATTATCACTAACTTCTGAAAATGTCAGATGGACATTCTTAGGAGGGCACAGCTGTGTTGTGCTGAATCATGACTGGGTCAATCTCACTGTTCATGTGTTCACTTACTGTAGACTGTGAGCCAGCAATGTACAGTCCTCTCCTCTCAACCATCCTTCCAAACTGTTATAAACTCTCTTTTCTTCTCCCCAAATTAATGTCACTATACATCTCCCATGTAGACTAGAGAGAGCCTGCAAGCAAAATATCTTTGGGGAAAAAGCAAAATGAGTTCATCTCTCATGAGTCTGTGTTATACCATGATACCTGATCAAAAGTTTCACCATATTCTTGAACTTCTTTTCTGGCAGCTCAGCAAATTTGTATCTTCCAAAATTCACTCTTTATGGGACATATGACCTAAAAGATATATTATATAAAATGGGCATCATGGATGTATTCACCGACAAGGCTGACCTGTCTGGGATCACTGGGCAGCCCCAGCACAGAATTTCCCAGGTAAGTCATACTGCTTTTTGTTTTATGGGCCCATGGTTACTGATACTTACATCACTTTCTTTACAACTATTCATGATGCAAAACTCATATAAAGAGGATTTGCTTCACAGGAAAAGGCAGCTGTTGGCATACAGAGTATTTCACCCGTGTTACTTGCACTGTCAGTGCAATTGAGTTTAAGCAGGTTGTAAGTCTGTAATTTTTTAATCTAGGAGGCTTTTTTGATTTGCATGGGGGAACCTTATAAAAGAGACATGACCAAATCATTGTCTATTCACACCTTGCAGCGTGTTGTTACAGTCATTATGTTGCTGCTTCTGTTTGTGTCTACCTACTTTAGCCTGCCTCTGGGCAAGTAGGGAGTTGTAGGATGTATCACTGCTTATCTTTTATGGAGGGGAGAGGAGGAGAGAGCAAAAACACTGCTTGCTTTAAAACAGTTTAGAGGAAAGGAAAATGCAGTTATTGAAAACATTTGGCTTCAAGCCTATGAGCAATGATTGTCATTAGTGCCAGGCACAGGCAAAAGCTACAGATAAGTCATATTTCAATAAAGCTAGAGTTCATAGCTGACAATCAGTGCAAATTTCATTGTCTAATATGAGCAAAACAACTGCCTTCATGACTTCAGGTGGAATTAGAGTCTGTAACCATCTTGATTTTGCAAGGTAAACCTTACATGTTTCTCTGCTCTAGACCTTCATTTCTGGCCCTTCTCTTTTGCTCCCATTTTTCCCAAGATATTAAGGAATATGGGAAACATGATTTCAGGATGCTCTTCAGTGTGCTAATCTGCATGTTAATTCTTCAACTATATGAACTTTTAATAGACAGGTAAATGTAATCTTGCTCTCTTAACCTTTCATCTGGCTCCACAGATCTGCACGAGTGGGAGTAGGGAATAAGAAAAGAAACAAAACAAATGTTTTCACTAGTAGGGACATGCCCCTCTACCAGGGATGAACTTTTCCTCTCTGGGGCTCGGAAAGCTATGCTGCATGTAGCTTGCTTTTTTTTTTTCCAATTTTGCTGTCTTTGTTCAGTGGACTCACACCTGTCTGTCTGATGCTCGTTTCTTACCATTAACTTCTTCAGGCCCTTTTAGCTCAAGTTCTTATTTAGGTGGCTAGTTTTGTAGCCCCTTGACTTGTAACATGTCTGTTTCTTCACAGGCTATTCATAAGGCTGTGGTAAAGGTGGATGAGACTGGCACCGAAGCAGCAGCTGCCACAGGCATGGAAATAGTGCCTATGTCCGTTCCGGCTACAATTACATTCAACAGGCCCTTCCTCATGGTCATAACTATGGAGAACAACATACTCTTCATGGGAAAAATTGTGAACCCTCTGAAAAAAGATTAAGTTGATGTATATATTGGGTATATGGTGATCACCACCGTTAAATCAAGTGTTTGACCTGATGAGTATGGCATGGCTACAGAGGGCTCTCCACCTGTTCACTGATGCTATTCACTGTTTTTTGTAGATGAGACTCTTCATCAATTTAAGTTGTCGTAGTTGCATGTTTGTTTGGGCCTTGTTTTGTTGTTGTTTTTTTTTTTTTTTTTTTTAAAAAAAAAAAAAAAGAAGGTTGCATTCAGGCAGAACTGTCATTAGATCTGGGACAAAATAGGCCTGTGTGATACTGACAGCAGAGATACATCTTCTAGCATGGAAGATGAGGAGTATGTGGGTGGAGAGGGCTATGTAAGCCTGCTTCTTCCCTCATGACTGCATTCTCACCTTTTTTTTTGCATTGACTGACAAATGGGTACAAGTTATGGTACTTCACTACTTGTGCCCATTTTCCTACCAACATGAAGTTTATACCTAGCATAGATCTTATCATGCATAATGCTTACTACCTTGCATAGTACCATTGTTGTCCAGTGAGTCTTTATACCCTTGCCTTTCAGCTGTTGTCTCAGCGAGGCTGCTACAAAGGGATCACAAAGAAGGTGTGTTTTTCCCCTGCCGATATATACTGGCCTGCCCACTGGTTCTGTGAGAGTTTACAGTCCAGACTCATTCCAGGGCAAATGTTAGAGGGTCTAATAATTGGGTTTAAGAAAAGAAGAGGTAGGTCAGATTTCTGCAGTTCAGTGCCCTGGGAGCTGATCTTTGTGAATCTGACATACAGCTCAGAGCAGCCAGAAGACTACTTCTAGCTTATGACTGCACCTAAACCAGCTTTTAGGAGCTCCCAAGCAGCAGGAAACACAAGCCATCTCCCCCGGTGCCAGCGCCTGTACCATTATTGTCTGGCCCTGGGAGATTACTCATGGTAGTAAGCACCATTCCAGTATTGTTTGTAGGATCAAGCACCTATACCCCATCAGCGACACTTACTGTGTCTCTTGACATAACCCCTTCTGTTCCCAGACTGTCCAGTAGTACAACATTGGTACTCTTTCTCATCCGCTTCATGGTTAGTATAGCCACATTATTATAAAGATCTGTATTCACTATTAAGATACACAATACTGAAAGCCACATTCATAATGCACGTGCTTATTTATTTTTTCTTGTTTACTTTTCTATCTATTTTTTCTTCAATTTTTCACAACAGCTGTCATTATTTTATTTCTTTGCTCATGTTCATGGTATATATCCGATCTCTGGTTGCAGGAGGGGTAAATTATTGACTAAAACGGGTTAGTCTGTTAATAGGTATTAAGCATTAACACCAGTCTTTGTACAGCCTTGAAATATGCAGACAAATGTACTATGGTAGAAGAACAACGATGAATAAACAGGACATTAAAAAGTTTATAATTTTGCTATTTTATTTCTGCAATTCAGAGTTAAGATTAAGTATTGTTCAAGCAGGTTTTTTTGTCCAGTGTCAACAGTTAATATACTGCTCATATACATTAGATCAGCATGGTAATGCCAATAATGAGCTTCAGAAAGCACTCTGCCTTTGGCCTGAACAGTAAACTCCTGTTCAGCATGTAATAGGTTATCTCTGTTAGGAGGGGAACTTTTTGGGAAGGTTGAACATTTCTTTGATGTAGCGACATTTATTTCAAAGGCTATAGACAATGTGCTGCTTCTACTCTATCAACTGTGTAGCTTCATGTGTGTGTCTTATCTTTCTTCTAAAAAGCTCCCTCTTGACTCCCACTAATAGCTATTTACTAGTCATGGCATGTGTTTGAGCTGTGGTTCCTGTTATTCCATAAACAAAATACGGGTAATCTAGATCATACTTTTTTTAATAGATTATGACAGGAAAACAAGAGAAGTGCTTAGAAGGTATCAGCTTTTTGTAGAGGAACCCACTTCCAAATTATAATCACAGTGAAGAAAAACTCATCTGCATGGCATCAAAATCAGGTAAAAATGAAGAATAAATTTAGTATTATTTCCTAAACTGAAAAATAGATACACTCAATTTGTTTTCATTTGTCGATGACTACATCACAGGGCCCATAGCAAGCCTTGACAGAGGGTACTTTTTTCCAGGTTTTTACAGATCTTTTTAATTTATATTGACCTAGAAGCACTGAAGATCTTGCTAGTCAGTTTTCTGACATAACCAGAAACCAGATCTTGCAGCTTGCTTTTCTGTAAAAATGTATTGCATTGCATTTGGATGTAAATCAAAAAAACCCCTAACTTAAAATGAAAAATAATATTGGCGTATTTACACAGAAAAGTAGATTAGAATTATGAGGAAAAACTTCAGAAAATGGAAGTCCAGACTCCCCGCCAAAAAGAAAAACTCTATGATATTAAATTTAAAACTGTAATAAGAAAGGACAAGGAGAAATTTGAGAAAAAAAAAAAAACAAACAAACTTGCAGAATTCATATCATATAATAATATATTCTTTCTCAAAGACATGAGAAACCTGCCAGAGATTTTGACAGGCAGTAGATGTTCAAAGTGTAAAAGTGTGCAAAAGGGATGCTGGCAAAACCGAAAAGCTCAATCCATTGCACATGTACTTCCTTTGCAGTGGTTGAGCCTGAGTAACTATTTCAAGTTGAATTAAATATAAAAGAGATTTCAAAAAAAACCAAACAAACAAACCTAACAAAAACAAAACAAACAAAAAAAACCAAAACAAAACAAAACAAAAAACAAACCAAAAAAAAAAAAAGCAAGTAACAAAAAAATTTGCCAGGACTGTTTAGTATGCATGCAAGAGCTCTTAGCTCTTATCTGTCTCAAGAAGAAAAATGTTAAGTTTTCCACTGTGATGCATCAGTTAGACTGGTCTCTGTACCAGACTAATAAGAAGTGACATAAGTTTTTAGAAGAAGTTGCAAGTGAGCATGCAGTGGATTGCAGAACGGTTAGTTCAACTTTGGTACTTGGAAACTCTAGGATTTGTAGTTGTGTGGATAAGTACAACAAATTATGAAAGAGCTTACTTGACTTTCATAGAATCATAGAATCATTTAGGTTGGAAAAGACCTTTAAGATCTTCAGGTCCAACCATGAACCTCGCACTGCCAAGTCCACCACTAAACCATGTCCCTAAGTGTCACATTTACACGTCTTTTAAATACCTCCAGGGATGGCAACTCAAGCACTTCCCCTGGCAGCCAGTTCCAGTGCTTGACAATCCTTTCACTGGAGAAATCTACTTGTCCCATCACTTGTTACTCGGGAGAAGAGACCAACACACACCTTGCTACAACCTCCTTTCAGATAATTGTAGAGAGCAATAAGGTGCCTCCTCAGGCTCCTTGTCTCCAGGCTAAACAACGCCAGTTCCCTCAGCTGCTCCTCAGAAGACTTGTGCTCTAGACCCCTCACCAGGTTCACTGCCCTTCTGTAGACGTGCTCCAGCACCTCAATGTCCTTCTTGTAGTGAGGGGCCCAAAACTGAGCACAGTGTTGGAGTTGTGGCCTCACCAGTGCCGAGCACAGGGGGACAGTCACTTAGTCCTGCTGGCCACGCTATTCCTGACACAAGCCAGGATGCCGTTGGCCTTGGCCACCTGGGCACACTGCTGGCTCACACTCAGCCAGCTGCTGACCAACACCCCCAGGTCCTTTTCCACTGGGCAGCTTTCCAGCCACTCTGCCCCAAGCCTGTAGTGCTGCGTGGGGCTGTTGTGACCCAAGGGCTGGACCCAGCACTCAGCCTTGCTGAACCTCTCACAGTTGCCCCTGGACCACTGATCCAGCCTGTCCAGATCCCTCTGTAGACCCTTCCTACCCTAAAGCAGATCAACACTCGCTCCCAACTCAGTGTTATCCAAAAATTTGCTGCAAACTTGCACTGGATCCCTTTGTCTGGATCACTGATAAAGATATTAAAGAGAACTGGCCCCAGTTCTGAGCTCTGGGGAGGACCACTTGTGACCAGCCACCAACAAGACTTAACACCCTTCACCACCACTCTTTGGGCCTGGCCATCCAGCCGTTTTTTTACCCAGCGGAGAGTACACCCATCCAAGCCATGAGCAGCCAATTTCTCCAGGAGGATGCTGTGGGAAAAGGTGGCAAAGGCTTTACTAAAGTCTAGGTAGACCACGTCCACATACTTTCCCACATCCACTAAGCGGGTCACCTTGTCATAGAAGGAGATCAGGTTAGTCAAGCAGGACCTGCCCTTCCTAAACCCATGCTGACTGGGCCTGATCACCTGGTTGTCCTGGACGTGCCGCGTGATGGCACCCAAGATGATCTGCTCCATAACCTTCCCTGGCACGGAGGTCAGGCTGACAGGCCTGTGGTTCCCCGGATCCTCTTTCCAGCCCTTCTTGCAGATGGGTGACATCACATTTGCAAACCTCCAGTCAACTGGGACCTGCCTGGCTAGCCAGGGCTGCTGATAAATGATGGCAAGTGGCTCAGTGAGCACTTCCAGCAGCTCCCTCGGTACCCTTCGGTAGATCCCTTCCACCCCATAGACTTGTTTTCATCTAAGCAGTGTATCAGGTCACTCTCCATTTCCCCTTGGATTCTGGTGGCTTCATTCTGCTCCCCATCCTTGTCTTCCAGTTCAGGGGGCTGTGTAGCCAGAGAACAACTGTTTTTACTTTTAAAGACTGATTCAAAGAAGGCAATTAAGTACCTCATCCTTTTCCTCATTCTTTGTCACTGTTTGTTTCCCCCTGCATCAAATAAAGGATGGAGATTCTCCTTAGCCCTCTTTTTGTTGTTGATGTATTTATTGAAACATTTTCTATTTTCTTTCTTGGAAGTAGCCAGAATACTTTACCAAAGGATTCTTTGAAAGAGTTGGTGCGTGCGTGGTGTACAGTGATTTGATTGATATATGTTGCATAGTTCAGAAAAAAAGATAAGATTCCTCAACGAAGGATTTCAAAACAAGCCTAAGCTAGTAGGGAGGGACCCTTTATAGGCAATAATTTCAGGCATGTGTTATTCAGAGAAGTCAGAGATCATGTGGGACTTGAGTGAATTGTGAGTTGACACATTTTGCTGATGGTCCCACCTTGTTCATGGGTAAGAATCTCACACTATACAGTGACTGGCTGATAAAATGGCAGAGGAAAATCACCGCCAATAAATACAAAACGAAGCATGCAAGGAAAGAATCTGATGTGTTATACATGGCTTGGTGGTCTCTTAAGTTAGACATTGCCATTCAGGATAGAGATTTTGTCCACTGATAGGCCACTGAATATGTAATCTACATACTCAGTGCTGGTGAAAAAGGAAACCAAGCAGTGGGAGACAGAAATAAAGGAAGAGAGAGAAAGGAAACATTAGTGTGCCCCTGTGGATGGTGTGCCCACACTGTGTACAGTAAGTGCAGCACTGGATGCTGAACTCGATGAACCTTTAGTCTAAGCTAAGGGCGGCCTTTTTAAATGGCTTACAGGATGCCATCTGTACATATACTCGGTATCTATGGGCTCAACTCAGAGCCAAAGCCTGAGTGTTTCTCTCCGTTTGTTATGCCCAAGGGTGTCTAAGACAACAGTATGGGGCTGGCAGTTAAGAACATTTTTATTTCCTCAATTAACAGTAACACATCTATCCGCCCAGTGGTTCAGTAGAAAATAACTAAAAATTGAAGGTGAGTTATATGACTCAGTAGTTCAAAAGCATTCCTTATAAAAAAAGAAGTGCTTTTTAAATCACTTATTTGAATGATTGAAGTAGGTGAATCTACATTTGTATGCTCAATTGCAGTTTTGGTCCTTCTATGATCATTGATCATACTATTTATAATCATATGAATGCCTTGTTATTTACCAGTGTACCTTCACAAATACTCTTACTAAATCTATCATATGCCTTATTTACTGTTTCTGGGTTTTGTTCTTTTATTTCTCTATCAAATATATATATATATATATATATATATAAAGTGGCAATATCTCATTATTAGTCTGTTTTTTTCATCAGATTCTTATCAAACTTTCATGTTTAATTTATTTTTTTTTTAATGTGAATTAACTCTCAGTATACCAGTTCTAAACTATTTTTCTTCTACATCTATGACCTTACAGTGTATGACAAATCTCTTTTTAGTGCATGAAAAAAGGCAAATGAGAATAAAACTTTGAGTGGTAAAGTAATTACTTCCTCACTGCTCAGGTCCCCTATAACTGAGGCAGAATATTTTTCCATCCTGACTTGAATAAATAATTGCTTGATCTAAACTTTATTTTAAACACTTACTTTCTTTCCAGTCAGTCTTTTTCTACAGTAGCCTTTAGGTAATGTCCATAGTCCCATATTGGTATTGTCTTCACATCCAATAAATGACATTTCCCTCCCAAGAGAAATTTCAAGATTTTGAATTTTCTGAAGTTGTGACAAAAATTTCAAATCTCAACAGTTTTTCTGGAAATGATTTTGATTTTTTTTTTCCATTTTATTGGTAAATGGCAGAAAATTTTATCACTTGATAATATCTCATAAAATAAAATTTAGTGTGGAACATTTTCACCGTTTCTCTTTGAAAATGTTGACAAAGCCAGCTCATTCCTGAAAATGTTCTGATTTCTCTGACTCTGCTTTTTTACATGGAAATTGTTCCCTCAGACAATTTCCAAGGAGTTTTTCTGAGAAATAATTTTTAAGGGGGACTATAAGGACTGCAAGAAGAAACTGATTACTTGCACAATCTAGGAAAGTTTCTCATATGCAGAAAAAAGTTGAAGTGAACATTTGTTGAAGTAGTTTGTAAGTAATACAATGCTAAAGTTATAGCTCAGTAATAAGCTTATCAAAGATGAAGTAAGGATCCCCAGCTTAAAGTATTTATGGACTTCCTAGCTGTGGCCATGCGCTGAGTGCCCCTAGAGCAGTAGTAGAAATAACTGGGTTTACAGTAAACTATGGAGGGAAATGTGTTTAGAATGTGCTGCTAAAAAAATGGCTACTTTGGAGACAATGAATTCTCTTGGGCTTAGTCCTGGCTTGCAGGATTCTGTTTCTGTTGGGGAGATCCTAGTCATTGTACTTCACAAATTACCTCAGGAGGGATCTCAATAGTTCAGAGATCTCCAAAGTGCAGGGGATGCTAAGTGCCATCTGTGCTGTAATATTTGGGTGTTGGGTTTGGAGTTACAGTAATTATGACTGTGGAGGCGAATTAGAAAAACAAACGTGTTTGTTAAGAGATTAGTTCAATCATCATCAGTATGAGAGCTGGAGCATTCACAAAGGCTGGAGACCAGTTCAAACAGGTTCTCATAATCCCCACCCACCTAAGTTCTACTGAAGGCATTAATTTAAAAACATTGCATCATCAAGGAAAAAAAAAATACTCTCACTGTCTGATCAATGAACCTGAGAGCAGGACATTGTCACCTAGAAGTTCTTGTGACCTGATTAACCTTTTTGCTCTCTACGGCTGAGCCTCATTCTTGCTGACCCCAGCCCTATGAAAGCCATAACGCTCTGCTGCTCTATGGAAGAAGACACCTGGGTATTCTGTGAAAATCAGTCTGGGATTTCACTGGTGCCCAAAGGTTGACTTTTGATGAAGGATCTTGCTGTAACCCCTTTGGGAATGCCTTCCTCCATGATTCTTCAGCAGGCTCTATTGGCCATTGATCTCCAAGTTGATGGAAGGAGCAGGAGGTAGAGGCATGGTGCCAAGGAGATGAGTGGTCCGCAAATGACTGTGGGTGATGTGAAGAAAAGCAGGAAAAGAATGTCAGAGTAGATATTAGTATGTAGGAGCCAACACTAGACAGGGTGTTGACTAGCTTGGGGTAGGGAAGTTTTGATATGTACTGAAATAGTCACAATTTCAACAGTTTTTTGTTGAAACTAACAAATTTGACATGCTTGTGTAGTGGCTAATTACATGGAAAAATGCCCTGTTTTACTCGTCTGTGTATTGATCTAGAGTAGGATTTTTAAAAGCTATGCAGTGTTGGCCTATATTTTCTTCCAACATAGTTAAAAGCAACGGCCAGAACAAAGCTTCATCTAACCTATATCGATTCAAAATAAAATTGAAACCTGCCTCCCTTCTGTGTTTGTTCCCTGGTGGACTGTCGTGTTTGTACCCTCATTTTCAACAGAGCTGTTCTATATGAGTAGAGAGCCTGACAAGGAGTAATAAACAATGTAAATTGCCTCTGTGGCTTGCAAGACCACTTTCTGGGTCCTTTCTTTGAGCATTAGCCAAAATCCATATTGTGTGCTTGGGCAGCCGAACTTCTGAGTCACAGAATAATGTCATTATTGTTTACTTCAATCCACTTTGATCAGCCTTACTTGATCAGCTGTGTGATTAAAGGTAGGCACTTGATTCAGTATCACTCAGGAGTACAGAGGAGGTAAAGGAAGCAATTCAGATGAGATGGTCCCAGATAGCAGGGTCAGTGGACCAAGTGGGAAGGTGAAAAAGAACTTTTTAATGAAGGCTTTCAAAATAATTTTAGTTGCTTAAGTCCTGAATTACTCACTGGGATGGTTCTTGTTAACTATATTTTCATGTTGTATAGACACACATTTATTACAATTTTAAGTACTGTATTGCTGTTGGAAACCCATAATTAATTGATTAATTTCTTTCTTTCTTTAACGCAAGAACATTATTAGGAAAGAAGGATGGGCCAGTAGTTACACGGCATTGGGCTGGGACTTGGGAGTTTCTGCTTCCCTTCCCAGCTCAGTCATAGGTTCCCTTTGTACAAATTTAGCTTCCTGTCTGCTTATAACTATCCACTGAGGATGATCATCCTTCCTTTCTTTGTTTAAACAGTCAGAGCGGGATTCAGGTGTCTTACCATAGGTAAGTAGTATGATTTTAAAAGCATGACACTGGACTGGCAGTAGATGAAAAGGCACAGGTAAAAAAATCCCTGCTCGCATGGTGCTTGGGTCAAACTGGAAAGTGGAAAAAGGCTTTTTATTGAGCACAATGATCCTGTCCTTCTCTATTTTCTTGCACAAGATTCTTAGGTTGTAGGCACTGGCAACAGATATTTGCATTTTCTAGTCATGAAAGAAAAAATTCTGGTAAAATAGTTGGCTTGAGAAGTGTTATGTGGTACATGCAGATTTTTAATACTTGGAATTTATGTGTGTTTAATCACCTCTCCCCATGCTGTAACGTACCGAGGTAGCTAGCACCTCTTGAATTCAAGTACTAAGCACACCAGAAGACACTTTCTGTAAAGTCCGGAGAACATTTTATGGAAGATTGTAACTGAGGAACACTTCCAATTTCGCTTTGAAACTGTATAAAGCTGCACCCTACAGACCACAGATTTTCAAATTGTGTATCGCCAAGGGAGATCACATAGTATCAAACTGATAAAAAATGATCTTGTTTTCATTAAACTCAATAAAGAACCGAAACGATGCTTAAGGCCATTGAAAGTTACTTTTTATTTTCACTTCATCTTATCTCAATGAGGAAGTTAGATGTGTCATTTTTATCTTACAGATGAAAAAACTGAACAGTGTTAGTGATGTTCCTAAGGTCTGAGCAGAGATATCAAACCCAGTGTTTCTCTCATCAGTCGGTCCATCCCATCCTGAAGCCATTCCATTATCCTGAACAGTATTTGGGCAATAGAAAATAATCTTGCAGACCTCTGTAGTCAATACATTGCAACATGGTTATTCTGCCAACTATTTTGGGGGTTAGAAGGAAAAGAAAACAGAATGCATACTACTCTTTCATAAGTCCTCTGTTGAAAATCATTCACATATGAAGATCTCTGAAAGTTATTTTGTTACTAGTATTAGTATTACAGAAACACTCAAGTCTGAAAAGAAACTCCATGGTGAAGTTGTTACATGCAGAAATAATGAAAAACAGACCTTCTTTTGAAAGATTATGGGGTCTAAACAAAGGTTTCTAATGTTAGAGCAACCTGCTCACTCTCCTGCCCCTTTTTCAAGAGGGCTCAAGGCTGCGATAGGTCCTGTGTCATATCTGTCAACCTGCACACTTCTGAAGCAGCAGCAGGAGGTTTAGTTGTTATTAGTGCACCACACATGTAACACACCTGCTACATTTTAGTGGGAAATGTGATTTTCCAACTGAAAAATGGTGATGAGTGTCAACTCTTGGTCATTACCATTGGTATAATTTTTTTTTTTTTTAATTTTATTCCCTGCTTTCTACTTAGTTCATACATACTATTAGTGATGATAATTTAAATGAAAAACAGTTCTGTGAGCAGAAATTCCCCCTCCTAATGAATGATTTCTTCACTATATACAGTCTGTATTTCATCTCTCATTTCACATTCCCTTTCTAAACTAATACATTTTGCCTTCCTGGTGGGACAGTGGTGAGGATTCTCCAAAAAGTATTTAAAGCATGGCATGACCACTGTGTGAAGATTGAGCTTTTTTTCTTCATTGTATACCTCATCCAGACTAGAAGAACCACAGTTCACCAGATATGCCTACCTCTTCAATCTTTATGATTTTCCCGGCACTCTGACTGCCCGATCCTTCCCAAAAACTATTAAATAATGTGAAACTATCAGGGGGAAAGGAGAGGGAGACAACGTCCATTTCCTTCCTAATTCCACACACTGTTTCCTTCACATTGCTGTCAATATACCTGTGGTCTATGTACTTTACACTTACAAATCTTTGTGTTACTTATGACATAATAGATCTATAAGGTTAAAGATTTTTTTAATGTTTGAAGTAACCTGTGACTCTGAGCTGTATTTCTAGAACATCTATTATTGCTGCTAAGTTGAGACAAAAACTTTAATTTCCTAACCTGATGTGTAGAAGCATAACAAAAACACTGGACAAGTTGAATGGTTCTGTTGTCATCAAATATACCAGCCATTGGTTAATTAAGATCTCTTTAAATTTGCTTCAGAGTGTTTTCTTCAAAACAAACCAGACTGGCAGGAAGGTGTTTGCAAAATGTTGGTAAATTCATGAAATATTATATGGGTCTATTTCTTCTAAAGAAGTCAAAATATGAGTTGGGGGTGTGATGTAGATACTGACCTACATGAAGTACACAGCAGTAACACAGACTTGGGTAATGTAGGCTTTGTCGTGGTTTTAATTATCAGAAGAAATAAGCCACATCTCTGGTTATGTCAGTATTCTGGATTTTATTCCTATTAAAAATAGGTAGTAGAGAAGCAAGATCTAGTTCAGTAGATGAATGATCAGTATGAAACTGGTTAACGTGGCTTCATGACATAGTTTTAGAGTTGAAATTGTGGTCAGTAGAGAGGTGGGAACGTAAATGGCTCGTGGCAGTCTGTGGTACACCTGGCACGTGTGCATCTGTTCATCATTTTAGTTTAAAGCTGGTGGAGCACCTTATAGCTGCTGCTATAATGAAATGCTAGGGAAATGCCTTGTTGAAGTGTAGCTTAACACTGTTAAAACCAAACCAGTAATTACAAGGCCTCACAAATGAAAAAGAAAACAAGAGGCTTGTAACCATTTTGTAACACAGTTTGTACTTGACCACCATGACCTGTCATTCACCTAGGCTTTGATGAGTAAAATAATCACTGTGTTTGTGACCTTTTATAGCCAGAATTAGAAGGAACAACCAAAAAGGAAAGGGGAAAAAGAAACACAGAGGAAAACAAAGGGGATTGTCAAGACAAAGTTTATCTATGTTCTGTCTCCATGTTTACCTAGGTTTGTAATGACAAAATTACGCACGTGAGTAAACAAGTACAAAAAGAAAGAGTTGCCACAAACGGAGAAATGTATTTCATGCTACCTCTGAGTCATGGTCTTTGTTGTTAGATGGAAAAACTCAGTCAGCTTGATCCACTAGCATTTTGTTCCTATTAGAAAAAGTTAATAGAAACAAGCAGTACGTTTTTCATTCCAGCAATTCAAACTTGTGCGAGAGGGACAAGGAGAAGACATAGGTGCACACGTGCCATATGTGCATGTGTGGGACTAGACAAAAGAGCTTGCTACTTGGATTCCCACCACCTGCCCAAGCCAGTAACTCAGATGGACACAGAACTGAGACATATGAAGGGACCACATCAGTCAGAGCAGGAAACCCATCAGGGAAACGTGTCTATCACGTATCCTCTCAATGGCATGCAATTACAGTCCGATGGAGAAAGTACAGGCGACTAGTTCAGAGTCCATATTCAGGCTGAGGATCGGGAGGAAGATTTGCTTCTGGTCAGACTTTGGAAGAGCACTGAGCTGCTGTGATGTGTGGCTGTCAGCTCCATGTGTGCTTCAGCATGGCACAGAAAGTCTGACTTCTGGCACCAGGAGGTTTTTCCCGTGGTTCCAGGCACAGTCTCCTCGTTTCCAGTAGGGTCCCAGTTACACAATGTTTGTGCTAAGCTCCTCCACATGGTCGGAGGCAACAGACAGAAAGTCACAGCTACTGTCCAAATGGATGAGGATTGTCAGCTCCATTGGCTGAATTGCAGAGATAATCCTTGGAAAACCTATTTCATCAATATTTGCTGTTTCCTCCTTTTTTTTTTTAGTTGACTCTCATTTTTATCAGGTCTGTTTAATATTTAACAGTGGAAATTAAGCAGAAGATAATGTAGCAGTATAAGTAACAGTGTGGAGAACAGCATGGTCATCTGAATGCAGCAAAGCTTCTGATTTTGTAAGTACTTATTTTCCTTAGAGACTTGTAAACGATGCTTTCTGCGGTTGGTGAAATTTTCATGTTAGGTTAATTTCATTTGTCTGCTTGTGTCTTGGCTGTGTGAAGATGTTGCAGTGAAATATTAATCAAGCAAACATCCAAGGGACCCGGAGGACCTGCTGTTCTGGGGGAATACGCTTAGCCTGAAATTAGAATAAAATAACCTTTGAAGTCATGGGGACTTAGTAAGTAGTTGTTAAAACAGCATAATGATGAAATCACCTTTTAGGTTGGAAACAGCTTCCAGAGTGACTCAAAATTAGCATAATCCCACTAGTGACTGAACAACCAGGTCCAATTCATAAATTCTTCTGGTGACTTAATGTATAAAATAACCATTGAATTGCTAAGGCTAGGCTCTTTAATTAGGATTGGCATGAGTGTAGGGGGTGGGTGGAAGGCCACAATTTAAATTTAATTACCCCTTTTATTCCCATAGGCAAACTAATCTGTGGTTTGGCACAGAATTATCTTCTGAATTTCCAATTTGCATATTAAAAATGCATCCCAGATTTAATAAAACCTTTCCAGTTTCTTCAGCTTTGAAGTAGTAACAGAAAAAAATTTGTGGCTGAAATTTTCTAAATTCAAAATGTTGAAATTAATGTGATTAACACTTCTAAAGGGAGAAGTATGTGGGAAATACTTGATGACAATATTCAGTGTTTTTCAACTTCTGGTAGAAGTACTTTAATATTTCTCTAGAGAGCTGTGTTACTAAGAGAAATTTTTAAAATGATCTGTTATAATAGGAGCTAACAACAGAGCCATGCCTAATATATATTTGCTGAAGAAAAACCATACTCTTTGCTTCAGAAATTCTTTGAAATTTAGGCTGAGCTCTGCTTGGACACAGGAAGTAATCACGAACTGAGAAAAATTATCCCTTTTTTCACTTAAGTGTGCAATATCTCAAATAACTAGAGAAAAACATTCTATGAAATGCTAAGCAGCAAGCACTTTTGAAACACCCCCTGTACTACATGATTGCTTATTTGTTTGCAGCACATAATGGGGGTTTTTGGCTGGAAGGAAGAGGGAGAGTTCTGCTTAAAAGAGATGCAGATAGTTGAACCATCTTCCCGTCTAGGGCCATACTCCATCTTTTGGTTTAAGAAAATGAAAATCTAGTGTTATCACTTCTTACTGCAGGTCACTGTCTGCTTTCAGACATACCCAGAATACTCAGATCCTAGTAAATATGAGAACACACAGCTAGTGTAGATGTTTTTTATAAAAATAAACCATACCAATAAAAAAATAAAGTGACTGGTTAATCACCAACAATCATGGAACTTGGGCTGCCCTCAAAAACTCTATCTAAATCTTGCTTAGATAGTAGACACAGCCATCTTTCATATCTGGGAATGAATATGGGACCAGGAGAACTTCACCTTAGCAGGACATGGAAAAATGCCTTCCTGGAGAAGAAGGATACAAACAGGCTGTGTTGGCTGGAAACTAGAAGAGGAGACGTAACAGTTGAAAAGTTCTATAAATGTTTTCATATAGAAGCTGCGAGGGCAAAAAGCTTATTTTCATAGATAGCTTGTCACGTTTCTGAAAAGAGCTTATATGAGCTGCCTCCCCAAAATAGCAGGGAACTGAATTCAGTAAACTAGAGACTTATTCCAGCTCCTACGGAGGGCAGGAGGCTCATGTGAAGTACATCATGTCAGCACTAGGAGAACAAACACAATGAAGAATCTTGTAATCTCCAAGAGGATTAATCTGATTGTCCTTTGATTTCCAAATGGGATCTGTGCTCCTCTTTTTCTTTTGGACCCAGGTCCTTGTTTCTCTAGAGGTAGCCACACTTCCCACGCAGGTTAACCCATGATGAGGAGCAAACCTCCATTTTAAAAGTCACAAACATTTGTTGCGGCCCCCCAAAAGTAGGGTCCCTTCATTCCAAACACGCAGCTCATTATTTGGTGCAAACCTGCTGCTTCCCACATATCCTTACACCCATTCTGAGTACCCTGCTGCCACGGCACTGGATGCTCCAGACTTTTGCCTTAGAATTTTACCTTGAAGTTTATGTAGATGACTTTCATCCATCACTTATCAGCTGTGGCCAATGACTGGCTATATGACTAAGTAACCCTGAAGTAAACAGGGGTGTGAATTTAACAAGCACCAGATGGTCCATGATAGCTGTCTGTCCATATGCAGCTGCCCTGATGAAAATGAGGGAATATACCCCACTTCCAGTGAGAAGTGAGCTGCCTCCCATTTCCTCACATTTACCAGAATGCATTTTAGGCAGGTAGTGTGGAGAATTTGATGTCTTTGAAACCCACGCCCTGTCTTACTTCATGGTAACTTTTTTGTTTAGATGTATCCTAAAGGAAACAATGATCAAGGGAAGATAATGTCATTGTTAATAGAGGTTATTATGGGCTTTGGCTCTATATTTTCATTGCCAAAGAAGAGGAGAATTGCCTTTTCAGGGCACTTAAAATGAAATATTATGGTTTTATTATGCCTGAAATGTTAATTTATAATTTGGTTCAGTTTATTAATGACATTTGACATTATGCCCACAGGCACTTTAAATATCCTATGTACATTAGATATTTACAGTTTCACTATATAATATTTATGCTAGCAAACTATTCATTATTTCTCTACTGCCAAGCTCATCATTACCATCTGCTCATCTAATGACTGTTTATTTTGTGACAGAATATTTTGAAAAGAAGATGAAGTATCTCCTGTGCCTGTGTTTACTCCTTACTCTTCTTTGTGCCGTAACCCATTGCCACCATGGAGACGTTTGCCATGAAGTCAATAATACTAATCTGCAAGATGGAACAGAAAATATATTAATGCATAACTGTGACAAGCAAGGCTCCAACTCTGCAGATTTTGTATTTAGATTCTACAAGCAGGCTATATCAAAAGAAGCTGATAAAAATGTTTTCTTTTCTCCCATGAGCATCTCCACTGCCTTTGCCATGCTGGCTCTTGGTGCTAAGTCAACCACCCTGACTCAGATTTTTGAAGGACTGGGCTTTGATGGTCTGACCGAGTCTCGCATACATGATATACATGAAAGTTTTCACAAAGTTTTAGCAGTACTGAAGTGTACTGATGTTAACATCACATTAAATATAGGGAATGTCCTTTTTACAGGTATTGGGTATGAACCACAGGAGACATTTTTACAAAATACCAAACAATTTTATGATGCAGAATTTTTTTCTAGTGATTTCCATAAACCAGAAGAAGCTAAAAAGAAAATCAATAAATATGTAGAGGAGAAAACCAAGGGGAAAATTCCTGAATTAATTGGCTATTTTGCTCCAAATAGTGTATTGGTTCTTGTTAACTACATTTATTTTAAAGGTAAGATATTTACCATAATTTTCCAATAGATGATTTTGACGCAAAACAGAAATTGTAGGAACTCTTGATGATTTAATAGCGCAATGACTATTTAAGAAAGAGCTAAACTGTGCAAGGCCTTCAAAGTAAAGTTTCTATCTGGCCCAAAACAGTGTATCTGATTGTTGAGAAATACTGATTGCTTGATTTTGGCCCAGTTTGTCTGAAAGAGATGGAAAGACAAGTCCCACCGTGGTGGACTGCCTCATAGATGGGGACCAACTGCATGAAGTCTGGCTGGTCTGAGGCCATAATGACCAAAGGTGTTTCCAAGATCTATATGTTGACTGTATGTGCCGGTCACATTTAGCAGACTGACACCCTTGCAGTTCCAGGGTCCCCAGTATTATGGTAGATCTACTAGGTATGCTGCATGAAAACTTGGGACATAGAATTTTGAGGGCCTGTGCTTATGGAGCCCTGCTTGGACATTAGGATCCTTTATTCTGCTGATGAATTCCTTACCAGGCTGAGTGCAGTCAGCTTGCACCAGGTTCAGCTTAACAGGAAAGGTGTAACAAGATCCCGTGTCTGAATGTTTAGGTGGTTGAATTTAAATGACATAAAAGGTATAAGTGATGGGAACATAAGACTACAATAGAAACAAGTCTCTCTCAATTGGTCCTCATCAACCTTTGGTTGTTTTTCAGCAAGACAGGACATACTCACACTAACTATGCTGAACTTACTGCACAGCTAAATGCTTTATTGTGTGTTACGCGGGAGGTTGAGGTAAATTAGTGATCCTCTTCTCTCATAAACAGCCCTCCAGCATCCTAGGATTTAAGTTGGTCTGATTTATATCAGCCATTTTTTATGATCCTCATATGTTTGAGTGCAACATCTTCTCTTTTCTCCCATTAGCTGCCTGGGAAAAGTTTTTTGATCCTTTGCGTACATACGAACATGACTTTTTGGTGAACGCAAATACAACTGTTAGAGTCAAGATGATGCAGCGTGACAGTGACTATGACAGTTACTATGACCAGGATCTCTCTTGTGAGGTGGTAGAGCTGCCTTACCAGGGCACTGCACGAGCGTTGCTCATTCTACCTGATGATGGAAAGATGAAGCAAGTGGAAGATGCTCTCTCCAAGGAAACTGTTTGCAAATGGGATAACAAACTTGAAACCAGGTAACTCTAGGTAGATGGATTGCTACATTTGAGGGCACATAACTATTTTAAAAAGAAATCATTAATTTCAGATTGCCTTCTCCTGCATATAGTATCCCGATTTCATACAGTGGTGTTTTAAACAATTACCAAGACAACTCAGAGCAGAGCATAATTGATTAGTACCTGCAGGCTTTCTGATCTGATGGAGGGGACACAGCATTGTAAAAACTGCCTCAAGACTTGCTTGGCTACCTTTTGGCTACCATACCTCTTCTTTCATGTTGCTAATTCACTGTCCTCCTTTTCCCTTCTTTTACCCTTTCCACAGCTGGTCTGCTTACTCTGCATAACCCTCTAGCCACAAAACTCTGTTAGCTGTGTATGTGGCACTGGGATGAAAGACGGGCAATGAAGAAATGAGTTTCTTTTTCCAAAATCAAAGAAAGAATGTAGGCACAAGAAGATGACACATCTCCCTGGATGCCAAAATTTCTTAGGGAATACAGGTGCTACCATCAAACAAATTAGCAATCAAAAGAATGCTTTCAGGTGTCACTGAATTGCATGCTATCCAGCCTGCTGGCTGAAACCAGGCTGCAATGCTTCACTGCTGTTTCATTTTCTTTGTTCGACAGGAGATTAAACCTGCAGTTGCCAAAGTTTTCTATTAGTGGCTCTTACGATGTTAAAAACCTGTTTGAGGAAATGGGCATTACCAAAGTGTTCTCTAATAGTGCTGATCTGTCTGGAATTAGTGGCAGCCATGATCTTCAGGTTTCACAAGTAAGTGAAGAGACAGAGCTGGTGATGGGGTGGTGGTTGGTTGCTCTGATCAATTATATCTGGAGTTTTTAAAGACTTGCTTTCCCTCCTTGTCCTACTGAAGTTATAAATAAAACTCATAATGACACGTAGGGGCTTGCTTAGTAATTGTTCTTTTCTACAGAGGGTCTGCTGTCCCACCTTTGTATTATTTTAATATTGCTATTAAAAGGCTGGATATTTTGTATATGGAAAGTTTGACAAGATTTTAAATGACCTATTGGTGCTGGAATATGATTGTTTACATAAGATTGTGTCAAGTAAATTATAAATGAGGAGTATACTATGACATTTGTGATGATTAGTACCTACTTTTTTTTAATATTCTCAAAGTTTCCGGGAAACCCAGTTTTCAGTAGCAGAATTTCAAGGAGTCAGTTTAACCTATGATTTAATGTGACAAAGATGCCAAATACTGCCCCTGTATTAGCATCTAAATAGCAGTCTTCCATTAACTTTGGAATAATGGTGAAATTGTTGCTAGTGGAAGCTCAAACCATCTGAGAAAATCAACCAGCTAGTGCATGGACTGTTATTATCCTCCTCAGCACTGATGAGGCTGTATTTGCAGTGTGTCTATTTTCATTATTGGCCCTCCCCATTCAGTCCTGACCTGGAAAACACTCCTGTTACAGGTTGTTTAAGATTTTACCATACAAGCAAGTTTGGTCCACTGGATTTTATCACTCCTCTCTTCTCCTAAATATTCCATAAGAAGAGGGTTTTTCTTCACCTCCTGCTTGCTGTCCCATATATAAACCACAACATTTGCTCCTTTTCCCTGCAGGCAATTCACAAGGCCCTGCTGGAAGTTGATGAGGCTGGAACCGAGGCTGCAGGAGCCACAGCCATAATCCTTACCAGAGTTCTCCGTCCTTCTGTTACCATCAAATTCAACAGGCCCTTCATTATCTTGATTTCTGACAAAAAAACAAGCACCACACTTTTCATGGGGAAAATTGTCAATCCTACTGAGAAGTAATTGTTGAGTTGTTGGGCATACTGGTATTTGGCATAAATTATAATGGCTACAGTGTTCTCACATGTCAGCTAGTTAGTGCTACTAACTACTCTCTGATTAAGGGATATTCAGAAGCAAATGAAGAATTTCCATATCAAATTAGTAGGCAAAAAAATTGTAAAAAATCCCAACAACCGGAAATTTTTAAAAGTAACTTTTTCCCCAGTTGAGTAATTCAAATTACTAATACATTTTCCAGGTTTTCCTTGGAAGACAATTTTTGGTAAAGTTTGCTGTTATTTTTACAAGTGAATTCTCTCTGCTAAGCAGTTTTGTCCAGACTGTTTTCAGTTCTGGGTTATGCACCGAAAGCTTTATTCCATCAGGTAACAAGTCCCTTGCAATCCTATTATGTCTTCTTCAGGGCTTGCTGATGATCACTGTTCACCTGAGCTGGTCCCTACAGAGTCCTTTCTTTCTTACATAGCCCTTTGCTGCCTAGGCCATTGTTGTTTACCCTCAACCAACCTATTCTTTCTCACATGTTCCAACTCTTTGCCTAGGATGTCTTAAAAAAATATTGACAAAAAAAGAGAAAATCACTGATTCAGTATACTCATTCTGCTGTAGCACTCACTGTAAACATCTTTTTGTAGTCCACAGAGTCAACAAAAACTTTGAGGGATGGTGACATTGGGCAGAAACTGCCAAAGAATTGTCCTGCAACAAAGTGATCCATGAATTATTGCTATGGCTGATGAATAAAATAAACATTGCCATTTAAATCCGTCACTTAAGGACTGACTCCAGTCTCTTGCTATCATTCTATAAATCTTTTAAAATCAACAAAACTTTCTGTCACTTATTAACATAGCAGGGTGTCTGTCAAATATATTTTAAAGGCTGTTAAATGAGTCCAACTTTTCTCATAGGGAAAGGCAATTCTTTGCATTCTTTTCTTATGTCCTTACTGGGGTAAAACCTGTTTTCAAGAAATACATAAACACTCTTTTGCTGGTGTGGGTCTGCAGATCACGGACTCGTGCTGCAGTGGAGCACTGGGGCCCAGTTCCTAGCCTTGCTGAACTCTACAGCAAACCCTTTATTGCACAGTTGCTGCCTCAAGGAGAGGCTGATTCTGCTTTGACAGCTGCTCTCTCACTGCACCGCTTTGACTCGTGCCATTGCATATTGACATGGGATAATTTTTTTGCAAGTGGAGTTTAGTCCCTGTCCCTGGGAAGATGATGCTCCTGAATGTACGTCGCTCATTTCTACAGTGGTCCTGGCAATGTGTTGTGAGCACTGTGGAAGCAATGCAAGTCCCAAATCAGCGAAGCAGCTCCCTTCCTCTGGCATCTCTCTGACCTGTTCTCCCAGGCTTGGTCCACCCTGCACGTAGGTATTTTATTGAGACCTGTCAGTGCTTGTAGCATGGCTTTGGTGTACAGGTCAGGGGGAATGTTATGCTTCTGCCTCAGGGGGACTGGTAGACTGCTGTCTTGTGTGAGTATCTTTGCTCCGAGTAGTAAGAACTCAGTGGAAGCCCTGAGCTATTGCTTCTGCTAGAACAAGATACCATCACTCAGTGGACTGGGAGATACTGCATCTCTGTGCAGAGCACAGCGGCTTTTACAGGGTTTAGATCAATGATAACTTGCTGTGGTGTGAGGCAGCCTCTTCTGTGGTGGCTGTACAAACTCAACAAGCGCTGGGAGCAGCTCCAGTGAGATCCCACCCTGATAAATCTGTGCACCGGTACTGATTAGAAGGTAGTATGGTGAGATTTTTATCAGAGTGGGGTGGCAGAAAAACAGGTTCTCGGTCTATTGCTAAAGGGAAAGAAGTTAGGAAAAATCTCACGGTTGCTAGGACAGAGCAGAGGCTTTGGGAAATAACACATGGAGCAACTTCCTGCCCCATCTACCTCCCAGGCCTTTGCTTTTGAGAGTGAAGGTAAGGAACTGCAGGAGGAGAGCTGAATTGGCAGTTTTCACACTGGATTGTGAGGAGCAACTGCTCCTGGAAAAAGTATCAAACAGGGCACCCGTGAATACTGGCTGTGTTTAGGAGGTATCTACCAAGATGTGGGATTTTCACCACAGCTGTTCTCCAATCGAGGAACTTCACGCTCCAGACCAGCAAGTTGGCCTGAGCTGTGGCAGGGACCTGGAGTGGGAAAAGGGATTTTCCCAAATCTCTCTGGAAGGGGAAGATGTGGGGAGGACAAGAAGCAAATTAATCTTGTGCCATACACACATGGAAGGCACAAAAATGCCTATAGTTCACAGTACGGAGATCCATAGAGCCTAGGGACTCAACATACCTGGCTGATGCTACTCTCAGCATAGTCCTGATGATATTCTTTAGAAACTTGACAATTCTGCAAAGTTTTTGTGGAGGGAGGGAGCATTTTGTCCGAATTCCAAGAAAATCTAATTGTGTTGGCCTGCCTTGCATCATTTGTCCTTGTTGCTTTTGTCTGTCTTAACAAGTGATAGGGAATGTTCCTCTTCATGCTATCTAGTTGTATTAATGGTAGAGAAGAAAGGGAAGAATTCTGATAGACATAAGCTAAAATTTTCCTTTAGGGACAGTGTATTCATTCTATCTGTGGTAAACACATGTATTTTATTATGTTTTTCATTCATCTGTAGGTGATTTGATTAACACCCTTCAATCTTCTGCTACACAAAACCAGACCTGATTAGGACAGCTTAACATGCATTCTCTCAGTCTATGGGACACTTGGATCCAAACTAAGCCCTGAAAGAGAACTAGAGCTTCTTTATACCCTACTAAGTGTCGTTCACCTTCCTGCAGTGACAATCAGCAGAAGGGGATAATATAGCTTACAGTGGAATATGTGACCCTCTATCATAAACATCCAAGATAAATGACCTGCTGTGTCCGTTAGCTCCGACCTGACTTTATTACAGGAAGGTCTGAGGAAAAGGACTTACCTAAAGAGAGTATCTCAGCTGAGAACCCCTGTGAGGGGTGATGGACCTGTGTCTCTGAAAGGCAGCCTATCTGTGCCCCAGCAGGCCTGAGTGCCAGACTTCTCCTGGCAGCCTCTGAGCCATGTGGGAGACAGTAAATTTGTTCTATCTGACCTTGTTTATGGTCCACTGGGACTCTGTTTGTTGATGGGATAGCTTCTGTCAGTAAAGCTCTGTTTGTTTTGCCCCATGGCAGAGTCCATGTAGTATGCTGTGACAAACCATGAGACAGTGGGATTTCAGGGCTAATATGATATGTGTCCAATGCATTTTACCTTTCACCAGTAAGGAAAGGAGCTGACTCACATCCTAAAGGCACAAAACAATCAGATGATCACAGAAACACCAGTTGCTCACATAAACCCTGATTTTTAGATGCTACCAATACTTTGGACATTGCTTTCTTATTCCCAGCAATGCAATTTGAGCCTCAACCCTGGTATGTGGAGAACTTGCCCTTGAATGGGCACACCAGCCCTCTCCCCACAGCTGTCATCTATTCAGCCCTTGATTGTTACTACTATTTCAAGGAAATTGGAATTTACCCCAAATTAAGCCAACATTTCTCTAATTGTTTCAGTAGATTCAGTACAACAAAAGCAGCAGGCTTTTTCCCTGTACTCACAGTTATTTCAAGCAGAGTATCACTAAGCTCTTAAGAACCAGATAATTTTGATAGTTCCTGGGCACTGTGGTTTTTGACTGTGGATTCTGAGACCCAGGAGTACCTGTATGGCAGCTACAATGCAGTCTCAGTGCCTCACAACCTAGCTCATCTTTGACATGAAGAGGCAGAGGATATATTCTGTAAGCAGCCTGGAGAAGTCTCACAACTGTTAGCCCTTGCTCTTGTGAGGGACTTCAACTTTCCAGATGTCTGCTGGAAATACAATACAGCAGAGAGGAAACAGTCCAGGAGGTTCTTGGAGTGTGTGGAAGGTAAGATAACTTCCTAATACAGCTGGTGAGTGAGTCAACAAGGGAAGGCATCCCACTGGACCTCTTGCTCGTGAACAGAGAAGGACTTGGGGGTGATGTGATGGTTGGAGGCCATCTTGGGTATAGAGGTCATGAAATGATAGAGTTTTTGATTCTTGGAGAAGGAAGGGGGTCAGCAGAACTGCTACCTTGGACTTCTGGAGGGCAGACTTTGGCCTGTTTAGGAGACTGGTTGACAAGAGTCCCTTGGGAGGCAGACCTGAAAGGTGAAGGAGTCCAGGAAGGCTGGACATTCTTCAAGAAGGAAATCTTAAAGACACAGGAGCCGGACATCCCCATGTGCTGAAAGACGAGCTGACGAGGGAAAAAAAAAAAAAAAACCAACAAACCAAAACAACAGTGTGGCTGAAGTGTGAGCTTTGGCTGGAATTCGGGAAAAAAAGGAGAGTTTATGAACTTTGGAAGAAGGGACAGGCAACCCATTGGGACTACAAGGATGTTTTGAGGTTATGCAGGGAGAAAATTAGAAGAGCCAAATCCCAACTAAAATTTAATCTGGCTACTGCTATAAAAGACAATTAAAAATGTTTCTATAAATACATCAGCAACAAAAAGAGGGCTAAGGAGAATCTCCATCCTTTATTTGATGCAGGGGGAAACAAACAGTGACAAAGAATGAGGAAAAGGATGAGGTACTTAATTGCCTTCTTTGAATCAGTCTTTAAAAGTAAAAACAGTTGTTCTCTGGCTACACAGCCCCCTGAACTGGAAGACAAGGATGGGGAGCAGAATGAAGCCACCAGAATCCAAGGGGAAATGGAGAGTGACCTGATACACTGCTTAGATGAAAACAAGTCCATGGGGTGGAAGGGATCTACCGAAGGGTACTGAGGGAGCTGGTGGAAGTGCTCACTGAGCCACTTGCCATCATTTATCATCAGCCCTGGCTAACCAGGCAGGTCCCAGTTGACTGGAGGTTTGCAAATGTGATGTCACCCATCTGCAAGAAGGGCTGGAAAGAGGATCCGGGGAACCACAGGCCTGTCAGCCTGACCTCCGTGCCAGGGAAGGTTATGGAGCAGATCATCTTGGGTGCCATCACGCGGCACGTCCAGGACAACCAGGTGATCAGGCCCAGTCAGCATGGGTTTAGGAAGGGCAGGTCCTGCTTGACTAACCTGATCTCCTTCTATGACAAGGTGACCCGCTTAATGGATGTGGGAAAGTATGTGGACGTGGTCTACCTAGACTTTAGTAAAGCCTTTGCCACCTTTTCCCACAGCATCCTCCTGGAGAAATTGGCTGCTCATGGCTTGGATGGGTGTACTCTCCACTGGGTAAAAAAAACGGCTGGATGGCCAGGCCCAAAGAGTGGTGGTGAAGGGTGTTAAGTCTTGTTGGTGGCTGGTCACAAGTGGTCCTCCCCAGAGCTCAGAACTGGGGCCAGTCCTCCTTAATATCTTTATCAGTGATCCAGACAAAGGGATCCAGTGCAAGTTTGCAGCAAATTTTTGGATAAAACTGAGCTGGGTGGGAGTGTTGATCTGCTTGAGGGTAGGAAGGTTCTACAGAGGGATCTGGACAGGCTGGATCAGTGGTCCAGGGGCAACTGTGAGAGGTTCAGCAAGGCTGAGTGCTGGGTCCAGCCCTTGGGTCACAACAGCCCCACGCAGCACTACGGGCTTGGGGCAGAGTGGCTGGAAAGCTGCCCAGTGGAAAAGGACCTGGGGGTGTTGGTCAGCAGCTGGCTGAGTGTGAGCCAGCAGTGTGCCCAGGTGGCCAAGGCCAACGGCATCCTGGCTTGTGTCAGGAATAGCGTGGCCAGCAGGACTAAGTGACTGTCCCCCTGTGCTCGGCACTGGTGAGGCCACAACTCCAACACTGTGCTCAGTTTTGGGCCCCTCACTACAAGAAAGACACTGAGGTGCTGGAGCACGTCCACAGAAGGGCAGTGAACCTGGTGAGGGGTCTAGATCACAAGTCTTCTGAGGAGCAGCTGAGGGAACTGGGGGTGTTTAGCCTGGAGACAAGGAGCCTGAGGAGGCACCTTATTGCTCTCTACAATTATCTGAAAGGAGGTTGTAGCAAGGTGTGTGTTGGTCTCTTCTCCTGAGTAACAAGTGATGGGACAAGTAGATTTCTCCAGTGAAAGGATTGTCAAGCACTGGAACTGGCTGCCAGGGGAAGTGCTTGAGTTGCCATCCCTGGAGGTATTTAAAAGACGTGTAAATGTGACACTTAGGGACATGTTTTAGTGGTGGACTTGGCAGTGGGATGTTAACAGTTGGACTCAATGATCTTAAAGGTCTTTTCTGATCTAAATGACTCAATGATTCTATGACATGTGTCTAGGCAGCTTTTGGAGGTATAAAAATATCCCTTATGACAGTGTTGCTCCCTAATCCAGCAGTCAAGTCTTGTCTAGAAAGCACAGAAGCACTAATGTTTCCCATCAGAAAAAGGTGTAAGATAAACACAAGCTTTGTAAAATGCAAATGTTTCACTGAAAACTCTATTTATTCACTGCAGTGATAGCTAGAGAGAGTGAAAATTCACAAGAGGGAAAGGAGCATGAAGACCGCTATGGAGTATGTATCTCTGAGTCCTGTGACACATCCTCCAAATCTTATTCATCCTCTCCACATTCCCTGTTGGGTAGTGCACGTCTGCCCTTACCTACATGGGGCTGCTTTAATTAGATTCAAATTGAACACTTATATGGTATCATCTATTCCCTGTAAACTGTTAGCCAGAAAAGACTGCTGGAAATATCCTTTATTAAGTTCCCCATCCCAGGTATAAGAGAGAATGTGTTTTTAAATAACTTGATAATTGTGCTTTCCTCACATTAACAGTTCTAAATAAAACTATAATTCATTCATTTAATGTAGATGTCTTTAAGTATGATTAATAGCCTGGTTACACCAACTCAGTTCAGCACTGATATTGTTGCAAATTACTTTCCTGGCTTTTTGCAAAACAGAATTTCCACAATAAATGCAGTTTTTCAGCTCAGTCCTACCCCTGGAGGTGATTTTTTTACAACTGAATTAGTCTGATTTATACAAATGAGTCTTTATTTCTCCCATTTTTGATTGCATTCAGTTTATCTTCCATAAGTCATCTTGTAACAAAGTACTTATGATTTATTATTTACTAAACAAGAACATATCTTTTGTGGTTGGAAAACTTCTGTTAACAGCAATGTGATGCTCATATGGAAAGTCTGAAGACAACTTTGTCTGACTTGTGCAGATATCTTATTAAGGAAAAGTTGTTATATTGTTTACTATGTCTCATGTAGGAAGCGCAGACCATATGGAAGATGCTTTGCTGAAGGAAAATGTTTGAAAGGAAAAAACAACATAGAATAAGATGATTCACTAAGTGTTGTAGTCATCCTAAGAACTTAGGTTGCAGCCAGGAAAGAATCTCAGGGCAAGAGAAAAATATCTGTTCACAGAGGAGATAAAAGATGTAATGAAAAGTGGGTACTAAAATGCATATGAATGCAAGAGAGGGCATACGCCTAGACCTCATTTAGGTGTGCTATTCACACAGATGCAGATTCTTTAGCCCTCGAAAAAGCCATACCATACCTTGCATATTCAGGGGTCAGATACTGGAATGTACAACTGAATTTATTTTCTGTTCCTGTACTTTCTATCTTTCAAGTCTGAGCTCTATCCCTCTGGTAAATCTTATGGGTGAAATTTTATGACCTTCTGGGCCTCAGTTGCCCCAGCCAGAGATGACTACCTCTTGCCCAGGCCTGTCCTTGTGCTGTGTGTCATAGTCTTGACGTATTCACAGTTGTGTTAAGGGTGACTGAGAAGAGGCATTAGATAGAGGCAGATATGCTCCAGCATTTCTAGACACTTCTAGGTTGGCAGGGTGGGAAAGATGGTGCGGCAATCATGACAGAAAGCCTGTGTAGGCACAGCCTAGATACCATAGCATCCTGTGGGGGCATGTTAATGTAAACCATTGATGGAAGTGGGATTGTGTTGACCTGCCACAATGTGAGCTGCAGAGGCTAAGGGCCACCACACAGTCTCTTCTTTTGCCTCCATTGAAAGAGGGAAGAGAATTGTGGTATTAAACCACCTTGGTGACCTGTCAGAATCCTCAAAATCACAAAAGCTTACAGTGTCAAAGACTTGTTTAAGAAAAGGAATATGAGCAATAGAATCATATAATAAATTTAATTTTATTGAATATATTCATTCAGCTAGCTGATCTGACTTCTACTTCTTTACTGTGGCCAACAATATTAATCTATTAAATAATAAAAATGATAACACTTTGCAAAGCTTAGCCCTAATACTTTCTATCTGGATTTGGGAGAAAAAACTCCAAGTGTAATTCCAAAATATCTACATAAGGGATTTCCTTAGTGTTTGTTTAAGGCCGTGTCTACAACAGAAAGATAAATAATGTAAAAGGCATCGACTTAAATTAAAATAGTAATGCCAAGAGGTTTCTCTGTGTAGACAGCTTCATTCCAAAATGAGAACTTTTATTGTCTGGTGAACTTGTCACTCTCAAAGTTGTTTGCATAAGAAGGGTTCTTTTAAACCAAAAGAAAAAGGTCTGTAGGGCATATTCTGCTAGTAAAATGTTATCATTTCAGTATACCAGTTACGAGTAGTAAGATCGGTGCAAGAAGCCAAGCTTTTAGTGTGTGTCTGCTACACTACTTTCTGCAGGTAGAACTGTAAGTATGGAGCCTCGAGTTCTGGGGATTATAGGAAAAGGAGCCCTATGCCACCATCTTCTGGTAAAATCAAGGAATGGACATGATAAATTCTGTCTCATTTTGAAGCCAGAAAGAATGATAGCTTTCTGGTTTGCTGTTATTATGTCAGTGGGGATTTTGATTTTCTTGTTAAATTTTAGCTGCAGGATTGATGAAATACTCTATTTGAACTGACTGCTGTCACTCAGGAGTAAGGATTCGGTGTTATGATAGATAGTTCTTATACAGATGAGCTCAGTAGTGGGGCAGGAGGCAAATTAAATATTAGAAATTATTGGGAAAGAAAAAAGAGCTAATCGTATAGGAACATTGTGCTACTGTCTAAATCTCTGAATCATCCCCATGTGGATTAGAGCATGTAATTCTGGTCCTGTAAAAACAGAAAGCATAAATGAGAACTGGGAAATCTTTAGAAAATGGTGGTAAGGTTAATAAAAGGTCTGGAAAAACTGTTTGAAGTGACAGATCTTCAGCCTGGAAAAGAGACAACGTAGAGGGCATAAAGAATGCAAAAATTGTTTGTGGAACAGATTGGGTGAATGGAGAAAATGTTCACTATTACCACGTGTAATGCCAGAGCTACAGACCATCACATGAAACATGTAGAAGGCAAGTTCAAAGCCAATAAGAAGAGGTAGTTCTGCACGCAGTGGACTGTGTATGTGGAGTGGGACATTGCAGGGTAATCCTGCAGTCCCAAAGATGTACCAAGCCAGTACTTGTTCCTCGCGTGATCCTGACACAGAGAAATTCCAGATGATCAATAAGGCTTTTTTTTTTTTAAAGACATGTCTTCATTCACAATACAGCCTATAAACCATAAGCTTGCTGGGTAGGTATTAGGTATTTGGGCTTTCCATTTTATGTTGTGACTGTTATATACTTCATACGAGTAACAACTGGTAAGGAACCCTTCTTTCTGGGAGCCTGGACTGACAGTGGAGCTAGGGAGGGCAGGACCTGGATGCAAAGGTGGGGCCTCTGGTTGGGGGCAGATGGACAGTGAGAAAGGGTCTGGGAACAGGAACTTACAGGAGAGAGTAAGGGGCTTCCTCCCCCTCAAGTGCATCCTTCAGTGGAGTGTAGATGCTTTTTTCTGACACAAGGAAGAAAGGATTGAGTTTTGTGTTTAACAAGCTGTGAAGACGATGGAAGGTGAAGGAACTTTTACTTGTTCCTCATGAGTCTCCTCCTGGTGTTCCCTTGCACGACAGACCTGGGCTGGGAGCACTTTCTGGGGAGAGTGTTCAGCCCAGTCCAAGGAGACCCAATAAAAGTCCTTGAGCTCTCAACCATCTTTTGCGCTGCCAAACTCAGGCTTTTCTTATTGAGGGAAGATGTGAGCTAATATGATAGGAAAGGTCAGAAAGTACCCGTGTTTAGCCAGCTGCAGTGGACAGACTCCCAGTTATGGGCTGCAGAAAGCAATTTGTTGCGTCCGTCTTCCATTACACAGGCAGTGGCCTGAGATAAATCTAACATATAAACTGGTGTCTTCTGTCTTGGAAAGATATTTCTGCATGAGTGAGATGAATGCTTAGTGCTATCTATCCATAACTGTAGCTTTTGTACTAAATGTAAATTAGGGAAACGTAGGTCACCTGCATTCCTTTGGTAAACAAACCATTTTCAGTCCAAAGCATACAAAGAACAACAGGTCAAAGATTCATAATTTCATCATGTTCCAGTACTGTAATTCAATTTCTGCACTTGGAAAACCCTTTCCAGAGTGCTTCTGCAGGAGTCTAGTTGAAGGCTCAAAGTCTCTCACTTAGAATCAGACAATAATTTCAGCTTGAAGGACTGATGGTCTGCTCTGCTCCAGGTCAATTACATATAGAGATACAAGCTGTTTGATTTACCAAGGTGGATTCTAGATCATGATGCTTCCCAGTCACTATTACTTCATCTAAGCAAATTCCTTTTATATCCCATGTTTTTACATAGACTTTCTGGATTTACTGACTGAATATTCGCTCAACCAATTTTATCACAGTTCTTCAGTAGTTTTTATCAGGGAACTAGAGTAAATCTTAGATTCAGAGCTGTTATACTTTTAGAAATTGATTTTTAAAGTTCTGTCCTCCAGTGATACCAATTACTGATTGACACAGAACCTCACTGAAATATATGGTGATCTGGAAGATCCAGTCTGGTTATAAAATATTACAAAACAGTTCTAGCATTTACCAAACCTACTCTTCATCCGTCTAAATCACTCCACCAGTGAGTGGGCTGGGGGGGGGGACACAAGAGGTTGAGAGGGGACACAGCTGGGACAGCTGACCCCAAAGTGATATTCCATACCATATGGTGTCATGTTCACCATATGGGGGTGGGGAAGAAGGCAACAGCAAGGGACATTCAGAGTGGTGACATTTGTCTTCCCAAGTAAGTGTTACATGTGATGGAGCCTGGCTTTCCTGGGGATGGCTGAGCCCCCGCCTGCCCATGGGAAGGGGGGAATGAATTCCTTGTTTTGCTTTGCTTGTGTGCGTGGCTTTTGCTTTACCTATTAAACTGTCTTTATCTCAACCATGAGTTTGTTCACTTTTATCCTTCTGATTCTCCTTCTCATCCCCCCAGGGGGGGAGCGAGCGAGCAGCTGGTTGGGGCTTAGTTGCCCGCTGGGGTTAAACCATGGCAGTCCTTTAGGAGAATTGTCAACATAACCAGTTAGTGTCATGCTAGGAAACTGTATATGAAGTTGTCAGTATTTCAGTATTAAAACCCCAAAGTTTAACATTGCTGAGAAAATATGCTTCATTTTTCCAGCACATTGAATTTTTTGATTAGTGGGGGATTTTCTTTTTTTTTTTTTTTCATGCTTTTCTTCTAATATCTTGGCAAGGTAGAAAATGATATAACAAAAGGAAATAAAATATAAAGCTATAAAAACAAGAAACCCCAGAAAACAGAAAAGAATAAGAGTTGGCTGTCTTGGACATTAAGGAAGAAATTATGTGCATTATCTTTTATATATCTAGTTTTCTGGCATGGTGGACCTGGAAAAATCTGGATGAATTAGCTACTTGCTGGGCAACATGGCATCACTGAATTGTTATCCCTTGATGTAGTCAGGCTGCAAATCATAGTCCCATGATGCTCTCCAAGCTATAGACCACAATAAATGTGTTTTTGCTATTGTAAGCAACATAAACATTTCCTGCTTTCTGTAGTTTTAGATAGCATCAGAAGGTAGCTTGAAAGAGATCCAGCTTCCAGATCTCTGAGGCTGATAAGTATACCTTTGGTTAGAAAGTAAAGGAAATAGCAAAGAATAACAAGCAAAGTAGAAAGAACTTTTATTCGCAACAGAGGTTATGTATATCTATATTTTTCTTTAAAGTTAAGATATGCTACATCATTTCATCTCCACTGTGTGGTTCTGGTAACAGACTGAGACTGATGGTACAAAATTGTCTGTTATATCCCAAAGAAGGACATTAGCAGAGTGTTGTGGTTGTAAGGCCAAATGTTCGGTCTTTAGAAAATAAAATGGCTCTAATAATGGGATTAAGCATGGCATGTTTTGCCAGGAATTTAATGACACAGCTGTAGAGACACAGAAATCCTAGTCTCTTGTCTCACCTCTGGGACTGGATATATTCTAATGACTCCTGTGTTTCTGTCCTGTATGAACACATGCCCTCTCTTCCCTCTTCATTGTCTTCTCCAGGCACTTACCCACCGGCTCTCATCCCCACCTTCCCTTCCTCTGCTCTGTAAGATGGTTGCTTAATCCTCAGAGCTGCAACCATTTCTTCCCTGAAGCTTTGGTTATTGCAGGAGAATATTCCCAGCAGGACCTGCATCATTCCTCTCAGCTGTGGTGTCTCCCCAGTGTCTTTCCCCTTGATGGAAAACTAGATATGAATAAGCATCAGCAACCGCATAGCAGAGTTTAAAGATTTTCCTTGAACTGGATACCAGTGACATTCAGTAACATGTAATCTTACAGGGAACATCTTTGCTTTGGTGCTCCAAGGATAAATGCAATGGTGAGAGGAGTGAATCCAAGGGGATGGATATATGATGGATTGTCTTTCTTGATTGCCTCTCAGAGTTCCCTTACAGGTCCTGAATTTGGACTACAAGTTAAAAATCTTAACATTATGGCAGTGCCAGAAAGAGCTAAGACCATCTGTATTGGTATCTGTGTCCTTGTATGCATCATCACTTAAAAAAGAATCATCCTTCAGACCATCCCTCCGTTTATCTCCTTCCTCAGTCACTGCTAATAGACAAGCTGATCTCTATTAATGAAATTTAGGATTACTGGTAGGAATTTACAGAGCTTGCTAGACTTGAAATACTTAAGGTCTTTTTTTTTTTTCCATCCTGTAAATCTTATTCACTGTTTTATAAGCTGTAATTGTATGCTTTGCTAGCTATTTTTTGACAATTCATAATCTGTTTGTAGTTACTTAGCAATGGTTCAGTGATTTACGCATTTTGGATATTACCCTCACTTCAAAATCTGGTGGTTGCCATCATCCTTTTGGGGTGTTCAGGCAATGTGGAATCAACAAGATATAGACTGTATGTTTCACATCTACATTATGGGAATGGCACTATATATGGATTGACAAAACCATCCTGTAAAACGGAGAGGAGTGCCACAAAGGCAGTCAGATCTGTTAAGAAATTAATTTCCTGCCTTAGTTTGCCCTTGAGTGGTCTGTCTATATAAGATATTCAACCCGGAATATAATCCAGTGATGCCGGCATGTGTTCTTTAACACCAGCTGAAAGGTGAATTGGCAGCCTGTTTTGTGTGCTGCCGGGGCTCTTCTCAGTCGTGTATGATACAGAAGACTAACCTGAGGAAGAAAGGTCTGTGCTGGCCACATGGCTTTCTTTGCAGTCAGTCTCTGGAACCACCCAATGTAACTGTTGTTTCTTAGCGGTGGTGTTTTTGTTGGGTATTTCCTAAAAAAGCCAGGAGAAAATTCTCCTCCAACTCCCCAAATACCTGGTCACAGGCAATGGCCAACAGCAATGAGTGAACAGCTGTTTTGACTGGAAATGTCTCACTAGGGTGGTAATGTCACATGTTACTCTCTAAAGAAAACTAGAGACTGTTCACCAATCACATGCAGTCTACTCCCCTTAGGAAAAGATCCAAAACCATTAAACGTGGTGTCAAAGGTTGTGACTGAGGTATGCGCTAAGGCAGAAGGGCTTTCTAAATCCAAAGGTGTCTAACCCAATTTTGAAATCTTGACCGAGAGGTTACGACTCTGACAGTGTCCCCATCCCATTGATCAGTCCCCCAGGACCAGGCTACGAGGGACGGCCTGGCAGGGAGGCTGAGCTCCCTGGTGAGCTGTGCTGGCAGCTTCGTCCCCTGCAACCAGCATCCCAGGCAAGGGATGGCCTTCATGCAAAGTCACAACGTTCAGTTCCAGCCACCAAGGGTACGGCTATCCCGCCAGGTACCCACAGCAGCAGGCTTGTTGTGTCAATCCACAGGCACGGAAGCAGCAGGAGATACAATCCCTGCTCCACTCCCTCTTGTCCGCAGCCCCACCACCCCGCACTATTAGCTTGTGTCTGGGTTGGACAAACTGTCCAGAATATTTAGCGTCATTTCTGCTTGCTGTGCATCCTTGCTGGCAATTTTTGTTTGAGCTAACTAATGATTAACAGAGGTGCTCTGCTTAATCCTGTTCAATGGTACTGAAGAGAAGAAGGAGCAGATGAGACCAGATGTACGCAGCAAGATCCCTTTTGTAGCACTGTAAGTACTCTTTTGTTTTTTCATTGGATTGTTAGGACATTTCATTTTGAGGGATTATGTTGTTGTCTGGGAAGGGTGCATTTTTACATGTAAAACAAGAGATATACCTGTTATGCAAAATATCAAAACATGCCAAAAATCCAGCAAGAACTGGCTGCTAGTGAAGTAGATACTTCACACGGTTAAAAAAAAAATTGTTTTGGAAACAACAAAGATGCCTATAGACTTCGCAACCACAGTGATTCAACGTTTTATCTCTGAAGAAACTGTAAAAATATTTAGTAATTTTGGTCCTAGACAGTATGATCTGTGCTTATATCACATTTTTATTTAACACTGATTTAATTATCTAATTATTTGTTGACTTCAGGAAGACTAACAGGCCTGCAGTAGCCATCCTGCAGTACTGAGTACAGAAAGAGCTTTTACAAATTACTCTGGGGAAAAGGTCACAAGTTTTCAGTTATTTGCAAATTTTTAAAAATTCGGTCCTACCCTATTTTTTTATAAGTTAATATGATCAAATTTACCTCTTTTGAGAGAGTACTTGGTTATATAAATAGCATAGTAGTGTATCAGGAGGTATATTCTTTCTGGTGATCACTGGGATGCATCCAGAATGTGAAATACTCAAGTGTGGGATTTTGGAGAACAGGTGTGCTCTGAAAGCCTCATTTTATTTGGCTGGAGCACACAGCATGAAGAAATTAATTTCCATGCCATGTTTTGTATGTCTATCTCTTTTCCAGAAACAGTTAAATGAAAAATGAAGCCCACCTTCTCCTTGTGTTTATTGCTGGCTGGTTTGTATACTGTTGCCCAGTGTCATCAGCATCCTCATTACAGCAATAAGCAGGATGATCCTAAAGGGACATATTACCCAGGACACAGTTCTCACGGGAAAGGAATTTATCCTGTCAAGAACAAAACGTTTGTCAAACTAGCTCCCAGCAATGCGGACTTTGCATTTTCATTTTACAAGCTGGTCACATCTGAAGCAACTGATGAAAATATTTTCTTCTCACCCATAAGCATCTCTGCTTCCTTTGCAATGCTGGCACTCGGTGCCAAGTCAGCAACGCTGACGCAGATTCTGGAAGGGCTTGCCTTTAACCTGAAAAAGACTCAGGAGCAGGAAATACATGAAGGTTTTTGCCAACTCCTCCACATGCTGAACCGTTCAGAGAGTGAGCTCCAGTTGAGCCTGGGCAATGCCCTTTTTATAGAAGAGACACTAAAACCACTACAGAAGTTCTTGGATGATGTCAAAAGCTTTTATGAATCTGAAGTCTTTTCTACTGACTTTAACAACTCCTCTGGCGCTGAGAATCAGATCAACAGTTATATTGAGCAAAAGACAAATGGGAAAATTGTTAAACTAGTGGAAAACCTTGATCCTCTCACTGCAATGGTTCTTGTTAACTATGTCTTCTTTAAAGGTAAGAAATACCAAAGAGTGCGAAGGTTGTAACTTAACTGCTTACTGCTTATTACAAATAATGAAAACTTAAGAGAAAGAAACTGTAGTTTCAATATTTTAAATGGAGGAAACCATGTTCAGTATCTGGAAGCTATTGCTATAAAACCATGTATATCTGTTGCCAGTATAAATGTGTCCTCACCCGATTGAGTGAAAGATTGGACATTTTTAATAAATGGAGGTCAAGGTATCTCTATGTTTGGTAAATTCCTTAATATGATTATAGACTCATGCTGTAGTGAAAGATGGTATTCTCAGTATTACCTGTCTGTAATTGTCTTAAACCACCTGAAATTAAAAAAAAAAAAAAAAAAATCTGCAGTGCATTAATACCTGAGGATGCAGTAGCTTGAAAAAGATATTTGCTCTAGTCAAAGGAAGGCTGTGAGGCTAGATGCTGTTTTATTCACTGTGACTATTTCTCTCTGTATTCCATCAAATTCTTTTTCTTTTTGTCATAAGCCCATTGGGAGAAACCCTTCAGTACTTCATATACAAAACAGGAGGATTTTTTTGTGGATCAGAAAACATCTGTAAAAGTTGACATGATGTATCGAAAGGGTTACTACAGAAATTACTTTGATGAAGAGCTGTCCTGTTGGCTGGTTCAGATACCTTATAATGGAAATGCCGCAGCATTATTTGTTTTGCCTGACGAAGGGAAGATGAAGCAGGTGGAAGATGCTCTCTTGAAAAGGACTGTATCTAAATGGGAAAAGTTTCTCCAAGACAGGTAAGTGGTTTTGCTAAGGTGAGAGGTGACCATGCCATAGATCATCAACATTTACCTCACCAAGACAAAATATTAAAAGTCGGGTTATTTTGTTGAACTCTATTCACTTAATTGTCCCTCTCTGTGCAGGACTTCCCTTTTCTCAGTTGGAAAATGAAAAAGAGCTACGGGTAGTGAACAACTAGGGCATTGAACTTAGGATCCATTTTGGGTTAAGTTCCTGGCTCAACCACAAGTTGCTTAGCACCACGATGAAGTTAACAGACCCTAGTTTCATACGGGCATTGTGAAAATACAATGGAGTAGCTATTGGGTGCTAGGGTGTTGAGGGTATTGTCTATAAAAGCAGAAATTTTACTCATTCACCATTACTGCAACTATTTCTGTGGTGTCCCAGGCCCTGTTGTATATTCAAACAGCCTTAGGACAGTTAGTTGTGATCTTTTTTAGAAAAAGACTTGCTGACTGGCAGTAGTAGCTCTGTTTGCCATGGGGTTGGTATAATTGTGTCTTCCCACCACTCCTTGAACTCCACTGTGGAGGCAAAGTAAAACACGGGCTCATTCTGCTCTAACCCTCCACATAAGATAGCTAACTTGGTTAGAAGTGCTATCTGAATCCTGAGAGCAGACTTTTATTGTTTAGAAAAATAAGTGTGAAGTGTCATTATACTGAAGCCATTAAGGAGCGATGACAATTTGTCCCTATTTGTGTTATTTGTTACAGAAAAATACATCTGCACATTCCAAAATTTTCTATTTCCGGTACCTATGATGTGAAAAGGATAGTCAAAGAAGTGGGCATGATTGATCTGTTCACTGAACAAGCTGATCTGTCAGGGATTACTGAGGAGCCTGGATTGATGGTTTCAAAAGTAAGTCAGCACATGAAACACAGAGGCCACACGATTTGTCTGTTCCCAGGAACCTGACATTAATATTCCATGAAAAGATGATCCCAGTCTCTGTGAAGTATCACTCATTCACCAACATCTTCCAGTCTGGAGGCAAAGCAAGCCTTATCTTTCCTAAACCTGACGCCAAACATGCTTACAAGGGGTTATACGTGCATGATTCGAGGACGAGGAAGAAGGCATACATGTAATTAAATGTTCTTTTGGCTACTCAACAATATTAGCTAAAGGTAGCACATTAGCTTGGGTAAAATTTCCTCTAGTTCTGCCTACAGAGGGCAAAAGGCTGTTATTCCTGCCCTTCTGACACTCTCAAAAAGTTATTTTTTTCAGCTAGATGATAGGGTAAATTCACAATAATACATGAAGCTGCCAGAGGCCAAGCTAAGTCTAGGCTAAATTACCAGGTTTCTTTGCCTCCAGAGTTTCTCGCCATCAGTCATCTTGAGTGCACTTTGTCTGTCTGCTGTTTGGGGGTCATTCCCTGCACACTCAGAGAAGGAGAGGCTAGCAGGAGTGGTCTGTCTGATGGTTGACTGCGCTGCGGTGGGAAGGGGAGCGGCTGGTGATGACCTTCCGAGAGGCAGGTCCCGTCTTTGGCAAGACGGAGGAGTGTGGCAGGCTGCTCTCTCAATGCCAGGTTGTCAGCTGGAGGCTGTTTTGCTCTGTGTCCTTGCAGGTGATCCACAGAGCCGTGCTGAACGTTCACGAGAACGGCACTGAAGCAGCGGGAGCCACAGTGAAGGAGGTTTCCTGGAGATCTGGTGATTTTCCTCATCCGCCTCGAGTCAGATTCAACAGGCCCTTTCTCATTCTGATTCTGGATAAATACACCCGCACTGTCCTCTTCATAGGGAAAATTGTAAACCCTCTAAAAAAATGACTGATTGACCAGAGGACATGCACTTTCGCACATTGCTAGCTAAATTCCTGTGATCCAGCAAAACATTTATGTGTGCTATGTACTAGTGCTCATCTTTCAACCGTTATCCTTACGTACATTATTAATGCCTTAAAACACAAAAGCTATTTTTCCTTAGCCAAAAGTCGTTGGTATTTCCCCCAGTCTACAGCCAGGTATAGCTTGTAGCATTAATGAAATACAGGTCACTTTTCACCAGTTTTGTAAGAAGCCCTTCCTGACATGCTCCCGTGGGGTACCAGAGATGGTTCAAAGTCTCCAGGTGTAGTAGCAATTGCGATGCACTCACAGTGTGTGTACAGGAGAGCATGAGGAGGGAAATAGGGAAAAGGAGATGCAAGGTATAAGACTTTTCTGTTTAATCCACTAACCTTTGATGACTAGTCTTAAATGCAGATTCCCTTAATATTGGTGTGCATTTCCATTAATTTATTTGGTTTTTAACCAAGTATGGTGTGAAGCTGCAGGATCAGTATCTGGGACACTGGAGGACACACCAATGTAGAAGGATGATAAATGCAGCTGGTTTAGCTTGCCTCCATCTCCTCCTCAGTGGAAGTCCTCCTGGTGAAGACAAGAAATTTGGTTTTGCTTTACAAATAATGTTTATTCTACTAAGGAAGGAAGCCATACCAGCAAAAATACTTTGTTTTATCTTGCTAATATAGCTGTTATTGCCAATGCCCTGAGATAAAAGTATGGTGGAACAGTCCATGACATAACACCAGTTTCCTTTTTATGGATTTGTTGTCACCATCATTTCTCTTTTCTCCTGCTGATGCTGCCTTGACTTTCAAGCTTGGCTTGTTAGACTGTGGTAGGAAAGAGGAGGAGTGAAAAATTATAACTCCAGAGAGTTTGTATTTCCTCAGTAAGGACAGCAGAGCTTTCCTAGGGACTCTGTTAACCTGCTTTAAACTATCATAGGCACACATACAAAATGCAAGTAATATTTGAGAAGTCACCTTTCTAAATGTTAACGGTGGATTACTGTAATAGATTAAAAACATACTGAGAATTGACATTTGTACCTTTTCACTTAAGGTTTTTTGAGTTTAACTTATTGCTATTGTGTTGTTTTGTAGTGATTTCACTGATAACATTTTAACATATCAGCTACACTAGATAGCTGTATAGTTATGAAAGGAAAGAAACACAAATCAGTAAATATTTAAATTATTTTATTATTTTTTCTTTAATTTTTTAAATCAACATCCTTAGCATCTCTTATTAAAATACAGAAAGCCAATGAAATCACTTAAATTACAGATTGAGTAAATCTTTGCTATAGAGTATCTCAAACAGGTAGAAAACCAAGTAAAATATAAATGGCAACATTTTAGACTTTAGTCTCTTAAAACGTCTGTGAAAAATATAACTTAAAAATTATGGTGAATATTTCTAAAATATAATTATCTTGATTGGTTTGGGGACCTTAATTTTCTTTGACATTAAATTAGTGTTATCAATATTAATAAATTGTAGTTGTAAGTATACCAATAAGGAATATAAGAACATTTCCATGTCTATCTGCCAGCCATGTAACGTTTGATACTCACTCTCAATGCCCTCCTCAAAATCACATAAACCAATGACAAAAGTTTCTTACTCATAACCGTATTTACTCTGTTCAATATTTGGTAACAAAAAATTTGCTTCATACCTGTAAACGTATAAGGACTTGGTCTTGGTGTAATACAGATAAATTTATTCTACAGAAGATAATTTAAAAGTTCTTGGCAAATCCCAAGGCTAACTCAGGATGATATACCAAAATCCAGCTTTGCAACGACAAATGACTCTGTAGCTGAATACCAAGAGACTTTATGTTTGTCATTCCTCACAGACCTCAGACCAATAGTCTGTTTGTTAGTAGGAAAAGGATATCTAAACAATATTTTGACAATCAGGTCTCACTTTGAGAGGTAACCTTATTGCTTAACGCATTTGAAAGTGGGTGGAGAAAAATCAAGCTGAATTAAGAACAGGATAACCAAAAAATATCATGTTTATAGGGAATCATCTTCAAATGGGGGTGCAGACCATATACATGTGTTTTGCCTTGGTTTTCTTTCTGTTTTGACAAAAACCAGGGAATGCCCCTCGCTGGAAATGTGCAAAAGACAGCAAATTTTTGTGGTAAATAATGGGTACAGAAAGATTGCACAACCCCCCAAAACTATCAGCCTGAAGGTTGTCACAAACCCAGCGCAGCCATGGTTTGTTCAGTACAGTCTCTTGGCTCAATCTGACAGTTTTTCACTCCTCCTTTCCTGGATTTTTTGTTCCCTTGTTTGCTCGCTGGTGGTGAATTTTGTGACCGAGGAGCCTCGGTGCAAGAGGGGAAGGACTTTTCTCCTAGCTAGCCAAGAGTTCCTGCTGCTGTGTGCGAGTACTGTGACGTGCCACTTCAACGCAGTGGCACTGCTGGGGGGCGAGGGCATCTTCCCACCCAGCCTCCACTGAAGCCGACACACAAATCCGATGCGGGAGAGCGTGCAGCCATCCCCACGCAGGATGCCTGTGCCTCAGCACTGCCTGCGTGGGCCCGGAGAGGGATTTGTGACGGTATGGCTGAAAGTAGTCTTCTGTAAAGGCTGTTTTAGGTTAACAGCCGGAGAAAAAGAGTTGCCAGCACAGCAGAAGCTTTGGGACAGCACACACCGAGCAGCGCTCTGAAGTAGGGAGAGCAGGAAAACTAGCCTTGTGGGAATAGCAGTAAACTGTATTTGTTGTCATAACTAGGAAAGAGTTACCTACGGAAGTGGAATGAAGTCTAAAAGCATAAATAAGGAGCTCAGAAACCAGGATTAATTCATGGTGGAGAGGGATTTAACCCTTACCTACAAACTATGTGAAGTTCAAAGGACATTGGAAGAAAGCTAGCAGCAATTTTGAGTAGTGCTAAATATAATAAAGGAAGGAATAAGCAAAAAGAAGCAAAGTGTATATGGGTGTGGGGGCAGAGAGGGAAATAATATGCTTGAAGTAAATGAAAGAAAATAACATATTTCAAGCAGCCAGTGGTTAGCACCAGTGTGCAGGTCTGTCATTGTTCCCAGTGCTGTGCAGCATCTGCTAGGAAGAAACTAAAGGCATGTAACATAAGCACAGCCTTAAAGGGCATGGGTTGAAAAACAAATTGTATATTCTACTGGAAAGACCTACTAATGCTCTGTTAAATGCAAGCACAAATAAGAACCCATCTTTTGACAATGGTAGAAGGCACAGGTTGTTTAATGAGAAAAATTCCTGACAGAGAGGAGGCACATGATGTCAGTGTATCCTCATCAAACAGGAGATATCATAGAATCATACCATAATTTAGCTCCTTTGCAAAGTAATCACCTTTTGTTTTCTAATAAAAAACAACTAAATAGTGACATCTTGTTAACATTGTCTTGATACTAAATAACATACTACATTCCTGTACTGTATGATACTGTTATTTGTGCATGTCAGTCTTAGGACATAATGACAAAGAGGGACTTTAGCTAGTTTTATAAAGTTCTGGTGGGGACTGACCTCATGATACTTTAGGGATGGTGGGGTAAGAGTCTCCCCATAATGACAGCATGCCTTCCTTGGTGTTCATCTTTGATCAGCACACCCACATCATTGACTTAATGGGAAAATAGTTATCTCTAAAGGAAAATAGTGCCATTCACGTCACAGCCTCATCACCTGAGGGTGTCTGATGTCTCAAAATCAGATGGCATGTATTTCATTATGTATTCAGGCAGTCTAGAAACTGTCACACAAATGGTAATTAACAGATTTTCCTGGGCAATACTGTGAGAGTTTCTCAGTTCTCAAAGAACTTGGTGATTATTCAGGGCCTAAAACCTGGCTTCTATTGCCACCAGGAACTTGGCAGCTATGAAGGTACCATGGCCAAGATCCAGATAACCAGTGTCCATCACCTGCTAATCACACTAATGCCTAGGCTCAGGAAGCCCCGGTGAGAGATGCCATGCTCAAGGCCATGCTCTCCTGCACCCTTCACAGAGCCTTGGTAACACCAAATACCACATGCATAACCCTGGCCTATGTCAGATGGAGTTACCAGTAGCATAATCACCGATGCGAGGTATGGTAGAGGCTCAGAATGGGAGGATCTGAAGGCATCAACAGTTCCATCATTGTAATGGATCTAGAAAACGTTTTCTGGAATGGGGCGGATTTAATTGTACCACTGGCTGCTAAGAGACTGCAAAAGCCAGACCAAAATGAATGCATTTCACACAAACGTTTCCAAGTCTTTTTTAATGGAGAGCCATAATGTTTTCTTCTATAATTTTTAGTAGTTTAATAGTTTTCAGTTATTCTGCTATATATTAGATTCCTGGATTGTGCTCTGTCATTTGGCCAGGAGAAAAAATATCTGTGGGGACGAATGGAAGGTCTGTGGTTATTTGACTCCTGCAAAGACTTGGCAAAGACTTGTATTTCTCTTCTTCAAACTCAGCATGGTTTGGTCATTTTTTTTTTCACATATAGCATGATATTTCTTCCCTATTAGGAAAACACAAATGAAGACAGTACAGTATTATGATAATTAGATGTTGACGCACACAGGCAAGTCAATCACTAGAAGTACTGTTGCCTTTCAATCCTTTACTTTCTTGTTTGAAACTTCCCTCCTGTGTGTGCTGAAGTTTACCTGGTTGCAGATTATGGCTGCAGCTTTCTTCCAGATATTCACAGGATGCTTTGCCTGAGGACCAGTTCAATTTCTGAGAATTGCTTCCAGATTATGGCCCCAGAGGTTGAATTTACAGAGCTGTCAGAACATCTCACTAGCCCTTCCTACTTCACCTTTCCAGGAATAGCCTCATACTTCAACATCCAGAAATCTAAGATTGCCATAAATCAGAAAATGTAATGTCAGAAACAATTTCAGTTGTACACCATTTCAGTCTGGGGAAAAGGGCTGGAAAAGAAGTAGGTTTACACTGTCCATCAGAAACAGATGGCTCCATAAGCAAAGCATGCTCTAGATGAGGCTGTTGGCTTTCCTTCCCGTTCTTTATATCTCTCATTCTCTCTGGGTATCTGACTGGCATTTCTTATGAGATTTCTCCAGTTTAAATGAACCTGCAAGTGTTTGTTACGAATTAATTGAAAATTACATGCCGGACTTTTATCACAATACCTTCAAAAGCACAAAAACCACTAGATGCCTGCAATGAAAAAAAAAGAGAAAAAGGAAGACACCTTCCTCAGAAGCTAATTTACAGCCTCTAAAATTGTTTTTACCTTCTTATCCAGTTGCATTATGTTGTTTGGAGCGCAAGCAATAGAACAAAGTGCAGAAGAGGACACTTTGGCTAAGGGAGCATCTTCCAAGTGATGTGAACATGAGATAACACTTGTGTTAGAACCCATGTTATCTGTGCTACTTAGGGTACAATTTCTTATTTCACCTGTGTAAAAGGGTGGGTTTGACAGTGGTAATAAAGGGAATCACTTCTCTGCAAATCAAGGACTGGAAAAATACCTGACCTTGTGAAATGGTGAGAAAAGAGGAATGTTCTCAGAGGTTCTGTGAAGAAACATGTCATGTCTTGAAGAGCACTGCTCTTCCCTGAAAAAGCACAGAAGTCCATAGGGAGCAGGTGGGAGGAAGAGTGGAATTACCAAGGTGGCCAAAATGTCCACGTTGTGCTGTGAGAGGCAGAGGCACAAGCTGAGGTCCCTCTTGCAGCTGCCATGAGACAGGGAGGCAGGGAAATGAGAGCAGCCTGGCAGTATTCTGGGGATAATTAGCTCATCTGTCTGGACAGGCCACCATGCAAGTCAGACTTCAAGTCTTTCTAAGGCTTGACTGGAACTTAATTAGCAGATGTTAAAGCTTTTGGCATAAATAAGCCAGAAAGTGATGTCAAGGGAAAGAGAATCAAAGAAAATGATAGTTGGGAGAAGATTTAACACAACTTTTCATCTCCTTAAGTTAGATGTTGTTTAGTCACAGGCTCAGATCTGTGCAAGTGCAACTGTACTGTCGCTTCTCCATTGCTTGGAGTCCAAAGGTTGGCTGGGGTTTGCCCTGTACATGCTGGCCACAGAAAGTCCTTGAAGTTTTAAAACTTGGAAACACTCAGAACAGAGGTCTTGACCTTCTGTTAACTTTACACTCCTATGTCGTTTTTACATGACACTTTCATTTGTATTGTCTTTTATTTATGTACTGTATGGCATATATAACATTCTGGTTTTAAGCTTTTGATTCAAGTTTTTGCATCTCCTTGAGTCTTTGGAGCAGGCTTCTTGAACTTCTTTCTCCAAGGCAAGCTCATGTGTAGCTGTTGGCAGCTGATGTGACACAATCACTTCTTGCTCCTTCCTTATTTTGGAAAAATATGGGGCTCTCCCTGCACCAAGCCATGGAGCAGTTTCAGAGCACTCCAGCAAATGGAGTTTCTCTTCTGAGACTTATTTATATCTGTTCTAAATGCTAGCAATTGCCACCTCAGTATCTCCCTGCCCATCTCACTTTTTTTTTTATTTTGTAGATCTGGTACTGTGGAGTTAAACACAGTGTCTAATTTAGGCCCATTTGCATCCAACTCATTCAGTAAAGTCCTGTGAATCATAAACAGAACTCAGAGCTATTCCAATCTGAGGTGACTCACTTTTTGGCCAGTTTTTGTATAGTACAACATGTAGAGGTTTCTTAAAGGCATAATTCACTTTCTGCACTAAAAAGAAATTAGGGAAAAGAGGAAGACAAAAGCACTGTTGGGGTAAACACACACAGTTTTAATTCTTGCTTCTTTAAGAAATAAATAATTTTTACAGTTGTGTTGCTATACAAAGGCATCACAAATACACATCTTCATTTAGTTCAGCACAGCAAAATCAGAAGAGTGAATAAGTTCAGAGGCAGCAAGGAGGGTCTGATATGTCCCATTTTTCCATTTTTTTAACAGTAAGATTATGTTTATCTAGCTTCTTTTTTACTGATATTGATCCCCAAAATGTTCTTCCCATGATCCCCCAAGAAATCCAGCTGTTTTCTTTCCAAAGAGCTACAGTTGGATATGATGTGTGCTTTGGATGGAGGTGGAATTTGGGTGGGGGAAGATGATGAAAGGTCAAGAGAAGTTTAAGGGGAAAACAGCCTCTCTAAACACTTCAGTATTCATGGAGTTTGGCAACACAGAACTAACCACTGAGACCTAAGCCTTGTATCTCATTTCTGTGGGCAAAAATGAGGAATTATTTTTGGCACTCTGGGGATTTAATGGGTGTTCCAGTCTTTCTTAGAAACTCCTTCAAAAACATTAATTAAACCCCTTTTTTCTCATTGTTTGCATGCTGGTCTTTGAGTCCAGTCAGATCTGAGCTAGTATAAAATTAACCTCTGTAACAATTATTGATGGCATTCTATGGAAACATGGGTAATTGCCATGATGTTTTCTTGTTCAGATGTCAATTCCATTCCTCACTATCTTGTAAATGACAGCCAGCAAACAAGTAGCCCACTGTGTGACTAGGTTTCACTCCCACATACTAACTGGTCACCCCAGAGAATAATACAGCTTGAGAGTTGTAAATTACTCAAACAGTTATTGGAAAACAGCAACGTAGTTGAAACCTGCCTCATCTCAAGGTAGCCACCAGCAATGCTGACTCCACATTTAGGCTTTACAAGCAGGTCGTGGCAGAGGAAGGTGACATGAACATTTTATTCTCTCCTTTGAGCCCTTCCATTGCCTTTGCAATGCTCTCCTGGAGGGACAAAGCATCCATGTGGAGTTGGCTACGCAAAGACCTCACCTGACAGAGACAGAGGAGCAGGAGATCCACAGAGGTTTTCTTTCAATTACTGCTAAGCAAGGTCCAACTGAGCAAATGCAGTGCCCTGTTTGTAAATGAAAGCCCAGAAGCTTCTCGATGATGAAGAAAAGCTTCATGATGTTGAAGCTGGCAGAAAATGAAGAGAAAATTAGTGAACAGTTTGAATGTAGAAAATTTTAATTAGGAGTTTATTTTTACCATGCAGTGATTAAATACTGGAAGATGTTGCCCAGAGAGGTTGTGAAATCCTTCTCTTTGGAGGCATGTCCCTGAGGAACCTGATCTAAGTAGGCATGTATTGAGCAGAGAGTTGGCCTAGATGACCTCTGGAGGTTCCTTCCAACGGAGATTTTGATTTTAAGATTCTGTTGCACAGGGGCAAAAACCTGTGGGGAAAACACACAGCCACACCTGCTGACTGTTTTTTTGGTTTTGTGTTTTTTGGTTTTTTTTTGTTTGTTTGTTTGGTTTTTTTGGGGGGGGGGTTGTTGTTTTTTGGTTTTTTTTTTTTTTTTTTTTTTTTTTTTAAATACGTTGTACAGAGGGACAGTTTCAGAAATATAATGTCTTAATGTCTGATTATGATCCCCAAGTTTGAATATTTCTCTGCCATTTTGATTGGTTATAGAGTTGCTGCAAGAAACTGTGAGAAACTTGAGAAGCTGTCTCTGCCCTGTACTCAAGGCTTTTGTACCCTGACATGATGGTACATGCTGGAAATATTACAGGCTTAGGGGCTTGACCACATGGATTGTGGTTTCTTGGCTGATCCAAACTTTTGACATACCCAAACAACTCGAATACAAATTTCGCATAGGAATTACCAGTGTTTAACTTGAAAACGGGATCTATCAAAAATCAAAATGAAGAACATGTTAATCTTATTAGCTGAGACCTGTTTTTAAATTTAATGGGGAGGGAGACAAAATTTTTTTAAGACAACTTAAAATTTCAAGGATTCAACCACATAATAATTGAAAAAGCAAAGACTTGCAAGGAGTGATCTTTATTTTGTGTGCATACATGCATCACTAGCCAGCTGTACTAACAGATAGTGTGCCAGCAGCAAGTTGTCAGATTAGGCTGGGCTAATTAAACCTTACTACTTTGTTAGGCATGGCTCATTGAACAACCACTGTGTAACTGTTCACAGAAACTCACCAATTCTTAGAGCTCTAACCAAGTAAAAACATGAGGCTAGTTTTCTTTAATATCGGTTCAAAAATCAACACAGCTGTCTCTCATGAAAATACAAACACGATACATCAGATCAGAACAACCTTGCACATAAACTGTGTTTCTAGAGCTAAGAGCAATATTGTGTTTCTTTAGCAAATGTGCTAAAGAGAAAAATTAAGCAAGCCAGTGAGAGAAATTTTATTGCATCCAGAACCTGTGTTTGCATGTCTAATGTAAGATTTTATGTTGTTATTTTTAAAAAGTCTCTTTTAATCCAGTCACTACTACTCAGAAAAAAAAGATTAAATAACAGCTACTTAGGACCAGTAAGACTTTTCCATAGACAAACTTTCCACTAGCGTAACTGAAGTTTTCAAAGTTGAAGTCTTAAAATTACACTCTTTAACTCACTGCAGGCTCCTGGATAAAAACATGGCCAGAAAATATCAAACACCTTAACATTTCTTTCAAGCATCTGCCAAATGTAAGCATGAAGTACAGATGATTATGAAAACATTTTTGGTTTGGTTCATAAACATGGATTTAGAAAATCTGGTTCCAGCCATGCTGGTGTAAGAAGTTTGCTTTCCACATGACACAGAAAACTCTCTGTAAAATACATAAATTCTACAGTTTTTCCCTGAGTCAATAAATACTATACATGGACAGGAAACTTTTGAGTGTTTAATGAATGAAATAAAATGGTATTATAGCCTTTCTTTACCAAGGTTTTAGAGCTGAAATATTATCTTCAAGGCTTTGCAATATGAAAACGGTGACAACCGTTTTGCACATCTTTTTATAACTGCAGTGTGTTTCCCACTGCACTTCTGTAGTTGGGAGTACGTTTTACATAGGTAACTATTAAAGGAAAATTAAAGAAAAACTTGAATACATTTTAAAACTATGAAAATTTGTTATCTTAACTTTATGATTTAAATGGCAATCAGGACCTTAACTCCTTCTGTATTATGCTTGACTGATACATGAATTCCAGATCTATCTAGATTCAACGAGAATCAGATCTATGTTCCTTCTGGATGATTTCACAATATCATTCATCTGTAACTTCCACAGTCATTGTTTGAAATTGATATTTTTACCTCTTGATTTATGCAAATTATTACATTAGAGACTCATTAAGATAACAAGCTCCTGACTTAGAGGTCTCATTAATCTCCATCCACAGTACAAATGAGCATGCAGGATCTGTTAAATGGGATAAACAGAACTAATAAAAATATTTCCAGAAAAAGAAATGCAGGAAAGATTCTTACGTGAACCACCACCAGGCTAAGTGTAGCTTATCTTCCATGCATCCTCCTTCCTCGATGACTTGAAGGCCAGGGGCAGGCAGGCATTTTAGTCCTGTTATAAGAATGGAAATTAATGGGAAAACATGACTGCAACCATGTATGTATACAAGACATACTCTAGGTATTTTCTTCAACCTAACACTTACTACTGCTCCAGAGCTCCCCTCCTGCTCCCCCACAAGGACTGCATCCTTTCAGCTAGAGTCTGATACTGGGGCAAGCAATGGTGAATTTTGGCAATGCATATGCTGTCTTTGTGGATGGGATGTGAAGACAGCCTCAGGCCAGCTGATACAGAGCGGTCCACATTCGTGCCAGATATGTGATATATAACGTGGATGTTACAGATCTTCAGGAGTCAAGTGGCTGTGTCTGCTCAGTAAGCATTTGGTCCAAGCTTTCTCTCAGCCAAGCCTGATGTTCTGCTGGTTTTAGATATTGCCATTGTTCATTTTGCTTTGGTTTTCTCTCCGAGTATACAAAATAACAGGAGAGTTATGCAACAGTCTGAGAAAATGTTTATATAGAGTGATGCTGAGGGTGAGCATTGCACTCAACAGGGCACGCCTGAGGTGTGGGGGTCCACAGCTGGCCTCAGGACCCTGAGACAGAGAAAACTGACACTAACCTGGATAAGACAGCTGTGTACCCGTGAGAAAGAAGAGGTGCCCGGGACTGCAGATGTAAACTTAATGGAATGTGAGAGCAGCAGAAACCTGGCAAGAAAAACAGATGTGGCAAGAAGGATAAAGTCATCCAATCATGAACTGTTTGGCTTAGGTTGAACCAATAAAGTAAGGACACAAATGCTTAAGAAATATATATATATATATATTTTATATATATATATATATGGCTTGTAAGACAATAAACTTTGGCTTTTGCTTGCAACTCGATGTGTCGCATCCATCTCAACAGCGACATTAAGCTGCCTGAGGTTACAAGGCTTGCTGATGAAAGGAGCTAGGCTGCTCATACCAGAGGCAGTTGGAGTAAAATAGACAGTCACTGAGTTAGGAATGAACCAAGGTGTAAATCAAAGCAACAACAACATAGGCATATTTTGCAGGCTACTCTCTCCAGAAGCAGGCCTTGTGGTGGACCAGTTGGTGGCTTTCAGAACTTCTGCTGACTTCACTGGTAGGACAATGGACCTCTTCAAGACACCGCCTATTAGAACACTGATAACTGAAGCAAAGGAATAATACAGATGACTATCTGAACAGCAGAAATATTTGCATTTGTGGCTCTGCCACATTTTTTTCACTGTACTGAAGCATGCTTTGGTTCACCTCAAAGTCACGCAGGGAATCCAGAATTACCCCCAACCCTTGCATAAAACTCTTCTTTACAGCACTGCATCTCTCTCTCCTGCTACCTTCCCCTTCAGCTGGTTGTGCAGCTGCACAGAGGACTCCACTGCTCAGGCTTCCTCTTCTGATGTCACTAAACCAGGGCTCAAAGAAAGCCTCTGAGTGTGGAACTGTTTCTGAACTGATGCTGAGTCCACTGGGGGGTGAAAAAAAAAACCCAAGTTGCATGTTAATTAGCTCTTCTGCTCTGCTTTTCATAGAACAGAAGGTTAGCTTGGTTTAGCTTGTTGTAGCAGGCATCTGAGCTGCATGGTCAGGAAAATAAAGCCCCAAGTCAGTACATAACACACCCTGGGAGATGTTTTAGCACTTGTGTCATTAGCTAGCAATAAGCTAGGAGGGTTTATCTGGTAGAATAGCTGCTCATGGCCATGGACCTCTTCTCTCCAAAGCGTGTTTGCCTATGGTAATTATGCACGCTTGGGGACAGCAAACATTAAGGACAGCTGACCCTGTGATCACTGACTTCTACATGCTCTACATAGCCATGTGTGGGTGGAAAATAGCTTTATCAGCATTTACTGCATCCTCAGCTAATTTTGTGTTGATCCATGTAATGTTTAACAGAATTGTAAATGCTTGACGCTGCTCATCTCTATGACTGAAGGAGCAGCACAGAACAGCCAGCAGCCTGACTGTCCTGGAGCACTGTGATCATCTCACTCTTTTTTCCTGAAAGGGTGCATTTCTGCAGTCAAAGATTCTAGCTTATACATTCATTTAATTCAAATGCAGTTGTTTGGTGGCTGGCAAAAGAGAACAGTCTGCTCCACCAAGCCTCACCTGACCTACACGAGCGCTCCAGAGGACAGCAGCAACTGGCACTCTAGTAAGGAAAAATACAAATTCAAAAGCAAAGTGCTTAACAGCAAGCTTTGGCTATGTCTAAAATGAGCAGGCGGAGTTCATCTGTATTCTGAAAAAAATAAAAAAGTGCTGAGGCTGCAGATACCATTCAGGGAACCTAGCTGCATGACCAAGGCCATGGATCCCAGTAGATCAAGAAGTATCTCTAAAAGCAATGCAGCTGGGCTGGGGACTGAGAACAGTTGTGCTTACACTGTTTTACTTACACAGCTCCTTGGCTCTTCAGGATCCAGGGAACTATGCCACCCCATCCTCAGCAGATGGTAAGAAGTCTTACAAGGTGCAGCAGAGGCATAGAGGGACGGAGCAGGTATTCTCCTGGCTGGCTGGTCAAACCATGCATCTAAAAAAAGCTCATCCAGCCATGAATGCTGGTCAGTCAGCTTTACAGCACATATCTTCCCTTGGAAGAGTACCGGGAAATTGAAATATATCTTTACAAAAAGGCTGAGACTCATTGTTTGAGACTGCCTTGATTTGTTACTGGTGCACGTTACTGGGTTGCTCTCTTCTGTTATTTGCTATTCTTTGAGAGATTTGGGACTCTGCCTTGGTTTACTGTTTATATATGTTACAACAGTTGCATTTGTTCAGTATCGTGGTTGGGTACTCACAGTGATGGCACAAATTTTTTTACAGCTTTTTCAAGTGCTAGAGTCTACAGTAAGTGGTTTTCAGATCTTGATATATTAGGTGGTCCTTAACAGAGATACAAAGAGAGTTATTAGGTTGGGAGGAGACACTGTGGCAGAAAGATTATCATTCAATATATAGCTAAAGTTCACCATTCTTACATGAATGAACGAGGCACCTTCTTTATTAATGAGGCCATAAGGACTCTACTGGGTAGAAATAGAAGACGAGATGTGGACACGTAAGTGGAGTCCAGTAGGCTGGGTAGCGTAACTGAGCACAAGTGGAACTCCTTGCAGCTCCCTCATGCTGAGCCTGGCCCTCAGAGCATAGTGCTGGGCAAAATTGTGTCTCCAGATAAACAGTGATCTCCATTTCAGGTATCATACAGGGCAAAGTAGCTGCCCTTGGTACAGAAATCTCATTTCCAATAAATATTTGCTTAGGAGTTGCTTCCCCTTTGGGATGTAACTCTCTACTGACCAGTTCGGCCCCGTGGTCTTTGCTCTCTCTTTGGAGTGATGTGGACATATGCCTATGATGTCCAAGAAAACTAGCTTCATCAGCATTCAGCTTTGTCTTTCTAGATAATATGTATTCGAAGCCATGTAATGTTTAACAGAGGAAGACAGCAGTATGAGTAAAGCAGCAAGAAACAGCACAATCCATATGAGAGAAAGACCATTCTGAATGTAATGTAAGTACCCAGTTATCTTTACTTTAACAATTTTGATGCAGCTGTATGCCATCTAGCTAGCAAGTCATGGAGCACATCTGCTTTCAATGGTGAAACCTGGTTTCTAAGCTCTCAAATGATAGCAGAACTTGATTTCAAGAAATACCGAATAGCAAATTGTGGGAATACATTATAGAAGCTCCACAGAGTATAACTCTGCTCTGAATATTTATCCCAAATATCTCTTTTACATCTAGAATAAATCCATTTCATTAACAATGGGGAAGTATTCTGACTTCCTAACTGTCAATCTTATTTTTCATCGTTACTAAAGTTCCCTAAAGCTTACAGCCAGATAACCAAAACCGTGGTGAATGAGCTGTCTTATTTATACCAGCATGGTCCAGACAGGATTCACAAATTGATTTTGCTATGCCAACCTACTCTAAGTCTTGATTTACTCAGGCAAAGCTGCAGAAGAACAAACTGGCTCCTTTTTGCCCAAATCTTAGTGGTCAGAGTACTGACACAGGATGGGGAAATCCCAGTAAAATTCTTATCTGCTCTGCTGAATCCATGTCTCTGAATGGCTCTGCCATTGACTGGGGGGCTGAGCGAGTAACTCCTGTGATCTTCTTCGCTGAAGCTGTTTCACTTCAAGTAGGACATTAGATGAAGGCTATTTGGAGTTGCTTTTCTAGTCATTAATACAATTTTTTATCAGAACAGCTCTTACCTGTTTTTTTTTAAGAGGTTATACATCTAAATGTCCTAGACACTGCAAATCTTCCCATAATATTCTTGGTCTAACCTGTAAAACAGAAAGCAATACACAAAATAAATGAATAAATAAAAGGCCACAGTTATCAGACATGGCTAAGATGCCACAATCCAGCCTCTTTTGCTGTGCTCTACTCTGGCCACAGGGTTATTTGCCTTACAAAAAGAGGCTTTCCTGCTGACAGAAAGTTTGGCAAGACAGGAGGGGCCAAACCTACACCAGTGACCTCACCCTCTTATGACCAGGATGGGGAAAGTACACACAGAGAGGAATCCATCTGGAAGACATACATCACATGAGCGCTTAATTAAAATAAAGCAATATATTCTGATCTAATCACATACTGAAGCAGAAAATTTTTACTAGCTATCTAACGATTAGTCACTTTGTATATTAAAGTGAGTCAGAAATGAGAGAAAGAATACCACTTTTGAGTGCTGCAATCTCTGAGTTTTCCACTGGCATAACACTGTCATTTGACATAAGTCTCAATCACTAACAGCATAATAATCCTGAGAGTTCATAAACATAAAAGAATTAAGAGTTGATCCTGGTGTGCTACCTCACCATAAAACAGATTTACACAGAGACAAAAAAAAAAAAAAAAAGGCAAACAAACAAACAAAAAGCACACCAAATCACCCAAACCCCTATCTTTTCACTTCTTCTTTCCCTCTGATTCTTATTTTTCTTTAATACTCACATGTTTCTTTCTCCAGTAACAAGAGACTTTCATAGCCGGAGTAAAGCAGAACCGAACTAGACAAAAACGGATAGGAGTTACAGATAAACTCAGAAGCTCAAAGATTTAAAAACACTTCCCTAGTAGACGAGCAGGTCAGGAGATAGCAGTGATTACCAGCTTGCTGTTGAAGGTAGTAGCAGATAGAAATAAAAGATGAGATGTTGACACAGCTGACCTCCAAGACCATTTCCCTCTTTGTCCACGCAGTAGCTGAGAAGAACGATGAAGGCCATCCTTCCCCTGTGCTTGCTGGTGGCCACGCTTCACCTTACTGTCCCCAGCCTGACCCAGACTGACCACCACAGCGCCGAGTCCCAATCAACGGACCTCCAGGATCAGCATCCCCACGAGGGAGGTGCTCTTGAGTCCTGCCAACAGATAGTCCCCAGCAACACAGATTTCGCCTTCCGGTTTTACAGGCAAGCAACCACCCAAGAACCGGTCAAGAACATTTTCTTTTCCCCAGTCAGCATCTCCTCTGCCTTCGCCCTGCTGGCCCTGGGCTCCAGAGCCACCAGTCAGGCTCAGGTGCTGCAAGGGCTGGGCTTTAACCTCACCAACACCCGGGAGGAGGAGATACACAACGGCTTTCATCACCTCCTCCTCTTGCTGACCCACCCTGGCAGCCAGGTGCAACTGAGCATGGGGAACACCCTGTTCATGGACAAACACCTGAAGCCACTGAAAACATTCCTGAAGGACATCAGAAAACTGTACAAAGGAGAAGTTGTTTCTAGTAACTTTCAGAATTCCACTGAAGCTAAAAAAGAGATCAATGATCACATAAAGAACAAAACCCATGGGAATATAAACCAAATACTTAAAGACCTCGATCAAAACACTCTAATGGTAATCATTAACTACATTTATTTCAAAGGTAAGTTACATAGGTGTTACTTGCTGAAGTACATTGGTTTCACCTGCACTAAAACAAATACCCTAAATAATTTTTGATTTATTTTTAAAAGAAAGGCCAGCTTTAAGATTAGGCTATTATGATAAGGAACATTGAAAGTTCTCACACTTTGAAACCTCCTCCGCATCTAAATTTTTCTAGCATATGTTTAGGCTCCTAAGCACAAAAGTTCATTTATTTGCAATATTTAAGTTTTAGGGAATTACCAGAACACAACAGATTTATACATTTTTAATTTTTTCTGTCAGACTTTATCTACTTGTTATTTTAAAAATTATGATGTTTTCACATGTTGTATGAGGTAGAAAAATAAATTCCAAAGATGCAGATTAACAAAAATTGCCAAACACTTTAATTTACTTACAATCCATGCCTGTTAAATGGGTAGGTACCTCTGGAGTTGGAGTCTGAATGCTCTACAGCTTGTCATCACTTTTTACATATCCCAAGAGGTACTTGCGAATGCACTGCTTTGGCAATGATTAACTTCCTCTTAGATGTTATATCCATTTGTAGCAGCATGCAGGACATACATGAAATTTACTTCCCAGAAAGGCATGTTTGGAAATAGATGAACTTTCAGCAAAACAGGTTTTATTTCAAGCACTTTATTAAATTTGGGCACCCTCGTCTCAGGTGCCCTAGTCTGAGGCATTTCTTTACGATACGGGATTATATTTTTTTTTTTTACTGGGGGGGATGGAAGGAAAGCTCAAACTCATAAAGTAGCCAGAGTATTATTTAGTATACATTCCATTATTTATTTTTCAATTTTATTTTATTTATATTCAATGTTAAAAAAAAGAGAACATACTTAAAGAATGGAAAGCTGTGATCCCTGTGTATTTGTGCAGTGAATGACCTGATTTAATACAAAAATAAAACATCATAGAAAATTCAGTTGAATAAGCATAAAGGAAAAACCATTTTGCAGATTAAATCCCTTGAAACCCTATTCCATTAATCCTAACACAGTTACGATCAGGCCCAAAAGTTCAGATTGTTCTTGCGTGTAAGATTTTCCTTAGTGCTACAAGATGAAGAACATATGAAAAAGCGTGGAAGGAGCATAACGTGCTACCTTTTAAAAGGCAGACATCTGCTGTGGAACCTGTTTTACAAGCAATATTCTGAAACCATAAAGTAACTCGTTGGATCCAGGTCAGCTTTCATTTTCTTCAAATAAAATGTAATGAAATTAATTTAGTTTATCTGACTTAGAAAGGTGTTGTACAAGTTCACATGAAATTGAACCTGGGATATTTAGTTGTTACTGAACACAGTACAGCAAAGATGACAGGGAAGAAGATCTTTAATAAACTCAGAATACCTCTGATCTTCAAGTATGAGTGTAAATCTTCAGACATGGGTTTATCTGGCGTGCATTAGTCTGAACTATATTAATATTTCGTCCTTGAAATAAGCATTCGATTGCATTCTTTCTCTTTTGGTTTTAAGCTTACTGGGAAAATCCTTTCAACGTTAAGGGGACTCACAAGGATTATTTCCATGTGAATGCGAAGACCTCGGTTGAAGTGAAGATGATGACTCGAGATGGATTTTATAAAACATACTCTGACAGGAAGCTGTCTTGTGAGGTGGTGCAGATTCCTTACAAGGGAGATGTTGCAGCATTGTTTATCCTGCCCAATGAAGGAAAAATGAAACAGTTGGAAGATTCCCTGACAAAAGACACTGTGTCTAAATGGGAAAAATCTCTTGAAAGACGGTAAATATAGAATTCTGATCTGATGATTCAAGGTAGTCAGAATCCAAAGTCTGAATACTACGACCAGCTTTTAGTTACTAGACTTTGTTGTTGATTGGAGATTTAATAAATGGAATAGGTATAAAAGGACAGACAAATTATTTGATACTTTCAACAAAAATTAGAATCAGCATTGCTTTGTGATGAGGGAAGAGGTCTGCAAGCTGGGAAATTTAATTTTTTCCCCACACATTTTCTAGTTGATGTTAAGTGTTTCCATTTCCCTTGTCTCAAGCACAATGTGTTAAGAGTGGTAATACTGCAACATAGTAACCAGATCCCTCAGAAGGAATGAGGTGTGAATTCCAAAAGAAAAAAACTTTTGAGACTAGGAAGAGAATGCAAACTTAGTCCCAGAAATGCTGGCACCACCACTGCTTTCTCTCCCATCAAGTGACTGTGTTACAGAATCATACAAGAAAGCCCAACTGATGTCATTCTCCTTTCCCATCCTCCTGAACATCATCTTCCCATCTTCTTTTTGTTACCACCTTTTTCAGATGAAAAGACTAAAATTTAGCTCAGAAGAACCCCCCGCAAGTTGGAAGTCTTCAGTCCAAGGCATGCTTTTATTCCAGTAACTACCATAATTTTCTTTTAAATTACCAGGAGGATAGAAGTTTATATTCCAAAACTATTTATTTCGGGCACCTATGACTTAAAGAAGATGTTCATGAATCTGGGTGTAACTGATGTGTTTTCTGACCGGGCTGATCTGTCTGGAATCACAGGAAAGCCTGATGTGAAGGTTTCAAATGTAAGTTTGTCAGCAGAAACAACGTTCTGTGGATTCCTCAATACCCAATTGTCTTGCCCTAAGCTAAGATGTGAAGTTTTACTTATTGCTAGGGCTGGCTGATACTTTGAACTAGAGCACTGAGCTGATAAAGTAACTTTAAACTCTCTCATGCTTCTCCAAGATCTGGAGATAATGGTGTTGTCTTCAGTCTGACAGGCAAAGGTTGAGAGGGGTGTAGCATTTCTCCCAGAAACTAAACACAGCCCAGTTTCTGCATGTGGAGTGCCCGTGGAGATCTGTGCTGGGGATGCCTGGCATTGGCATACCTAGCAGAAAAAGTGGCTTTTTTTCCTAACATCTACATTCTATAGTTTTAAAGGATTGAAAGCCATTGAAAACCCTGATGAGTGCTAATCATGTAAGACGGACCAGACTTGAGGGAAACATTCCATTTCCTGAAAATAATGTGAAGGGAAAGATATAAAGTGATAAGAAAGGCTAGCATTCTTACAGCCATTCTGAAAGCAGTAAATACAATGTTCTAACATTTTGGGGTTAGTAAAACAGAAAGATTAGAAATGCCGAACAATCATTTCAGGAAAATTAATATCAAGGTTGAGTTTCTACTGGCTAAACTGTAATACATGTGCTATTAGGGATACATACAGAGCAGAGCTTCCTTTCCCTCTGAAATTGTCATTCCTTCTGAATTTACTTGAATACTTTCAACTAATTCCACAAGGTGTGCAGTCCCTACGGTCTGTGTTGGATACACTTGTGTTGAGGAACTCTGAATGTGAGAATACTTGCTTATTGAGACAACATTGCTAAAAAACTTAGTGTTAATTTTAAACACTTCACACCTCGTCCTCCACGTACATTAATTCTTGCTGTATTTCATTTTAGGCTGCTCACAAGGCCCTGCTGAAGATTCATGAGAATGGCACGGAGGCTGCAGCAGTCACTGGCACAGATTTTCTTCCTCATTCTGTTCCTCCTGTTGTTAAATTCAACCGTCCATTTTTGCTGTTGATTATTGATCAATATACTCACAGCATCTTCTTCATGGGAAAAATTGTAAACCCAACTGAAAAGTGACTGGTCAGTAGCTGGTCAGTGATTTGAATTGCATTCTTCATGCAGTTATAGTTCAATGTGATTAAAATTCTATCAGAAAGTTTACTAACAATTTTATTTTCCCAAACAAATGGGGCAAGAGTGTTGTCATTCTTAAAAATACCGTTCTTGCTTCCTGCTCCAGTAGAAAGTAACCACTGAGGTATACCTGTTCATGAATGATGAAGAATTTTATGTATCAGCCTTTTAATGACCAGCGTATGCCATCAAAACAAGGTAACTATCCAGTTGAGAGAATCACTTTAAAACATTTTAGGTAAATCAAGATTGAACAAAGAGGCCACTCCTGACTTGGGGTTGGAAGAAAAGAAAATGCTGAGGTTTGCTCCAGCTGTTGTCAGCTCTCACCAGGTCCTGGTGCTGAAGGGCTGACATGAAAATTTAAAATACAAATGCAGTCCAGGCAGGGATATCTTAGTTCTTCTCTTCCAGATGGCTGTCACTGATGGAGAAAGGTCATGTATTTCCATGAGAAAACGCTTGCTCACCTCTCTGAGGATGTCTGTGCCAATTTGACTTCTCTCTCCTAACACAGCCTTATGGATGCAAGGCAGTGTCAAAATCCAGAGCCAAGTCTCTGCAGTTGTGAGGATCTGGAGCACCAAGAAAAAGGAAAGGGATTCGTGCTGACAGAAACACAGCCAGTCTGGTGTAGCGTCAGCCTGGCTCCCTCCCTGTTCCATCCTGTGGGATCAACAGCAGATGTTTAACAGTGATAAATGTATTTAACACTGCTCAGGGGTACAGCAGCATAGACGTAGGTTAAAAAAACCCAGATACTTCTCATTGTGTTGAACCTCATTCAATTTCTTTAAATATGCCAGGTTAGGTGATCAGGAGTTCAATTTTTTTAATCAGAAGTTTGGGTCTATAGGGTCATGAGGTCAATTTGATAATAGAGTAATTAGTACCCAAGCAGGAGCTACTCCATAGAGTCCAGCCTCTCCAAGGCAACTGTATACCTGCTCATACCGGTCTGTACAGTCAGAGCATTTGCCTTGGGTAGAGGATATTCAGAAATATTCATGTTCAGACTCCTCCCTTTCCTGAAGGCAGACAAACCCAAACCTCCAACATCCTAAACTCCAGGCTGGCCAGGCTAATCCCTGAGAAAGGAGAACAAGCATTGGCCCTGGAGTCCTGGTAAGGATATTTGCCTGCACGCTGGAAATCCAGGTCTGCCCTTCCCTGGAGGGAGAATGGGTTTGGCAGAAAAATCCTAATGAATTCTCTGCAAACTACACTGTTGAGTAGGTGGTGGATGAAGGAATGATATCTTGTGACATCAGTAGGGCTTCTAGGAAAAGGCAGGCATGGTTTCAAACCACACGTTGGGGGAGTCAGCCACTGCCAGTGCAGGCCTAGGCACTTCTTTTGAAAGTCAAGCCTTTTGCCATACTCTCCTTTATGACATTCACAGCTGACGACATCTACCCACACATTGTGTTGGCTTCTTTGAGTCTCCCTTTAAGGTAACAAACTCTCCACAAACATCCTATGTGTGACCAGTGGCTAAATCAGAGCTGGGGAATATTTTAGTTCGCTATACACCCAAAAGGTGCTACTGGCATTGCTTTTTAGATTTAACAAACGGAAGTTCAGAAGGGATAGGGTATGAATACCTGGAAGGGGTAAAACAAACATTGAGATCAATTACATTCCCGGAGTTTACATCTCTGTTAGTAAATAAAGTGCTCCAAGGTCTGCTCTCTGAAGTCAACTGGCTCATCACAGCTCATACCTGTGTTGCTTAACTCTGACCCTGCAAGATATCTGGACTGCTTATTCAAATATCCCCTGGCCTGTGTAAACTCCAAAAACATGCTTAGCACTTGTTTGGAAGAATTGTAGATGGCATTAGTGATACTTGTTTCTGAAACTGTTCTAAAAATGTAAGAAAAGGAGTGACTGCAGGCTGATGGCCAGGCCTGTGCCCCAGTACTGCTCAATGTACTAGGACAAGTGGACCCAGAGTGACCGACTGAGTGGTGCGAAGTCATTCCTCTGTCATCCAGCCCTAGAAGCTCCCTCTCTGCCAGCAATCTGCCTTTTTTTGAATGACAATAAGTTCCAGGTCATGCTGATAGGTCTTCACCAGCTACTTCCCAAAAGTGAGGGAACTGGAGACCCTTTTCCCTTCTGTGAAATAAGATTAGGCAGTTCAGGAAAAACCCTTCAAAACTACTGAAAGCCACAAACTGTGAGACTCCCGTGTACTTCTCATGGATGTGTTTTGGTGGTTTCTTCTGATTGGTCCTGTGCATTTGCAACTGAGCATGCTTATTTTCAAAAGGTTGGTCCTCATTAAGGATTTGTTCCAGTCCTTGGATGATACAACACTTCGATGATGCAGATACCTGAAACACTTCACAGCTGAGCACATAGAAACTATCATGAAGCGTAAAATACTCAAGTTGAATTCTATTACATTGTAATATAAATGAACTTAAATGCAATTTAAAATGTGATACAATTTACTGTGGAGGCATAACCACTGTCCATTGTCCATGTCCCCTCTCCTCCTTTAAAAAAATTGAAACCAAGATTTTTGTTATGAACCAGAAAGTCTGTCACTAGTTCAGGGACCTGATGGTCTTTTTACAGTTATGCAAGGTGTCTATTAGGTGCTGCTCTGGCTCTGCAAAGTGGAATGAACTGGCAGAAAAGGTCTATCGGAGAATCTACCTTGCAGCTGGATCCCCCTGTTGAGAAAGGCTCAGCACCCAAGACCAATGTCATGCAAGTCTCTTTCCCACAACTGCACAGAGGCAGGGCAGGCAGAGATGGAGGTGATCAATTGCACAGCTCCCCACTCCTTGAATCTGACAGCGATGTTAAAAAAAGCAGACCATGACTGCAGTAATACCACTGCCAAACTAGTGATGCATCAGAGAGACGTCACCAGATCCCCTGTGATCAATTCATTCTCATAGACAGTGCCGGATAAAAGGGAAACATGTATTTTTTGACTGTTAAAAAATGTTAGAAATGGTTTTACTGACAGATCAGAAAGATAAATGTTACTATAACCTGATAAAGTAATAATTATAGAAGTTCTGAAAGGGACGGGTGGATGAATTTAGGAGTTGTTTCCGGCATGGTACCCAGATATGAAATCTATTTACAATTAGATCAAGAAATCTTGAACTGGCTTTAATTTTTCTTTGCTCATGACTGCATGCAATGCTCCTTTGCTGCACTTGACCCTGTTGTTCCTGACTGTCAACAGTCCAGTGGCCACAAGCAGAAGAAAACTAAGTGCAGCAGGAGCGGCATCCCCATGAGGGAGATCCTTTTGGGCCCTGCAAATGGGTAGCCCCCATCAACACGAACGTTTTCTTCCAGTTTTACAGGCAAGTGACTGCCCAAGAACCTGGCAAGAGTGTTTTCTTCTCCCTGGTCAGCATCTCTGCTGCCTTTGCCCTGCTGGCCCTGGACTCCAGAGCTACCAGTCAGGTTCAGGTGCTGGAAGGACTGGGATTTAACCTCAGTGATATTTGGGGGGACCCACCGCTTTCCTTTACTGTCATTTATATTAATTCTGGGAGTTATACATGCCATCTCTAAGTTTTTGTATCATTATACTTAATTAAGATTTTTGGTCTGTAGTCTTAACTACTTGAGTTTGATGCATCTTTTGGAAAAAGAAATTCAAGCTGCAATTCAATTTGAGACCAAAATCTTGGTCTTGCAGTCTATCTGCTATTACTTATTTTCTTCCCTGTTTTACTATAGTGATTTTTATAAAACTTATAACAAGTAGTTTTGAAAAGCCTTGTCAGTGTCAAGCAGGTCTAGAATTCCAATGTCTTCATCTGGGAACTTCATGGAAAATATAACAGTAAAACCTGAGATGAGATCTCAGTGAGACATTACCCATCTTGAACATTAGCATGCTGGCTGATTGATTCCAATAGAATTCACATCGGGCCTTAAGTGCTTGTATGCTCTTGGAAACACACTTTCTTTCAGTGCTAGGAGATTAGGTATAGACAAAGCAGAAAACATAAAATATTGCTTTCTACAAACTGATGAAAATGATCATCTGAGGTGAAACGTCTGTTATGAGAAATGGAATAACATCCTGGTAATAAAAGAACTTTATTTCCTTCTGAGATGTAATGCAGAAGAAAAAAATAAGAAGATTATATGATTCTGTTTATACAGATTCCATCTAGTAAACTATGAGTTCAGATGAAATTTTAGTTCAGAGATTCCTATTGCACTGGTGAAAGAAGCTGAAAATGTCTAGTTTGTATTTCCAGTTCTGTCACAGACTTTTTGCTTAGCCTTCAGCTTTTTTTTTTCTGTCAGTCATGTTGTTTTTCAAAAGGGAACCAGATGCACTTTCTTTATCCCAGGAGAAAAGGATAAATATTTGTAAGATGTGGAGAGGGTATTTGGGATGCCCTTTACAGAAACAGATAAAAATACAGAGAGGACTTCATTTTTATTCTAGTTATAGCAATTTTGCAGTGATGCTATTTTTTTTTTTTTAATGGAATAATTTCCATCAAGAGGTTTATACAGATGAACTTTTGCAGACAGAACGTGAGTGATACGTCTTTATAAGGCAACAAAAAATGGCTGCATGAGGATATATCATGTAAAGTACACATTTCTCTTGCTCAATCCTTATCATCTTGCTGATGTTTCGTTTCCACAGCCAGAAATCCTTTGCCCTGAAAAACCCAGAAATATAATTTACAGAGCTAGCATATAATAATCTGACAACCAAGTGTCAACAGGAGTAAATTAATGATATGGGATGAAACTGCTCCTGCAAGGAGGAACCAAGACATATTGCATAACTGAGCAGAGCCACTGGCAGACAGTTACAAAACAGATAATTAAATTATTCCTTAATTCCTTCCATATAGACCTTTATCAGGCCAATGGGAAAAGCACATCTGTCAGTCCTTTATGAGACTTCCCTGACTCCTGGAGCGAGTCCTTCTGTCCCAGCCGCTGCTTATCTTGAAGCATCCAGGAGTTCTGTATCCTCCTCTGTGAAATTACCCTTTAAGGGTCTCCTTCCTGCAAAACTCTGCACGACGTTTCCAGTTTAGCCTCACATTTCACAGTGACATTTGGGGACACAGCCATTTGCACCAACAGGAATGTGCAGAGAAGTAACAAACCGCTTTGCCCTCCCTGGGTTCTCACAGAAGTTGCCATCTGGCAGGTACGCTGTTGATACCCATGTGTGTTGATTCACCCTCATTTTCCATTGTATTCAACAGGAGAGACTCACGTTTTCCATGAGCCTCCATTTCTGGCATCTATGACCTAAGGGTGATTTTCAAAGGACTAGGTGTGACTGGTGCATTCATTAACCATACTGATCTATCTGGAATTGCTGAGAAGCTGATTGCTTTGAAAATGGTCATTTGTGGGTCTGATGTAACTGCTGGTCTTAACCTTGCTTGGGAAGAGACTTGGGCCAGGGTCAGTGGATCTGGTGCCTGGAAGTGGTGAACAGGGACAGCAGCAACTTTTCACTCTCTCCCTGACATTCTGGGTGCTGCTGCATGTTCTGGGAGAAATTAGGGGAATCACTGCAGAAGCTCTGCTGTTCCCAGCAGTTCCCCCCTGAAAACAGTAACATCCCTCCAATCGCTATCCAAGCATAAAGACTGGGCTGAAAGATTCATGCTATTTATGTAGGCAGGCCTAGACTTGAGAAAAATAACTTGTCTTTGCTAGACTTAAGCAACAGCATACTTACTTCTGCAGTAAACTTTCTGGGTACTTGCACACATCAAGAAAAAAACCCTCTCTGTAAAAATACATTCTGACCAACTCTGCCTCTACCTTGTATGACATAGTAGTTACGTAGCAATAACTGCGGTGGGTAGACTCCTATGTATAGATAAATTGCAGATTTACCTGGGGTGAAATCATATACATTCAATGGAGATAATTAGTCATTGTTAATTAGGATGAGTGCCATGCATCTCATCCCTAAATAACCTCCTAAGTAGCTAAATTGTGCCTGTTTCTCTCAGCTCCCCCTGAGAGGGATCCCAGTGTAAGTCACATATAGTATGTATATAAATCATGCCTATCCTATATGTATGTATCATGGGGTTAAGAAGAACTCGTTTCTTCTCCCCAGCTAACATTTTGCCATGGTAAAGATTGCCCATTTAATTCTTCCATTTGTTTTCTTATTTTGGTTATTTTTCAAGCAATGATAATACTTTGCTTTTTACTTTATTAGTTTCTAAAATACTCAAAAAAAAGACTCTCAAAAAGCTAACCAGTGCCCCCGACTACCCTTTATCTAATAATTTAATGAGACCTTCAAATAGTGGGCTGCAGGGCAACATAAACATACTGATCTATCCCTGAACAAATTTGCTGCTGCCTTGGTTACTCAATCAGATGACATCCTTACATCAGGATGTTCCATGCAGAGAGTTCAGTGGGACACAGCATCATTTTTATAAACAGGCATTTGTCTGGCCCTTTCTCAGCTTTCCAGTTCCTCTGATGTTCTGTTTTCTAAAGCACATTTACCACGGTTATGTCAGACTACCTTGCAAAGCTCTTTTGCCCACAGTTCAGTTCAAGCCCAAGAGTAGCAAGATCTCTGCTTTTCCTCTCCCCTCAGAGTCCTAGGTGCTGGCACTATTCTGCCTGTATGATGGGAAAATAGATTTACAGTGTTTGATGTCCAGAAAAAAAGAGCTTACTCAGTCTTTGCTTTGCAAATAATACTTATTTGCTCTGTTTAATATTTACCAGTGGACATTAACTTAATACTACCCAGCAAAATGAAGAATAGGGAAGAAGCACTGTGAAAGAGAGGTCCAGCACTGTAAGTACCACATCACACTTTTGTAGAAGTCTTTGAATTCATGTTGTCTGTGATCTCCCTGATTTATTGCACAATATTTAATTCTGAGATTAGTTTATTTTGTACAGTAATTGGAAATTATTTTATCTTCTGGAAGCATGTTCTAAATGTTGGAAGCAGGATTCAGTCAGTGATCCTGCTGTTAGCTATAGTGGCAGGTTGACTGGGAGATGAAGTCCTAACCGAATACTCAACAGTCAACACCAAGGTGTAGAACAAGTTGTCTCTGCTCCCCGAGCAGTGAATTTAGTTGCAATCTCAATGTCCTGACTACTGCAGGCTGATGCATGGCTAATGTGAGTAGCATCCCTGTAGCTTCAGTGTGCTTAAAGACCAGGCTACTTGCAGCCAAGTGGCCTGGAAGAGAAATGAGTCTCTCTCAAAAGCAGATTTGCAGAATTATGAAGAGTACTTACCAGGCCAAAATTAATTACTTCCATTGAGAATGTCTTTTTTTTTTTTTTTTTTTTCACAGTTGATGTTTTCATCCAGCATTTTAGACATACTGAGCACAACTGCCATACTCAGCACTTCCATAGCTTATATGTCCAGTGTTTCATATAGGGCAGTCAGAAAAGGGGGAGCCCAGAATTAATAACTGCCTTTGAAAAGTTTGATGTAAGACCTAAACATGGCATTAGACACAGAGCCTGAGACAGACCCTGGGGCAGAATCCCATGCTCCAGAATAAGTATACATCTGCTATGAACAACATTCAGTCCATCTCTATTTTCCTGCAGGTCACGGCCTACTTCATGTTTTTGAGTTTCTGCATTTGAGATAGTTTAGTTGAGGCACCCTATGAAGAATATTCCTCTCCAGTATATTTAATGGTTCTTCCCCTGAAAAGGGCAGAAGAGACACTGTGGGATTTTGCAGAATTTGCTTATGTCAGCTAAAGGAAAAGGTCAGTGAATTGCTTATACATAGGCAGACACATTCCACTATAGCTTTTCCTAAGCTCTTGAGTCTTGGGCTTTGCAACCTCATGTAGAGTTTATGTGCAATAGAGTCAATAAACATTCTTAGTTTATCCTCAATTTGATGAAACATTTAAGGTAATGTTTTGAAGTAACATAGTTCTTGAGTTCAGAGCTGTTACACAAGAGGCAGAAAGATATAAACAGTTTAAGGGGTGAGCATGTAGATGGATTTTATTCACAGCTGTAACTGACATTATCTACATATCACTGCATTGCTTGAAAACCCAAGTCAGAACAAGACTACAGGTATTGGAGAAATATATCAGCAAAAGTCAGTCCCTCTGCCAAAGTACTTACCAAGTACATGAAGGCCAAGAGGTGAATTCAGCCATGCACCCAAACGCATGTAGGAGTGCAGTGAGGCCATGCTGGTCAGAGGCAAGAACTATTTCAGGCTTAATACCTCATGAAAGTCTACACAACATCAATTCTTCCTTGGTGATGCCACATTAATATCTTTCTTCCTTTGCTCATTGGTCAGAAACTGAGAGAACTGGTTAGAAATAGGCTATCCAGGAGGCCAAGTAGAAGAGCATTTCTAAATTGAGCAGTAATACTAAAGACTGACATCTGAAAATCAGTATCTAGAATACAAAACCTATTTTTATGCAGGAAAGATAAAATTCTCCAGATCTAAAAGTTGCTCTGCTCTTTCTTAACAGAACTGTTCAGAAAGACAATGAAGACTGCATTGCATTTGTGTTTATTGCTTCTTGGACTTCAAGTCCAGGGTCAACATAGGTCCGACATCAATGATGAACAGCAGGAAGAAAATTTATGCCATTTCACAGAAGACTCTTACCAGTCTGGAGGTGAAAACTTGGCTCATGTCAAGATAACCCCCAGCAATGCTGATTTCGCATTTAGGTTTTACAAGCAAGTCAGAGACGAGGCAAGCAACAAGAACATTTTCTTCTCTCCTTTGAGCATCTCCACTGCCTTTGCAATGCTTTCGCTGGGGGCCAGATCAAACACACTCAATGAGCTGCACAAAGGCCTTGCCTTCAACCTGACAGAGGTGGAGGAGCAGGAGATCCATGAGGGATTTAAGCATGTCCTCCAGCTGCTGAACGACCCTCACCGAGAAGTCCAGTTAAATATGGGCAATATCCTGTTCATAGATGACCAACTGAAACTGCTCCAAAAATTTTTGGATGATGTCACAAATTTTTATTATTCTGAAGCTATTTCTAGTAAGTTACAGAATTCTGCAGAGGCTGCAAAGGAAATCAATAAGTATATAGAAACAAAAACCCATGGGAAAATTGTTGATTTACTCAAGAGTGTTGATGATGAGACCATGATGGTTCTGATTAACTACATTTTCTTTAAAGGTGAGTGACAAACATACATAGGAGTTATACACATAAGCTCTGGAAGTCTTACCCATATCTAAGAAACATAAATCTTTTCACATTGTGAAGCCATGCTATCATCTAATTTTAAATAATTCTTTCTACTTTTAAGTGACATAAGGAAATATTTGAAAGACAGTTATGAAGAATCATTTTCTGTATGAGTAAAAAAAAAAAAAAAAAAGACAGAAGAAAAAAAAAGAACCCATAGAAGTACTGATCAATGTCCTATCAATTTTAAGGGGGTTCAGAGCTGAAAATATTCAGAAAGGATAAACGTGGAAACTTAGATCATTTATTGAAAGGCACAGGTGTTTGGCTGTGCAGGACATGGTAAATCATGGCTGACACTTGTACGAAAGGAATAAGCCTGGAGCCTGTACAGTGGGAGTCTGTGGAAGCTTTACAATTGTGTTAGCAGGCAAAGGCTCAGGTCTTTTTTGTGGTCTCAGCCTAAACTTTTCTTGTGTGATTTTTATTAGAACCGTTGAAATGACGTAAAGCTTCTTTCCACGGCCAGGGAACGAGCATCCTGAAACTGAGATAGGCTTGTTGTTGACTTTACAGTTCAAATACAGTGTTCTAAGCATCAACTAACGTGACATGCCTTTATTAGTCTGTTTTAAAGTTTATTCAATTCTATATTCCTTCTTTTGTCAAAAGGCTACTGGGAAAAACCTTTCAACAATTTGGTCACCAGAGACAGCGACTTCTTGTTGGATGACAAGAATTCTGTTAAGGTCAAAATGATGCATCAAAGCAAAGTCTTTAATATTCATAGGGATGAGAAGTTGTCTTGCTGGGTAGTAGAAATCCCATACAAAGGAGATGCTACTTCATTGTTTGTTCTGCCTGATGAAGGGACAATGAAGCAGGTGGAGGATACTCTGCTAAAAGAAACAGTGTCTAACTGGATTCAATCACTCAAAAAAAGGTAATCTTTTAATCTGCTTTGTTTAAATATCAAACAGGCCATAACTACTCATCCAGGCAAAATAAAGCTTAGGATGACACAATGAGTTGCTGAGCATAGCTCTGAGGAACAAACATTGCATAGTTTCTTTAACTCAGCCAAGTAATTGAGTGATTTCATACCTAAGGGGAACCTTCTCCTCAGCTCCCCCAGTCACAGCAGTGGGAGAGCTACCAGCTGTGAGGATACTGAACACAGGTACATTTCCCTCTGGAGAATTCCTTGAGTAGAAAGAATCCAGTTCAAAAGAAAATACAATTTCTTTTTCTCCAGTCTGGATGATACTTTCATAAACCAGTGCTCTGTCCCTAGCATGAGATTTATTACTGTCTTAGAAATCCAAGCCTTAGCTCCACAGGTATTTGGAATACATGTATATCTGCAGCAGCTACTGCATCAAGGGATCTTGCAATAATAAACTCACATTTTTCATTTATTTTTGAAAAGAAAAATCTACTTGGATCTTCCAAAATTCTCCATCTCTGGCTGCTATGATGTTAAGAGCCTGTTTAAGAAAATGGGTGTAACAGAGGTGTTCAGTGACCAGGCTGATCTCTCTGGAGTGTCGGAAGAAACTCGTCTGAAGGTCTCCAGAGTAAGTATGCAAACAGAGATGGTAATCAAGAGATCTGTCTGTCTTGCTTACACATGGGTTTTATGTCTGCAAATAGGCTGATCCCACTTCTGGAGTGTAGTCGTTGCTCATTGATTGTAATAAGGGAAGGAAAAGGATAGGTATTAAGTGGCTGTTGTTCCTACAGTTTAATATTAAGTTGTTTACTGTATAGAAATCCTGTAAATTCACTTGAAAGTCTCTGAAGAAGAAAACAAATCTGGAAAGGATAACTGGAATAATATCACAAAAAGCTGGAGTAAAATAATCAATGCATGACAAGAGTCATAGTTATGATACAAGTTTGCAAATAACCATTCTTATCCTATGTATACATCTTTCATTACTGCATTATCCGAGCATCTCAGAATTTATATGGCCTTGTGGGACAGGGATAGCCCCATTTTACAAACAAGAAACTGATACACAGATCAGTGATTTCCCCAGTGTCCCAGGGAATATATGCCTTGTGTCATGAGGGAAGTGATCCTTCCCCCTAGTCTGCACTTGTGAGACCTCCTCTGGACTACTGCACACCCAGTTTGGGTCTCCCTAATGCAAGGGAGATGTGGACATACTGGAGCAGAGTAAGCCCAGCGGAGGGTGAGCAGGATGGCCGTAGGGCTGGAGCATGAGGTGCATGAGGAGAGGCTGGGAGACCTGGAGTTGTTCCATCAGGAGAAGGGAAGGTGAAGGGGGGTTCTTAGTGCTGGCTACAGATACCTGTTAGGAGAGTGCAGAGAGGATGGACACAGACTCATCTTGCAGGCGCATAGTAACTGGACAAGAGACAATGCACACAAGACAGAAAATGAGAAATTCTCATCAGATATTATGTAAAAAAATTCACCATGAGGGTGATCAAAAACTAAGATGGGTTACTTAGAGAGGCTATGAAATTTCCATTCTTGGAAATACTCATCACACTGGATGAGACCCTGAGCATCCTTATCTAACGTCAGAGTTGATGCAGTGTAGGGTGGTTGGTTGCACTGGTTGACCTCTAGAGGTCCTTCCAACCTATATTATTTAATGATTTTATGACTCCTCACACTGAATAATATTTTATTACATGTGTAAACACCTGGATTACAGATATATGACAAGTGAATAGAGGAAGGGTAGCAGGACTTCATGAGAGGAAATTCCAGATGTGTTATGGACAACGAAGAAAATACACAGAGTCCTGACCAAAGACAATGAAATAAGATCACATGAATTCAGAAATATGAATTTGCTATACCTACCATAGAAGTCCCTGTGAAGTAAAGTCATACCAGTGGGCTGTGTTACAGAAAGACGCCCTATAAATCTTGTCACTATTGTGACTTTGCAGAATGAATTTTTTTGCATACACAGATGCAAATTGAAAACTTTCTTCTTCTGTTTTAAATACTAAGGACAAAATCTTAGTCTGAGAAACAACAGAACAATAAATGTTCTCTATGATGTTCAGTCTCTGCAAGCAGCCAAGTTTTATTCTACCAGAGTGTTGAAGAAGACTCCCTTTGAACTCAGAGCAAATTTTGCTTGTCTTGGAAAGACTGAACATGAGTATCTTTTTCATAACAGTTCTGTACTTTCTTTTAAGAACTACCTTCTCACAGTGTTGAAGTAAGCAAATTTGTTCCCAGCTACTTCTTACTCTTCTATACATAGATTTTAATCTTTGCTTCCCTTGCAGGCAATTCACAAGGCCACGGTGGATGTTAGTGAGAACGGCACAGAGGCTGCTGCAGTGACCGTGATAGAATTGGTACCACTGTCTGCAGAGTTTCCTCCTCCTCCTCACATTACATTCAACAGGCCCTTCCTGATGATAATTATTGACAAAACCACCCACAGCATCCTCTTCATGGGGAAAATTGTGAACCCAGCTGCCAAGGAAGACTAGGCCAAAGCACTTATACTCCCCAGTGAAAAGAAGAGGTCTTGTGCACATCCCAGGGACTTCTTTGCAAAACGGGACTAGAATTGATCCTTAATTAACAAGTAAATAAATATTACTTGAAGTCATTCCTCACTTACAAACAGACAGTTGGGGACAAGCATGAGTGTACCAGGTTTACAAAATGACCCAGGTCAATTAGGGAGCTGTGAGATCTTCAACAGACAAACATTTCCCTACCTCACCCACTCATCACTGGTGCCATGGTCCCTCATATGCAGATAAACCTTCCTGCTCCTGGCTGAGAAAATCCCTATGGCTTTCATTTCCTGCATATCAAGTCCTCAGTGCAGAAACCACAAATTTATCCCCTTCAGCTGAGAAACCATCCTTTCCCTCCGTCTCATTCCACTGTGAATACCAGGAGAAGTCTCCTTTGTCTTTGAAGTCCTCCCATGGCTCAGTGGATAAGAAGGGAAACAGAAACACAGATCTGTTAAACCTTTCCTCTCCTAGATGGTGGATGATCCTGGGTAAAGAATAATAATTTTCCTTCCTGCTTGACAGCTGCCTCCTACCAGCTCCAATCCCTTGCTCCCATCTTCATTCCTCATCTGTTGCTCCAGAGTAAGAGGCCCAACTTTTCTGGCAGGGTAAGGATTTAGTGTTCTGCGTGAACAAAAGCTGCACATCGTTGCCAAATATTTATCCTTGATGGTCTTGTGCGCGTCCAGTAAAGCCTGGGCTCCCTAGGAGAACTAGATGTATCAAAACCCACCCTCTGATTTCAGAAACTTGTGACAGCAGTCTGGGACATCATGTCTCCATTGTCCAAATACCTGCTAATCGTGTTGCTCTCCACCTGCTTCTGCAATCCCAGGCTGGTGAGTGCCTCTAAAAGCCTCCTCTCCATTAAGCTGATGTTTGGGGTGCATCAAGGTGACTCAGACACCTTCCTAAGCATTGAGTACACAGAAGCTGGTGTTACCAGCAGCATGATGTGAATGGAGAGCTGCAGTGCAGCAGATTAATTTAATTTACTGCCAGTTAGAAATAGAGTAGGATAGTAATAAACAAAGACCTAATTAAAAACACCTTCCCCCACCCCTCACGTCTTCCCAGGCTCAATTTCATTCCTAACTCCTCTACATCCTCCTCCTGAGTAGTGCAGGGGAAGGGGAAATGGGGGTATACAGGTTGCAGTCCGTTTATAATGCTTCACCTCTGCTACTCCTTCCTCCTCACAATCTTCCCTTGTTCCAGAGTGCTGTCCCTCCCACGGGTGACAGTCCTTCACGAACTGCTCCAGCATGGGTGCTTCCTACAGGATGCAGACTATCAGGAACAGACTGCTCCAGTGTGGGCTCCTCTCCATAGGGCCACAGGTCCTGCCAGGAACCCTGCTCGAGCGCGGGCTCTCCGTGGGCTGCAGCTCCCTTCAGGGCACATCCACTTGCTCTGCTGTGGGGTCCTCCACGGGCAGCAGCATGCATATCTGCTCCACTATGGGCCTGCCTCACCATGGTCTTCTCCAGGGGCTGCAAGGGAGTCTGCTCGGGCACCTGGAGTACCTCCTCCCCACCTTCTTCACTGACCTACATGTCTGCAGGGCTGAGCCTCTCACATGTGATTTTATTCCTCCCTCTCACAGCTGCCTCGCAGTGTTTTTTACCATTTCTTAAATACACTTTCCCAGAGGTGCCACCACCTCGGCTGATGGGTGCAGCTGTGTCCTGTGGTGGGTCTGTTGGAACCATCTGGAGCTGGCCGTGTCTGGGATGGGGCAGCCCCATCCTCTCCTCGCAGAGGCCACCCTGCAGCCCCCTGCTGCCAGAACCTCTGCACAGACACCCGATACACAGAAACACAATCCTAAAATAACACTAAGTTCCCTAAAAGGTAGTGATGTTTAATGGATGGGTGGAACACTTTGATCTCAGCATCAAGAACTGGTGGGCCTCCGTGCACTTTGCAAATGCAGCCTGAGATAAGTGACACCACCTCCTCCCAATGTATCCAGTCTTACCTTTACGTTCCTTCTGAGGAGGGACAGGAATCAAAACTTTATCTGGAGGGCCTGGGGCTCCTTGCGACTGCTGGGGGGCTTTGGCTTCTGGTTAGGCTGAGTCAGAAACGCTAAATGCTTCTGCTTCTGTTCCTTGGTTTGGGAAAGCCTTGATAGGTCATAGGGACAGGAGAAAACCATAGTGTGCATATTTGCATTGAGAGATAATAGGGCCTTCCATGTGGGTAAGCGCAGACCTTTTCTCAGACCAACAGGCAAAAAACCCCAACCTCTAGTCAACCTATTCACACAGACCTAAAGATTTGCTTAATACAAAAAACTTTCTCTGTAATCATCCCCTTGTCTCCAGATTTTAAACAAAGAAAACCAGCAATGCTTTAAAAATGCTCTATGGAAAATCTTATTCAGCCGTACCTGTCTAACTTATTTTCCCTCTCAAGAGAATAAAATCAATTGTTTCAGCAGTCCTTGAAGGGGCAAACCTCTGCTGCTGGAGCCCAGCCAAGGATTTCAGCTCCGCACAGGGATGCTAAACTACAAGTCTCTTTACCTGCAGTTACTAATACAGCTTGCACAGTCATTGCTCCCCTGCTTTGGGAGTGGTGAGGTTTAGGTGAGCAGTTAACTGTGCACTATTTGGGACGTCTTAGAAGGAAGGCAAGAATGAGAGTAAAGATAAAACTGTTCATACTACTTCATTTCTCCCCTCCCTCTCTGGAAAATGAAAATCAGGAACAACCCGTCTTTTTGTTTAGTTGTAAATATTAGACATCTGAAATAGAAACATTTGCAAAAATTCTTGATTATCTTCTTATCAGAACTGTGAGATTTTCTTATGGAAAATAGTGCAAGTCCACTTGGTGCCCTATGGGTTAAAAGCAGTTATTTGAGGGTGGAAAAATTATTTCAGCTGAAAGGATAGTTCCCAGCTATGCTTTTGTAACTTCCCTACAACTGCAAATAAGAACAACCACTCAAAAAAGTTTTAAAAGGCAGGCCAGTGATTTCTCAAATAAGCAGTTAAGTTCAAAGACTTTGTTGGAGATTTATATGGATTTTGGATAGGGGCTTAAAGCGTTGGAAGAGAGCAGGAGTGTTGAGCTGGTTTGCTCAGGAATTTTAGCTCCGTGGTGGAACCAGGGGGAGTATAGCAAGGACATGATGATTTAACAGAAAAAGTTAAAACTTCACAGACGTTCGGAAAGCCTGCCATAAAATCAAAGGCAATGCAGTGGCCCAGATGTAGATACCTGAAAGCTCTGGCTGAAACTGGAATTGTAGAAAGAGGAAAACATATCACCCTGGGCCAAGATAACACCACCAAACTGCAAAGCCCTCACATCTTTGGGAGCAACATGGAAAGAAGAGGGGTAGGAGAGTAAGAGCTTTCTGAGGAGGACAAGGAATCCTTGGCCACAGTTCAACATCCTGATGCTCCTCACACTTAAAACATACTGACCCAAGGGAATGAAAACTTGGAGCCAGAACATGGAATGGACTGACAATGTGCTGTGCCTCTGTGTTATCAGGGGATAACCAGCCTCCCCTCATCCTCCACCAGCACAGTACCTGCAGGTAATTAGCCTAAAAACAAGGATATGGATTTTGATCCTTGTTAACCGCAACAGTAGCATCTCTCCCTACCATACAGGAATATTGGGCGTGCAGGATCTGTAAGCACAATGAGGGGTAAAACTAGGCTGCGTTAACTTTACGATGGTTTACCTCCATTTTGCATTGATTTTAACAGACAGGACTCTGTGCCTTCATTAATCACCTTTGTTTGCTACTTTTGGTGTCAAGGCCCTGTCTGAGAAAACAGGCTTTACTGAGAAAACAGGCGTTACTGAGGTGCTCAAAGACAGAAATGCTGTTTCTGGAGTCACAGGGAGCCTGACCTGGTACAACTTACAGTCAGCCATAAGTGGGGATGAACATTAACTGAGCAGTGGTTATATTTTGTATTTTGAAACAGTCTGACCTGTCATCCAGCAAAATTAAGGTTTATGAGCCGCAACAGGGAATGTTGCAGGCGACAGACTGGCAGATGTGAAAAGTAATATATTACACTTCAAAGTTAATGTGATCTCTCTTGATTTCTTTGAAATGCACCTATTAAAATAATAACCATAAGTATCCACCAAATCAGAAAGGGTCAGAAAAAAAAACATTATTTGCTTTGTAACAAAGGGGCACCATCAGGTTTTTAGTCTTTTAAAACTGTAACTGTCACTAACTCTGTTAATGTTTTTCATGAAACTTGTTAGTCCTCATTTGTAAATCTGTGAGTCTCTAGGAAAGTACATCACATTTACATAAAAATTTCACATGTCTACATGCTGTGTGGAAATCATACTGCAGGCAGGATTGATTTTAACATTTAAATATGGCACTGAAAAAGGAAACAGAAATCCATAACTTCTGTCTAATTTAGAAATGCAGCCATTCTTTCCATACCTCTGCAGGGTCTGTTATATTCACAGGACACACAGTGCCTTTTGCACTGCTCTTTGTTCAACTCTCCTTCAAGAACCAAGTGCCCAAATCTGAGCACTATCTATCCTGTTCTGTGAGGGATGGTCTGCAACCCTGGACATTCACCTTAAGACCTTAAAAAATCAATAGTTAAAGTGTTGTGACTGTTCAGAAAGTGTACAAGCTGTCTCTGCTGAAGCAGTTCACATGGAACAAACATGTCCATCCTCAAAATAGCAGATGACATTAGACCAAGCTTGAGCTGCTGATTCCCCAAATGTCCCTGCTCCTCCACCTACAGCCCTGCTGAGGCCCAGATGTGCACATGGATGGGAAAGTGAGAAAGCAGAATCAGGACTCATTCTCCCTGGCAAGATCAATTTTGAACAATTTAATTTCCTATCTTGCAGGCTGCTTGGTGTAAGGATTTTTGGTAGTCCGTAAGGGTTGTAGGTGGGGGGTGAGTTGTGTGAAAGTCCTCTTGTAACTTTTAAATTAGTTGGATGATATCAACAATTCTAAACTAAAATAAAAGGTAACTTAAATAAAAACTTTGAATGCCAGTCACTTTCCCAACTAGGTCCATATCTCTTCAATTCCCTGTGCTACTAGAAGAGGAAAGTAAATTAGATATAAGCTAAACACGAGCCAGCTCTCTGGCTCAGTCATTGAACCACATGTTGGAAGGGTTGACGGGAAGAATTCTCAGTTGCACCACGGAAACAGAGGGTTTATTCCTTTCTATGTTTCTAAAAACAAAACAGTTTGATCTGGAACTGATCTGAAACACATGCAAGGGCCTCAGTGTAACAACAGAAACAACTTAGAAAAACAATTTAGAAAACTAGCTTTCCTAAAACTGCAGATTTAAAAAAAAAATCGGTTTCCACCCATTTCACATTTGCCTTTCACCAGGAATATTATTAGCTAATAAAACTTTCAGAGCACCAGTAATTATGGGTACTGCTTGGTGAATCCAGCCATCTGGTTGCAGGGTAGATATACCATTGAAGAAATAAGATATCTGTGGTCAAAACAAATTAAGTAACTATCTAAACAAAAAATCATTGGATATTTCCTCATGATGTCTCTTTTGCTTCTTTTAGCTTCATTTTCACTGTTTCTCAAAAGCCCCATCAACAAAGAATTTCATTATAAAATGACTCAGGATCATGTCTGTTTTTTCCTGATGGCAAAATATCAGTTAAAGCCCAAATGAGGACCAAACTGAGTAAAAATTATAATAAGCCTCGTGAGCACTGAGTGGCTGCCTGCCTGGGTGGTGAAATCCCATAGACACAGTAAACCTCGTATTTATTTTACAGAAATGAAAATGAAAGAGGCATAAAAGGCCCATTGGAATGAAATGCTATATAAACACAGAAAAAATTCATTGGAGTACAAATTTTTATCAGTTGCTATGTTTACATACACTTGAGGACAGAGCAGGCCAGAAACCTATGCCTTGACAATACAAGTGTAGTCTGGTCTCCTACTTTTCGTGCAATTCTAAGTGGACAATGCAGTTCTTACCGTCCTTGGAAAAAGTCCTTTTGTCTCTAGAGGTGTACTCTGCAAGGGAGAAGTGCTCCTTCCCTAGTTTTACTCAGAGTTGGTGGCATTTATGTGCTGGAGGCTTTTTCTTCCCATGATATTCCTCTCCATGGTCTGCAACATCAAGGTTTGCAATTCCCCCACAGGTGATAACTTCAGCATCTTGCACAGCTGCTGGGAAGGGGCAGAGTTAATCGTTCCTTTAGCATTTACCCCAGAGCAGTCACGTTGAAGGATCCATCATACCCCAACTAAAATAAGACCATTTCCCTCTCTTCATACTAGATCAGGGCCTGCTAACTCCTACTCCAGTATGGAAAACTATAAATCCTCCTACTTAGCTCCTTCAACACAATAAGGAGTAGTCTATTGGTGAAACAGTAGTATTTCACCATATTTGGGGGTTCTATGTTCAAGGGAGAATTTTAAGGAGTAATTAGAGATTGTCTTAAAGTAGGTTTGTGGATCAGTGGACAGGGAGTGAAAAATAAAGTAATTGTCAGTAGAAATATGATTTGTCATAAAGGGTGAATCAAATGGGAGTTGACCTCTTTATACTGAAAGGAAGGCAACAGAAAGGTGCGGAGAGTTTGCAAAGAGCTTGGAAACGAAAGAGAATCAATTACCAATGCAGTAATAACTAAGAAAACCCAGTGAAATCTTCAAAGGGTCAAAGCTATGGGTCTGAGTGGGGCAAATATGGGTTTTTGTGAAGCCCAGAGAAAAGAAATGTGTACCCTTCGTGTTCTGTTGATTTACCCATTTCCACAACACCCTGACTGCTGGCTCCAAGTAGCAATGCCATCTCAGGCTCCAGCTGGATTAACACAGGTGCACAGAGGGTATCAAGCCAGCCAGCTCATTAACATGGTGGCCAGACTTGGAAACTACAAAGACTGTGACAGGGTAGGCAATAACCCAAGCACGATTGAGGTCATCCTTTTTATTACAGCTGAATTCACAATTATTCATGCACATGGACACCCAGATTTCCCAGTCACATATTGCGCTCACTGTAAATAACATCTCTATATTCTCCTAACTGAGTATCTGATATAGAGTTCTTTACAACAGCCTGTGCTTTTAACCAGTACCATCCTGACTAACAGGTAACATGCCTGCTCCTCTGGGCTGGTCTTCCCAGACTGGGATCCAAGAGTTTTTACCAAACCTTGCACATTGTTTTACTTTCTGTGAACTCTGGGCTGTTTCCTTGAACTCTTCATCATGCTGAGTCCTGTATGACATAGAGATCAAAATTCTTAGGGATGTTTTAGAGAGGGCACAGTCAGACTAAGTAACTCTAGCAATATTCAGGGTACTAAACATCTTCAGTTGTCAATTTGCCACTTAAAGGCTTCCTACTTAGCCTTAACCGAAGGACATCTCATCATGACACCATGAACTTTGGTCTAAAGGCTTAATTAATCTTAAAGCTGTAAACTAGGAAAAGTTGTTCAAACACTCAGATAGGAAAGAAACTACAATAGGCACAATTTGATATTTGTGATCAGCTTAGTGTCTGTTCTTAAGTTTATTCAAAGAATCACATAAAATATAGTTGGCTTCTATTTCAACTAATTATGATTTCAATTAATCTTAAAATTTCTCTAGATCTTAAAATGTAACCATTTGAGAGGTAAACCATTTTACGTTATTCAACTGAAATATTATCTCTTTCTAGCAACCAGACACGGGAAAGAGAATAAAATTGACACTTAGCTTCAAAGGAAGAGGTTGATTTTTCAAGCATGAGATGCAATACAGAAAATATGTCTCAGGAAGAAATGTTGCATGTCACACGCAACTAGCACTATAATTTGTCAGGATTTCCAGGATTTATGAAGAAAAGAGCTTTAATAGATATGTCTGAATTTGGACCCATGCTACTGTTGGCTTTCATCTGAAGACTTTGATTCAGAAAAGCAGGAGAAGGAAAGCGTTTGTTACAGCCTACCAGCCTCTTTCCAATAAGCTGTGTGAAAATCCCGTTGCCCTTTATTTCTGGCATGAACCTTAGAAGATGTCAAGAAACAGTGGAGCCACTGGGACCCAGGAGTGCTCAGTAAATCTTGGTTTTGATCTCTTGTGCTGGCATGGATCAGGTATTTATCTGTGTCCAGAAGAGCAATGTTGTCACTGCTTGCTCTACAACTACTGTAATAACTTTATTTGCTCTGTTTAATGTATAACAGTGTGCTCACTGTTTAAGCCTGTTCAAACAATATTAAAACAGTGCAAAAATCAGTCAGGGTCAGATGAATTTGATGGGGTCCTTCTGAAAGCGCTGTGGCTACTGTTAGATTTTAGTAGCTAGGGACATTAAACTCACATTAACTATCTTCATCATAGATTAATGCATTTGGTAGATTAATTAATTCATGCACAGCTGATGCAGCTCACGATGGCAATGACAATCTACCCTGTACAAAGAATCTCTTCATTAGCCAGTAAAGGTGGATGAGGTTTTCACCACTGTGAAATTGATTTTTGAATTAAACTTTTAAAGAAAGAGCAATGGGGCAAACATGGATCACTGAGTAGAAACTGTAGAATGCTGCAGGATTTTTAGGAAGGACTAGTTCTCAAAATTAGTAGATAACTAGGGTATCTGTTTCTTTGGTACGGAGATGACGGCTCCCTGTACTTCAACACATAGAGCCTGTCAGAGCATAGACCTTGTAACAAGGAATAGATCCAGGGGGTCTCCTAGCAAAAAACCTGCAGAGAGAATCAGGAAACTCAAAAGCAAATCTGCAACTTCTTATGAATGGACCCCAAAGCAGTCATCCTACCTCTGGTTGTTGGTGGGGTCAGGAAGGAGAGATCTGTGTGGCATGAAAGGATTGGTGTCAATATGCAGAATGAAGATCAGGGTCTTTTCTGTACAGGTGGTTGACAGTTGGGGAGGGACTGAGGGGGAAGAAGGAGGATAGGGTAAACAGACCAAAAAGAAGATAATAAAGAAGTGGTGATGAAAGCGTGTTGAGGATGACAACGTGAGGCAAGAGCAGGACTTGACCATTTGTAAAATACACAGGCAGATTCTCATATCTGATGTTGCTTACATTGTCTGGAGAAGTGAATGGTCCCAGAAGAAAGTGAGTACAGTCCTTTTTCTGGGTGTGCTGCTGACCAGGCCCTGTGCTGCAGCCCCATGTCAGCCCCTCTCTGACCACCACAGCAAACAGAAAGAGCAAGTTCCTCAGGTGAAGGTGGGGCCAGCGTGAAAACCTGACACATCTCAAGTAGCCCCCAGGAACACAGACTTTGCCTTACGTTCTAAAGCAGGCCAGAGCAGAAGCAAGTAACAAGGTCGTTATCCTCTCTCTTCTGAGGATCTCCATGGTCCTTGCAATACTCTCCTGGGGACCAAAATGGCCACAATGAGTCAGCTACACAAAGGTTGGAACAACAAGGCCTCCATGAGGGTTTTCAGTGTTTCCTCCAGCTACTGAACGACTGTGACAGCAATAGACGACTAAGCATCACTGCTCCACAAGCTTCTGGCTGATGACCAGAGGCTGCATGATGCTAACGTTATTTCTAGAAACTTCCAGAAAATGTCTGAGGCTGAAAATCAAATCTGTGATTACCTAGGAATTTAAAAAAGGGAAAAATTGTCAAAAAGAATTGAGATGGAAACACTTAAGGGAAAGAGATGCTTTGCCACCTCTCAGAGCATGTAACCCTTCCCAGGAAGACCATCTGACACTGCAGGGACAGCACAGGAAAGGGAGGAGAGAGTTTCACTCCTTTCTGCTGCCACAGTCAGGCTTTCACCCACTGCCTACCTGCCTAAACACACACACAGATGCACACATTGTCGTTCTTAATACTTCCACCTTTTTACATTTTTATTGTATTCAGACCCACCAGCCAAATCCATCTTCCTTCTGACCACATCTCGCAGCTCCCTTCTTACGTCTAGCTCAGAAGTATCCACCCTGAAGCCCTATCCTCTTCAGGATCGAAAAGGAAAGCAGATTAGCAATACCTGTATTTTTCTGGAAGAATTTTGCATATATACATTCCCTTTCCACTCTCTCGATTTCTTTCTTCATATATCATCTGAATTTGGGATCACTAGATCGGAGAAAAATTGAGAACATACGGCATGCTTGACTGTATATATACTCATGATACATACAGGACACTGCCGAGACAAAAGTCTCAAAGAGATTCTGTGATTGTTCATGGGTACAATGCTGGTAGCTACTTCCTTTACTGTTGTTAACTGATGTATCTGTAAGTAGCTTTCCACTTTGAGTGACTCCACATAACACCTCTACTGCAGTAATATTTACCTGCTATTAGACCCAGAGTCCTTCACACCAAGATGATCATCTTTGCCTAAAGCAGCTCCGATTCCCAATACCTGTGCAATGGTGTGCTGACCAGTCAAAACATGCATGGAAGATCCAGGTAACTCATCTGAAAATATTAAGGAACAGAGAGAAAATAGGAAAGAATAGAGAGAGCCTTCACCAGCATCACAACATGCTGGAACAAACGTGGAAATTCCTGCTGGAGTTCAAGGTGAAAAGGTTGACTTTGTAGTATCCTCAATACTTGTAAAAGGTACTAGGATGTCACACAACAATTATTCCTTACATCTTGAGCTTCTGGCAGGGGATAGAGTCAGGGTGAACAAACAACACCTGCAGGAAGAAAAGGGTTTTGTAACGGAGGCAGCCCTGTGACCCTGAGACAGTGCAATGTGTCCACCCTGGGATGGCTGGAAGTGAGTCCAAGAATTATGAAAATCCTCAAGGAAACAAGCTCAGTCACCAGAAGCAGGACTCAGCTGCTGCTGAAGTGAGTGTGCGTGGGATGGGAGCCTTCCCCCTTGGAGGCAGGTTGGTGCCTGTTCATAATCCTCCACACCCTTCTCTAATCCCCACTGGTCTCCTCCCCAGATCTGCCCCCAAATGAATGAAACACTCTGTCAGAATGGTGCTACCAACCGGCTTCAGACTTGCCCTTTGAATTAAAAACATTGTCAGAAAACCACTTTTCATTTTCTCAGTTAATGAGCTGAAAGGTTCTCCAAGTGATCAGCATATTTTGTCTCACTCCAACTGAAAAGCTGCACATTACCGAGCTGGAGGAGGTATTATAAGTCAGACAAAATTTGAAACAAGCTTTTAAAAATACTTTTCCAGTTCAGAAACTGTCAAAACTAAATGCTTTAATTTTTCATCTAAAAAATATCTGGGGAGAAACTATTCAGTAGAATCAGCAAAAGCTTCAGGAGTTGCTCTTGGCAACCCGATACAACATGTTTGGATGGAGTTTTGACAGGATGACTTCACCCTGTCAGAGGCTCTTCCCTCTTCACCACGCAGCTGACCTTCCTCTAAGTACAAAGTCCCTTGGCATTTGTGAAAAAAGAAACACAGGCAATATCTATATTATTTGCTGTTCCTCAGGAATGATTATCTGTCTCTGGTCTGGCTGAAGTTTATGATATAGTCTGGGTTTATAGCACGGTTCAACAGCTGAAGGAATATGAAGAACAGGACAAAAGAGCTCTGCTGCTCTGACCTTCTCACTGTGCATTGGAAATAATTGACTGGAGCAGGAATAAATTTCACCAACAAATGGCCAAGTTTAGAAACAGCTACTGAGCACCAGATCTTCCACAAACTGAAACCTTCAGGGGCCCAAAGAGACTGCTGGTAGTGATGCCCAGCTGTTCCTTTTAGCTTGCCATCTCCAGTCACCTGGCCACCATTTCCCAACATCTGGATGAGTTTTTGAGAATACATAAAGAAAGGTAGAAAGTATAAAACCAGGAGGCCAAATAAAACCACATACGTCTTCTCAATATAAGCATATGGAGTTCGAAAGGACAAGTGCAAGGTCTTGAACCTGGAAAAACATAATCCAGGATTGCAGCAGAGACTGGGAACTACCCGGCTGGGGAGCAGCTCTGTGGAAAGGGACCCGGGTGTCCTGGTGGACAGCAAGCTCAATAGGAGCAAACAGTGTGCTGCAGCAGCAAAGAAAGCCAACAGGATGCTGGGCTGCAACCTCATGGTCATCACCAGCAGACATAAAGAAGTCATTATCCCACACTACTCAGAGCTTGTCAGGCCACAGCTGGAATACTGTGTTCAGTTTTGGTCCCCACTATACAAAAAAGATGTGGACGGGCTGGAGGGGGTCAAGAGGAGGGCCACACAAGTGATTAAAGTACTGGGAAGCCTACCCTGTGAGAAAAGGCTGAGAGAATTGGGTTTGTTCAGACTTGAGAAGAGAAGGCTTAGGGGAGACCTTATCACCATCTTCCAGTATTTAAAAGGTGGCTACAGAGAAGATGAAGACTCCCTTCTTATAATAAATCATATGGAAAAGATGAGAAGTAAAGAGTACAAGTTACTTCTGGGGAGATTCTGACTGCACACAAGGAAAACTTTTCACAATGAGAACAATCAGCCACCAGATTTATCTCCCCAGGGAAGTGGTAGATTCCCCAACATTGAGCACTTTTAAGATTCAGCTGGAGAGTGTGCTGGGCCACCTTGTCTGGATTGGGCTTTTACCAAGAAGGGTTATACCAGATGATCCCTGAGGTCCTTTCCAACCTGGTATTCTATGATTCTATGATTGTTATTTATGTTTTCAGTAAATGTTCATATTGAATAATTTTCATACTAAATTTCACTAAAACTATTCACACTTCTTTCAGACTGAACCTTGCTATTTTTCTGCCCATTCTCTCCCATGTGTACTTCCCCACTTTTCTGTGGGTTTAACAGATCACCACAGCATATTTTAAGCTTGAAGTTGAGGGTAAGGGACTAATAACTTTCACTGCACAGCATTTCCAGAGACAATGAGCAATTATGTAGTGTGTGTAAACTGATGCTGGTTTAAACATGTCATAAATACAAGGAAGTGAAACTAAACTTTTGCCAAAATCTTCACTTGGTTACCCTAATTACGCATACAAGTGCCAGATATTGTCACCAGTGTCCTTATAAATGCAAACAACAACTTTTAGTGATTGTAACTAAAGACTTTGTCTACATTCATGCAAAGTATTCTAGAATATTTCAAACAATATAGTCTCTTAAATGCTTTAATATTTATTGTAGGTTTCTTCTTCTGAGAAGTGGCCAGTGTTTGTGTAGCCCAAGATTATCTGATTGGCATGAGCGAATGGACCTGCTCAGGAAGATGAATGGGACCAAAGTGTTCATCAAAACAGCCCACGGTTGTTGGGAATTACTGGGAAGTGAAACTGCTCTTCCAAGCAGGTGAGCAATGCCTGGACATACCTCTGTGTATGTCCCATACCTACTTTAGGAAAGATCTGCCTACCTACAAGACATTTCATCAGCCCAGACCCAGGCAATTCCTTCTTGTTTTGATGAAAATTAAGTTAATAATGCATCATTCCTAGCTAAGAACCTTCATACTGTCTCTGTGCCTGCTTGGTGTGAGTATCACCACCGGCTCCCACCCCAGCCCTAAACTCAGATCAAGATAATTTCTGCCCTGCTCTGCACATGCAATCTACAGCACCAACTCATGGGTTACTTGGATTAGACCAAGGACAGACAGTGGTCTGCCAGAATGCAATTTGTTTTATTTTGGGGTTTTTTGGTTTTTTTTTTTTTTTTTTTTTTGTTTTGTTTTGTTTTTTTTTAATTTAAGATGAGAGTGAACCGCTATACCTACGTTATCCATCTGTTGGGTCAGATGTACAGGACAGGCCTGCCATTATACTTGGAGTTATCTATGCTGCGTGGTCTTTACACAACAGTATTGGGAGATATTTTCCTGTGCCAAGAGTGCAAGAACAGTCCTGTTCGCTCTGCGAAAAACATCCATGATTTTTCTGTTCCAGGACAACGGTCTTAAAAACAGCTCATATCTACAGGTACTTCTTCTTATCTAAACCCACATCTCACATTGAAAAAGTGAGAATTACTTCTCATTGCAAGCTGTTCCTAAGGCTGTCATCTCTCCACATCAGAGAGATGACAATTGCTGCAGGAGATCCTCACATACATGAAGGAGCAGGATCAGTTCTCCCTTTGGTACAGCTGACCATCCTCTGCCTCCCTCTGTTGATAGACCAACCAGCAGCACTGGCTATATGCGGGAAACAATAAATCCTTCAGAAAACTCTATGGTCGTCAATACATACTGTTTACTTTTGATACATTGATTACAGGAGGTCAGTAAAACATGGTCACTTCAACAACAGAAGATGGCCATTAAGGTGTATTTCCACAGTGGTTAATCTGTTACTAATTAAAAGCCTTCAGTCTGGGGGGTTAACACTGCCAGCATTGATTAGAATGAGTTCTACATAAACAGACATGACTTTGTCTTTATGCTTGTGTGTAATTCTTACTCAAGCGGTAGTTTGTGAAAGTGGAGAGAAAAAGCATACATGTGGGGATCACCCTTACGCACATCTCCATCCATTTACAGTATTCCCCAACTCCCCACCTGAGTTACAGACACCCCATAGACCATCTGATCTCCCCACATCCCTCCCAGAACCTGCAAAGGAGCAGAGAAGACTGTATGCTTCTAAGTGAAAACAAGTCAACCTTAAGACAAAAAAAAAAAAAAAAAAAAAAAAAAAAAGCAACAAATTTTCAGAGCATTGGAAAAGGATAAAAAAGAGTTTTTCTTTAAAACAAAACAAAACAAAACAAAATTAAAAAAAAGCAGGAAAGAAGAGTTAGGGAATTATAGGCCACTCAGTCCAACTCCAGTTCGTGGAAAAATGTTGAAAATATTATTAAAATATCTTGAAAATAACAAGATGATAAATAGCGAGGAAAAAAAAAAAAAAAAAACAAAAAAAAAAACAGGATGACAAAACGAAAATGGTTTTGTCAAAAACAAACCACATCAAACCAACCTAATCCCCTCCAATGGCAGAGCAACAAGCCTTGTCATTAGGAAATAGCTGAGCTAAAGTACAGCTTAGCTAAGCAATAGCTAGGTTATATTTAGGCTTAGTAAGGCGTTATTGTCTTACATGACATATTCTTACATAAGGTACAGAAATATGCAGTACAAGATTGGTGCAAGTTTGGAAACAATTTTCAAAGGGGTTTTTGTGATCCAGCTTTATGGAGAACTTGGGCTTTCTCAGGGGTGTGCTCTGGGCATGGGCTGATTCAGTATTTTCATTATCACTGGTATAAAGACACCAGGTGTAACAGGAGGGGGAGGAAGAGTGCAGCCCAGGGGCAGGATGTGACAGCCAAGCACGAGAACAGGGGGATTCAGTTTTGCCTCTGGAGAAAAATAACATCATATCAGTGCCAGCAGAGCAGGACTCCAGCAGTCCTGACTCTGGCCAGAAAAACACAGCACAACCACCTCCATCCTGGCATTTCCCAACTGTAGGAGCTTGCAGTTAATGTGTCCTGCCAAGGCGTCTGGCATGTGACAGCCCATCCAAGAGCCCCAGGTTTTATCACCTGCAGTATCCCATATTACCAGTTTCTGAGGTGTCTAAGTACATGATAATCGCTACAAATGGTAGATGGGACAAAAAATGAGATTCTGGGAGAAGATGATACAAATGCTGGAGCAATCCCCCCAACGCGCAGGTGACAGTAGACTTATGGGGTTTAAAATCAAGCTAAATAATAAGCTAGTTTTCAGTCTGCTAGGTATTTCTGTAAGTGGCCAGTCTCCAATTTCCTAGCCATTTCAGTGAGATTTAAAGGCCTCCTGGCAGAGGTGATGTGCTTTTTAAGGAGGGATGTGAAAGTTTATACCCCCCTGGGCAGCTTCCAGGGTTTAATCTTTTATCGATGATCTGTCTCCCAGCGCAGGGCAAGAGGTGTCCAGACATTTTAAACCTGCAGAAACCTAGGACTTTTCTCTGGTGAAAGAACCAATTGTTATAAAAATAAAGATCTAACACTGAGTATGTTCAGACCACATAATTTTAGAACACAAGAAGCAACAGGTTCATTGAATCTTCCTATTCCCTATGGTTCTCCAGAGAAAACAATTGCAAACAGACACAGAGAGGAATGAAGTTTGCCCAGATAAAAGGTAGAGAACTGTCAACATTTGTTCTCAGGCCCACTCATATGTTGTTTATTCATGGCACAAGAAAGCAGATCATCAGTCTACTCAGATAATAAAAAACGTAGATGTACAAAACGAATTAGCATGCATTTGAACATTTTCCAAATTCCGTTCTTCTGTTCTATCATATTTTGTCAATAATCAGAGGCAGCTCTCCACACCAGTTCATCTTTGGAGGTGTTTTATCTTTTCTGGAGCTTAGACAGCAAAGAATCAGACCTATTAGGACACCTGCATTCATGCTCCTTGCTTCTCTAAGGAAGCAAGCGGAGTTAAATCTCAACTGCTTGAACAGCCCCCTAAGGAAACGTGGAGATACGTGAAGGAAAATGACAGTATCAAGCGCTTCTTTGGCAGCAACTTAACACTAATTTTGAAATAGCCTGTTTAAGTTTGCCTGTTCCAAGGTTCACCATTTCCTTTCTCCCCTCCCACACAGGCTTTTAAAAGCCTATCATTAGCAGGTCTTAATTACAGGCACATCCAGAGAAATCAAGGCAGCTACATGGATCCCTACCGAGATCACCATCGGTGCTGGAAACTTTCAAAGTCTCTGAGTCAAGAAGCACAGTCCGACGCAGTGCTGCAAGCCTGAGCCCGGGCGGCATCACGGAGGGGTACGTGCCACCCGCCACGGCTGCGGCGAGCACGGCAGATGGTCTGCCAGATTTGTTTGTTCCAACGTGCGTATTGTGCGCTGCGCCCTGGCAGGCTGCCTGCTTGCCTCGTGCTGGCTCCGCTGGGGCGTGCCAGAGGATGGGGGAGATGACACCTTCCCAGGGACCTGAGCCTTCCGGGAAAAGCCTCTGGAGTCGTGGGGTGAGAAGCAGAGGGGGGTTTCTCTGCAAGGTCAGGTGCAAACCTGCAGCGCGAGTGGAGACGGGTATTCCTGAAAGCATGGTTTCACGGTCGTATTTATTAGAAAAGTAGAATAATTTAGGTTGGAAGGTACCTCTGGAGGTCATCCAATCCCACCACCTGCTCACAGCATCACCAGCCTGGAATCTAGCTCAGGTTGCTCAGGGCCATGTCCAGCCAGATTTTGGATGCCTGCAAGGATAGCAATTTCACAGCATCACATGGTGACCTGCCCTTGTGTTTCACCTCCCTGTGAGCTTTACTTTCCTTATATCCCATTTGCACTTACCTTGCTGCAGCTTGTGCACTACTGCTGTGCACCTCTGGCTCCATCTTCTCTTTAGTGTAGCCCATTACGCAGGGGAGGACAGCAGGTACAGCCTCCCCTTTTGACTCCTCTTTTCCAGGCTGAACAAACCCAGGTCTCCCAGCCTCTCCCTGCTTGGCCTGGGGTCCAGCCCCCTGACCATCCTGGAGAGATGGCAGGGATGCAGGACGATAAGACGCCTCTGACAGCAGCATCCTGCACTTCGGTCAGGTTAAAGCAACTGTGAAACCACAGCCTGAGAAGAGGAGGAAGCGGAGTAAAAGCCAAATTTTGAAAGTAATGGAAAGTAAGAGTCTCTTTGGAACCCAGAATGTCCTTACTACTTTGCAGAAACTGATGCTAGAGTGAAAGCAAGGGTCAGGACTCACTGCAGCGGCTCAGGGGACAGTGCTAATGTGCGCATTCCCTTTTGGGGGCTGGAATTAACATCTGAGCAAGACACTCCCCCTTGGAGTGAGCCCGGACCTACTATGTGGGGCTGGCAGGGGACGAAACCAGTGTACAGCATGAAAACAAGGAAGAAACAACCATGTCTTTGCTTGGAAGGGCTGGAGCAGACACTTGACACAGTTGTACCTGGTCTGTATTGGCACAGTGGGTTGCTTGTTCCAGCAGGTCACTGCTGAACTGTTCACGTAACCAGGAGTGCATTTCCCCCTGAAACACGGTGAGAAACAGAGCCCCACAAATTAAACACAGCCTGGCAGCAGAGAGAAAGAGACAGCCTCCACCAGCTCCACGCTGATGTTTAATCTCAGCACTATTGCAGGAGGGACTCGTGGTCTCTGCTCTCCAGAGGGCATCATCAGAACAACAACAACTTACCCTACTTTAAAATGTCTTTCAGTGTAATTAGTGAAATATTTTAAAAAGATTAAAGTGTTACTCTGCCAGAGGAGTAAGCGTACAGTTCTTCTAATTTAAATAATTAATTCATTTTGGACTACTGTGTCCAAGGGAATTAATGCTGGATGACGCTTGTTAATGTTGCCAATTTACTGAAAATGAAATAGTATTATTAAGATCTTGCAACAGTAAAAATAAAAATAATTTTAAAAACCCAAAGTAACTGGGTGTTCAAAGTAATAAGACACCTAATGTTCCATATCAAGAGGAGCAAATGGAAGGATCCCTAACAGCACTGTTACTAACGAGCTGTCTTCCAAAGTATCAGAGAAGTGTATACCTAAGCAAAATGACTGCACAAAAAGAGAGCTACAGGTACATATGCAACATATTCTGCTATTAAATATTGAAACAGATTCTCTGAAAACTTCAGGGCAATTTACACGATTGGACAAAACTGTTGTATATATGAGGGAAAAGCAATTGGGTATCACATTGCAAATAACATTTGAGATTGATATGGATTAGGTTTTATTTTGTTCATTTTCCCTTTTGCACTCCCATAGAAATGGCAACAGATAAAGGGTGCTTTCGATTGCAAAATTAAACTGTTCTTACACAAAGTTACATTAATTCAATTGTTTTTTTCTTAATTTTTCTCAGTAATTTTACTCATAGCTGCACTTTTTTTCTTTAATTGTGTTCTCATTTGTTCTTTGGTGCACGTATTATTCATCTTCAGTCTGCACATGTTCCAGGTAAGGCTTTGTAACTTCAACAGCTGTTTTAATTTGTTACTTTAAAGAGAAACAGCCTGCATGTGCCCAGCTGCTGTTTTACCAGCTGGTAAGCAATTCAAACATATGTCCTAGCAGCCTGGAACAAAACTCATACCAAACTGCTCTGCTTACCTTTGCACAGGTGAAAGGCACCTACAGAGGAAAAAGAGAGAAGCCAGGAAAGAAAGAATTTGCAGCAGCTCTGATAGCCCTGCATGCATGGAACCCTCCACGCTGCACCTACCTGTAGTTTCACATGTGCAAGGATACATGCTGGAAAACAGAAGAAAATAAATGCTTCCATTTGCTCCTAACCTCGGAGGAATGGCCCAGAGTAAAAGCCCACCAAAACTGTTATCCTGTTATTGCAAAGCTTTTCTTTCTGAAAGATTGATTGAAAGATTCTTCCCTTAAAATACGCTACAAGACAATTTCACTAAAAGAAAGACATCGAGGTGCTGGGACGTACCCAGAGAAGAGCAACAAAGCTGGTGAAAGGTCTAGAGCACAAGTCTTATGAGGAGCAGCTGAGGGAACTGGGGTTGCTTATCCTGGAGAAAAGGAGCCTGAGGGGAGACCTTATCGCTCTCTACAACCACCTGCAAGGAGGTTGTAACGAGGGGGGTGTCAGTCTCCTCTCCTTGTCCAAGCCATAGGACAAGAGGAAGTGGCCTCAAGTTGCACCAGGGGAGGTTTGGGTTGGATATTAGGAAAAACTTCCTCATGGTTATTGAGCGCTGGAACAGGCTGCCCAGGGAAGTGCTTGAGTTGCCATCCCTGGAGGCATTCAAAGGCCGCTTAGACATGGCACTTAGGGACAGGGCTTAGTGGTGGACTTGTTTAGTGTTAGGTTAACGGTTGGGCTCGATGATCTGAAGTGTCTTCTCCGTTGTAAATGATTCTATGATGTACAGCACCTTTTCGCCTGCAATCCCCCACCTCCCAAGGGGATGCTCCTCCTGAGTGGCAGGTGTTCAGCTGGGCACTGACCTGTGAGCTTTTTCCAGTCCCTCAGTTATACCCACGTTAGCACAGCCCCTGAGGTTGCCCCTCCACGGATGCTGCAGGAGCAAAGCCTCCTGCGTGGAATTTGGCCTTAACGGGGGATCATGTAAAACACAGATGGCCTGGCCACGCGGTGCCACCTCTACATGAAAGCACGCTGTGGTGTAACAGCCCGATACTTTTTTTGCCTGCATTTCAGCAGTGCCTTCACCTGGTGCCAGCCCACACTCATGGAGCAGAGGGCAATATTTTGGCCTTAAATCCATTGCTGCATGGAGCACTGGGTGACACCAATCTGGCTGGGGTGTGCCAGGTACCGTGGGCTCCTGAACGCCCATCTCTGCCATCATGTCACCATCCCTATAGCAACTCTTAGCCACTACAAACATCAGTACCACAGCTTTAATTTTAAGTTTACTAGTGATGTCCCCAGAAATTGGCCCTTCTTTATGGCAATGCGGGTAATTATGAAATAGTGGATCATTTAAAACAAATATGCCAAATAAAAACTCTTAGAATTCTGGTGTAGAGGAAGCAAAATATCTCTGTGCAAAATACTAAGATGAGACCTGGCTGCAGCATGCATCTAGCTGTATTTTCCTTAGGCTCTTCTCTAGTACTATGTACGTTTTTAATTTATTAATTTCAGTACTTCTACTGTATGAATTCATGAAGTTTACAAGAGTTAATGACGCATGTGAAGTATGTGCTAGACTGAGGGGCTGGATTCCCAGCAGGAAGATCTGCAGAAATTCAGGAGGACTCTTAAAACAGTTGTAAGCAAGGGCAGGGTTTGGCCATGCATGTACAGCAAAAATCAGGTGCCTCCCCCAAAAAATTGTCTTCACTGTTTACTCTGCACCATTCCAAAAGTAATAACACTTGTCTGCTCTAGTTAATGTTTTCTAGAGGACACTTTTCTTTCATAATGCTATTTAACAGTATAAATAAGAGAGGTACCTGCAGGGTAGTCCTAGTGAAGACAGCAGGGTCCTTGGAAGCTGCCGTAAGTAGTGATTTTTTTGGTTTCCTATAGAGACTTCAAAAGTGTATCCTCTTGTTGCATGCAATTGATTTTAAATCTTTCCTAGGGTTGTATCTTACGTCGAAATCTGTCTTAGTAATTGTTCCAGTGATAAAGAGGCTTTTATTGGGTCAGCTGGATATAAAGGACATTGAGTTGCCTGCACATTGTCAGGTGGCTGACAGGAGGAATAAGAATCGAAAAGCCAGAGTGGGGTGTCTGGTTGCCTTGCAGGGAAGCAAGGTGATCTCTGGAGCCAACAAATCCCGAGCACCTAAAAGTGGGTCTTTCCCAGTTGCACATCCTGCTAGAGGAAATAGGCTCTGCTCCATTAAAAGCCTGAGGACGGATGCTTAGAGCTTTTTCTTTAAAGTATTGGTGATTCTTTTTAAGTAATTCTGATGATTTTTATATTCAAGGTCTACAAGAAATATCTTTGGTTAGGGAATGGGATATCTAAGGTCTGCTTCCCTTTTAGATGTGGCATCTCCTTATTGCACTAATCATCATATTACAGGATCATTGAGAGGGAACGAAAGAAAATGGTGCTCTCCACATGCTCAGAGGAACTAAGATCACCGTGAGGCCAATGTGTTCATAGAGCCACCGACTGGGCAGTGGTCAGGAGCACACTGGAAAGTAGGAACTGGGAACCTGGTCTGATCTGTTCTTGAGACTGCTGCTGCTTTGCAGAGAGAAGAAAACCTCTGTCCCACCTGACTGCCCTAATCATCGCACTGGTTCTTTTTTTTATCCTCTGTTTATCCTCTGGCCTCAGTGATGCTTCATCCCTGAGTATGTGCAGTAACTCAGGTTCAACAGCAAATAGTGACTGTGGCCTGGGAGAAGAGTGAGAGCTCATGTTCATCTGCAGGTAAAAGGAGGCCTAGAAGTGAGTGATGCCACCCTGGGAGGGTGTGCTTCCCGAGTGAGTTCTCCGATGTTAAGCTGTTTTACAGAAGAGAGATGACACTGGGAACAGCTCTGGGAACAGTTACATACATTCCTAAAAGATAGCGTAAACTCGGCTTCCACATTTCTGCTGCAAAAATGAATTACGTTTAATTAAATAGTCACACTGGTCGGATTCTCTGCAGAATCCAGTGCCCTTGGCTTGTGCTTGCAATCTTCTCAGGGGGCTCAGGAGTGGAGGCATTAAAACTCCGAATCACAAGAAAAGCAAATGTCTAGCTGATCAGTCTGGAGAAGCCCCTGAGTGTGTCCAGGCACGTACAATGAGGTATGAAGAGGGATTTCGGGCCAGCCAGGAAAGCACATGTGAGTTTGTGGTGCTCCTGTGAGTAGGCAGTCCTGGGCAGTAGGCTTCCGAGGCCATTTTCTCACACACAGATGTGACTAGTCATGTCTTTCTTTTGTGACTTTTTTGTGTGCTTGGGTGATTTTTTTTTTTTTTTTTTTTTTTTTTCAATATAGCCCTTAGAAGATGAGATTAGTTCAGCAGACACCACCGGTGGTGGTGTTGTGTCTTGATGTTCCTGGTGCCCTCACAGTACAGCTTTCAGGAAACAGGTTTCTCAGATTTCCTCATCTAGAAGCAATCAGGAGGGAAGTAGCACCATCTGGTGAGCAAACAGCTTTTCTATTTCATGCCTGCATATGTTTTTGAGCAGTGCAAATTTTCACGTTGTCTGAAAGACTATTGGTGAGGACCCTGTATGGGAGTAGCCTGGGATGAATATTCATCTTCTGAGCCATTGCATGGGACTGTAAAGGGAGAAATTTGTCTTCAGAATTTTCCCTCCAAATCATAGAGATTAAAATCAAACCTAAAGTGGACAAATTAGCTGTATCCACAAAGAAGCAAGTTCTGTCAGTCAGAAAACTTAGTCCAGCTCACTTCCAGGTCTTCTGGTGGAATTATTCTAGGGTAACTTCAGATAATCCCAGTTTTCTCCATTTTCTTTCTAGGATATACTGACCAAAATAAGTATTGCCATGCTGGGTTGCATGGTAGGGAAGACTGTGTGATAGGGATGAGGTAATATATGCAACAAGTGTTATCACCAGGTCTATTACAGATAAATTGCTTAAAGGGACACTGCCCTCCAGGTATTAGCACACTCTTGTGCCATTGTCTGGTTTGACTGAAAGCTCTTCATGAAAGCAACCTTTTCTTAAATATCACAAATATATTGTCACTGCGTAACGTAAGACAGAAAGAAGAAAAGAGGCAGAGAGGTGTCCTGGGTTTGATTGAGTGATGGGGTTTTTGGTAGCAGGGGAGGGGGCAGCGGCTCCCTGTGAGAAGCTTCTTGAGGCTCCCCCAGCTCCAAGTCGGACCCACCTTTGCACCAAGGCCGAGCCCATTAGCTGCGCCTCTGTCATAATGTATTTAAGAAGGGGACTTGGGAGGAGGAGTTGGAGTTGTGAGGAGGTGTTGCAACATCTGTGTGAACACCAAGGTCAATGGAAAAATGGAGGAGGAAAGGGGTGGGGGAGAGGTGTGCTGGAGCAGAGACATCCCCCCCTGCAGCCCGTGGTGAGATGGCAGGGGCCTTCTGCCCCCACCACCACCCATAGAGGTCTACAGTGAAGCAGATGCCGACCTGTGGTCTGCAAGGGGGCCCCACATCATCTCAGGTGATTGTGCCTGAAGGAGCTGGGGAGCCTGTGGGAAGAAGCAGCCCCCGCTGTTGTAGTTGGGCACTGGGAAGATCGCAGTATGCGAGGGTGTCTCGTGCTGGAGCAGCTCAGGAAGGTCTGACGCTGCGGCCCGTGGGAGAGACTCAAGTCAAAGAAATTTTGTGGAGGACTGTCCCCTGTGAGAGGGGGACCACGCTGGAGCAGGAAGAAGAAGTTCCAGAACTTCCTCCACACCCAAGATGGAAGAAGCAGCAGCACTGACTGCACCCCCCATTCCCTGCCCCTGCATCAGTAGGGGGGAGGAGGTAGAGATATCGGGATCAAAGCTGATCCCTGGAAGAAGGGAGGGATGGGGAAGGTGTTTTCAAGATGTGGTAATTCTTCTCACTGTCCTACCCTGTTAAGTGTCATTGTTGTTAGTGTCTGTATTAAATTTATGTTATTTTTTTTTCTTCTTCTTCTAATGAGTCCGTCTTGCCCTGTGACCGTAATGGGTGATTTATCCCTCCCTGAGCCTTTTGATTCCTTTTCTCCTTCCCAGTGCTGAGGGGAAGGGGGAAGTGAGTGCCTGTGTGGTGCTCAGTTACCCTCTGATCTAAAACCACAACAGAGGTAAATGGATTTCCTCCCAGGCTATTCAACAACTCAGTGTAGATGTGGAATTAGAAACGAAGAGCTTTTCACTTCTACTCCCATGTTTATGAACAAACTGTTTTTCTGGAGATTATATGAGTAAAGGTCTTAAGACGGAAAGCTTCCTGCAAAATTATCCCCTTCATATAGAGAATTCCCTAAGGACTGTTTAGCACAGGTTCTTGGATCTTAACTTTTTAATAAATTGTTAGCAAGTATGCTTGGTAAGAAAATCCCTCAATCATTAAGACCATGTGAGAATCTGCATCTTCTCCTTCATACTGAAAGGATCTCTGCTGTCAGTTTATCACTGGCTGATCACTTGCTAACCTAGAAGCCACAATAATATCAAAAGGAACACTAAATATCAAGTATGGAGTAACAATCCCCAATTGTATTCTAAAGGCTTACAGGATGCAAATTCTATTATAAAAGTACCTTTACATTTCAAAGAAGAGCCTAATAGAGTGGGCCGCTTGTATCTTCAAGGCTTAAACAACAAAAAAGACCTCTACAAACTGCAGCTGCTGAGTCCTCTATAATCTAATGATTTTAAAATCAACCATTATAAAAATTTTTGTGAGGGCTGACTCATGAGTCTTGACTGTTTGTGATTGGCCAGTAGTGAGTAACAGATGGATGATTCAGATTCAGATTGTATTTAATTATCTGTGAATTCAAAGCTGTAATAAAATGAAATTAATTCCATGAAAGTACATAAATTAGCCACAAAATGCAACCATGTCATAACTATATAGAGCAAAAATATCAAAAAGCTGTAACCAATATTTTACAGAATGTTTACAGCAGAACCAAGCCATATCCATTAGTCATAATTTTGAGGCCAGGTCAGTTAAATTCCATGTCTACTTTGAATTCCAAATAAATAGGAATTGTCAGTTCAATGTGTATATAGAAATGTCCATCTATCTGCTACGTTTTGTAATAATTATGAAATGTGATGAGATAGGGAACAGGTGGTGACTTATGTTTAAAATTAAGTATTTCATTCTTTGGTATTCACGCTATTCTTAATAAATGATGACTGCAGCTGAGTGAATAGCTCGCCGTGAATAATTTATCCAGAGGCAGCTTCTGAATCGGCCTGCTGGATATGTGGAAATAGATTAAGCTTAGCTCTGATGCTTTTGTTTGGAGTTGATTTCTTTTCAAAGTCTGACTAATGCATTGGCTCACTGATAGCAGTTTTAAATGTTCAGAACTGGAGCTCTTACGTTGAGTTACAAGTAGCTGGATATATTGAGAAGTATCATTTCGATGTCAAAATCAGAGGAGGCCATACTATAATTCAAAACTACTGTGCACAGTAATTGAAAATGTAGTTACCAAGAACCCTTATGGTTCTTCCATTGTCAGTAACACAGTAGGTGTTGCTGCAAGTAGCCCTTCTTTTTAGAAATACTTATATCAAACATGTAAATGTTTGAATATTTGATTATAGCTTGAAAACGTTTTGTTGTTCTTACGCAGGTCTAACTGTAACTGGATATTCAACTATTAATACAAATTGCTCCCTCTGATATTATGGAGAAAGCAGGACCATGGGCATAACACTTTCTGATGACAGTCTCCTAAGTTGCATCATGCCAGAGCAGAAAGATGCAATTGGTTTAATATGTCTCTTCTTGCACAAGTCTTAGTGAATCTGGCTCAGTATCTCCCCAAATTCTTTGCAGCTCTCTCACCATTTCCTTGCCCTAGATTCCTTCTCAGAAATGAGGCCCACTGGGACATTCACATCCACATTTCCAAGGTTCCTTTGTAAGAGCTTATACAGTGCAGTGTCAGCTCTGCTAAGGAATGTAGCTACCCCAGCCAAGCGTAACAGGTTGGTAAATATATCACCCTTTGACCAGTAGAGCATCTGATAAAAATAAGGCCTTGTTTTTGTTAATGACACTGACTCCTTCTGCTGTGCTGAAAATGAACCCACTCCAATGGTTTAGTTTGTCTATTAAGAGACAACACATTACTTCAGGTCCTTATTTAAAGTGGTACATCACTTTTATTCAGAAAGAAAGAACACCTATCCTTAGAGACAAAGGGCTTTACATTTGGTTTGCTATTGAAAAACAGCTGTCGCCATTTGTCCTCTCTTGAAATAGGGTTCCTTACCAATCTGACCAAAAGCTTATTTAAAGATCCCCTTCATGCCTCTTTGTTCAAATTCTGTTTGTATGTGGCTACTGATTGCTGCCTAATTGCATTTATTTCCTCTTTCTTCCTTTACTCACAAAAACATCCAGACTTCTTCTATGATGTGCTTTCCAGGAATTATCTTTAACCATTAGTATGAAAAGCACAGTGGTATTGCATCCTTCCCGTGATTAGCTATGTTGTGTTTTCTGACGGGATATGCTCCATTCTCTGGCCTGCTGAGGGTGCTGTGTATTCAGCTAATCCACGCTGAATTTTGCCTTTGTAGGTATTTGGGGGGAGTGTGACAGAAAGAGTTGGAGAATTGCCAAGAGGCCTGGGAAAACAACAACAACAACAAAAAATCTGTCAAGAGTTGGAGAACATGGAAACTGAGGACAAAAAAAAAAAAAAAGATAAAAGATTTCTTATTCAATGGGAATGACAGAATAACTATTTCTACTTAATTAATTTAATTACCTTAGTAATAGCTTGTCCTTTTTTCCATAGGATTTTAGTACAAGAAGATGAAGACCACATTCTACATAAGTTTGCTACTGGCTGGGCTTCATGCTGTTGCCTGTGGTCAGCTCCCACCCAACCACCACAGTGGACATGATCCAAATGAACCTGAACACTACATGCATCACAGAGGTGAAGCGATCGCTTGCCTCAAGCTAGTGCCAAACAATGCTGACTTTGCATTTCAATTTTTTAAAGAGGTTACACTGGAGGCACCCAATAAGAACATTTTCTTTTCTCCCGTAAGCATCTCCACTACATTTGCGATGCTGGCCCTAGGGGCTAGATCCACCACTCAGACTCAGATCCTGGAAGGACTTGCCTTCAACCTTACAGAGATTCAGGAGAAAGAGATACATGAAGGTTTCCACAACCTCTACCACATGCTGAGCCATCCTGAGAATGGGGTCCAGCTCAACATGGGGAACGCCATCTTTCTAACGGAGAAGCTGAGACCTCTAAAAAAGTTTTTAGATGATGCCAAAGCTCTGTATCAGCTGGAGGCTTTTACCACTGACTTTAACAATCCCACAGAGGCTGAGAAGCAGATCAATGATTATGTAGAGAGGAAAACACATGGGAAAATTACTAATTTGGTCAAGGACATGGATCCACAAACTGTAATGCTTCTGGCTAGCTTTGTTTTCTTTAAAGGTAAGTCCTCTAGGATTTGCATTCACGTTATTCGTTCTTATCAACAGATCTAACGTCAGCTACCTCATTTGGAAATTGCTCAGGGGGAAATTTCAAATGCTCCTTGCCGGGCCAGAAGAGCCCCTAATTGTATACTGGAGGTGGTGGAGAGGTGGCAGGACCCCACTTGGCATGGGGAGGCAGCCGGGGGGCACGCAGAAGTGATTCTCTTTGCGGCAGCCGTGGGAGCTCAGCTCCAAGCTGCAGCCTCCCGCACAGCCTGAGCTCGCTTTTGTGGGTTCAGCTGTAACTCTGATTGCCCCGTGTTCTTCTGATTTTCAGTGAAGGTGCTGAGATGCACGTATGACCTAATCCTTTTAATGTCTCTCTGTAAAAGTATGCAAAATTCAATGGCCTAATTTACTACATGCTCCTTTTTTGTTTCTATCAGAGTCCTTTTATGAATACACATTAACATATTTATATACGGAAGAAGCTAGTGATGAACAAGGGAGGACATTTTAAGGAACAATGTGGAAACATGGTGCATTTCTGATGTGGGTTAGAGGGTGTGCTTTTAAGCCTGACATAACAGCACTCAGATATGAGATCTTACGTTAATTTTATCGACAAAGTGAGGCTTACGATTAAAGTCAATAGAAATTAAATGCATAAACTATATGAGTACACGATGATGTCAGGTAAACCTTTAAATGTAAACTTACCAAAGGGCCACTTAGATCACCTGAACAGAAAAGTAGTGGTAGGTACATAGAAAATGCCTAGTTAGTTCATTACTGGCATCTGAAAAATAAAGTGAAATTGGAATCTAATGCACCGTTTTGACCAGATAAAAGATTCTTGCTTTCCTGTGATACACATTTTAAAAATGTATGTTTGAAAATTCTGAATTTAGCAAATGGAGAGATAGGTGAATATTCTTACCAGTCATATAAATTCAATTTATGATAGGATGAGACCTGGAGTATTCAATTGTATTTTCCTTATCTGTATCAGGCAACTGGGAAAAACCTTTTAATCCAGAGCATACTGAAGAAAGGGAGTTTTTTGTGGATGATGAAACTACTGTGAAAGTCCCTATGATGCACCAAATGGGTAGATTCGACTTCTATTTTGATGAGGAGCTGTCATGCACTGTGGTACGGCTTCATTATAATGGGAGTGCTACTGCATTTCTGGTTCTGCCAGCGAAAGGGAAAATGAAGCAGTTGGAGCAATCTCTAGTCAAGGAAACCGTCCAGAAATGGTCAGACCATCTCTTCCAGAGGTAATCTTCTGCCAGTTAGCTCCAGCAGCATGTAGATTTATAGGTTGTTTTTTGTTTTTTTTTTTTTTCTTTTTTGGGAATGCAAACACTGTGAACTTGCTGATTCTGGGAACTGAGTGGGTTATTTTTGGCTTGTGTGCCCTAGCTGTAAAAATCTTGCAGCTGGTTGGTATTTAACTGTTTTGTTGATGCCCGAGTGACTTGCTGCTCCCCCCACCAGAGCAGAGACCATCCTGATGGGCCCCCAGGAGTCCCAAATAGCAAACCTAGATTGGTGTTTCTAAAACAGTCATTGACTGAGTGGGAAGACGGCAATTCTAAGGCAAATCTCCTACACTGAGGTTTCAGCCAATATGCTGTACCTCTCATATGTCACTGACACACGGTGACTCAGACATATGTCTAAACCTTAAATAAACTATAACTTAAACAGTTTGTAGTAATGCATACACATATAATATGTCCTACACAAACATCTTCCTTACAAGAAGAATTGCAGCGCACAGTGGTTGTTAGAACAAGCTAGTGATTAATTGTGGGTGTCCTGATTTTCTGGCATTTTTGTTTCTGAAACTATAAAAATCTAATGAGATTCTGTTAGCTCCTACCACTGACACTAGCATCAGCCAACACATTTTACAACCTTGTTTGTCTGGGAGGGAAGAGATCTTAGCACCAGTAGATGAGAAATATCAAGTTAATACATGCCTAATTTACCAAGCTCTGCCCTGATTCACAGCTAATAAGGCTGTGCAGTTCACACCCATGTTTCTTTGTGCATCATTATAGAAATGCCAGCACAGTGAATAAAAGTGTAATGGGTAGCAAACTGGATACAAGATAATAGTGTGATACCTCAAATATGAAAAATAAAAATGTATACTTCTCAGCTGCAAAATCAGGAAAATCCTTATCAAAATTAATTCTTGGTGCAAGTTCTTTCAAGACCAACACAGGAATAAGTTCTTCATGGGAGAGGTTGTGAGAACCAAATAGCAATTTCAGTTCTACATTATGTTTATGCTGGTGCTAATACACTCGGTCCCTTTATCTTCTGGTGCACTGGGCAGTATCACCCAAAGGCTGCAGCAGTGGGGTTTGGGTCCTGTCCTGTTTTGCTTTTCAACCCAAGCTGTCTCTGGGAAAGACAGCAAAAGATCTGAGCTAACTAAAAAGTAATCACTGCAGCAGGTGACTCGGGGGCTCCAAGGATCCCTAGACAGTCCGTGAAGAGCAATTCAACAAAAAGCATATTAAGCAGCAGCTGCCTATAGATAGCTCAGAGTCAAAGCTAAGCTTCATCATTGCCAGCCAACAAGAGGGAGACAATTAGAGCGCAGGGTGTCCAAAGCTGCAGGCAGCAGGGCACAGACCTTCCCTGGAGCCGTGTTAAATGCCACAGTTCTGCAAAAAAACACTCCTTTGCTTTGAAGTGACAGGATTTGCCACACTTCTCCCCAAGCAGACTCTGTCTGGCCCACTTCAGGATTCCACCTGCTTGAGTGACATGGTCACCTCTGCACTTCATCTTCTCTGGCTGTAAAGAGGTGCTCTCATTACTGTCCTCCTTTGCAAGGTGCTCACAGGTTTGCTGAAGCAAAACAACAGATAGATATTATTTATTCTAGTGTCTGAATTAGGGCTCATTGTACACTCAGGGTCCAACCCCCTGGGTTTTGACACTCATGGGAATTTCTCACCATCATTTGCCTCAGCAAAAAAATCCTTCTCACCAGCTTCTGTGTTTCTCTTCTACTTAACAGCCTGATGAGACTCTATTTCCCCAAATTTTCTATTTTTGGGAGCTATGAAATAACGAACACCCTTAGCAAGATGGGAATTGTGGATGTGTTCAGCGACCAGGCAGATCTCTCTGGCATCACTGGCACCCCGGAGCTGAAGGTTTCTAAAGTAAGTCTGTGGCTGTCCCCTTTCTTTCACAAACTTGCAGGAAACCCCCTCTGTGGTAGCACCCAGAAACACCAGCTAAATGCAGCTCCCAGCTTGCCTGCAGCTGGGCTCACCCTGGCCTCAGCTTGCAAGCTTACAGGAGGAGCTTGGCCCTCAGTGGCTGTGGGGATCAGATTAGTTTGCTGCCCATCTGTTTTTTCCAAGTCTGGTATCGGCCAAGATTTCTTGGGCAATATCTGGAACACGAGAGGAACATCAACCCCTAGCTCTTTGAAGGGAGCTGCCAAAGCTCCCGAGCACACCACAGCCTGTCCTCCCACCCTGGAGACTTGGTTTCAGAGGTGCCGATAAACTCTTACAAGTGGAGCCTCCATCCTTCATCCAACCCCTGGGATGGAGGAAAAGTAGTTTAGGACTTTTTGTTTTGAGATTTCTGAAGCTCCGTCCTGGTCCTCACTTAAAATGGCCATGACTACAATAACCCAGCTCACATCTCTGCTGCCTCTACTCACTTCTCAGTGGATCCTCCAAAGCAGGACTGCTTTAAAAGGGGTCTGATTCATCTCAGGTGGCTGTTGTTTGCCCAGAATGACTGTCTGTTTTCTTTCTTCCTAGGTTATTCATAAGGCTGCTCTGGATGTTGATGAGAGAGGTACTGAGGCAGCAGCAGCAACTGCTGCTGAAATAATGACAGTGTCTCTTCCTCCAACCATCGAGTTCAACCATCCCTTCCTCATGATGATTTTTGATAGAGATACAAACAGTACGCTCTTCATAGGAAAAGTAGTTAACCCGACTATCACTAGCTGAAGTGACATATGAATTCCACTTGCTATTACTGATTAAAGAAGATGTGAAACCGCATAATGTTATTTATTTCCATTTGTACCAGCTTACTATTTGGTTCTTTTTCAGCAAGAGTTTTCATTCTATGCCATTATCAAAACATATTGGTATTGACTACGACGCTTGCTTAAGAGGAAGCAAGGGAAATGTTTTAACTTCAGCTAGCTAAGAATGCCTTTTTTACTTGACCAAAAGCCAAGGAGAGACCTAAGATTTGCCAGCATTCAGAGAGACATATTTGTATTACAATGGAGGGCTCCTGCTTAATATGTGGTTGTCAGCCAGAATAGCAGATAAAATGATTAACACTCTTGCAAACAGAGCAGAAGTGGTTGTAGTTTAAGTAAGTAAACAAGAGATGGGAAGATTTGGATTAACAATGTAGGGACACAGGAAACTGAAGCTTCTAACGGAGACAGCACTGGGAATGTGAAAAGCTGTCTTCAACAGAGAAAGAAATGTGCTTTCTCCACCAGAAACCTTCCATCATTTTTAGTCTTAATCTAGCAGCAAAATTTCCTGAGTTTCTTGCAGCTCAAAACACAGCGGGAGGATCAAATCTGTTCTTGAACCTGAAGAATTTCAATGAGGTATTGCCAATCAACAGACTTAGATAGCCCGTGCAAGTAGCTGACTTCTCACACATCTATCCATCAGTGGTCAGAAGGAGAATGTAGCTGGATGGGCAGGTGAGGTATTTGCACGGCACTTACACAAGCACATTGTCAGCGGAGATTTGCGGAAAAACGTATAATGAGTGTCTATAAAATTGTAGATATTTCAAGTGCTGACAAAAAAAAAAAAAGTAGGTAAGGAGCACCCAACAAGCAGATTGCCTGACCCAGAGAGTGGTGGCAGGCACCCAGGTAGGACACAGGGCAGCTTGAGGGCTGGCTGGTAACTGCTTTCCACAGACCTGCCTTGGCAACAGGTACCAGAAAGAGAACCTTTCTTCTATACAGTTGTGGTTCTGGGAAGGAGATGAAATGGTGTCACGGCAGCAGGAATCACGTTGAGAGCAAACAGTCTGGGAAGCTAACACAGTCTCAGCAAGGTCTTGTGTGAAATTAAGAGCACGTGTGATTTTATCAGTCTGGTGCAAAGCACTGTCCCCCTTTCATAGTCCAAAGGAAAGCCCCGTCTGCTCTGTGTTCCTTGTAAAAGCTCTTGTTAACACTCACACATGGTGTTTGATAGTGTTTTTTGGCTAAATAGACACAGCCTCTGTATAGACAAGTGTATGAACTCATAAGCATCTCTGTCAGGACTCCCAGTAAAAGAGATGCACATATGCTACATCATCTTCCTGGCTCCTTCCTGCACTCACCTCCATCTGTTTGGGTGGCTTTGTGGCCCAACCTTCACACAGCAATAATTCCTAAGGCATCCTACCTGACTGTGCAGGTTTCTTGTCTTCCTGAAATATGACTGCACGGTGCAGCATCTGTGGCGTCAGTTATTATCACTCCTACTCTTAACTGCTGTTAAAGAACGGGCATTCAGCAAAGCAACAGTAAAACTTTTAGGGCTGAGAGAGCTCAAAGAGGTGAGGTCCTTAACTATGTATTGAATTCCCTAGAGTCACACCAATTTGCACCGGTTGGAAAACTGACATAATGTATTTCAGTAGAGTGATCCTCAGTTTATATCAAGAAATGTGGAAGAAACAGAGGTCTTAGTTTCCTGTGGGAGCTTGCTCTCTCATAAACCATTTTGGAGTGGATGGGGACATATACATATAAATATGGCATAGTAGGAGGAAGGTTGTCCCCCTGCGGTTCTGGGAGAGATTTGAAGATCAGTTAAATTCCTCACATCATCTAAACCAGCTTTTGCAGGTTGTTAATCCATATTTGGGGAATAAGACTCCTTTCTTCCCTACCCTCAGTATCCTGATGCTCTCACAGACACGTGTTCCCTTCAGAAGCAGGATTGGGGAATTCCATTTTCCTCCCATATTCCGGGAAAATGAGCCCACAGGGCTGTAGAAAGGAGATGCAGGGGCAGACATGCTGCCACGCAGAATTGGTACTCCACAGGTTGTGCTTCCCCTCTGGGCTGGTTTTGGCTGGGATAGAGTTACTTTTCCTCACAGTAGCTAGCACAGGGCCGTGTTTCAGATTTGTGCTGAAAACAGTGTTGATAACAGAGGGATGTTTTCGTTACTGCTGAGCAGAGCTGACAGAGTCAAGGCTTTTTCTGCTCCCCACCCCACCAGTGAGTGGGCTGATGGGGGGCACAGCTGGGACAGCTGACCCCAAAGGGATATTCCATACCATATGGCATCATGCTCAGCAATAAGAAGCCGGGGGAAGAAGGGAGGGGTGGCACTTTGGAGTGATGGCATTTGTCTTCCCAAGTAACCTTTATGTGCGATGGAGCCCGGCTGTCCTGGGGATGGCTGAGCACTTTCCTGCCCATGGGGAGGAGGGAATTAATTCCTTGTTTTGCTTTGCTTGTGTGCACAGATTTTGCTTTACCTATTAAACTGTCTTTACCTCAACCCACAAGTTTTCTCACTTTTACCCTTACGATTCATTCCCCCATCCTACCAGGCAGGGAATGAATGAGTGGCTGTCTGGGGCTTAGTTGCCTGCTGGGATTAAACCATAACACCCTCTCGCTGCATCCCTTATATGATCTCTCTGTGTTTGTAAAATGTGCTGGGGAGGTTTGCAGGGACAGGGAGTGACGGGGTACCTGCGTGCCAGCCGTGGGAAGACAGAGCAGCGGTGACGAGGGGTGTCTGCTGTTCCCACAGGAGATTTCCTGCCAGTGCCAAGATCGGCGTCCGAGAGCTCTCTGGCAGACTTGCTTCATCAGGCAACAGCTCCCAGTGTATTGATACCACGCTGTGATTTTCCACCGTAGGATTTGCCAGAGACAGTGTTGAAGGAGAGGCAGGCACCACACTTAGCACAAAAGAGCAGCAGACAGCTTGCTCCCTGCTTACATCCACGCTGCACCGCACCATTTGTTACACGGCCCATTCTCACCTCTCCCCACCATCCACCAAGCTCTACTCTCCTAATCCTGCTCTCATCGCCGCAAGAAACACCAAACAGATTTTTCCCTATTACACTCACTCTTTGCATTTCCTCTGCACACCAGATCTTTTTCACAGCCTCCCACTCTCCCTCCTGCAAACCACCATTTCATCTTCCCACCTGCCAGTACCTTTATGCTCATGCGGGAGGTGGACGCTCCTGGCTCGGCTGTAGCACCTGCTCCACCAACGGGTCCTTGCTCTCCTCCTTCCCAAGAAACGGAGAGCAAGAGGTGATAAGGCTCCTCGCTTCCCACAGACCGCCTCAAAGGCGCTCAAAAAACACATAGAAAAGCAAAACTTCAACTCACTGACCTATTCCCCTCCAGTGAGATGGGCGGTGTGGATATAAATGAGCCAGAGGTGCACCTCAGGAGCAATTAACAAACAGGTTCATTAGCTTTTGACACAGCTGATGCAGCTAATGAGTGTGGGGATGGGATTCACACCTGTGCTTGTGGTGATCTGGCCAGGCAGAAAGCCCCATTTCATTGACTGCACCAGGACCATGACATTGGCTGAAGGTCCAACAGCCTTCAAGTACCCCAAGTACCATGTCCCAAGGCTGGAACAGACTTCTCAGCTCATACACTATTTCCAGAAGAAGGCATTTGGGATACATTTTGCTCTTTTCTCACCATTATCCAAGGCTGTACTTGGAGGAAGGGAACCAAAACTCCCTTCACTTCCCACCCCATGTCTTTCAGCCTCCCTACAAAGAGGAGTCAGGGGAGAAACCCTATTTACACTTCTTCCAAAGGACAGGACACCTCTACTGCTTTCTTGCTTCCTGTATGCAATATGAAAATACTCCATATAGTGCCAGGTACTTTCTGAAATGTGTGGAACTGTTGGAGGAGCATGACCAGAGCCCCGGCCTTTTGAGAAGAGACAGTGCTGGCAGAAAACATAGCGTTCCCCTGACTGAGACTCAAGGTGGGAGCTGTTGCAGGCCACAGATGTGAACAAGCATGACTAGTGTCTCACTTTCTCTCTGTCTTTGTAATTACTTCAGAATGCCAGATACTGGTCTGGGGAAAATGGGAGGTTTCAACACAGGGGCACCAGTACCCGCCACCTCACAACTGTTTACAGCTTCTCTTCTGTCGTGGTTTGGGCCTGGTTGGCAGCCAACCACCCCGCAGCGTCCCTCTCTCCCTTCTCTTCTAGAAATAAGAAGGGACAGAGAGCCAGGCTTGGGGTTCGAGATAGGACTGGGATGGGGAAAAATTCCCCTTTATGATCATGAGCAAAAGGCAGACTCATTAGGGGAAGAAAAAAAGAACATACATTTATTACAGACACTAACAACACATAACAGAGTAGGACAGTGAGAAGCATTGCCACATCTTGAGAACACCTTCCCCCCCACCCCTCCCTTCTTCCCAGGCTCAGCTCTGCTCCCGATATCTCTACCTCCTCCCCCAGTGGCGCAGGGGCAGGGAATGGGGGATGCAGTCAGCGCTGCCACTTCTCTTATCTTCAGTGAGGGGAGTGTCTGGAACTTGTTCCCCCTGCTCCATCGTGGTCCCCCTCTCACAGGAGACAGTCCTCCACAAACTTTCTCCGACATGAGTCCCTCCCACGGGCCGCAGCGTTCCCCACACTGCTCCGTCATGGGTCACTAACTTCCTCTGACTGGATTCCCTCCCACAGCTGCAGCCCTTCCCGAGCTGCTCCGGCGTGGGACACCCCCGCATGCTGCAATCCTCCCAGCGCTGAATTACAGCAGCGGGGCTGCTTTTTCCCACGAGACCCCAGCCTTCTTTGGGCACAGAACCTTGATCATGCGAGCAGGAGCAACAGGCCATAAATCAATGTCTGCTCCACCGTAGATCTTCATGGGTGGCAGGGGGGGGCCACCCTGCCGTCTCACCACAGGATACAGGGGGGTCTCTGCTCCGGCACACCTCCCCACTCCTTTCTTCCTCCATTCCTCCACTGACCTTGGTGTTCACGCAGCTGCAGCGACTCCTCCTCACAAGTCCCACTGCCCGTCACCACGTCCCTTCTTAAATACGTTATCGCAGAGGCGCAGCTGATGGGCTCAGTTTTGGTGCAGAGGTGGAGCTGACTCGGAGCTGGGGGAGCTTCGAGAAGCTTCTCCCAGGGGGCCGCCCCAATAGCCCCCTCCCCTGCCACGAAAAAAACCCACCACTCACTCAACCCAGGACATCTTCCCACTGTCAAGTGACACCTGAAGGGCTGACATGCAACAGGCAATGACGTATCAGTGCCAACAGACCTGTCCAACTTGTCTCTTTGGCAAAGCAGGAAGGCAGCGGGTGAGCAGCCCCAGGGCATAGTGAGGACATGGCACCAAAATCCTCATTTCGGCAGTAAGACAGAGGGTGCCTGCACCCATGAGGAAGCAGAAGGCTGGCCACATCATGGAGGGTCGAGGTCTGGGTGGCTGCAGAGAGGAGACCCTGACCACCCCCCGCTCCCTCCGGGTGCAAGGGGACATCCCCACGCAGGACACTGTGACCCGCAGCCCAGGGACATTCTGGGTGATTGCTCCAGGGCTAACAGGGTCCCCCTGCTCTGTTGAGATGGTCAGAGGAGACCAGTCCCATGGACAGTATTTCAAACCACTTCATTAGTCTGGGAACTGAGGAAGGCAGTACAAGAGGCATCAGTATGACTTAATTTTTCTTTGCCTCCTTATCTTATCTGATATACTGATACTCTGTTATTCAGTCACTAGATATTTAGCAACTTGACCAAAAGTACCTTTTTTTTTTTTTTTCCCCCCACCGGATAACCATAAGAAATAAGATTTCATCATTATTTATTCTTTCTTATCTTCAATAACTGAAATAACTGAGCCAGTCAGCTAAAGATTAGTGGAAGGCGTCAGCATGACTCTCCTCATTGACAAGGGACAGCAGCTCAAGAGAGAGGAGGGGAAATCACAGCTAAAAACACTATTGGGTTTCTTTCTTCATGGTTATATGGAAAAAAACTGTTCAAAACCAAATCTTCCCAGTTGTAAATGACTGCCACTCTTCTTCTGTGACAGCTACACAGACGTTGCTGTGGCAAAACCCCTGCGTGCTCATTCAGGTGGCAAAAGCAGCGCGCCCAGAGTGCCCAGCCTCTAATCAGAACTGATGAAACACACAGTTTTGCTGGTGTTGGGGCACTGACAACAGCCAGCATTTTTAAGGACAGCATGTTGCAGGCCAGGTGTGAATGTGGTTGTGTGAGTTATTAGTTGTATAAGATCAGTGTGAGAATCTGGTTGAGTTTGTGATCACTCTCCAGGCAATCTGAATATAGGGATTTTAAGTACTTGTGTTACAGCTTGATCTAGTTCTATCCGTTTTTTTATATCCCTGGGTTTGCTATGGTTTTATACACAGAGAAGTTATTTGCCTGCTAAATGATGCAGCTGAGATATTATCAGGCTACCTAGTGTGTTGAAATATCTGGCTTCAAAGCAAGGGAGATAACTATTTAACCAACATAACTTGTTGGCCACAGGTAAAAATCTAGCATGACTTAATATTTGTATAACATCCAAAACTTCAACAAAAGCTTTAGCAATGTATACTAGAGGGATTTATTTTTCATATGTTCTCAAAAGATACCATGAGTTCCTCATACAGTAGTGGGGAAAATATATATTCTGGAGTGGCTTTGCAGTGGAAATGAGCTCAGCCTAAACTCTGGGCAGTGAGGGTGATGCTGTCCCACACAGCCCACCAGCATCAGTCAGGGAGGACTGGCTGACTCAGCAGCCTTCCCAAACAGGCAGATCCCATATGCATTTTTCTTTGTGAAGTCAGCTTCCTCTGGTCACGGAAGAAAAACTTTCTAATCATTCAACATTTTAGTGAAACACAAATGCGAAATTCAAGAAACAAGGAGCGCGTTTAATCTGGCAGCGGCAGGAAAGCTCAGCCCCCTTGGTTAGCTTGGGAGGTTAGCTCGGTTTGCTTCTGCCCCTGCCCACGGGGACTGGCAGTGCCGGGGCCGAGCCTGGCTCCATGCAAGGCCACTTGTGTTGAGAAACCGGAGGTACCCGCGCGGTGAGGGCTCGGGATTAACAGGAGCTCGGGTGGAAGGAGCCACGGGGCTCCCAGCCTCACTGCCCAGCCAGGAGCCACTGACCCTGACGCAAGAGCCCCGGTGCCACCCGCCACCGCTGTCCTTCCCCGGGTGGCACCGGGGGGGGGGACACGGCGGGGGAAAGGAGAGACGTCCATGAGGCTGGAAGTCTGAAGTCAGGGGGTGTGCGTTTGCTGCCACAGGCAGAGGCTTCGTCTCCCCTGCAGAAGAAATACCAACTTCCAAATGCCCCCTTTAACCTGATATGAGCAAACCCCACATTTTCAGGATATAACTGGGTCCGCCGCAGCATTGCAGAATCAAAAATAGACACTTCAGGACAGTCAGCACATTTTATTTCAGTTTAGTTCTGCCTACCACGTATATCAGATCGTAACCAAGGCAGGTTACGTTTACCAACGCGGGGTAATGTCAATGCCTCAAGTCTTCCAAGAAGAGGTGAGTCTCACACCCCCACGCAGATGCAGAAGGGACCATGGACCGTACAAGGTAGCACAAAATCTGGATATTTTTGAGATCACTGGACAACTGTGATGACAGCACTTTATAGCAGAGGTTTCTCCCCAGCTCAGACGCATTACTGTTGAGATTACAGAAGGAACGGGTGGGCTTCAGGATTCTGCCCCTTCCTGCCTGCCCAGCCTCCCAACTCTTGAGCAGCACTGGTGTTGCCTGACGGGCCAGCAGGCCATCCCTGTGCGGAGCGTGCCCCGCCAAGGCGTGCTTTTTTTCTCAGCTTCCTTCCCCAGATCTGCTCTCCGGTTGACTGCAGTTTGCCATCATTCCTGAGCAAACCCTGGCTGACGGGCAAAGGGACGCAGCCCGGGTCCTGCCAGCTCTGCGCCAGTTTGCTTCACGTCCTGGCATTTGGCCCTGGCCAGGGCCATTGCATTTCTTTCCTACAGATGCATTCACACACAAATGCACATACACATAGGCGCGCGCACACACACACTCATCTTTGTTTTATGTTTTGGTGTCGCAAAAGTGTTAGCCACCGTTGTAATTAAACCAAGTGACTCTGTAGGAGATTGTGGCACTCTCAATGCACAGCGGAGATTCTATGAGAAAATGCTTTGCCAGCTTATATCTTTGTTTTCCAGGCTCTCAGAGTAAATTTAAGATAACCCTCGTGTTTGCATTGCAGCAAGCGTGCTGACTTTGCACACTTCTTCTACCCCCATGCCCTATTGCCTGATTTTAAACTAGGAGATAAAATTCTGGGCAAAGACTCCATTGCACGGCATTTTTTTTTTTTTTTTTTTTCTTTCCAGCAGATCTGAAAAAGAGAAACATTTACATTTCATGAGTGCTTAGGACCCAAATTCCAGCCTGGCTTCACCTTTTGCTTTTGCGACCTCATCTGTTGCAGCTTGTTTGCTTGCAGGCGTTCAGTGTTGCGCTGCAGGCTGGCCTTAACGCCTGCATCTAGCACATCTACTTGAGCTAGATGTGCTGTTACTAACATAAACTGCTGCATGTGCGTAATTAATTACTAAATTGGTCTTTGCCTGAGCAAGGACAGTTAAACCCACGGCCTGTTTAGTGAAGCAATACAGTTATGTCATTATACAACTGCTTCATACGGAGACTGTTTGTGCCACTTCCCCTGAGCAGCATGAGCTGTACGGCCACAGGCACAGCTGTACCAGTGTAATTGCTCTGTACCACTGTAATTAATTGCTCCTACACGGGGCTCACACTGGCTCAGTTGCCAGTGAGAACTCAAAACCCATCGCTCCATGGCTGGTCTGGGCACGCTGAGGATAAGAGCTGCTCTGTAAGTCAGCTAAGGGCAGGAGTCAGGCAGACACAGTGTGGGCAACGTATCTACTCCTGTGGTGCTGGCTAGCAGTGGAAGCTGTAAGTTTTGCAAGGCTTCACGTGTTGAATTTTGGTCAAAAAGACAGAAACAGTTGTACTGATTTCCACAAATTCTATTTAACCAATAATTCCGTCTTCGTATTAAAACTGTATGCACACAAGAACAAGGTTCTGCTATGATCGAAAGGATTAGTTTAAAGCGATATAGTTCTAGAGTGAAAATGATCTGTAAAGAAACTTTTGTTCTGGTGTAAGACACCCTTTTAAATTTGTCACCTGACAAAGAGTTTAAGCTCAGCCAAGAAGTCACTCTTATGTTGGAATGAAATTCCATACAAGGAATTAGGATAGTAACGTTTTCCCAATACAGTTCCACTGCATTATTTCCTCATGTAGACAGCCCTATGTCAGTTATAATTTTACTGATACAATGATAAAACATATCCACACTGAAAAGACTGTTAGTTTTCCTCTCTTTATTATTGTAACGGTCTGTATCTTATAGGTTTCTTTATGCAGATGATGAAAAATATCCGTTGTCTGTATTTCGTGTTCTCTTCAGCGCTCCCAATGGGTCGGACGTCTCTCTTCCATAGCCCATAACATTACATGATACCTGGGAAAAACAATTTGACCTGGTACACAGTAGCAGGAGCCTGAGCATCTGAGCACACTGTCGCATGTGGCCCACGTTACTCATATACAAGTCTAAGGAACTGAGATGTCTGAAGCATGTTAGAAGCAAAGACATTTGCCTGTATCGACCGACCTGTATGAAGTACACTCAAGGTGGATTATCACTGGGTCTGACCTACCACAAGTATCAAAATAGGTCCAGTTCTTACTATAGAAAGTGACTGAAGAACATCTTTATGTCTGAGCTTAGATTTTCCAATACGTATTATGGATACGATGTGCCTCGGCTATCAGATAAATAAGGTCAAGCTGAAGATATGAATTTGGGTGGCAAGTGTATGAACCATGATGCTAAAGGCTAAAGCCTGTCTCAAGCTGTCTCTCGATACAGAGTCCTCCATCTCATGATACTACTGCACTGGTGTTCACAAGAGCACTTGTTTTCCTGTCGGTCAAAGAGAGTAAAGTCTCGTTAAATATAGCCACTCGCTCAATAAAATGTAGTTGAAATATCACATTCACCCTACGTTTATCTTCTACTAAATAGAAATGTTGGCTGACAAGAAGTCTGACCACAGGACTGGCTGTCCTTTAGAGGACAATGACTGGAACTTGAAGACACCACTGCTCACTGAAGAAGAACGGGTGGTGAATTGTAATTTAAACCTCCTGTCAATGCAAATGCTTCCATGCTCATTACAATGCCAAAAAGAAAAATGAATACCCCCATCAAAGGCAAATTATATGATTCAGAAATCTCACATTCATTCTATAATCAGCTGCTGACCAAGGTTACTATCATTCGGTATGGAGTGACTTCAGTGGGATCCAAAAATTGTTTCATTATAGAGGGAGCAAAATAGGTGCTTTCAATCAAAAATGACTCAGAAGGAACAGCTGAAGATGCTAGATGAGGCCTTCTGGGAGGTAAAGATGATGCCTCCGATGTGTTCAGTGACTTATTCTGATCTGGCCACAGACCCAAGAAGTGTCTGAAGTAAGACTGCTCCCACGCTGGGGACACCACTCTCTTGAAAGGAATATATAATACAGTGTATTACAGGCTTTTAAATGCTTCAGTTTGGCACAAAATGCCGACTGTAGGAGACCGGGAATCTTTCCAAGAAAAGGCCTAGAGAGCAGTGCTGATATTGTGCTTATGACTGTAGCACAGAAAAGCAAGACTAACCTGCAGCTTAATCTTCACAGAGGCCCTGACAGTGAAGGTCCTTTAAGCCCATAGTCCATATCCCATGGGAATACAACTTTCTACTCCAAGTGAGTCAGCGTCCAAAGAGACTGCATTGCCAGCGCCAGCCATGTGGCAAAATGCTGTCACTAGCCAAGGAACAGACCTTGAATGTCCAGTTACACTTCATGGACTGATGAAACCTTGGGCCAGATTTTGAGCGTCTCCAAGGGCAGTTTCTATTTCTGACCCCTGTTCAATAAAGTCTCAGCTCCTTGCTACTTTGACTGTCTTCCTTTTCTTCTCCCTTCCTTCCAGCTGTCCTGTCACCCTCTAGGTGTGGATACTTATACAAAAACTGCTCAGCATAAGCATATCTTGCTACTCTTTGTTATCCAGCACGTGAATATTTAAGTTTCATTTACCTTCAACACACTGATGGGCTTAATTTACCAGCATAAAAGTAAATATCCGAAAACAAACCTATGCAGTTTTGGGGTTTTTGTTTGGTTTTTGTGGTTTTTTTTGTTTGTTTTTTTTTTTTTTTTTGCATATACAGTCATCTGGCCTACAGATTCAGTGAAACCCGGTTTCCATAGCTGCTCTGGTGTGGATTCTCTGATGTCTAGCAGAGACAAGCTCATCAGCTCCTCCCACAGTGCAGGCTGTAGAAGTGTTTCTGTCCCAGATCAGGTCATTCAACTTCATGAAATTTGTATGAATTTTATATGTTTCAGACCTTTATCATTTTGTCAGATTGGATGCAAATAGAGAATACTTTGAAAATATATAAAATGGAATGAAGAGAAGGAGAGAGAGAGAATGAGACAAAGTATAACCTGAATTTCCTTAAAAAAAACCCAAGCTGAAAATTCACTGAGTCACAGTTACAAAGTTGAATGGAACTTTAGCCAGAAAATTTCAGGAACTGGGAAGAGCAATCAAATGCTGTAATGGTCTAAAGGAAACCTATCAAAAGAACTATAAACTTTTCACCCAGTTCCCATCAGGAGTGAGAGAGATTCATGCATTTGCTCCATTTCCCCAATATTTTTTTTTTTAATATAAATGTTATTCTCACTAGCAATGCATGTGCATCCTTAAAAAGTTCCATTCCAAAGATGAGTAAGGTTGCTAAGTGACATTAGCACTTAAATCAAGGAAATGAATAATTAACAGATCACATCTGGCACTGCCCACATATTAAATGCACTATTCGTATGAAACATAAAGAAAACCATATTCGTGTCCTCACACAGCTCACAGACAGGGGGTGCTGTCCATTTAACTATTTCACTGCCTAAATATTTTTCCTTATGGGAAAGAAACAATGGAAATATTAGTTACAAATTTTCAACTGATAGCGGATTTTTAGTATAATATGTCTGCTTCTTGAAAATTAGGATTATATATATGATCAAGTGAGAGACACAAGTACCCAAAGTCTCTGGCCTTACATTTGAGAATGATCATTATGGATGTCTCTTGTATGTGGCAGTGTATAATTTATTATCTTTTGAACTCAAACTCACAAGAATTATGTTGTTGCCATACGACAGCTTCATGTGGTATTTGAAGGAAATGTTCATGTGTTCTTAAAGATTTATCTGCCCTTGCTTCCCCACTTTAGTTCCATTGTTTTCAGGTGAACTCAGGTATTTAAAAATCTCAAGAAGGGACTGATCCCGAGACCATCATGCAGCACACGGATACTGACTTGTCTCATTGAAGACCAGGCAGAGTAAAGAGCTGAAGCAGTTTAAACAAGGACACCAAGTTCTGTATGAAAACCAACCCCTGCTTAAATACTTTGTGAAAGCACAGACAGGTAGGTACATACCAAGGAGGAAGAGCTGGCTTTCGAATCCCTGCCACATGCAGCCTACAGGAAGCCCACACTCAAGCCATGAGAACTAATACCAGAGCTGTAGTAGGTTACTGGGCTGATCTCCATGTTTAAAAACACAAACAAACAATAAGAACAAAAAAAAAAAAAAAAAAAAAAAAAAAACAAAAAACACAAACCAAAACAACAACAAAAAAAAAACCACAAACAAACAAAAAAAAAAACAACAAAAAAAAAACCCCAAACAAACAAAAAAAAAAAAATCAGCCCAACCCCCACAAGGCAGAGCTCTGCCCTTCACTCTGGGCAGTGTGAATAACACTATCTTGCACTCATTTGGTACTTAGTAAACCTCAGCACATTTCACAAGTGCAAGAGAGCATCTTTTGCTTGTCTTTTACAGAGGCCAAAGTGCAGAGATTTCTTCATTACGTCGGGTAACTGCTTCAGGCCAGACAGTCAGAGACTGCAAGTCACGACTCGTTTATTGCACAAATAAAGAGATGCATGTGCAGTGCATGTAAACATGGAATCTGGATAAGGAATAGTGGGAAAATACATCATATTCCAAGTTCAGGTGACCAGAGGTCATCGATGTCAGTATTTTATGCCACTTTGAAGATGCAATAATAAGGGGTTTTCCCTCTAGACATACCAATCTCTTAGACACTTTGTAATTCCTGCCTTTAAAATTGATTTTTTTCGATAACTGAAAATAGAAATATACTTGCATTTCACATCTAGTGGAGAAACTTTGAGATGACCTCCCAGGAGAACAGAAATATCTTCCAGTGCCCTTTTTTTATGGTTTTGACTCCTGCCTGCTTAAGTCCTGCCTTACAGTACAAATTTAGCAAGGCACAGAGAAGGGCAGATGTGCAAACACACAAAATTATCCTTCTTCCCATCAGAGAAATAAAGGTTCTGATGACACCTGCTGGCTCCCCGGGGACTAGGCAAACATCAACCACCCCTTGCTGCAGCTCTTGAGTTCTCGCACGTAAAAATGCAGACCAAATAAATTCTTGAGAACGAAAATATTCCTTTGCTGTGAGTCAGAGAATCACAGGAAACAAGGCTGGGAGTGACTGTAAAAAGTTGTTTACTCCATCCCCTGGAATAACACAGGATTCACGCTACATGATATTTTACCTGTTACTACAAATTGACAGTACTTCTCTGGACACACTGTTAGTGTTTCATGATTTTTGCGTTCCCTAAAAGAGCTTCCACAGTAAGATGTCCTATTAACAGACAATTACAATTTTATTTGTGCGTTCGAGGACAGTTAGACAGTGCTTAACTGTAAAGTTGAAAATATAAAGGAGATACTTCAGCCCTGTGTTATGAAGTGCTACAGCTTTACTGCTTTGGTCATCTTGTACGGTCACGTACCCAGCCCACCCCAGATGAGCTGCAGGCATACATACCTTCCAAAGATGCTTTCGCTACAGGAATCTTCCCATATGAACAATTGCATAGGCCTAGTTCTCTACAAAAAAAGTTGGGCTTATGAAAAGTGTAGGTATGGAGCCATCAGGGTGCTTGCATCCAGCTGATTTCAATTATAATAGGCACTCTTGGACTGGGAGAAGCAGCAGCCACCTTGATGAATCATCTCGTTGACAAACTAAGGATGTTCAAGAGACTGTATAAAGAGCTGTTTTATAACTGTTGGAGCATGTTAGTTTATGTGTTATGAGTAATTTCACAGTGAGATTTCGGAATAAATATAGATCCTTGAAAATCTCTGTATCTTCTGCATTCCTCCTGGTACACTGGCATTTTGTTCCGTCTAAGAAACATGGGAGAGGTTAGATCACATTCTGCCCAAATATTTTCCTAAGTTAACACTTTTTGCCTTAATTCTTCTCAACAGACTCCATCTTGGACAGTATTACTGACTGGTCCCAGCTAGCTCCTTCAAGACAGGTGTAAATATCCTGTGTCTGTCCTTGAAAAAACAAATGGGTAGTCACTAGCTGGGGACAGAAATTTGCAGGGCCTGGAGTGAAAAGTATCTGTTCGGTTACTACCTTGACTAAGCAAGGAAAGAAACTCTGTTCCAAAAAATCTCTCACTGGGAACCTGGCACAGGTACACTTAATTAAACCACCAGGAACCTGATCTCTCGGTCCTGCAATCCTGCACATCACATCTTATAGCTCACTTTGAAGCTCAACTGTGGTGGAGTTACAAACATTGCTAAAATGAGGCATGGACTGTGAAACAGAGGCATTACCTAAGCAAACACTACTGCTGTACTAAGGAGCTTGTAATTGAAAGGAACCGTAGTTAGCACAGGGAACCTAAGCCCAAAACAAACCAAATATTAAGATCACTGGTTTCTGCATGGTCACTGAAAGTTTCCTAAACCAGACTGGAGAAAATCAGTAAGAGGAAAAGCAGCCACTGAAGCAGAAGTGTTGCCAGCCCCACAAGAAGAACTGCAAAAAGCTGAAAGGGGCTTCCAACAGAAATCATCCCAATATTTGGAACAAGCAGCTGAGCCTGCCTCTGCAGTATCATCTACCCCCAGGTACTCAAGAGTCGCAGAGCCTTTGACAAACAGGTTGGTGAGAAGCTGGCCTACATAATCACCGCCAAATTTTGCAGAGTTGCATATGAATCCAAAACCACTTGTCTATTAGAGAACAGATGGTCTTTAGCTCAACTGCTGACTTACCAGTTGCCTGTCGCCCAGCCTCAGGGCTGTGCTGGCACAAGCTCCCCCCAGAGACACAACTGGGCAGCAATACACATGTATTGCCCTGGCTTATCCTGGCCTCGGGGGTAGTTTTGTCTTGAACTGTGGAAAAGTGCAATTTTGCCAGTGTTGCACGCTGGCAATCCGCTCCCAGTAAATCACTCTGTGAATATGTATAGTTTGGCAGAGCATTACCCATATGCTGCGTGGTGTTTTACTGCTCAGAAAGCTCTGTTGAATCCAGGGGTGACTGACAATATAAATAGGAGTTGGTGGGAGGAATGAATACGTTACTCCCAATAGTGTGTGGAGAATACTCTCCGCGAGGTGTTACCCAGCACAAAAAAAAACTAGCAAGGGCTTTGTGAGTAACTAGAGAGGAAGACAATTCCCTCAGATCTCTGTACACAGTCAATACATCTCATAGCAGCCTCCTTTTTCTTCCAAACAAAATGGGATTGATGTGGTTTCTGGGGTCCAGAAAAGATTTAACTGATTCAAAGATTTCTTCAAACCCTTCTTTTTACTACCATCTATAAACAAGACTTCAGCTTTTGAATATTAAATATCAATATCATTGAATCTTAACTCAGGCAGGGCTGCCAGTGGTGACCATGTGTGTCAGGGTCCTGGTGCGAGGGCTGGGAAGAGGCTTGGTTGCTACTCTTAGTGCAAATAACACTGCTAATTTTGCCAGAGCACAAAAGCCGGGTAAGGTTTTGTGTATTTTCTGTGTATCGTCTTCCTGGGCCACAAGTACAGTACCACAATCTCCAGAAAATGCACCTTCAGAAGCACATCTCAGTCATGCAGCTTTGTTCAACCAGATCAGATGCAAATTTCTTCCGTGTAAGGAGAAGACATTTGAATTTCAAATCCAACTGAACTAACCGCAAATAAATATAGACTAGGGAGTGGAAAAAAAATGACCAGTCTGGACAGAGAACTGAAGTTCTGGAGTCAATGGGGCATTCACAGGGGAGCTTTTTATCCTTAGGGAATAGACCACATGATGTTAGCGCAGGTCCTTCACTCGGTCACCCCATCTTATGTTCCTGTGTTCTTTAATACAGTGCCTATACTTGGGGCCTATTATGACTGGGATTGTTTCTAAAAGGAAGAATATTTTAAAAGATTTTAAAGAAAGGAAGATTTTAGGGACCTAGAGTCTGCGACTCTTCACAACTCCTCTGCTGAACTTCTTCAGAGCATGAAATGCAGAAGTGCCCTCCGGTAATGTGTCCTTGTAGCGTGGGTACAAACCTGGTCAGACCATGGAGGGGCTACATTCAGGTCTTAAGCACTTCTTAATCAAATCTTGCCCTTTGTAAGCAAACACTGTGGCCACTTTTATAGAAGCAATACTCATCAGCAACAAACAAAAGCCTTTTTCCATTGAGCCTTGGATGCCCAAGTCCTTTGTGGGCTTTCTAATATTTCCTCCTTTTCTCTGACAATGCTTCCACTTAGACTGCATGTAGAAGTTTTTTTCCCGTTCAGTTGAAATATGGAGACTAGTCCCCTTATCTCAAGTTTTAAGGCCAAATTTTTTTTTTTTTTTTTTTTTACAATCCAAATCGGAACGAAATGTTCTGTTTCATTTGGGAGTATTATAGAAAGCAGTTTAAGAGCATGAGGGGAAGATGGGCAGTTCCATGTTTATATTTTATTTGGAATTAGGCCAATGATCAAAACGGTGAAGAGTTTAGATCACGCCCACACTACAGAAGCTGCTGAGTAAACTATCGGTCTTAAAAATACGCTTTGCCCAACTAATAATGCTCAAGACCCAAAACTGGCCTGACAAATCTGTCCAAGCCCAACCAAATGAAGATTCAAATAGTTTATTCTTACTTCCTATAGCTCTGTACAACATTTGAAGGAATACCAGCTTTGCCCATTTTGTCTCTTATAGAAGAAATATCACTCAGTGCTTTTGCAGTCGGTTAATTTTGGCATACTGGTATGTTACCAAATAGTTGGAATGCTCTTGGAGCAGGGAGTGAAGCCCTGGTCTCTGCTCTAAGAGGAAGGGCTAAATTTTGGGTCAAGGCAGCTGACAACACACCTACAAATGCTCTGTACCTGCTCCCTCCCTCCCTTGCGCTCCCCCCGAACTGGTGAACAGTGACCAATTCATTTACAGAAGGGGGTATTTTAAGCAGGACTGGATACTGCTTCCAGCACTGAGTAGCTGAGAGCCTACCTGTAAAATAATTCTCGCGGGGGATTGGATGTGTGGGGCCAAATCCTGCTGGGGTGCCGAAGGGCTGGACGCAAAGAGTTTGCTGTTCTCTTGTTTCTCATGAAAGATAGAACTTGGTTACTGGAATATAACCCTCCCTCATTATGCCATTGATGGGAAACACAACACACAATGTTTGTAAAGCAGTTAATTTATAACAGACAAAACCAGATTATCACTCTTTGGAAGAGCAAATATTTGTTGAAAAAATTCTATATGGGACAGACATCTTCATCTCATTTTTAAACGTAGTTGATTGAGAAAAGTAACAGAGGAGCTACTTAACAGGTAAGACAAAATTTATATGAAGCATTTAGATTGTAAAGGGGTTATTATCTTTTATATATATATATATAATTTTATATATTTATCAGCTATTCTCTAGATGTGCTGTTTTAAGTGGCTCTAGATCTTAATCAGCATTTCAATATAATTTTCTCTTGCTTTAATGCCTTCAGAAGAAAAAATGCATTTGAGCAAGCAACTTCTTTCTTTGATATCCGAGACTATGAGAAACAAATATTTCTTAAAATGCAAAGAATGTTAACTTTGCTCTAGCACTTCTATGTTTATTAACGAACCGTCCACTTTATGCATAAAGTGAGTTCTCTGAAATTAGCAATAAGCTTAACTCTGGTCTGAAAATACAAGTCCATAATGTGCAAAAATATCACTCCATTGTTTCTGGAACTGTTTTTCCTAATCCTAGAGGATGTGCTTTATTTCTAACTCTTCCTGAATTTGAATAATAAAGCTGACGTAATGTTAAGCTTAATTTCTTTCAATCTCAAATTTGCAGCGAATGCTTAGCACAATTGTGAGGTTCTTACTTCTGTGATGTTCATAGCACCCAAATCAGCAGGATTTGTGTATGTCTGAGGATGCGGGACTCCCTCCTCGAGCGCCGAATGGCCTGGAACGTGCCTGTAAACAACAGCTTTCTGCACCTGCCCTGTCCTTTCAGCCTGAAAACTATTTGTGTGAGGAAGGCAGAGCCCTCTGGAAGGCAGCTCACTGCTTTCCTGCTCGGTCCCTTCCTAACTCCTCGGGGGGGTGGGTGGAATCTGGTGGCCCGCCCGAGCCAAGCGCTGTCCCGGACCTCTCAGAAAGACGCACCAGTGACGTCTGCCAAACGCAACACCGTCAGATGTTGCACAAGAATTGCGCTATCCCCAGAAAAGCCGGCGAAAAGCTGGCGCTCTGCAACACCTAGGGAGCAGTTTGGCCTCTTTAGAGGGTTGGTTGCTGTTGCGTAAAGCTTTTTCTCTGTGACCGAGTACGACGAGAAGCAAAAATTCTCCCATCCCTGCCTCTCTGCTCAAGCTGACTCCGCGGTGTCCAAGGATACCTCTTGGAAGCAGGGATGACTCCCAGGGGAAGGGACCTCCTTCTTTGCAGCCAGGGCAGGCATAGGATTGCCTGCCTCGGTGCCTGTGCTCCTTCCCACCGAAGTGAGTCAAGGAGCAGAAAGGCGTAGCAGTTACTGCCATAGCTCTTAGCGGCGCCGCTTGCAATCTGGCAGGGGAGAGTGAGTATCCCAACCCTGCCGAAGTCGTGTGCGCCGTTTGGCCAGCAAGGCAGCACCTGAAGTTGTCACCCCTTTCCCTATTTCATTCCCGCAGAACCCAGACACTGCAAATTTCATTGGGAAAAAAAAAAAAACAACAAAAAAACCCAAACAAACAAACAAACAAAAAAACACAAGAGTTAATGGGAAAGAAAAATTAAGAAAAAAACATTCACGACCACAGTACGCTGCATATTTTAAGCTGTTCCCTGGCTGCCATGCACTCGAGAAGAGGCACAACATTCAGGGATTTCACTGCCTCCCGATTAAGTCATTACATCCCATCTGTGTTGCACCAAGTACAGAACGTGACCTATTATCTCAAAAGAAAATAGCACACCACCTGACTGCCAAAAGCACCCTGTGATTTGGCACCCAAATGTCTCAGCACTCCCATCAACGTACCTTTTCAGGACTAACTCCCACTCCCACAGCCTGAATCAGGCAACTGTGAAATTCAGCTGAACTCTAAATAAATGGCAATCAAATAAAATAGCTTTCCCATATGCCAAATCACAAATGATACAATGACCATAATTTGCTGTTACAGATCCTTAGCTTAAAAGGAGTAGCTAATAGTTGCTATGTGTTTCCTGGATTGTTGAATCACTTATTATTTTTAAGACTGGCCATACAATGTATCTTTTCATCTCATTTATCCATTTGCAAGCCACTGCTATACGACAGGATTCCGTGCAGGTTTGCTGGTCTTTAACATCCTGTTCCATTCACAAAGGGAAAACGCGTCTCCAAAGATTATGGCCATTCAAAATTTTTCCGTAAGGTGAAACTGAACACTGCTGTGTGGAAGAGAAATTGCTTTGAATGGAAGTTGAATGATGAGCATATTTGCATTTTATGCAGGGAAAAGTGTGCTTGCATGTGCAAATTTACACAAGCAATGTCTGATGCTAAAGTTTGCCTGAGGCCTTCTGCAAGACGTATCAATTTCTCTCCAAAGATTTTGCTGGACAGATAGGAGACCCTGTATCAACTTCAGTTAGAAATCACAACGTGTGTAAAATACCGTATTTTAAAGCACAGAACAACTGTTTCATCCTTGTGCTATTTGACACTGAAAAATGGAATTTTCAGGGAGGAGATGGCACTGACAAAGCTGCTTCAGCATTTGCTGAAGTATAAAAGCACGGGGAATACTGTGGCATGTGATCAGGAAAATGATCTGAATGGAGTAATAACAACCTATAGCAGAAGGATGAAAAGTGAAAAGGAATGATGAAAGGCAAGCATGTCATTTCTACCACATGCTGCCTAGAATTCCTGTGCTTATAGATGACATCAATTTCACAGGAGCAAAAGCTGTGACACGGGTCCAACAAGCCAATTTTTCATCTTTGAGCTGCATCTTGTACTTGAAATATGGGTTTCATTTTGCAAAGGAATTCTGAGTTAGCAAGGGAAAATCAGTGAAATACTTCTGACATGAACCACCAATACCAGAAGATCATGATATTTCTTCTGGATTGACTTAATGATGTTGGAAACTTATCTCCTTCATTGATCTAAATCTGTCCTTTCAGACAGGAACCAGATCTTAGGCTTAGAGTATATACACTGAAGATGCAGAAAGACCACCTCGCTATATCTATGACCTTTGCATTGTGAATAGAATAACAAGCTAAAAAGTCATTGTTACCTTTTTTTTTTTTTTTCCTTTGTCTTTACTAGAAGAAAAAAGAGCTTATTATTATTGGATGTCAACATGAAAATAGGAATTTACATACTTCTCTTAAGTGAAATATGTGTTGAAAGCATAAAGGCTAGCATCAAACCTAAAATTGCAAAGAAGGAAAAAGAGAATAATTTATTGGAAAGAAATAAAAATGTCAATATTTCTGAAGAGTGGCATCATCACCAAAATATCTCTAAGCCTTTTGAAGATCGAGGTCTCGAAGAGTTCACTCTTCACAACTTCACTGAAAAGACTGCAAATTTTGGATTTAACCTCTACAGAAAAATTGCAATGACACATGATAACAATGTAATCATCTCTCCCCTTTCTGTATCAGCTCTCATGACTGTATATATGCTGGCAGCTAAAGGGGAAACACATAGACAAATAGTAAAAAGTCTAAACGTCCAAGCTTTGAAGGACAGAATGGATCACCATCACTTACCAGCTTTGTTTAAACAACTGAAAGATAACATAACAATGAATGAAGAACTTCTCCTTGTGCAAGGTACTCTTTCTTTTATCCGAAAAGACCTCAGACTCAAGGAGTCTTTCCTCAATTTGTCTAAGCAGTACTTTGATATGGAATTCCTGAGAGTGGACTTTCAAAACTTTACACAGGCAAAATTCGTCATAAATCAAAACATTAACAAAAGGACCAAAGGAAAAATCCCAGAGCTTTTTGAAGAGCTTGACCGCCACAATAAACTGCTACTCGTGGACTACATTGTCTTTAAAGGTAACTGCTGTTTTTATTTTGCAAAATAGTTATTTATTAGGAGAATCAGGACTCTAACTTCAGCTACATTAGGGGAAGTTTAAATTAATTCAGATGTCCTGTTTTCTCCATCTGCATTTACTTTCTTCTATTAGGTTTATTTAATAGGAGAGGATTTTTCATGACAGGGAATCACTGTTCTTCTACGCTTTCTTCCATACAATAGAGTCTCAAAGAGAAGAAAAAGCCCCGCATCAGATTATCTCAATCTGACACTGAATAATCCCTCTTTGGAACTAAAATAGTGTTTAATTTTCATTCACCAATTAAAATGTAGACGTCTTAATCATGATAATCTTTTGAATGATGGATGCTGGGCATAAAATAATTACTGATTTTACATGGTACACAAAATCACGAAAACGAGAATAATTTCACTATTTCAGTCAAGAAGCTTTTTTCCCAGAGGAACCAAAGTACTCCACTATACTACCTTACAGGGTGAGGGAAAGAAATAGCTGTGATGGGCAGAGACTGTTCTGTGGAGAGGTCCTCTACTGCCAAATACCTTATGCTCCTTTTCCTGTTGTTGGGGTCTTTCTGACCACTGTCTTAGCAGAAAGATAAGGTTCTCCAAAAGGAGGTCCCGGGGATGAGAAGGAGTTGTAGCCCACCCTTTACTCTGGAACAGCCATTCAGAAGCCAGAGAAAGCCAATTAGGTAAAAAGCAAAGAAAATTACCCCTCAGCCATACAGTCTCCCCATGGATTAAGTTTATTCTTTTGTATTTAGAAAAGTGCAGTGTGCCGAATGCCAAGGTTACTTTTCCTGGCAGAAAAAACAGACAAAAGAGATAAATGGTTGTGGCTACATTTGAAAGCAACGGTAAGGATCAAAAGCATTAGTAGAGAGGAGGTCACATTCCAGTGCACCTTACAACTCAGTGCACTGATGAATCCCCACCCAAAATATTGCATAATTAATTTAGAAACAGGATGTTGAACAGCTGGTAAAGGATTTCAGATAAGGTGACATGTTAATAAAAGATGGATGCTCAGATGGCATTCAGTACACAAAAAGGATATCAGTTCTGAACTTGACTGACAACTAATCAACCTTAGAAAAAGATTTCCCTTCTTTCCCTGCAAATGAAGGTATTTATTTTGTGAATTACTTCCTTTTCCTGCTGCAAAAAAATTAAAGCACATACCCTTAATATACTGCAATTGTCATCCACTTATCCCAGACAGAACTGACATCCACTTCAACTAGATACAGAAAATAACCTATACTTTTTTTTTACAAGGGTTTCTGAACGCTTGTCTGAAGAAGTCTGAATGCACAGTCATTTAATTTCTTTCTTTCCTCAGGCAAGTGGGTCTACCCATTTAATTCCAAATTCACAGAAATGGAGACTTTCCACATAAACAAATACAGAAGCGTACAGGTACCCATGATGTTCAAGTCAGATAAAGTCAATTCAACTTTTGATGAGAACTTAAGATGCACTGTGATAAAGCTACCCTACAAAGGGAAGGCCCACATGCTGATTGTCATCCCAGAAAAGGAAGGAGATTACATTTCACTTGAAGACCATTTGACTACAGAGCTTGTGGAATCCTGGCTTGGAAACATGAAAACCAGGTATTGCTTTAAAGTCTTTTGTCTACTGCAGCAAAGCAACAAAGCACGGCAGATTAGCTGGTCTTCCTAACCCTTTCCACATGCTGGTGTGTCTGTGGCATTAGGGTAGAGGTCCTTTAACAGCCTACCCACAGCCCATGGGGCATGTGAAGGCTTCTATTCCGAGGTGACAAGTCTGTGGCTCTCCTCAATAAAAAAAGGATGTGCCTCTGAGGGCACAGTCAAACTAGTCTTTCCAAATTCTTCCTTAGGCCTTCCCTCTCCTTAAATTTATCATTGCCAGGCAAAGTGCACAATAAATCTAGATATGCAGTACATTTATTAAACCTTTTCTACCAGTGAAAAACCCAGACCAATTGATAAGTTTGAATATGAAAATGTAAACCTAAATGATGCCTGTGAAATGTAAGTCCCAAAGTGACAATTCTCTTCCCTGGTCAATAAATTAGTGTGTTGCCCTGGTATCTGTGCACTGTAAGTGCTGGTAGAAGTATTTTATAGAGAGAAGGAAATAATTTCTAGCATCTTTGGCAATCAACAGCTCAGAGATGATATTCTGTCAACCTAAATTCCAGCAGAGACTCTTTCGTTTTTGCCCCTTCTTCTGTGTAAAGCTTAATTCCTGAGTAGTGTGCATTTCAGCAGTCAAATGATCTACTATGTAGCCCAAGTTTGCAATGAACTTTTTTTTTTTTTTTTCAAACAGAAAAATGGATATTTCATTTCCAAAGTTCAAACTAGAGCAAAAATACAAAATGAAGAAATTGCTTCATGCTCTTGGAATTAAAAATCTCTTTACGCGGACAGCAGATCTTAGTCATCTCACAGATCAAGAATATGTAGCAGTTTCACAGGTAAGCCTTCTAAAATTATTTGCTATTTGGATTATAATAGTATACAAATGGCCCAGCCAAGAGCATATGTCATATACACTCAGAGGGACACTAATAGGAAAGGACCTTATCTGTGAAGTATATGCAATCTGCACACCTGAGCCAGTATGGATCCCACTTCAAATATGAGGTGTGTAGCAGTAAGGGGCAGTTACATTTCATATGTGCTCAACACCTTCCAAAGCTAACCCATCACAGGAGGAAAGCTCTGCCTCAAGATGAACATGGTTGGCAGGGAAGGAGCACAATTACACAAAAACTGTGGACGAGAAGGACATTGTAAATGACAAAAGGCAGAGCAAGGAAGGAAATCCAAAGAGGGAACCCCTGATACACAGACCAGAGACAGGTATTCTTCTTAACAAATAAAGAACTTCAGAAAGTTCAAATAAGAAAATTTCAAAAAAGTAACAGCGAGAAAGAGAAGTAAATGCAGTCCTGCCTTTCCATCTACATACCTTGGCAGACACAAAATAGAATCTCACAGCAAAGCATCGACACAACACAGCTGTACTCCAATCCATCCTGATGCCCCCCTCCATACACTGAAACTTTTCAAGATCACTTAAGCAGGCAAAGGCAAGGGTGGTGAATGGCCAAGAGAGGAACACAGAACCATGGAAAAAGAGGAGAAGACAACTCAGTGCCACTATTTAAGGGAGAGAAAAGCTGAATTTCAGAAAACTGATAGAAAACAGAAGCAGAATGAGAAGCAGAAAAGAATGGAAGAGAAAGAACTTGGCAATCACACCAATATCAAGAAGGAACAACATCTATGTGACCAGAGATGTCCCATTAAGAAGAAACAGTCTATACAGAAGACAATGGCTGATAATAGAAAATTGGTCAAAGAAAGAAGATAAAAGACATATCACACAGAGAAACTGGCGACTTCAAGAATGTGTGAAGCAAGATTAAAAGCAATTAATCATACATGCAAATTCATACGTTAAAGCAACAAAATCCCTGCAACAGGCTTGGCTTGATTTATAAACAGTTGAGGAAAACAAGACTCAGATGAGATTAATCTGACACGGAATTTAAAAACATAGCTTTATAAACCTGCGTGAGGAATGTATATAACACAACTCCTTGTGGTTGTACGGGGTTGTAGACTGCTGATAACCTAGGATCATAACTTCACAGAATCACAGAACGGTTGAGGTTGGAGAGGACTTCTGGAGGTCATCTGGTCCAACCCCACTGAAAAGAGTCTGGCTCCCCGTTCTTTGCACCCTCCCTTCAGGTATTTCTATCCTATCAGAAAGAATCCTTCTAAGCTGCTGGTGCTGCTGTTACAAGTCTCCCCACACCAAATCATTACAGTAGTCTTTCAAATTTGTCAAAACTGCTAATAGTCAGTACGGCAAGTTTCAAAACCTCTAAGCCCCGAACTAGTTTTCCAAAATTGTGCTGGCTTAACAAAATAACGTTTACTGGGAGAATATAACATCCTAAGAGTAAATATTTAACAGACAAAATTGTGGTGATTTTCAGTTTGGTATAAACTATTGCACTTTTGGGAAGTAAAATAGCAATCTGCAGCACTTTTCTCCCTGCCTCTTGATCATATAACTATTCCGTGCTGATTCTCAGCAGTTAACTCTGTTATCATGAAAAAATCACAGTTGAATAGCAGCTGCTAACTGATATTAGAAGCAATATGTGCATCAGCTATAAAGTGCCAGAGAACCATCTTGTCCCTGTGAATCATGGTAGCCAGCTTCATTATTTAAGAATATTTAGCAGAGAGCTCAACGCTGCTGAAGTGCTTCAACTGTCTTCACAGAAATCATTCCTAGAATTAGGAGTTTGGGAGTTGGGAATGCACTAGCTGACGAGGCAGTTCACCAATACAGACCCAAATACAGGGGAAGTACTGAGAGGTACATGCAGACTGAAAGAACAAAAAGGGAAAAGAATCAGATCCTGCCAGGCTGAGATTTCAGTGGGAAGGGAAGGTCCTCAGACCAACCCACGACTGTACCTCACTGCTGTACAACCTTACTCTGTGCTACCAAATGTGCAAATTCAAAATATATAGGAAAAAAAGCCAAGCTTGGTGCATTTGCTTAAGCTCTCGCAAAATCAGCTGCGAATGACATATACAGCCGGTCAGTGTTTGTGGCTGATGAAAACACACCTCCCACTTTTGAGAAACAAAGAGGAGCACGGTACCGCTGCAAGTGTTGCTTCACGCTGCCAGCTGCAAGAAGAGAATCTCTAAGTGAGAAATGAGTATGCTCAGAAATGTGGAAAAGCACAATGACACCTGAACTAGCATCCACTCTGTAAGTACTGTGGTCGTGGTGGCTGTACTAACTCCTCTGCTGCTGAAGTAGTCGGCATATGGATCTACCAGTCTAACACACAGAGCTAGATTCCACTGACCTACTCACTTTAAGCCTTAATAGAAGCCTACTTCAACTGAATGCTCTGTACTTCGAAAAACATTCTTCGTGCCAATAATAATTTCTGACAAATATTTCACTTCTACATTGCACTGCAGGTTGTCCAAAAGGCAGTAATTGAAGTGGATGAAGAAGGAACTGAGGCCACAGCAGCTAGCGGGTCAGAAATAACTGCATTCACCGTGCCTCCTGTCATCAAAGTTGACCGACCGTTCCTTTTCATGATCTTTGAAGAAACTTTTAAAACGTTACTGTTCATTGGCAGGGTGGTTGATCCAACAGAAATGTGAATAAAGGTAACAGTTTCTACTCTTGGTTATGTAAAAGGTATGTAAAATTTATTTCTAGTTTAGCAATTTACATCAGAATAAAAAGACAGTGAAATACGAAAATGTGAAAACCTGTTTTGTCTCTCCACCTAGCAGTGGGTCATCCTACTAATACTTTATTCACGCCTAAAGTAACAAGCTAAATTCGCTAAGGCACAAAGTGACAAAAATGTGTCTTGTTAAATCTACCAAGAAAATTTTAAAAAGCCCGCAGAACTGAGCTTTCAAAATTCAACATTCTAGTGATAAAATCTGAATGAAAACCAGAGATTCGTATGTCAAAATATTCAGGAAGTTCATTCCCAAACACTGTACCTTGGTATTCCTCAATGTTATCTTCTCTTGCAATGAGACTTAAGAGCCTACTGACCTCAATGTCAGCAGAATTTTGCTGCTTATAAAAATAGAAGCAGGATCGAGCCCTAAAACAGAATTTACAGCCTCTGTCTAGAGATCTTTATTACTGTAGAAATTGTGCTGAGTCTATCATGAAGCCTGCATCATCTGGAGCGTGATCCCTTTCAAAGTTTTTGGACAGTCATAGTATCAAGCCACCTCATTTTCTCAGGGTACACAATGTTCCTGCTTTTAAAATATTCTTTCTATTAAGGACAAAATAATTCTGAAAAAAATAACTTGGGTATTCTGAACCTGGAAATTCTGAATCTGTACTACTTCATAACATCAAGCTGGGTCTCTCCTAAAAACAGAATTTCTGCATGTATTATCACCTAGATATCAGGGTGAACTACGTAACAGGACTCTATGCCTGCACTAAGACAGACTTTGGTAGGCAAAAACGTGCCTCCATAACAGTGGAATAAATCTATTCACAGAGTTGATCCTAAAATCCAAAAGGTTTTGCCAAAATGTTTCCGAAAAATATTTCCATGATCTAAATACAATTCACTTTATTCAAGCAGAGCAGTGATTCCAGCAGAACATCAAGATCTTTAACATTTAGTACATTTTAATCAGCCGCAGAGTCCTATTTATAAAGTATGAAACAATGCAAAAAGCTACCTCTAGCTATATATAACTAACAGATCTAAGCATTACTCTGCTTGCTCATACAGCCTTCACAAAATAGCTGCCCAAAAGAGGGCAGAAGAGTTTTCAAAATCATTTGGCATAGAAGCTTCAAGGCTGTCTACCAGTAAACACACAGAGAGATGCATCTGCAAGAGAAGACAGAAAGGATACGTTACAGGGTAAAGCTGGTAAACACCTCTAAAAATCACTTCAGTTACGATCAGATGTCTACCCACAGCAACCCAAACACTGGCGTAAGCCACTCACAAAAGGATTTGGCAGGCAGACTCTGGTATCTGACCAGACTACGAAGGTGCACCTAACCCAACTCCACGCTTGCAGCAGGAATGTACCCAGAAAGAAAGAGAACCACTCCTCCCTGCCCCTGAAAGATTAACAGGAGGAACGTTGCTATAGGGAGCCACCCAATTATCACTGCACAGTTGACCTCCAGCTGTTACTCGGAATTGCAGGGAAAAACCAATGCTGTGAAGAATTTGAAAGTATGGGTGCTGTCCAACAGAAGCAACCCAGAAGTAAGCAGCCCCACAAAAGATCGGCGAGATGCAGGTCTGTAGTGTGAGGGACTGATGGAAGTACACACGAGACACCAGGAGTATTGTACAAGGAAGATGTGCGGACCAAAAAAAATGTCTACATGAAGCATTTAAAGATCACATAGCAGAAATTTAATACACAGTAGGGTTAATAAGTGAAGCACGTTATCAGCATTAAATAAATTAGTTAAAAATGACAGACAAATGACAGCCAATAAGAAACAAACGACAGACTGCATACAGAACTCGTTACATGCTTGTTAAGGGGAGAAACAGCTCGGATTCAAGTTTCGGAACTTACTGGTTGCTCTGCATTGCTCTAGGAAAGGCATCTGAGGGTCAAACACAGTTTTGAGTCTTGTTCTGCAGCTGGGCACCGCTGATCTGCGTTTGGTCGCCGGCAGAAGCCAGACTGAGAGCAGAGCAGGGAGTCTCCTGCGGCCCACGGGTGAGCAGCCGTAGTGGGCACGTTGTCCCTGGGGAACTGGGAGTATCTGCTTTCACGAACGAGACAAAAGCAGAACCTGGGAGAAGCCAGCACAGGTCACCTCTAGATCTGCATCAATATTGCCTGTTCAGCATCATAACACTTGAAAAACTTTTAAAGGAAGCTGTGATTTACAATACCCTACGTGCCAGGCTGCAGAACAAACTGAAAACTCGAGTGTTTCCACAGCATCCAGATAATGTGACTAAAGACACAGAATACACCTAAATCCAACTGCAGAGTAAGAAGCTTAAGAATTCAGACAGTAATACTGCTAAATCCAAAGACGCATTTTGTACTTCACACATGACAGCATACATCCAGCATTATTACTATTTAAAATAAATACCTTCTATAGGTAAATGCTTTTATTTATTTTCATTATAAAAGATGCCCTGAGAAATTTTTTTTTTCAAGAACATGCATGTACAGCATTGTCCTAGGTTTTATTTTGAGTAAATCATCATTCATATTTTTACATTATAAAAGTAACCACACACGCGTATGCATTCACAGGTCAGGTCATCTTTATCATACACCAAGAAATTTTAAAAACCACGTATTTCTGATATCAATATATTTATGCTGCTTCCATCCTGAAATAGAGAAGCTGACAATAGCTTCATAGGCTCTGTCTTAAGTATTGGCATAAATAGAACTTTTTAAAATAGAATTGCATGTTTTTCCACAGACAAATTTTGATAGAAACATTAGCATGAATACAAACAAATGCAGGTGACATCACTGAAGCATGGTAGCTTGCAAGAGCAGCTGATTAAAAACCAGATTCATCATTATAAATTATTCAAGTGAAAATACAATCTGAAATACTAAAAAGTAAAACAAGTATTTATACAACAAAACCTATGAAATAAAACTTTCTTTTTGTATCATCTGGAGACATCTGCTTTTAGATTGCTTTGAAACTTACACCGGATTTTTATGAACTTTACATAATACTTGTAAAAACATTACCTCTAAATTCACAGCACAATGCTACTGAAGTTTATGTTTACATAGACTGATCAACGGTTCTGGACTTTGGTCTTAAATTAGGTTTGAAGGTTCTTTAAAAATGTGGGATTACGTTTTCATATTCGTAACAATTTCTTGTATTTCTTGCATAAAACATGGGTGCTAAGAATTGCTAAAATTGTAAATAAGCCAATTAAGTAATGGATATGTGCATTCTAAATCTGAGAATTTGAACTACAAAGGCATAATTGAAGAAAACAAAATCCTCTCTTTAGCTACAGCAGTTAAGAGCACATAGCTGAAGTTATATTTCTTAACATTTCACTACAACATTAGAATTCTGCAACCATTACATTACTTATCAGAACATATTTTACAGCTTGGGATTTTATTTAAAAGATAAAAAATTTTAACATTGCAGGATGCATTTTATTCACTCCAGGCATTAGACAGTCCCATCTGCTGCTCCCACCTTATGTCACCAGAACGTTGCTTCCACCAGTCTCTGATTCCCTTCTTTTTCTGTCAGAAGATCTAAGAGTTTGATTTTCTGTTTTTTCTTCATACAGAAAAAAGAAACACATATCATATGTTGTTGCTATGTTATTAAATAGCATAATATAATAAACTGCTACTGTGTGCAACATTTTAATATAACTCTTAGCTGCTATACTTCAAAAATGACCAGCTGCTCTACTGCACCCACTGAAAAAGCCAAATGGACACATTCTGAGGTCATTCTTCACAAGAAGGGTTTATTTCTCCGTTAAGTTTCCTGCAGAAGGTCACGTGAAGGTCCCTCTGAGATGGTTAAGGTAGTACGAGCATTCTGCTCATGGATACAAACAATGCCAGAGGTCTGCAGCTTAACCCAGGATAAAATCTGGGGAAAGTGGAGATGGGAGGGGTAGCAGCTTAGAGCTCTTTACAGGGTTATTTCTAGGTCTTCCGCTGATCATGTCACTTGGGCAATTTCTGCACCTTCCATGGCCTTAATTTTTTAATCCTTAAATACACTGTTCTTAACTTTGCCGTTGCAGCTATGTCAATTAACAACTGTTTGAAATGGTCAGAGATCTCTGGAAGAACAGGGCTTAACTTTTAGAAGTCTGGAAATATTTGCATCAATATTTTACAACATAATTTACAAACAAAGCAAGATATTGTTCTGTTTCACCCTTTTAAAATTGTTGATGGAACCTTTAATGATAATACATCAGTGTTAGGGTGCCTACTAGCTTCGTTTTAGAAATGGCACCTAAATCACATGCCAGGCCCACTGGACCTCAGAACTCTTATCAGCTTAAAAGGCAGAAGAAAAACATTATTAGAAGCTGGAAGTAACCAACTCAAAGTGTAGAAGAACAGTGGCAGAATTACTTCATCTTGTGCTCAAGTTCACAAGCAATTATATGAGTGGATGAAAGAGGCTAAGATACTTATGCATATAATTATTACAACATGGTCACACCAATGTGAATGTCTTAAAGGTCAGTTGTGGACATCTTATAAACCACTGATATCAATTTATTATTAAGAAATCTTTTTCTATACAACAATAAAGGTACTCCCACTTTTTACAGGATGGAAAACCTATATCCCTCATTCTTGAAGTAGGTTTTAGTTGAAAGTGAAATAAAATAAAATCAGGCACTATCTATATGTCTATAGGCAAGATGCAAAATTCTTAAATGCTGTCTATAAAGCTGGATTATTGAAGAAAGTATAAAGTTGTGGAAAATACTTTTTAACCAATAGCATACTGAAGCCGGTCACATTACAGTAATGTAACCTTAAGCAAAACAGTAATTCTCATCCTAAAAAAAAAAAAATCTTAATCTCGTAAAAAGGAAAACATTTAAAAGAAGATAATAAAACTACATAGCAAAGTAATACAAGACTACTTGTGGGACAGAGTGTTTATGAATCATGCCAATTTCTGCACTAGGATGATTCATGATCTAACTGGCAACTCTTCATCATAAAGTCAGAACAGCACGTTTGCTCTGCACGTTGATTTAAGTAAGGTCTCCTGTGGGATGAAATACTCAACCAGCGCTCTCTGTGATTCTTTCCTACCCATAAGGTGCTTAAAGCAGGTATTCATCTCTTTTGTGATTCCACAACTAAACTATATGGGTGCTTCTTTAGCATAATTCTTGCATTTTCTATTGGCTAATATTACCCAAGGTCTAGCAAATGACACCAAAGCTAATGGTCATTTTCTCGTCACTTCCTTGTGAGCACTGGATCGGGATTTACTGAGATTTTTCTTTTTCTTGAATCTACGTTATGTTCAAAAACAGAGAATATTTTAATTGGCACACGGCTATGAAATGGGACAAACAAAATGTTTGGACTCATGAGCACGGTAAGTTCTCCAGCACGGTAACTTTGGGTTTTGAAAAATTTCTGGAACAACATGAATGTATGAAATCAGAAACTCTCCATCCCTACAAACTGCACTATATTGTCAAAAGTGAACATCTGTCAATATTCAGTAGAGCAGTTTTATGGAAAAGATTACACTTGAGCAATTAAATGATATTTTGTCCAAGCATACATCACTTTTCACTAAGAATCATTAATGATATCTGTTGATATTTTAATTATTAAACAGCATATTACTGCCCAATCTTCCATTCTTCAGAAACACACATAATTATTAGAAACATATTAGAAGTTACCTTATTCATGTTGCAGAGCTGATAAATTAAAAGCTAGGACTTGCCAGAATTGCAGTGTTAAACCAGCACATATGTAAATTTATGTGATGATACAGTCTAAATATACACTCTATTAATTTTCTCACAAGCTTTCTACCTTAATGAGTCCCTAGATGGTGACACTCATTTATGAGCATCTATTCAATTGCACCTCTCACTGTACAATTTTCAAATTCTTCTCTCAGTAAGTCATTTCCGCCAACTGCTTACATATTTGGATATCAATTTTCTTCATCATTCAACTTAGAGAACATTGTTTCCTTGAAACTGACTTTTTTATTTTTTTGTACTTTAGTATGTGTACATTTAGTACCAGGACCGATTTTCTGAACAGAAGGAAGAGAGGTACACCTAAACAGATCTGTGGTCAGCAAGGTTATGCAGATGAATGCATTCACCACTAACCGTTTCTTTATCTGTATCTCTTAATATCTCCTCATAGAGCTGCTCCATTTTCTTATGAAAACAATTAAGTATCGGACCAGATTACAAAAGAGAAATTGACTCTACAGTGCAGCAGACATTATACCAATTTGAGAGATGTGTTCTCCCATAAGAACAAAAAACATTAACACTCTTATTCAGAACTAAATGTAGGTCATACTAAGCCTGCTCTTCTTTCTCCCAAAATGTTTTGCTTCCCCTAGTAGATCCTCTTGGCTTCTGACACTGTGCAGTTTAGGGACTTTCTGAACTAGAGAGAGCATCCAGATCACTGTGTTTGATCAGATACCTGCTTTCAAGTAGTATGCTGTTAAGGTATTCACTTGGGAATGGTGCACTGAGACTTGAAGCTGAGTCTCTTACATTCCATTTTCCTGCCTGAAGACAAAGGTACAAACTGCTTTGTGCGAGTCTTTTTCTGTCCCTTTGTACCCAAACAAAAGATATCAGTTTTACTTTGACAGACGGAAAATTCTTTGAAATTTGGAAAAGTTTTATGTGATGTAAAAAATATGCCTGAACTTTTCATCTAACTGCTTTGTGAATATTAATCCATTTATTTTCCACAAATCCTTGTGAGACAGCTGAGTAACTGAAATTTCTACAATGGTTGCTAAAAAACATTACAACATTTGAACTAAATTTCTGGCTTTAAAGAAAGGGAACAGAAGTATACAGTGATTAGGGTGAAAGAACACAGATTTTTGAGCACACCTAATTTTTGGAAGTATGCAGCATTATGTCATTTGATGTACTCAAGATACATGTCCCATTTACCTTACAGATAGCTGAAAATGTCAGCCTGTCTACTGATCTAACTGTTGAGTTTGAAATAAGTGACCGCCTAATGTTCACCTATAAAAAGTGTGAGGTAAGTACTGTGGGTAGCATTTAAGAGAAGGCATTAGACTCTGGCAAAAGACAGGGACAGAGTGCAATTTGACTTGGCAATTTAAGGTACTTCTACTGTGAAACCACTGAATCAACACAATCAGTCTACCTTCATTCACTATTTATCTTCAAAATTTTTCCACACACAAAAATGCAGTTTTAAAAACAATAGGTCACTATGCAAGCTTGATCTCATTCCAGAACAAATCTGTCTTGTACAGGGAAGGTGGTAAAATTACGGTAGAAAAAATCCTGTGTGATCATACAGCAAGAGACTGTATCATAATATAATGTATACAAGTGGCTGAATGCAAGCTGTTCAGAGAACAACTTCTAACGTTTGTTAAACTTCTGAGTGTTTTATTTTACAATTTAGGAATTTTACATCTGCGAGTAAAGTTGGGGGTGGTTGTTTTGGTTTGTTTTTTAAAAGAACCTGAAAATACTGAAGTGGGAAAATATGAGTACATACAGATACTTAATTCACCAGAATGGACCACTCAAGAGATATCACTATCACTGCTGTTTCCCCTTTTTACCTGGCAAGCCAGTGTAAGGTGTTTCCTCTTTCCTCTCTGGTGCAGGCTCCGTATGTCTGCTCCATTATTTTTGAACAGCAAGTCACAGTCTCACATTCTGGACTCTCCTTTCATTCCTGGTGTCTCATACTTATTCAGACTTCCAAGGCCTAGCTTGCATTTCCCCATACTTTGCAGCTTCAAGTTGTAGTTTCTATTACACTTAAGCCTGCTTTCCAAAACAACCTCCCTTTTTTGCTATAGCTGGCACCTTTCTTTTCTCCATTCTGCCTTGGCTAAGAAAGCAAATCTCCAATAGGAAAGAAAAATCTCAGTTTGAGCACCTAAAATTATAGCTAGTCCAATGATAGTAATTTAGAGCTACAAGCTATAGTGTAAAAGGAATCTGCAGGGAATTACCTGCTAGAGTCTACAGAGATTTGACCAAGCAAGTGCACATCACAGTGATTTTCCAAGACTTTCATCACAGGAGCAAACAATTTCATTTTTGATTCTGCTCTTGCAAAACGTTAAACAGTTTAGCCTGATGCTTAAAGAAAACCAGCCTGAGGGAGGTGCCTAGTACTGAATTTTTTTTTATCTAAATGGTTAAGGCAAGGCAAAGAAGGCAGTCTTAATAACAAGTCGCTGTACCAGTTCATCGTATCTCTCAAAATAAATCACTAAATTGTTACATGATAATACATAAACATACAAAAGCACATAAAAAGAAGGAAAAGGGAAAATTAGATCATCTACCAATACACACATTCTATCTCTCCCACTACATGCAGCTAGATCATAGTGACTGTGGTTATTACATATCAAATGCACTAACCTTCACTTTGCCCCATCCCACCCTCCCCATAACGTATCAGCTGAATGCAAACATGTGCAGGAGAAACAATGTGAAAGACTAATTAAAAGGGAACACAATCTTGAAAGCACTTATAGTTGCACACATGACGTTTCTACCCTGCTATTTTAGGATTTCAAAATCTGGGTGCAGAAGTAAAAAATATAGGCTTAATGTTACATGGCTCTTCTGAGTTCCCCTTGAGACTGTTACCCATAAGCTCAATTTAACCTCTTGGCAACCACTTACATGCTCATCTTTCGGGACTGACTCTCCTTATTTCCATTGTTCTTTTGGTCAGATGAATTAAATAAGTTGCGAGAAGAACTGGAAGGAAAGGCAGCATTTCCACTATTACCAGTAGAATGACTCCGGAATGAATCATCTGAAATAAAGAGTTGCAGTTTAGACAGATAATTCTGTCTGAAAAAAATACATAGAGAGTAAACAGAATGAGGTGTTTTTCCTGTGGCAATAGTGGTATATTTCCTATGGCAAAAATCCAAAAGTTTAACTTTCTTGGTTTCAACTTAACATTTCTTCGAGTATTTTTATGAAAAAATGATAAATAAAAATAATTAGAACACACATTTTGGAAGAGAAGATCGATACATTTAATATATCAAGATAGTGGGACTTAAATGGCCAATATTTAGATGCTTAAAATTTAGCTATTTCATCTAAGCTAATTGCCTAGTGTCTATTAGTAGTGAAAGGAAAAAGTCAGGTTTCTCTGGGAAGCAATTAATCTCATTCTAATCTTTAATCATCCAAACTCTTCAACAGCAAATGGAGAGAGGGGAATTGCCAGACAGCAGTTTCTCACCCCTAATTCAGCAGAAGTTATACATAATATCCTTATCCCCACATAAAATGGGCGGATGCAAATTGCAAAACCAACCTTTTTATGACATCTAAAATGCCAATCAAGAAATGCCAAACTCATTTTACATTTAGGACTTTCAAATGTAACTTTAAATGACTGTAACAAAAAAAAACAAAAACAAAAACAAAACACCAAAACAACACAACAAAAACCCAAGAAACTGAAAAACAGAATAACTAGCCTAGCACTAAAGTGCTCAAACGTATTGGATATCTATTATTCTACATTCTTTAGGAGAATGGTATCTTGAATTATGCCTGTTTAATGGCACATATTCAGCACCCACAAAAAACTAATGTAAAATATAATCTAATAACCTACTTACCACTAAAGGTTAGCATACAACTCTTTCCGATTCCTGATACCGAAGATGTATAACCTGTAGCAGAGCTTTTACTTAAAAAACAAACAAAACAAAACCAAATTGCTTATTACAGGAAAGTATTCTTCGCCACAGTATCATCCTGCTGTTTAGTAATATTGGAGGTTATTTCTGAGTTTATGTGAAAAAATCAAATGAGAATGTTATGCTGAAATTTAAGTAATATATGAATTTAGATTTAGCAGTTCATATTGACAAATATTTTTAATATATGATAAAAGCTGACATATATTAACTTAAAAAGAATTAATAACAATGTGTGTGCCTCAGCATGCCTTAAAATGGTATTTCTTCCCTTAGTTCAAAACTGTGTAACTTAATCAATTAAACAGAAAGCTGAAAATCTGTGTCACAATTCAGTGAGCACATCACTACTTTCATAGATTCATGTGCATATAATTTCATAATAGCTATTTATTAGGTAAACATATGAGGTAAGCAATGAAGATAAAAGATACTTAGGACACTTGTCTATGTTGCTGTATTTTGGATGTAGTGCTTGAGTACTGAAAGACTGGCTTCGAACCAACTTGGATTTTTTGTCTTCTTTTCCTAAAATTGTAAGTAGCAAAAAATTTTAACATGGCTATCATTGCATTTCCTCAGTAATTAAGAACACTTTTTAATATAATTTTCTGTCAGCCTATGCTAGCTGAAGGAACTGATTTAAGTACTTCAATAACAATAAATAAACCTCATGTCACCTATTTATAGGCCAAAGAATAAAATAAAACTCAAACCCATAGAAAACACATTCAGTTCTAGCAATGGAATCTTTTCCCATGTGCAGTAAGTCAGACTTTGGCCCACAAATGCAAACAGCAGCTTTGCTCTGTTTTATCCTGCATCAAAGCATTCTAGAAATGTTTTCAAAGAGTTCTTACCTGCTGATGTTCCAGAAGAGCTTCCAGGAACAGAGTGTGTGATACTTTTTGCCAACACTGATGATGTTTTACTGTCTCTACCTAAAAAAAAGTCCAGTATAAATACTTCTCTCTTAAAGCTTAACTTTAAATGAAGAAAGAGGACATAGCATATCACAGCCCTGGGGTAAACAGGATCTAATCCAGTGCTACTAACACTTCAGAAACACCACAGACAAGTACTTACATTACAACCCAAAATGAAAAATACCAGAGAACTAAAACTGTCATGTATTTCATTAATAAAGCCAAAAATCTTCCTCCTAATATGAGGCCAGTTTTCAGAAATATCTTTAAAAATATCGAAAAGTTTTATTGCCACTATCTAAAACTCTGCTGTTTACTATATAAAGTGTCTCTTTTTCTGCTCCTTTCTCTATCTTTATAGAAGAGCAATGCATGCACAAACAGTATGTCCACAAACAAACAAACTTACGCTTCTTTTCAAACATTTTATCATTAACATTTGTAGATCTTCCTTCATTTTGCTGCTTCTCTTTTTCTAATTGTTCCTAAAAAAATGAATGGTTTTCTTAGGTATTACTCAAAAAAAAAAAAAAAAAAAAAAAAAAAAAGTGTTTCAACTAGGGATTGCTTCCAAATCACCAAAAAAACAGTTAATTTCTACTCTTTCCTACTATTAGTACAACCCTTAGTGAATATCCAAGAGAACCAATTAAACAGTACAGAATGAAATCAGGGTACATATCCTATATAAAAATCACACCAAAAAATGTTGACTTTAATTAAGAAGGGATCTCAGAGTGGAAGTTCGCTTTTATAACTTATTGTTAAAGTTAAATATGGCCTTTTTTCTTTCAAACTAAAAAGATACAGAAATTGGCAACTGACAATGTAAACTTTTTGTGTTACACAGATACTCTGATAATAGAACTGGCAGTATTTTTAATTCAAACATACAATTCAATGAAAATGTCTTCCTGAAATGGTAAAGTGTGTCACATATGCTCAAACTTTGTAAAGGTCTAAAATTAACATCTAAAGTTGATAAGCCTTCGTGCAAAACAAAACCAAGTATTACAGTTCTTCAAGTTTAAAGAATTTATTTGCCTTTCTGTAGTATTAGCTAGCCTTAGAGTACCTTTAGAGAGCACATACATAGACAGAAAACAAGTGTTAATACAGCTACATCAATAATTTCAAAAGCCAATACTTGCTCTCAAGCAGTTCTTGGTGAATAGATATCACTCCAACTTCAAAAAGTTATATAATACTAGCTTATTTTCTGTACTATGTTAATAATAAAAAGTACAAGTGAACCGTAATTGTTCTACTCTATCTTTTCATTTCGCTCTAATTACTACCCAAGTCAAAAAAAAAAAAAAAAAAAAAGAAAGAGGCAATTAATTCAGGTCAAGGTTGCTGAAACATAGTTTCTACTAAGTCAATTACTAACATTAAGGAAACTTATTAGCATATTCAGTATTAAAATCTGTAGCGGTCAGATACATTTAACTGGGTTCAGTGGCTCCTCATCCATCTGGGACTGCAACATGTCACAATTTACTGTGTAAATCTCCAGTTCCTCAAAAGCATGCCTCCCTCAGACAACGCTTAACAAGACCTTTGTGATACAGGTGGTCTGCCCATCTCAGTGGGACATACCGTAAAAACACACGTGTTCTTCTAAAGTCTAGCTGTAGAAACAGGGTAAAAATTAATGTTACCATACAATGCACGGTAACACAGAGCACACTGGAGGCTCTTTTGCCAAGCCCCAAATGGTTTCACTGCAAAAACATTACTCTACCTAAAAACTACTAAAGCTCAACTGGAGTCTTTGAATTTTTGAATATTGGAGTTTTTGTGTATGCAGGTCCTGAGAATAAAGCGTGAACATCAGCTGCCCGAGAAGGCCTGCAGTCACCTATTGACACCAGTGGGCCACAAACCCCCATGGCAGAGGGGTTGGAACTAGGTGATCCCAAATCATTCCACAATTCTATATGCAGGCTCTGTAGCAATCCGAAAGAGGAAAAAGTGACATTTTTTGGACAGTCTTGAATCTGATCTGGTTCGCTACAGAGGAGCTCAATTACCACAAGTCAGAAGAACAATACTCATGAAATTCGGGCTCTTCTAAATCCTATCAGTTTCTTAGCTTCTCCCACCTCAGGCTGGAGAGGAGGCAGCAGAACGGAGAACTGCAGTAACCTAATCTAGGCTTTGTGAAGACGTAGTAGTCTATGTGGTGCAGCACCTGCTACAGCTTTTGCTTCCAGCCATGACTGTGGAAAAGCATGCTGCAGGCTTCTCTTACAAATCCTAAGCAAATTGCAGCTCCTTTTGCTCTACACAACCTGCACTAAGCCTCCCTCCTACCAGGCTGCAGATATCTATCTTTCTTTTTTTCTGGCTAACAGGAAAGTTGTAACACACAGGGCCTCCTCCAGCTTCCTTGGCACAAAAGAAGTTAATACATTCATTTCTTTGCCTATGGAAGCTGTATGTGAATTCTGAGGTGTTTTATTACTCAATTTATTATGTTATACACACCTGATAAAATGCTACGCTCCCTCAAAAAGATTTCATTCCCTCAAAATGCTGAAGGGCTTGGATTGCTAAAGGCATCAAGCGTGAGTATCTTTTCAAGATACTCCAGTTTGCCTTTCTAATTGATACAGCAAAATTTAGGTAGTAAAGGAAGTTATATGTTACTTTGAAAGATTTAACCCTATTATAAAGTGTAAAATTTACACACAGATTATGAACCTACCAGGTCTCTCCATAGTATGCGCTTCCCCTACCTTGAAATTATCGCTTCATTAATATTTAGCTACAAGCTATTAAAAAAAGGACAGATTGTACTGATAAAATATACCATTTCCAAAAGGAGATGTTCTTGTCTCTCTTTTTCTTGATCCAATAAATCATTTTCGTAAAATCTTTTCTGAAACTTCAAAATAAGATCAATAAAAATAAAAAATCACTACATGAAAATGGGAATTAAAAGTACTTGGTAAGTATTAAAGTTAGTAACTACTTACAGCATCTACAGAGATCTCCATTCTGTCCAATTCTAACACTGTCTACAAAGAAAATCAAAACATTATTTATCATTAGTTAACAGAATGCCACACTTTTAACTAAAAGACCGTCCAGATAAGAAACTTAGAATAGTGGTATTCAAAATTAAATATCTCTTTTCTTCCTAAACATTTGAAGCCTCTGCCTATATTTTTGTGCTACAAATGCAGTTAAAAACTCTCAGAGAGTATTCTCAGAGCCCTGCTGAGACTCACAACGAGGAACTAATAGACTAACTGTACGGAACTGAAAATACACTCAAAGAAAGCACAGAAGCAGAAAGGCTAGAGCACGGACCTAGGAACCAAGACCGAAAAAATAACTCAGGAATCTGTGAATAAGCCAGGATGCTCCACACTGATGTTCACCCAACCTCTCCTGCAGACTGGCCCTATATGGAAGCCACCTACTCCAGCTACTTCACTTCATGACTTCTTTGAGACTGAGTATGGGCATCCCTTAAAGACGTACTTTTTCGTGCATATTCACATTACAAAGACATTTGTAACATTTAAAAATCCTGCAAATCCTTTAGCTGTATATTGTAAAATATATAGGATAACTCCACCTCAGAGACTTGATCATTTTTACTAGGGTCAACTTTTAATACCATCTTTAGTCATCTGCTATTTTTTCACAAGTGGTCATCGAGCCAAAATCCTGCATCCCAGTCACTAGAAAATAACTGCAATATAAGTAACCAAGGAAACACCGACTCTTAAATTTGACAGAAAGCACTATACTACATCTTCTCTTAATTGTTCAAAATTACATAATAGACAATAGAATTCTTTAGTCTCCTGTGCTTACATTAAGAGAATCAACAGAAAGCGTAACTTTAATCATCTTAAATTTTAACGATAACCCCAAGACAAAATGCTGCTGGAAAAGAAAAATGCTTACTCTTTTTACAATAGTCAGGACATCTTTGTCTTTCTCTTGACACAAAAGTTTCCTTATACATAATTCCAACTGCTGAAGTAAATGTTTATCAGTGGGAATCTTCAGAGTAGATTTAACTTTTGGCAACAAACAGCATAGCTTCATTCTACAAAAAAAAAAAAAAAAGGTAAATATTCACCTTTTGATGCAAATCTTTAATAAACATTATTAATTCTTTGTGTTGCATGCTAGCAATACGTGGTAATATTCTCTGATGCTCTCAGATACCACTGGCTTGTGATCAGAGACAAGCCTGTGGCAGAAATGGCAACCTGGTGATTAATAACATTAAAAAAAAGATTTCTTCTATGAATTCATCTTACTGGTTTTATACCTTCAAAACATTTTATCCTTCACAACTTCCCATTACAAGGAGTTTTACTATTCTAGGTTTCTAGAGAGTGGTATCTCCCTAAGTTTGTTTTAAAATCATGAGCTAATAAGTATGTTTGACTTCTAAACTTCTGCCCACTACAGGACAGTGCATTCGTTTGGTAAAGTGTAAGGGAACAATTCAGAAAGTAATTATGACAAAATTAATTTTAATATCAGTTAAGGGATTGCAAGTTATTTCAAGGTTCCATTAAATTTCAATATTGTATCAATAGAGCTTTTAATTAAAATGTTAAAAGCAGTAAGGTACTTCAGATTATATGCAAATTTAGTTTATTGTTTTAATATAATCCTCTTAATTTAAGGGCATGAGACACAAATGTTAACCTATATGCACAAAATGGCCCAGTTTTTAGGTTTGTGGTCCTGCTGAAATTTGATGTTAGAGTTATACTGAACATAAGGTCTATTTAAACAGTTTCACTTGATAATAAACTGCATGTTGTGAAGCTTACTGAATACACACAGGTATGTGCAAATTATGCTTATGTAAATCTCTACTGTGGCATTAGTATTAGATATTCAGACACGTGATGAGATGAATTACACACATCCGAAATAAGATTAAAAGCATAAAATCATACAAAATACATTACAAAAGGAAAAAAAAAAAAAGGAACTATTTTCTTATTGGTAATAACTGTCTAGTTCCTATCTGTTTAGTGAAGAAAAAAAGAAACTAAAATAGTAACAGAAAAAAAAACTGTATAAAAATTAATAACAGACCAATATTCTTCTATCCTTTTCAATTTACTTCAACAATGAAGTAGAAAACTTTTACATAAGGTAAAACCTATGCTAACTTGTTAAGCTCAGACCACTGAAAGAATTGCCTGGGTGTCTTACTTCACATACAGTGATGCTGAAAAGGATGGAAATTAATGGAGACCGTGAAGTTACATTTCTCTCTCTACACCCATGAAACAGCATATTAGTTTCTTCTCATCGATTGCTGGCTCCTCTGCCTCAGCGTTCCTTTCACTCCCAAACCCCAATACTTTTTCAATCAGACTGACCTGCTTCTGGGGTTTTCCAGCATCATTTCCATAGTCCCCTGCACCTTTAATACTGGTCACCCTGAGGGCTCTGTACCTTTGTAGCCAAGTCCCATTATTTAAACCAGACATGAAACCTGTAGCAATATTTCTTAATATATTATTTAAAGCTTTTTTCCTGTAGGCTGCTATGTATTCTTTGTACAGTACCTCACATTTGCCACTGGGTCATGTGTAAGTTCAAGCACAGGTAGAAAGAAGTATTTACAGAAGAATGATTTTGAAAACAGTTCCATAATGAATTCACAAGTATCTAAAAAACGAAGTCTGTTCCAGTAACTTTTTCCTTGGCCCAGTTCTGAAAAATAACAATCCACAGATATTATCTATGAAGTTTTCAGTATCAGAGAGAAAACATTTCAAAGGTTAACCTTTGGCTCAGAGATGATAATCACACTCATCACAGAGCACACCTTCTCAACCCATCTCAATTCTTTCTTTCGGTGAGCACCTAACCTTCAGAATACAATTACCAGTTCTGTCAGTGAGAATTTTTTTCAGAAATACAACCTGTCCCTTTAGCCATTTGAAAAAGCAGAAATAGCAAGTGAACTAGCTACTGTGTTGAGCGCAGCCCTGTATGCCTTCCAAACCGTGTCACAGGTGTATCAAAATTACCGTGTAAACGTTCAGAATTGCTAATGGGAACTAATCGAACTTCTAACCTATCGCTGAAACACATAGCATAGACTAGAAAGTCAACTTAGGTGACTAACTCATTCATAAATTAACTGCTGAGAAGACTTATTCAGCACTTCTTATGCTGAATCCTCCAGAGAATTTTACTTCTACGGAGGAAATCTGCTCCGTATATCGTAGGACCTTCAGCTGAGCAATTTTCGATTCAAGAAGTAGGGTTGGAAGGGTCTTGGCATACTATCAATTTCCCATACTGCCTCTTTCCCAATTCATTTGCATAAGTTTCAGATATATTCCTCGCATACGCACAATATGTTTTGCCTGGTGATAATATGAGCAACTAAATGTCTTCTAAGTGCAATCCCTCCAATGACGGCAGGAAGTTACACTGAATAAATATAACCACAAATAGATCTCCCGTCAAAACTAACTTGCATCTCTTAAGTAATCAAGGAAAAATCATCTTACGTTCAATCAGTTTCTGAATAACCTCATGCCTCTGTTCTTGTTTGCGATTATAGCGCAAATAAACGCAGAGAGTTCGAGCAGCTGCTTTCTGAACTGGGAGGACATTCTTGAAAGAAATAAAGGGAACACAATTAAACATACCTGGAGGAATATGAGTAAAAACATATAAAAATTCTAGAAGTAGAAGAAATAGCTAAAAAACAGCCTATCAATTTTTAAATAATTGGCATAAGTGAGAATAAGGAAGTTTGGCCATCTATGAGACACCTACTACTTTATCCCTTTTGCCTAACTTGTTTATTCAACTAATGCCTTAAAATATTTCATGTTTGGAAGACACATTCTACATTGCAGGTGTTGCAAAATAAAGCTCACAGCATCTCCTCTGACGACAGACAGTTTTACTCTCGAATTAATTCAACAAAATTTCAGACTAGTAGCTCCAAATGACTATTCATTTTCAGAATAAAGTGTTCCTTCATAAAGAATAGAACACAATGCAAAATAATGTATGGAATCAGAAAAAAAAAAAAAAAGGCATATCTCAGATGAAAAAGTTTTGATTTACCTAGAAAGAATCTAATAATGAGCAGAAGGAAAGGAAATAAGTGTTGGGTGGGAGGAAAAACATGACAATCTGTCAATCCAAATTTTGCTTCTCAAATAGGGGGTGAGTTCTCAGAGCAATTTCTCAGCCTTATATAAGAAAAATACAGCTTGGTATACCATATGCAATAAGATTAATATAATATATAAAGCACTACACATAGCAAATATCTGATGGTCATTGTTCTAAATGGCGTAAACAAAAAACAACGGGAAAAAGACAGGTGGGCTCACATTTGTCAAAATGATTGTTAACATTCTGTGAAGAAAACGGTAATAAATCTGATCGCTTGATATGATATGAGGGAGACATGCATATTTTTGTAGTAACTTCTCATGAGTTCTCCATTTTAAAGAAGTTGCTGCTCTCTGTTCTGCTGTTGTTAAAGCGGGAATCAAGTCAGGAATAGACAATAACTAGAAAAAAAAATATAAAACATTAAAAGAGTTTTACATCATCTAGTTGTATGTCATGTTATTATTCTTAAAAAGCATATCACAACAATGTAAGAAGGGAAGAGATTTTAAGGGGTCAATTAATTCCTCTCTTCAGACAGCATCAGCTACACTATGAACATTTCCAGTAGATATTAGTCTGATTTGTTCCTAAAAAATGTAATGATCAGGTTTAAATAACCTCCCCTAAGCAGTAAATGCCACTTAACTATTCAAAAAGCTATTCTAGTAGCTAACTAAACACGCTTTCATTTCCAACCCCTCCCCCTGACAAAGAAAAACTAATCACTGTTCTCTTTGTAATACCTCTTTACAGACATGAAGACCATTACAACCCTCCCCAGTCTTCTGTTTCTCAAATGAAATAAATCCCATTTTCCTTCTAGCCTCTTGATCTTTGCAGTTATTCTCTCACTTCCCTAATTATTTGTAGCAGGTATTATACACCTCTTCTCAGTAAGAGGCAAAGACTTTACGGTAGCCAAGCTAAATTCTCTTTAGCACTAAGCAAAATGGAACAGACTGCCACACTTGACATTGCACTTGTTATGTTACCTACATTTACGGCTGTAAACATCTGACAAATTGACATTTTAAATTACACTCTCAGCTTTTGTCCATGAAAGAAAATAGATTTAGTTAGTTCTTATAGTATTGGCATATCTTAATTTCTCTATGCATTTAGGAATTATGCTCAAAACAGCATCTTGAAGCAGGAGATGATCTTTTATGTTCCATTTTATAGGTGAGGAGCCATGGAACAAACCATTATCCAGAGTCATATACAAATAATGAGCAAAGTTGGGAGCTGAATACAGATTTCCTAAATCCTAATTCAGTGTCTTTACCTCAGGAAATAGGCTTTCTTCTAGCAGAAACTGTCTGAAAATGTCAACCATGGATGGTTGCCAAATAAATATATTAAAAAAAAATACATTTAGTGTTAGCTATCAATCAAAATTTGTTCTATTTCAGTAAATCTGTGGTAAATTAGAAAAATAACATGGATAAACTGTTCATTGTTATATTAAGTCTGATGTTTCAAAACTTTTTTAATTTTAAAATTTATAAATTCAACAAACAATTAAAAAAACACAGAAACTTTGTATCTCTCCAAAGCAGAAACTAATCATGATAGCCTTCTCACACAATGTGTCTGAACAACTTTGCTACTACCTTCATTTAGAAACCAAATTAAAAAAACATGAGAATACCCACCTTGCTTTCTGATCCACTGTTTTCTCCTCCATTAGTCATTAGTTCAAGGATTTCAGGAAGGTGACCTACCAGGGCATCTAACACCTATTTTAAAAAGGCTGCATGAATGAGGTCTGTAAATTAACTTGACCCAATATTTATCTTTCACCAACATATCCCTGCTGACATCTCTTCTGTTACTGTTCTCTCACATCCATGTTAAAAAAAAAAAAAAAGGCAACTTATTTGCATTGATGAGGGCTGGGATTTTAAGTAAAAGCCTTGACAAACACAAAGAAATTGGTTTTTTATATTTGTCAGCTGAATTTTACAAGCAATTTTTCCTGCTTTAAGAAAAACTGCAGTTGATAAATTAAAATAGAATATATAGCCTATATTAATAAAATAACCCTACTTTCAAATGTTGTAATACTTAAAATTAGACTAGAAAAGTACATATTTAAATATTTTTGGCACCAATTCTGTCTGAGGTAGTCTATAAAATAAAGAACCAAATATTTTTTATTATTTGGATAACTGTACAGGGATCAAACTAAGGAATTTTTCAAAATCCCCAGCTGCTTCTGAGTCCCAACTTTCAGGTGTTCATCTCGAGAAATCTTTTAAGATGGGACAGAATATCATAAATTTCATATTAGTAGGTGTTCTATGATGTTCTGTGAATACTTCTAATTTCCCTGAAAATATCTGACAAAGACTACCAAAACAAAAAGGAGCACCTGAAAGCAAAACTCATTTTTCAATGCCATATCCAAAGATCCTACATAGAAAACAAAAAAGGTTAACTATTGGAATAACTGGTATCAAAGGAAATCGTGATTTTGTCCCAAACACAAGTATTTGTCTTTTTTTCAGTTCAAAACATCTCACCATATTGTCTGTAACACAGCTAAGTGATTCATGTTTTACGCAGGTTGAAATCGAGGTACACCAAACTAAACTGTCTCATAAACATTCACAGATTCTGCAACCCATCTTGGACTGAAACTCTTTATAAATCTTGATCTGTGAACCACACACAATTGCTTCATGTCCTCTTCAACAAAAATAAAGCACATCAAAAACCCTGAACGCTATCAATGATTATTTTAATCAAAATTTTATCAAAACTCAAATTTTATCAAAACCTTATCTTTCCGCAGATTTTGTAAGGTAATAAATAATACAGCAATTAAAACTTTTTAGAATTAATACCTTTTTAACCTAATAAAACCAGTGTGGGTTTACTAAATCCAAACACCTTCTTATTTTCCCCCTTTTTATTCACAGAAGGCTGACACCTTTATGAAGCATCTGTGAAACAGAAGTAAAAGCTGTTGATCATTTCAAGTACTCTACTGTCTTATCACAGTTATTAAACACCAACATAATCTGCCTCAATGTAACAAGCAAAAGAAAGTTCCAATAAGAGTGTATTACCTCCAGTGACTCATCCTGTAATAGTGTAACCAGTTCTTTATGTATTGTATACACACCAGAATTTAAAAGCTTAGCAACCTAAAAAAAATGACAGTAAGATAGCAAGGTGAAACATCCTTTAGTTCCATGGCACTACAACATGTGCTTACTTTACAGTGAGTATGAAGAAGGGATGAAGAACAATTGTTTCACATCAGCCTTCTGAAGTGGAGTACTTCCCCACTGATCACATTAAAAATATACTTATATAAAGACTATGCACCAAGGAAGAGGCCTATTATCTAACCATGAAATGTGCTTTTCGAATTAACTCGATTTCACATTTACCAAAAATCTTTAAGACTGCACTGCAAGGGTAGAAAAATTCCTTCTAGAATATTCAGATGTTGTACTCCATGCTCCTTAGGAGAGTTAACAGTCAGTCTGCTACATAATTTACAAAAGATAAAATAGGAAAATTGGCTTAGCCTGTGCTGGATTTTAAGTTTCCCCAGCCTTTCCATCTGAGGAAATCACTCCTTACTGCTTTGGGTTTTTTGACTGTAATTCATAAGTCACATGCAAATTTCTAAAAAACACCAGCAGCCCATCTCCATACTGTTAAAAAGGTTTTATAGGAAATAAGAGAAAAAACCTGAGGAATGAGATTTTTGCTCTATGGAATATTTAGATGGTGCTTTTTAATGGCTTTATTTATTTATATAAGCCAAGTGAAAATATGAGCTTACTTCCAATCAAGAGGAAGCTTTAAGGAAATGGCTACAGGGAGTTTATTTAAAAAAAAAAAAAAAAAAAAATCCACCTAGCAGTGACATCCATAAATTACTCATTTTTGGCTGTCACGTGGTTGCCTAGATATGGTGTTAAAATTAAATCACCCAGCACTAAATGTACATTCAGACCAAGCTATAATTTTACAAGTTTTTTTAAAAGATCTAAAATACTTTGCTTATATTCAGGCAGTACCTTAAAAGTGTTTTACATCTAACATAAAATATTGTGTAGAATTAGATGCTCACTTTACAATTTCAACAATCACCTTGGATTATCATTCATTAAGACATCAATAGGTAACAAGAACTGGAAATACATCCATCTTTCTTACAATGGTGGGAATAAAGCCATTTATGCCTCTACTAGTGATTTAAATGCTTTCAGCAAGCCGCTTAAATTTACCAATTCCCCCAGCAACAAAATGGGATAAAAAGACTAGCTCAAGGACTGAAACACAAGGATTCTCAGTAAAACGCTGAAGACCTCCCTATATGGGTTCCTACGATCAGGAGAGAGTATATTTTCATTTCTGGAATTCATCCCATAAGGTTATCACCTCTGCAGCTGTACATTTTTTAACTTTTATGAAAATAATACAATAGAGCTTCTGTAAACTGAATGGAATAATAAAAATACATATGCTTTCACATCTGCATAAATTTCCAAGTAGTTTCCTATTAAATTGAGCATTTAACTTAGATTTGATTCACATAAGCCATCTCCACAGAACACGAGCACACACAAGCTAACTGTACACTTCTAAAGAAGGTTTTCAGGACCAGAACTGGCAAATTGCTTTCTCCCATTTGTCTCATAATTTTCTAATAGCACTGAAAACCTTAAAATACTGTAATTACTTCAACTGCTTATGTTTGTTGTACTAGACCATTATACGTTTCTTCTAGCTTTTGCTCCTAAAAAGCTCACCTAGCAGTAGGCTACTGTAGCCAAACGTCACACCACTTCGACTGCTGCGTGTGTACGGACTGTACAGAGAGGTTAGAAGGGACCGATCACCTCTGACAAACTGAATCATTTCAACAAGTTCTCTCAAGTCTTTTTATTTTGGTTGAACAGTCACAAACGTAAGCTTAAAGAAAGCAACACAAAATAAAAGCATTTAAGTACTAACAAAGAAGCACTGCAGACTCACTTCATAGAAGCTTATGGCCATAGTATATCTGACAGGAACTTCGGGGTCATGACAAAGGCAGAAGAAAATAGAATACAATTCTAAATGGAAGTTCTTTGGATCCACAAAAACAATCATGGCCTGTGGAAAGATAAAAGTTTTTTATTAGCTTTATAGCTAAAGGACCACACTATCAGAAAATATCAGATGAAAACACTGAGTTACAACGAGCAAGACACTTGGGAGATAACCGGTTGTGATTTAAAAGAGGAAGTGTAGCAGTTTTGATGGCCATGTCAAAACACAGGCACCAGACAAATTCCGGAGTTGAGAACTAAACTGGATATACATATCTTCCAGACATGCTGTAGACTTTTTTTCTGAAGACAGAGATTAAAACCACAAGATATAAAACCTTAGCTCTTTAAATACGGTTAATGTTTACATACACTAGTGGAAGCTGCAACTGGAGACTTCACAAAGAAAGAACATTTTAACAAGCAGCAAAGCAAGCATCTAATTCAACATAACTGTGTGTGTACACACCTTGTTTTTGCTCAAATAAACCAACAGATGTCTACCTACATAAAGGGTGCTCATCTTTAAAAGGTAGAATAAAAATAACTGTCTACTGGCTCTTGGTACACACATGTTTTCTTTAAATATAAATGATGAATGTCAAAATACAAAGTAGATTTACAGAAACATGAGTGCTAAGTTTGAAGACCTCACATAAACTTGAAAAGACTTTTTATATTCAGGCAGGAACATGACTAAAACATGAATATAACCATTCAGATTCAATCTTCACTTCCCTTGAATGCCATGACACAGCAAATGCTAAAACCTAGCTTTGAGTGGTTTGAAACTGGGGACTCTCTACAGCCATTTTCTTAAATCCTCTGTGCTAAGGGTTTGGAGAAATGTGTAGGAAAGAATGAGACCAGTAACCTGTTAGAACAACACTGTCAGTCAAAACTTGTCAATAATTTTCTGAGGCTCTGCAAAGAGGAATCCTTCCTCGTAACTCTTTTGAACAACCTCTACTTTAAGCCATTGTCTTGAACTTCCCAGGAGAGAGCTGGAACCTAGTTAACAATGTACAATTTGAGAGGAACTTCTCTATCATCCATGCAGTCCTATTTAGTGAACGATATGTATGACAAAAGTTATTGAACCTTAAATTCATGTTACTTACTGGAAAATTGTAAGCACAGTTCTTCCTCACTGAAATATATTTCTTTTCTTGTTCCAGAGTTTGAAGTTGTAGTTGATTATCATTGTGCCCATTTTCTTGCTGTAAACCCAGTGTGGAAAGCTTCTTATAAAATTCCAAAAACCGTAAGTGCTGTTCAGGAGTAAAAATGCCTCGGGAAAAAAAAAAAAATAGTCTCCTCATTACAAATGCTATTAATAATGACCCCAAACAAATCTTACTTACAAATCTATCAAATATGTCATTTTTTATCCCTCCTCCCCCCCACCTTGAGTCTAGCAGTGCACCATCAGTACACATAATACAGAGAAAATGATTACAGAACAATGACAGCTAACTATAACAGAGTGAATCTTAGTTTCTGTTTACATAATTCTTGAACTACTCAGGACTTTAACAGCAGGACTGTGAATGTATTTGTTTTTTTCCACTCATACTGTTTCCTTCTTCATTAAGTCTTTAGATCTTTATGGAACTCAGTCACATGAAGAATGCACGCCTGCAGAAAGTGGAAAAATTAGGCCATGTTGCTACAGATAATTAAGAGGTATAAGAATAAAACTAGAAACCTCAGAACAAACTGGAATGCAACTAGCAAGATGACTCCAATAATTACAAATCATTTTGTAAGTATATTAGTAATAAGAGAACAATCGAGGAAAGGCTCAGTTTTCTACTCAAGAGAGAGAGGAAAGCTATCAGTGATTGGTACCAAGAAGGCTGAAATGCTTGATGTTTTTATTTTCTTTCTCAAATTCCACTAGTTTCATGAGGCTCAGTACAATTAATAAATGTGACAAAGATTCAAGCTTTAAGTAGTGAAGGAACAGGTCAGTGAATACTTAAACATGAGAGGTTTTCATAATGTGCAGGGTCAGATGTGTTTCATTCCAGTATTCTAAGGTATTTAAGTACTAGCTGCTGAAATCTTAAATAAGTGATGGATCAGAATGGAAAAAGGCTGAAGTGGTACTGATATTTACTAGTTGGAGAGGGGAAGGACAAGCCATAGAACTACAGATCAGTCAGATGACTTTCACGTTTTTGAACATACTGGAACAAAAACAAGTCAAAAAATCTACTTGTAAATACTGAAAAGAAAACAAGAAAACGAGTAGCAGCCTACATGGCAAAAGCAAAACTTGTCAAATTGATTCCATTTCCTTCTAGTACTGGTTAACAGGACCTGTGAATACAAAAGAGGTAGTAAAGGTCATGTTTTTCACAAGCGAAATAAGGGCTCAGGAAAGAGAGATGAAAAACGATAAAAGTGCTGCAAAACTGTTTGGGAAAAAGAGTTAAGAGAAAGTCACCCATGGTTCACTGACAAGATAGGCAACTGTATAGAGGAAGGTCTATCCTAGGTCTGGTACTATTCAGTATTTTCATTGGGTTTTTTGGATGTTGGATTAAACACTTTGCTTATTCAATATTCTGATAATATCAACCTAGAAGGGAGACTGATTATCCTTCAGAAGATAGACCTTAAAATGATATCCAGAAACTGGACATGAGTTCTTAATACTTTAGACTACTATTCCATTACAACAGACGTAAGGTACCATGCTTAGCCAGATCTGCATCAACTGCACAAGGCCAGGAAAGAGAAAGACTAACTATCTGTCAGATTTATTAAAAAAAGGCTTCATAGGCTGCACTTGAACAAATAATGTCAAACTACTGCAAATTGTTTCAAAAAAAAAAAAAAACAAACAAACAGGTTTTCATACTGAAAAATGTAAACAGCAACATAGCTTGCAAGACACATGAAGTAACCTTTTCACTTTGCTTAGCTCTCTCAAGGCGTAACACTTCAACAAAAATATGAACTTGCCAGAGAGAGTTCAGAGGTGAAGAGAGATCAGCAATTAAATTCATTCAACCCAGAGCAAAGAAGACTGGGAAGACATGTTACAAACAGGATGGACTGTCCTAGCTCTATGTTTCTGTAAATAACAGTTTGACACTGTGAAACAGCCCTTTCAAGTTATTTGTAGTGAAGCAACGGTCACTTTGATAGTCTCCAACACGATCAGAAAGGATCATTTTAAAGATCTGTAAGAAAGATCAAAGGGTTTAAGAGCCTAGGGGAAAATTGTCTATAATTGAAACCATGATTCTGTGTTGCTCCTCCCCAGGTAAGCTCGGTGTAGAGGGTATATGGTAGGCAGAATGATCAAGGAAAGATTTGGCATGCTCAAGTGGAAGCCACAAAAATTATAGGTATGGATCTGGCCTCATCTGCAGTTGGGAATCCACATGCCACTAGGTCTCCTTTCTCCCCTGAATTCCTTATGGGCCACAATCTGTACTGTACCTCAAAAAGGTTATCAAGCACAGAGGTGAACACACACAGTTAAGATCATACTGTGTTTTCAAAGGTTTCGAGTTTCAAAAATTCAGTCACCCACCTCACAAGCTCCAGAAGGAATCATTACGCAAGAAGGAATCAAAATGAATCCGTCAAACCAACAAACACAAAACACCATGTTTCCATCTCTGACCCTGTCTAACCAAGAAGTCCTGTACCTGTCTAAACATAAAAAATTCAATACAGATGGACACCCGAAGAGGAAATTCACAAAATCCAATATTTATGCAATAGATGATTTCAGACTTTTACTTCCGTATTTCCTTTCCTAACTGTCATTTCATTTGATACATTCAAATCTGGATATTTTCCAAGGACTTCAAATTCTCCAATCTTCTCTCATTTTTAAGATTTTTTAAAAAAGAACATTAAATCATACCATATAGTCCATTACACAGTTTTCCTAAATGGAAAGACAAAGAAACTAGGATAGATTCATCTGCTTTGAAGGATTTTTCACAGAATGATTTCACTAAAGGGAGGACAGTTTGACTCCTATCATCTGAAAAACAAAAGAAATTTTTTAAGTTAGCCATTTGTCAATATCTAAAAAAGAGCACGGAGAGTGGAATTCCATAGTAAGTTAAGAAAAATCTCATTTAACATGCTCAGGAGTATTTCTGACAGGCCTTCAGTGGAGGTAGAAAACAAGAAGTATAGAGAATGACGAAGATACTACCACAATACAGGTCCTAAATTCTAATACCTTACCTGTTTGATTTGTCTGTTTTTAGGGAAAAACCATCCCCCAGTAAAGGATGAGACAGAGAATAAACGAACAGTTCCTAATTTTTCTGTTCACCAAGATTACAAGGATAGAAGGAATACTGCAGTACTCCTACAATATTATTTCCTGCAGTAGTATGAATACAGGGAGATCAAGGCCAAACATGATCATGACAGTGAAAAGAAAAATCTGGGTACACTGTAAGTTAATTTTTTCAACCCACTGAGAAGAGGAGGTTGAAAATCTTTTGGTCAACAATAAATTCACAGAGAAACAGAAAAATTTAGGGCAGAGGAATGGAATTAAATCATTTCTAAATTAAAGTCAAATCCAAGCACTTTGCCTCCTTATAAATTAAAGAAGTAAATGTTCAAATAAATGTATATGGTTTAACTCATTTCAAATAAAACCATGGTGTTTTAAAATGTTCAAGATTTAAAGGAATTAGGATTTTTTTTTTAATGGTAGATCAACAGCAAAATTCAGCAAATAATTATGACTGAACAAAATATTTAGGTTGACCTGAAGAAATGTTTTTATATTGTGGGAAAGAAACCCTAAGATATAATTTTGGGTTGTTTGCCATCAAAATGTTCATTTTCTAGTTCAGTCATGAAACTAGAAACTACACAAGCCAAATTTCCAGAAACGCATTCCTTACAAACCTGTAAACAATCCCTGATTTTTTTTCTAAGATTTTTTTAATAGTTAAAAGCAGTAGTTACAGCAATTGAAGTGTGGGGAAGGAGGAATGAAGACTGAGGTGTAAAGAGAATCACAAATTTGATAGCATCAATGCAAAAGCTCCGTAATTTGAAAATTAACTTACTATCATACTTACTGATATAAGCACTAACTGCAAAAAAGTCCATTTATGGTATTCTCCCCAAAACTATCTCATTTCTTTATGTAGTCCTCCATATGGCTTATATGCAGTCATGAATTTTAGTAATTCATCACCAAGTTCCCGTACAGTAAATATTTGCTCCTCACTTATGTATCAGGAAGGAGTAGTAGAGTCAGTAAAATGGGAGTAGGAATGGGAAATGTGGTGCAGAATACAGAGCTGCTAATGAAGATAAACAACTGAAGAGTTTGGAAAAAGAGTATAAAGAGAAAAGTGGCAAATAATGAGCAGTGATCAACAATATAAATTACTTTTTTCATATACACTGTAGCAATGATCTACCATGTACTTTGTTGCTTTATACATTTCCAGTTGTAAAAAAAAAAAAAAAAAAAAAAAAAAGAACAAACAAACAAACAAAAAAAAAGCAGCAGAAAGCACAACTGATACAGAGCCAGAAAAGCTGTTACTGTCTTCTACACCCCCCCTGAAAAATTCTAGACAGAGCAGCTGGTTGGAGGACAAGGCACAGCGGTTACCCAGAACATTCCCCTACACTGGAGCAGTCACAGCAGCTCTCCTTCAAGTTTGCCCCAACGAATGGTGACCTGAACTTGTGATGAGAACCCAAGAAGCATGCACGTAGGTACCCCCCACACACACTATGCCAAAAGAACTGGATACAACAGAGGATTTCTCCTTCCTCACATGAAGACGGAGACACTCACCCCTACACCTGGAGAGGCATGAAATATGCATGTTGATCAGAGGAAAGGTATAGAGCGCTGAGAAAAATACAAGCATTTGCACTGTCTGTTTTAAATACAGAAAAGCTTTGTAAAATACACACACCTTCTCATTGCAAAGAAGAAAGCTTTCAGTGCCATATAGCCACACGTTTAAAGGAATTAAAATAGTAATTGATGATGCTTAGTAGCTTCAAAACCAACCAGTTGTGCACACTGCAGTATATGGGACATGAAGATACATTTTCTATACCAAAATTTACAGATGTATTTGACATGTAACACTGGATGTTAAAACCTGCAAGGTTTACTGATACACACACAAATATCATAGCATTGCCTGAGTCTGGGTTCTTCAGCTCAGGAAGCAGTCTGTAGCTAGGACTAGCTTTATTTCAATAATGAGGCAAAAACTAGTTAACGGCAAAATAAGCATAAGCAGTGGCATCTGTTGAACTAACATTTTATCTTCTGTGTATTGATAGCATTAAAGTAAAGACTAACAACCTTATATTAATATCATACAGTAATTTTACTCATTCCATTCAGTCACATTACATTAGAAACTTGGAATAAGATAACTGATTTTGTGAACAACTGGTTCACTTTCCTTAAAACTTACTATGTATAACGCACTGGAAGACAAGAAATACATAAAGGATAAAATAATAAACTAAATAAAATCAGAAATGTCTGAAGAATGCAGACAGAACAAAAAGCATTTAAATACATTTATAAGATGCATTAAAGCATTAAGAACTGGGCTAGTAAGCCTAAATTAAATTCTCACCTGCATCAAACATATCAAGCAGATTCACTAACGTCTCAAAAGCTGCAAGGCGTACACTGCTGCCCTCATCTCTTGCCAGTTCTACTAACTCAGGAAGCACCACAGTTTTTGTTAGTTCTGTCCTGCAAAGCGAGGCAAGCAGTCAAGAGAAAACTTACAATGAAACAATATTGCCACAGCAAAACAGAATTCTTCCTTGCAATACTCATTTATCTATTTTTTGGGTAGCCAAGAAAGAAAAATTGACAAATTTGTAAGAAAATGAAAATTAAATAAAAACCTCCAGTCAAACTCGGGATTTTTTTTTCCCTTGTCAGCCAAAGAAACATGCAAATTTAAAATGAGAAACTTCATCGCTAAAAAAAGCACTCAGATCAAAATAAATCAAAGAAAATGCAGTCTGAAAAAAACGCACAAGGAGTCCAGTTACTTCACTAAGAAAACTCTTCTGATCCAATATGCAGAAGCTGCTCAATGCGATGGTGCAAAGCCAAAAACCATCAAATATGAGTCATGTTGGACTGAAGCGTCTGGAAATCTCGTGCTTCAAAGCCGAGCCTTCTTTACAGAGGCTGAGCAACTCCTGCTCAGAGAAAACAGTATCCCAGCTAGTCAGAACACTAGCTTTTAGGCTTGTTTTAAAGTAGTAAAGAAAGGATTCTGCTTGTCTCTTTTTACCCTGGTAATTACTAGCACTGCTGCGTGTATGACGGTCCTGGCAACTTGAATCTGTACACTGGCAGCAGATTGCTGTATTAGGGACTGACTTAGAAACCAGAGTTTAATCAGAGGAGGCTAAGGAGGAGTGAAATACTCCTGACACAGAAACACGTGCGCAGTAAAGTGACTGGAATAAGTAAGACAAAAAGAGATTCACTTCTCGGAGCAAAAACATAGCTTCTGTAGAAGCTACCAATTTCCCATGTCCTGGTGTATAAGTGATTCTTGATTGCTCTAAGAGATTAGAAAGATCTTTTCTGCAGCCCTACTATCAACAAGAACTGGAAAGACATACCCAGTATTTCCACTATTTTTTTTTTTCCCTGTTATGCTCATTTTTTTATTTATAGTAGTCAAGATTTCTAGTGTTTGAATTTGTCTGCATTGGAGTTAAGAAGCCCACTTTGTCTGGTTCTCATGCATGAGCTCTTGGTCTGCTCATCAACTAGTGAAAGCTATTGTAAGCACCACATCTCGAGAATGGGACCACAGCAATTTATAATAGTCAGGGATCTGTCCCTCAGTGTTTATACTGCCCAAAACATAAAAGTGCAGGGAAACACTCTGATAAAATTACACCACGTGAGCATCAACCAAGATGACAAAATTGAAAATGTGTTTGACACTTTGAGCAACAGTGTACAAACAGTTTCGACTGTCATTTTTATCACAGTTCTGTATTAAAAATCACAATTCTTAATACAGAACCGATCACAGCCTCCAGGTTTCCGGACTTTTACTGAAATAAAAATGCCCAAAATACTCCTTCCAGTCAGACTAAACAAGTAACAGCTATCCCTTTTGTAAATCAATATGAACAATAAAACTTTCAAATGTTTATAATCAGTGATTTCCACCTTACAGAGTTTATTATTGTTACCAGCAAATCAAGATGTAGCTTAACAGTGTTCTTCCAAACAGATATTTAATCATTCATATAAAATTATGGGGAAACTACATGATACCATTTACATCACTAAACAGTAAAAATAAGCATTGAGACGGCTGTCACATTATGCCTTCAACATTTACCTAAAAACATCCTTATTTCTGTTTATTTAATTATTTTTATTTTTCTACCACCTATTCATCCTCAACATGAAACACTGTCAGAATATTGACAGTTCATCATTTCTTATGAGATTAAAGCATCTGAACCACTGGGAAGGGACTAGGCAAATACCTCAGAGAGAGAACTGTGTCTATGAATCCTTTAATGCTAAAAATAAAAGTTGGGGAGGAAAAGAGTTAAAGACATATGGAACACATCACTAATTGATTAACATGCATTTAGCCCTGTTAAACCAATATTCCAAGGCTGGCTAAATTGCCAGTAATACTGTTACTTGCCACTGCATAACACAGATCTTGTTTTAAGATTTTCAGCTCCCAGGTATAGTAAAAGCAATCTACTTCATTTTAAAGATGCTAAACAGAATGAAGAAGAAAATGTTATTTCGTTTCCAAAATGGTCCCTTATTAGTATAAGATATAGCTACCTTGTTACAAAAGAGCTATTTTGCTTCTTCTTTTACACTGCTTAGTATACCTCAAACTTAAACAGCATTTGGAGGAGGAGTGAGAAAAAGGACACAAATGCACATCTTTAGTTCTTATTTTAACACCTGGTTGTACATATACCTATCTTAAATGTAAAAAAAAAAAAATAATGAAAGCAAATTCACATGGATTCACACAAACAGTGAGTGCTTCCTGAAAGTTACTACCCAAAACCATTTTCTGCTTTTCAATAAACTGAGCCATAAGGCAAGGAAATCTGTGCAGCTGTACATTTTTAAAACACAAAAGTTGTTTCAGTAATATCAGAAAGGAATATTCTCTAGCTATATGAATAACCTAGATAAGAGTTATTTTACTCAGTATAACATACACTAATAAAGCAAACAAACAAACTATTTTGCTGTATTATGTGTCACACATAATGTTCAAAGCCAAATTCATATAATTATTTCTCAGCTCTGGACTATATCAGAGGTTAACTGGAAGGCTTGAGGAAGGAATCCATAGAAATGCAAACAGTACCTCAAATAAGACACCAAAAAAATCTCCTGGGATTGAGCACTAACCAATGAGAAAAGAGGAAGGAAGGTGATTGAGACAGATGAGAACATATGGCCTAGGAATGGTCAGGGGAGAGAAGGGTAGGACTACATCCTAAATCAAGACCCAGAAATCAGGAGAAAAAAAAAAAAAAGGGAGGGTGGGGAGATGGAAATTAAAATAAATGCTTTGCAAATATGTTTCTGTGGATTTCCATTTTGGTGGCATCGAAAAATCTTCAAACTAGTACGACAGTTAGAACCCTCCCTCCCTTCAGAACTCAGTAGTTATGCAAAAAAAAAACACTGGTCACCCCCTAAAGATAAACAGAACCCTCTCTTTCACTCATCTTTAATCTCCCATTAAACAGAATTCAATTTTAAGATACATAAAGATACATGATATAGATGCATACTGCAAAAATAAATGCAAGCTCAAATTATTCAGTAATTCAGTTTAGTAAAATGTGTTACATTTCCAATTTTATAAATTATTAACAGCACCGACAAATACTACCTTTCTTTTCTGAAATCACAAGTTCTTTTCAATTAAAGCCATTCAATGTGGAAAATGTTAAAATGATTTACCATGCTAGCCTACGTTTTGTTAAAAGACAGTAAGTACAAAAACAAATGAGTAACTTTACTGAGATGAGTAATACTGTGTTTTCACATTATTCAAATCCTCTGAACTTTTGCAGGACAAGGACCTTGCAGAAGAGGTGCCTAAAGCACATACATAAAATTATTTTGTATGCAGTCAAGACAAATTTATCTGTAAGCTAAACCACTGCCTGAACATATGCTTTTCCAGTATTCCATGGCTGAGAGGCAAATCTCATTGCTTCAGGAATTTCTGATGCTTTGGTTTTGTTTGTTTTTTTTTAGTAACCCAGAATCTAAACCACAACATAATTCTCCATTCAAAAAAAATAAGTCACAGCCCCAGGGAGGCAGCTTTTCCGCAAACACCAGTACTCACAATCTGAAATGCATATTTACCATATCTTTCAAATTACCTTTCAGTTTCAGCCTTATACTTGAATTTGCTCATAAATTCCCAATTTTAAAAGCCAGAGGGACTCTTAATATCTAACCTATCCCCGCTGTGTAACATAGGGCGGGGAACCTTACGTGATAATTTCTTCAAGTCTATAAGAGAAGTTACTGCTTTTTTTTTCCTTCCTGACACAGTAACAGGTAGACAGACCCGGAATTTTAAAATATTTGTTCACTCAGAGACCAATCCTAGGTGGGTAGTTAACATGTTCTGTTTATTAAAATAAAAGTTCTCGACTTTTTCTATTCCTATATGTGCAATATTGAAGGTCTTCAAGCTTAGAATAAAAGTTGATACTGTATTTGCTTACAAAACACATTTAACATCCTTTTGCAAAAATCTGCACAGTAATTATTAGAAACTGCTAATACTTGCCATAATCCTCTTCCATTTTTAAATAAGCCCAGTGACATCAATGGATAATTAAGATGATTTCAAGAAGCTATAGATGAACTAATTATTTACAAAAAACTGTTATTTATATGGTTCAGCAATTCTACTATCAGAGAGAAACAAAAAATCTGAAAATGGAAAAGAGCCAACTGCCAACAGCCGATTCCCAAGAACACATCTGTATACTCCAAATTCATTACTGAGTATGCATAAATTAAGTTAGGAATCTTAAAAGGAGTTTTTAGGTTACCATTAAATATTTTAGAGAAAGATTTTGCATTTAGAAGTAGTTATGCAAATTGTACTCACCCTATTCCTTGAGCTATATGTTCCAGTTGCCGACATATGCAAGTTCTAACTTCGTATTCCACATCCTGGCACAGTGATTTTACCAATGGAAGAATCTCTCTTTTAATACTAAAAACGTGAACATTTTTTATTAATATACAGAACAAGAATACACAAAATCCACTCTGTAGTGGATCCACTCAAATTTTAGCCATATACTACTTCTAATAGCAATTTTTTATTAAACTAATTTATCACACACGACATGATTTTTCTGAGAATTTGCAATTATAAAAGAACATTGTACATCAGATGCAAATATGTGCTATACAGAAACAGCAAAAGGATTATTTACAGTCAGTATAATTTGCTCATATTTCATCTATTATTTTTTTGAACTACAAAAATAGTGGGTAGGCTTAAAGATGCTGTCCTCATTTAATAACCATCTTCAGTACAATTTTGAACAGCCACTGTAAGAATACAAAGAATTATATAAATGGAAGTGCAAATTCCAATTAACTGTCTCTAAACCTCATTTTTGGTATGCATGTATCACCAAAGAGATATTTGGGAAGAAAGTAGAAAAAGAATTTGAGATAAAAATCTGCAGTACTGCAATGCCTTTATGCCGGTAGACCCAAGTATTCATGTTAAATCAATAGCAGATACACAATAACTATTTTGATTTCTATTTAAGTAAAAACACATACTACAACTTGGCAGAATGAGCCATTGTGTTTCCTTTCACTGCCCAAGATGCTGTCATAAGTATTCATAAAATATCTCTTTCCAAATCCTTATGCCGTTGCAAAACTCAAGAGAAATAATATGAAGACACAGACAAGCAAATTCTCAAGCCAGCTTGCACAGCCTCCACTCATTCCATTGAAAATTAATTTACTTCTTACAGAAAAATTCAGCCTCGAGTTTCAAAAAGTCTTGGGAATTTGGCATTTTAGAATACTCTGAAGTAGGGACTACTTCCAAAAAAGACTTGGTTTTAACTATTTGTAGGAACAGAAGGTAGAAAAATTATTATTCTATTCCACGGCCAGGAGTTTTCCACTACTCTATTAAATAACCTTGGAGTCATGTGAAATTTTAATTGCAGTATAAATTTTATGAGTAGAATGGTGCCATTCTGAAGAAGAATATGAAGATGTGCTTATGCATTGACTACTCCTGAGGACAGACACGTCTCCTAAGCCTACACCAAGACCCCTCCTGGAAGGAGAATGAGAGTGTGCCATGAATCATTCTAAACCTGCGGATCCAGGTCTCTTTTCAGCCCTCTGAACTGCACTCAGAGTCCCCTACCAGAAGATCAGTATGTTCCAGAAAATTCTCAGCCATCTTCTTAACATGTAGCTTCTGTACAGAAACGGTGCTACTATCTGTTCACTGAAATGCGGCATTTCCTACTTCTGAACAGCAAGGAATCATATTAAAGAAACCCCAAAAAAGAAGGTACGATTATTTGAACTTTATGGCTAACACTATTATAATTTCTCATAAGATCCCAAGTAATCTGGAAAGTGACTTTATTTTCATGAGAATGTAACATCAAATAAATAAAAGCAATTGTGATTCTGCCAGAACTCTACAAATTTGGAAGATACAGATTTGAAGGCCTTGGTAACATTCTCAATAAATTCTCAAACATTCTTAAAAAATCATGCAAAATAATTTTTGCATGTCCAACAAGTGTAGTCTACATAGCAAATGAAGGCGTAGATAGCTTCCTTTTGGTTGCTTTAGTTCTTTTTTACTGAAGAAAAAAAAAAATCGTAATTTAAAGACATTTATTCCTAAATGTCCTGTCATATGGTCCTGTTGTTCATCTTTTCTGTTATGATGAATTCTTGCATTTTGGGGCAGATCAAAATCATTATTAGAATAGACCTTCTCAGCTCAACATGGTTTCCACGCATTTAGTAGCCCTCAGTGGAGTTCTTTTGTACTGCAAAATCACATGTGGCCAATTGCCTGGATAGGAAACATTTGGTGAAAAGGTCCTACTATCATAGGACTGGATAAATTGTCCAAGGAACGTACCATACCAATAGCTCTGGGCACATCAGTTATTCAGATTTACTTTCATCATTGCTTCCCTCCTCTGCACCACTGTCCAAACCCACAGATATTAAATCTAAGAGATGGATAATATCAGGCAACAACAGTTGCAAAAAAAAAGTAGCTACATGTTATATTTGGCTAGGCAAAAAAAAAAAAAGTTAGGAACAGGATTCTTCTCTTTATGATGAGAAACTCTAAGGTGATGAAGTTGTGTTTTGTCCCTTTAAATTTCAGAGAAATCTACTGTTTGGCTTATTTCCTAGTAAGAAAAACAATATGGAAGAATGGTATGAAAATGGCACCTATTCAAACCTGTGGAAGAACATACAAACTGAAGATAAAAGCTGATAAACATCAGCAAGTCTGAATAGGCTAGTTACATAATGAACATTTTTTAATTATTAATTAATATCCAGCTAAAGGGCTCTGTGAAAAGAAAGCATTTAATTTTTGCAATAAAGTTGTGAAGTAATTTCTGCCCACTGACAAAGAAATATACTGGTATATACTGTGGAATTAAAATATATGTACAGTCTACTTACATATGAGCTTCAAATTTGTTAGCTAATTTTCCCATGATTTTACAACTAACTAAGCGGGACTGAAGTGTTTGAGAAAGCTGTGCTTTGGAAACGAGTGGATTCAGGATCTATATGGAAGAAAAAAGAAATACGAACAGAAAAAATGTGAGCAGTAAATAATGGATCCCCCCTTCTTAAAACAAAATCTAGATAAACATATCCCAAATGTCATCTACCCCTTCCATGGAATTAATCAGTACTAACAATAATGATGCCTATATACATTAATAATCTATTGGAAGCCCGTATTTAATATTCTGTTCTAATTGTAGCATATTAAACCCATATCTTGGCCCAAATAGCAGTTTATGATTCAGATCACAGCCACAGTTTTACATGTGTCTACTTGTGTCTTTATTTTGAGACTAAGTTGTATATGAATATTTATAGCTATTAGCTGGTAATTTTCACGAAAGTTGTTAAATATGTTCCTGCACAAGGAAAAAAAAAAAAAAAATATATACGCAGAGAAAAGAAAAGGAAGCCTCTCGGGTTCTTTCTCATAAGTTTTCCCAGCAAACGTCTCTTTCGATGGAAAGTTTTGAGGCAACAATCCCTCTCAATGATGCATTCTTTGGGGATTTGAAGGGAAAAGGTTTAATTTCCATACAGATGCAGAAAACCTGCATCCTTATTGGAGCTCTGCTGTCATTTGTTGGATCACCTCTACGGTGCCAGAAACAAACTAAGAAAGGCCTGCAGAACACCACATTTAGATATCTTATTTTTTTTTTGCCCAGAAATCATCACAGAAATTCAGGTGCCAGGCCAGGAAGAATGTCACAGAGAGGGTATCTCCTGCAGTCTGCCAGTTTCTCACTCGATCTCTTTTGCAGAGCTCCACAACAGGATAACAGACGGGGCAGGAAAGTCCAACAATATTCTAGAAGCGTTTTTCTCCTCCTCTTACCAGCTGAAATTTTGAAGTGAGAGAACTTTACCACCCTCGGGACAAACAGATCACCCAGAGTAGTACATAAGGTATGATTCTAACTGCAACACTGCATAAAGAAACATGGCATTAGTTACCTGCAGAACTGTATATTACTTATTTGGTCTTTGAACTATGACAGCAAGCACACCGTGTCTAGTAATAATAACTGCAATTACTGATCTAGACACGGTCTATCCCACGAAGTGGCCATGGGCAGAGACCTGGGACGGGGTTACACTGACCTTTGCTCTGAGACACACACCTCTCCTTATGTCCTTGGAATCTACGACTCTCCTAAAATTTTTCACGTACAAAAAAATTTAACAACTAGAATATTCCAAGTTTTCCGAGACAAAGATCCCCCGAGTAACACCAAAGAATCCTTTCCAGATTCAGGTTTCTGTATAGCTGCTGAATCAATGATGGTTTATCAGTTGTCATCTTCCCAAAGCAAATTTTTGTGGAAACTTATAAATGTGATCCTAGAGACAAAGCGGGCGAGAAACTCCACCTCGTTTAAATGGCATCTTTAAAATTACATTATGATTAGATTTCGGAGGTGACTAGAATAATTGATCTCTTTTTTATTTCCAACCTAACTTTCCACCCTTTAGAAGATTATGTTTTAAACAGTGCTGGATTTCAATTAGCCACTAATTTTAATGAGTATTTTTACACTACACGAACAATCATATATTTAAATCCCCATATTGTTTTAAATTATAAACACAGTAAACTATGCCCGTTGCAAAGCTTTTAAATTTAACAATGAAATATGAATACTTAAAACAAAACTGAATAATTTAGCTGAGTAAAGAGAAGTGACATTATGACCTAGTGACAGATTTTCTTCCTCTTTCCTGAGCTACACAGTGAAAAATTAAGTGTTTGCAGGGCATTATGCTTTTGATACATGAAGAACAACTGAAATACAGAATTAAATGGATCTCTAGCATTCAGCCCCATTTAGCAGAAATCAGAATTTTAATCTAGTAGCAAACAAAATGTAGTTTCTTCATGAAGACGCAGAATGAGATACTAACCTGTAAAGCAAAACAGGGTATATGAAAACATGTTACTGAGAATAATAAGTGCAGTGGAAGTGTTACAGAAAATCGTCTTTATTTGCTGAAGAACACTCAAATTTTTTAAGGTGGCTTTCCTGTCCCGCCTTTTAGCATGCTCCTCTCCTACAGTATGTTCCAGAAGCATTAGTGTTTTCACAGGCGTAGAACTGCCACAGATCTTACTGAAGTAAATGAGCCTTGCAGGGAAATACAATCTTACAAAATATTACTGAATAGTTGCCAGCATAAGTGGGAGAATATTATTACCTCGTGTCTGATAGTCTCTTTTGGTAAAGCTTCTATTACAGCAAGAAGAGTTTCTAGCCATGCATTGCTGACCCCTGTGAGAAAGAAATGGGTTATCTGCTGCATTATACATATAACAAGTGTACAAAACACACATCTGTTTTGCAAATTTAGCTCTCAATTTTTACACGCGCCTCTTCAAGGGGATAGATATCTAAGTCACTAAATTAACATTAAAGACTTCAAACTAAGAAGTAGGATACGTGGCAAGCAAATTCAGTCCCCATTTCTTTTACCTTTTCAATTGCTGTACAAAAACAGTATTGATCTTGTTTGTTTTGAAAAGGTAATTTCCCTCATTTAGAAGCATATTCTGTTCTTACGCCAACTGAAACTTTCTAGTTTTGCAAGAGGCCTTTTTTTCTTCTTTGTATCCTAAATACGGCGTCAAAGTCAAGAAAAACTAATCATCACAGAAGAAACTTCAACCACCTTCCCTCCGTTTTCTCAGCCACAAAATTCTGATACTTCAGTAGAAGCTCAGACTCCGTAACGACTTCACGATTCAAGTCCTTCAAAGTGTTTCCGTTTGCTTCAAGCAGAATTACATGGAAACATCAGAATGCAAGCGGTCAGCATGCAGAAATATTTTCATTCATGCAAGTCTGGATACAAAGTCACAGTGACGGCACTCATTGCTTTACACAGTCTTGTACAGTCACCGAGGAGAAAAAACAGACACAAGTAATCAGTCTGTATAGTTGCACAGCCCTGACCTGCATCTCTGTGCTCCAGGTTCTGGAGAATGATGTGCAGAAAGGAGTGGGAGTACGTATGAATGGACACTGACTCCTCTTGAAGAACAGTCAAAAATGAAACAGCAGCTGTTAATTGCATTTCCACTCCTGCCACATGCAGCACCTCCTGTATAATTACAAATTATACCAATTTAGAGGATGAGGCAGAAATGTACCGAAAGACCATTCGAATTTTTACATTCACTTTTAAGAGTGAATATGCAACATCCTGGGTAAACTTCAAAATTGGCTGTATAATTATTTTCTCTTAACAGCAATTACTTGGAGATATTCAAATCTCTTAGAAAGTTAATTATAATATTTTTGTGACTTTCAGTTTCATCCATGCATATATGTGGATTTTTCTATTTTACAAAATGAGAGGTAAAACCAGACCAGCCAACAATTGCACTTCTGCTGTTCATGCACATGAATTAAAAAGAAATATTTCATTCGTCCAGTGAGATACTAAATAGCAGAAGGGAATTTGAATTTCATCCATTGCCAACTGACACAGAACACAAATGAAAATATGTGTATATATATGTGTGTGTGTGTGTATATAAATATATATAGTCTCAAAAATAAAGAAAAATGTACTAGAATATTTATCTAGACAACTCAGAATTTAATAGTACTTAGCTTTAACATATAAAAATATAATTTATTAGGCTGTCTTTAAAAGCACCAATTCAAAACTTAAACAAAAATAATGGGGGGGTGAAATATTACTAGATTTTCTGAATGAAGCAAAAAAGCAGTGTAAATTTCAGATTTATGCACACGCCAAAGAGCTCACAGGATGCAATCTATGACACAGCATTCACTGGAAGTATGTACACGTATCTATCAGCTAGGTGAACATTCCATTTGTTTACTTCTTAAATGTATCTCTGTCTCATGAAAAAATAAAGTGCACTATTCTACTACTAAAGCATTACACTCATTTTACAAGTGATCCCAAATTCGCTAAGAGGTTAAAGCCCATGCTTCCTACTTAACATTTTACGTATCTGGTTTTGTTTTTCTTTTTAAAGTGCTTGAGATGAACAGTAGTTTCTCAGATCACATACCAAAATCAACAAGAAGCTGATATTTAAATTTAAAAAAAAAAACAGCCTAGACCAGATTAAGAAAATACCCATTATGCACCTAAGTATTATATAGCAGAGGAATTTTGCTGAGAAAATAGTTTGCGGAGAACATCTGAGGACTTAGTAGACTTTGCTTACTTCAAAGTAAAACAACAAGAAGTTTTCATTACACAAATGCCAACCGGTTTGTGCATGCAAATGCATAGTTTTTAGTTTATCTGATTTCAAAGAGATCCATTACTTATCTCTGAACAGCTGTCCCAGTTTACAGCTGTGTACTTTTATAAAAGCATTCTCTGTGCCGCTGCTCCCTCAAATGAAAAAAAGAAACAGCACTGCATACCTTACCAATCAAAGTGTGATAAAATATCTGCATTTAATAGCCACAGAAAACACCCTCTTCTTATCTCCACATTCAATCTCTGTCCTCGTTCCTGCATTGTTATTCCAATACCCACAGCCAAGAGTAAGGACACCTACCAATTTTGTAACTTGAGTGTTTCTGGGATCTGAATACCCGCGCATACTGCTTTGGGATTTTGGCTTACATCCCCAAAATAATCAAAAGAACTATCTACACACTGTAGATGCGAACACACCACTGCAGACCAGAACGTAATGGAGCTGATTTCAATTTTACGCACGTATTCACTCTGCATGCAATGCAGAGTTACTTACCATGAAATAAAGTTTCCAAATAGTCTCCTCCGCAGATCCACGCAACTCTGGATCATCATGTGAGAACACATTCTCTGGATGTGCTTCCTCATGAACCTTGGGACACACTGAAATGTAAACTTCTAGATTGCTTACACACCAGCCTGCACCGATGTTTGCACTCAGAACTGTACAGTTCTACATATGAATATGTATGGGTCTCCTCATTCTAATTTCACTGAATTCCAGCTGAATTACTTGAATTTACTTAATATAAATGGATTTATGTTGAAAGTAATATATTTTCATCCATGTATAGACACGGATCCTCCACAGATTCTCACTCTGGAGGAAAAAAGCTTTTCCTGTCTATCTTATTCAGACAAGCATATTTAAAGGGGATTAGCGTGTTCTTGAACTACCTTAACGTCTACAAGTTGAACTCAGGCATCAAAACTTGAAAAATTTAGAAAGCCTTGTTTATTCCATTAATTGGAAAACAGAAAATTCACCTCTGGTTTAATGCACCTCTTGTTAAAATGTAAAATCAACTAGGGAAAAAAAAAAAAAAGCTTTCAAGGGGAGATCGATACATTAGGAAAATGAGTAACTCAAAATGAGTTTGGAACTAATCAGACAGCACCGAACAAGGGTTCATGTGTACTCTTCAACAAGAGTAGCCATAGTTTTCTGCAATCACAGCAGTTGGAAGAATCTTTTATTAGTCAGTCAGATGCCTGCAATATCCCTCCACTGCTTTTGGTGGCAGTGCCCAAGGATGGAAAACAGGGAAAACACGACTAACATCATTTGAAAGGAGCTATTCGGTGCACAAGAAGAAACGCTGAGAAGAATTTCCAAGGTTTTCCTAAATATGCATTTCAATAACTTCCAAGGTTCATGAGGAGGTGCATGCAGAAATCCAGAGAGTGGGGATCTCTATGCAAAAGAACCCATACAAGGATGCCACTTCATTTTAACTGTAGAATTTTTAAGAATATCTCATCATTTCATTCCAATGTTAACATCTAAATAATATAAAATGTATTTGTTTATTAGAATAACCACAATACTGACACCCAATTTAATAATTATTTAGATCTGGCATGTTTATTAATATATTGTATGTTTCATTTTGCTTATCTCAGAACTAAAACACTTATGCTAAATATGTAAGGAGTCTTTGATAAATTTTAGTTTAATTAGGTTTTAAGAAATTATAAGCAATTTGAATATATCCATTTCAATATTTTTTATAAAAGTAACTATATTTATCTATTTCTTACAGCGAAGTAAAAATTTTTTTTGTATCCAGCCAGAAAATTCCTTGCATTTATTTATTCGTGTATCTGTTTTACCCTCAGCTCCAATAAAAACAGTATTTATTTATACTTTGGGTTTCTGCAAGTATGCTAAATAAGTACACTGGTTTCCCTACCCAGTTATATGGTGACAATACTTTCAGACAAATAGTATCCCGAAACCACTATACAACTCATTTTTCACGTGCAAATTGCAATTCACAAATTATTTTTCCCAATCTACAGAAGTGAACCCAAGCACAGACATTTAGGTCAGCTTATTTCCCTGCAATGCCAGACTACATTTGCAAGACTCTAATTGCAGTTGAGTTCAATTATGCCCTTATAGACTATAACAGTTTCCATTTAATGGTCAGGACTATTCTTCCAATACAAACAAGGAAAGAGAAAAAAAAAAAAAAAAAAAGGTCAAGCGGTTAATGATGTTAAATACTGTTTTATAGTTAAAAGTGCAGTGAACATGGGTACAACAGAACTGTTCTTCTACTACAGATTAAATAAATATTAGATAACACAGCACCACTGAAGAACCTGCTTTATAGGAGTATAGCCATAGAAAGAAATCCAACTCGTATACATTCAAGAAAGTTTCAATTTATAAAGCTTAAACCTGAAAGGAACACTTGGATTTAGACCAACCTCATTCTATTTCACTCTTTTCCCTCTGCCTTGAGCCCATTAGCTTAAGTTTCATTTAATTTATCATCTATGGCAGCATTCAATTTGGATTTAAATGACACTGCAAGAGAAAAAACACACCATTTTTCTCAGTTATTTGCTCAAAAGTTGATTTATTATTAAAATTGTCTGATTCATTCCTAATATTTCTGTCTTCAATTCCTAACTCTTCTTTCTTCATATATTGTTTTCAGTTGAATGTCCTTTAATATTATGCAGGAAGATATTTTTACAAAGTAATTAAGTACCGCCTGATCTAAACATACTGACCTCCAACTCCAACCATATAAATATTTTCCAGGTCCACTAGAATCAAAAACTATATTCCCACATTAGACTTTTTAGTAAAGACAGAGAGGCAAAGACTACCACTTCTCCACACCCTGACAAATAAGGGTAAAAAAACTTGAGCGTTTCTTATTACTTCTTCATTTCAGGAAGAACTGTGCTCTCAAAGCAGAAACAACAGAAACAAAAATGGATTCAGAATGTTAAACAGAAAATTAAAAAAAAAAAATTTCTTGAAGCCAGCAGGTTGGTTTAGGAAAGAATGCATTATGAATGTAAGAATAACATCTAGTAGTAACCGCAGAAACTTGGTGTAAGTTAAGGGGGTTTCGATTACTTTGCAGCTTCAAGTCATTCTTTTTCTCAAAGCACTTTTTTTTAATACACACTTATATATTTAAACAAAATGCCTGCTGACCTGCATCTTATAGCACAAACATGATAACAAGAATTACTTCAATGTTAGCTGAACAATGTGTCAGTTCTGAGGACAGCTATTTCCTGACCATTTACTGAATTTAAATAATCAGCCAAAAGTTGAAACAGCGCCTCAAGAAACAGGAGTCTCCTGGGATCACAGAAGTTTCAGGAGATAATGCAAAGCTGAAAGGAGGTATCTGATATTCACAGAATCACAGAACAGTTGAGGTTGGAAGGGACCTCTGGAGGTCATTTTGTCCAATCCCCCTGCTCAAGCAGGGCCACATAGAGCCAGAAACATGTCCAAGCAGCTTTTGAATACCTCCAGGGAGGGAGACAACAACCCCTCTGGGCAACCCGTGCCGGTGCTCAGTCACTCTCACCGTGAAAAAGTGTTTCCTGATGTTCAGAGGGAACCTCCCGTGTTTCAGTGTGTCCACTGCCTCTGGTCCCCTCATAGGGTATCACTGAAAAGAGCCTGGCTCTGTCCTCTTTGCAACCTCCCTTCGGGTATTTATATACATTGATAAGATCCTCTCCAAGCTCCAGGGGGAACAGTCTCAGCCCTCTCAGCCCTTCCTGTCCTGGGTTGAGTGAGTGGTGGAGTTTTTTGGTGGCAGGGGAGGGGGCTATCGGGGCGGCCCCCTGGGAGAAGCTTCTCGAAACTCCCCCAGCTCCAAGCCAGCTCCACTTCTGTTTGGGAAATTGAGCCCATCAGCTGCGCCTCTGCGATAACGTATTTAAGAAGGGACGTGGTGACGGGCAGTGGGACTGGTGAGGAGGAGTTGGGGCAGCTGCATGAACACCAAGGTCAGTGGAGGAATGGAGGAAGAAAGGAGGGGGGAGGTGTGCCGGAGCAGAGACCCTCCTGTAACCTGTGGTGAGACGGCAGGGCGGCCCCCCCTGCCACCCATGAAGATCTACGGTGGAGCAGACATTGATTTACAGCCTGTTGTTCCTGCTCAGCTGATCAAGGTTCTGTGCCCGAAGAAGGCCGGGGTCTCATGGAAAAAGGCAGCCCCGCTGCTGTAATTCAGTGCTGGGAGGATTGCAGCATGCGGGGGAGTCCCACGCCGGAGCAGCTCGGGAAGGGCTGCAGCCGTGGGAGGGAATCCAGTCGGAGGAAGTTAGTGACCCATGACGGAGCAGTGTGGGGAACGCTGCGGCCCATGGGAGGGACTCATGTCAGAGAAAGTTTGTGGAGGACTGTCTGCTGTGAGAGGGGGACCACGATGGAGCAGGGGGTAACAAGTTTTGGACACTCCCCTCACCGAACATGAAGGAAGTGGCAGCACTAACTGCACCCCCCATTCCCTGCCCCTGCGCCCCTGGGGGAGGAGGTAGAGATATCGGGAGCAGAGCTGAGCCCGGGAAGAAGGGAGGGGTGGGGGAAGGTGTTCTCAAGATGTGGCAATGCTTCTCACTGTCCTACTCTGTTATGTGTTGTTAGTGTCTGTAATAAATGTATGTTCTTTTTTTTCTTCCCCTAACGAGTCTGCCTTTTGCTCATGATCATAAAAGGGGGATTTTCCCCCATCCCAGTCCTATCTTGAACCCCAAGCCTGGCTCTCTGTCCCTTCTCATTGCCGGAGGGGAAGGAAGAGAGAGGTGCTGCATTGTGGTTGGCTGTCAATCAGGCCTAAACCACGACACTTCCTCATCGGAGAGATGCTCCAGTCCCTTAACCCTCTTCATGGCCTTTCACTGTACTCTCTTCATTACGCCCGTGTCTCTCTTGCACTGAGAAGCCCAGAACTGGACACCGTGCTCCAGCTGTAGTAGAGTAGAAGCTGGGGTAGATGATGGAATAGAGGGGAAGGATTGCTCTCCTCGAACTGCTGGCGATATTCTGTCTAATGCAGCCTTGGGACGCTTGGCCGCAGGGGCACATTGCTGCCTCATGTTCAACTTGGTGTCAAGCAGGACCCCCTTGACCTTCTCTGCAAAGCTGCTTTTCAGCTGGGTGGCCCCCAGCATATATTGGTGCATGGAAAATTACTGAGTGCATCTACCAGATGGAACCACCTAAGACTCCTCTGCAGCAGGGCTTGCAGTTAAATATCCTACAGAAGAATATTTGCTAGTAACCATGTTGTGAACTACGTACGTATTTGTTCCTAACCTTTCAGTCAATCAGTTCATAACAAATAAGCAGAACATAACTCATTAAATTAGTTTTTCACAAATACTTGAGTGATATCCACAAACTAAGATTCTTAGAAAATATATATTTGTGGAATAGAATTATTAAGATTAATTTAAGATGTTTTAATCATTTAACAATTGTGCTGCAGAACAAATACTGATCTTTTGAGGGATAGTTGGAATAACTGTAGGATAAGGAACTCATAAATAATCTTATTGGAGACGGTTTGGCCTTGTAGTGGCAGGTGCAAAGAAAAATAAAGATAAAGAAGCTGCAAATTAGCAACAAACCAGACCAGGCCAGACTTGAAGGACAAGATGTACGTGACTACAGGACTGAGTTTGTGCAGAAGTAAGGGTCAACTGGCAAACACAGTGAAGAAGACTATGAGCCTTCATCTGAAGACCCATGACGACCACCCAAAGACTCCAACTGCCATGCGCAAGAGACATTAATGTATGCTAAATGAGTTCCTGGAAATATGATTAAAATGCAATGAATACGTATGATTAAGGTAGTATAAATGCCTGTTGATTTCACTCTCACATACACACATTAGGAGGAACTATCCCCTGTGTGTCCGGCACTGTAATAAAGAATGCCTGCTCTCTAAAACTCCAAAATTGAATCTTAGAGAGTGAATTAATCGCCACTTTCCGGTAACACAAGCAGTCTCTTCCTTAAGATTAGGAGACAGAGGGAGGATCCATTTTAAGGCCAAATCCATAGGCAGTAAGAAATACACCAAGTAATTTTTCATAGTACGTTATTTTTTTTCTGGAATTCTTTTATTAATAGAATGTTAAGGTAGCTACCTTAAAAGTAAAAAAAAAAGGCTGAAGAGATACATATCCACACAGCATTTCAACAAAAGAAGCAATTCATTTCTTCAAAACTTCAGCAAAGAAAACAATGAAAATATGAATGAGAATTTAATGGAACAAACAAGATTAATTTTCGCATGGGCCCACTTTGGCATTTAGTAATCATCTCCTCAGTAGATAGAAAATTGTATAACGTAAGCATGAGTCAGCTATCTCACCTTTGTTACTAAGATACTTTCTTACACCTGAAAATGAGAATCTGATACAGATCTAGGAAGAAAACTCACAGCAGTTACTACAGAAGACTTTTTCTTCTCATCCCTAAAGTACTTGAGATAGAGAGGACAACACAGCCAAGGAGATTCTTAATATAACTCAGACTTTTAGTTCAATGTATTTTACGTCATCAAATTCATATTTAGCTTGAGTCAGTAACTAGTTAAACTCTTTCTTTCTGAAGTGATCTGAATACTCTTCTTAAGCATTAGTTGTTTGCAACAAGAAAATAACACAGTTTGCCAACAGGAATGTTAAAAAGGGAAAGAATTTTAAACTATATGGGGAAAAAAACCCCTAAATTCTACAAAATGTCCTGGTAAAATCATGACTGAATCACACTACTGAAAATTTCAAATGTATGTCTAAAAATGTTTGGGGAAACTGAGTTTGTCCATAAAGTTATGAACACAACTCAATATTTGGAAAATAAAATTTCTACAAGAAACGCTTGTGATTGTTACCTCTTATCCCATAGAGAGCACATACATTCCAACAGCTACTAATGAACACACTGTTCCTTTACCAGGCAATTCGTATAACTTAGAACTGAGTTTATAATCAAAGTGATCAATTGCACGAGACCAGGCCACAGACTCTTCTAAATCAAAACTTTGATTTAATCACATTAAAATTGTCAATGGTATCAATAAAGGACTGACAATACACTGATCCAATGAAAAAAAAAAACCTCAGATATTTGTTGTTACCAAAAGAAACTTTCAGATATTTTGACAGCCAAAACCAATACGTTTTTCTACCCAGCTGGCAGCCTTTATAATCACTGAAACTCACTCTAACAGGCAGGCTAACCTAATCAAAGCCTTAATTCCTGTTGTAGCCTTACATAGAGCTATTAGAATTATTTAGCTTTCAAGTTATTAGGCTTTGCATTTGCGATGCAGTTTGTTCTTATTTGGCTGAAGCTGCTCCTTAAATGAACTTTTTTATTTCTTCTAGGCAAGGGGTCCTACCCAGGGCAGAATGGAAATACAGCGAAACTCCTTAAAATCACATCATCAGAGAATGGTTTGGGTTGCAAGAGACCTTTAAAGCTCATCTAGTCCAAGCCCCCTGCAATGAGCAGGGACACCTTCACCCAAATCAGGCTGCTCAGAGCCCCGTCCAGCCTGACCTTGGACGTTTCCAGGTATGGGGCACCCACAACTTCTCTGGGTAACCCGTTCCAGTGTCTCACCACCCTCACACTAAAGAATTTCTTGCTTAAATCTAGTCCGAATCTACCCTCCTTCAGTTTAAACCCATTACCCCTTGTCCTATCACTGCAGGTCCTACTAAAAAGTTGGTCCTCATCTTTCTTATAAGCCCCCTTTAAGTACTGAAAGGCTGCAATAAGGTCTCCCCAGAGCCTTCTCTTTTCCAGGTTAAACAACCCAAATATCCTTTATACAAACTTATTTGCATATAAAATTACTGTATAACATTACATGGCCAGCATGCATCTACACAGCTAACAGTGACTTACTAAAAATGTCGTGGGCGACGTGAAACTTCAGACAGCTAAACTCAAAGTATACTTTTCTGGATAGCATAACGAAAATCTTAATGTTTGGATGGAAAGAGATTGAGAACGTCTAAAAGAACCATTATGACTGGCTGATCCTCAAAACACGAGTTCTCAAAAAGCTGTCAACAACACTGGTAAGTCTTTAGAATATGTAAATACTATTAATTCTGCTCTCTTTTCCTGTTTTAACATTTCTCAAAAACTGTAATACCTGCAATACTTAGTAAATTCAGTGAGTTAATGTGGAAGATCTACTGGACATACCTCTCCTAAGAGTGAGTTTGAAATAAAAGTGGGATTTTTTTTTTTTTGCCTTTGTTAAAATACTTTCACTGGCAGAAAAAATACATTCAAACCTCATTACACATAACTTACTCTGATTTTTGGTAAAACACGACGAAGTGTTTCTGCAGGATTCTGTCGCATGAGGACTGGAAGATTTGCCACCACACTTGTTCCTTGGATATCCTGGCCAGAGCTTACAAAAATATATACATACAATACATTACTATTTATGATGGTTACAAGCTCACAGATTTCATTTGAAAAATAAAACAAAAACAACAACCCACACAACCCAGGTTATTCATATAATAAGTCGAGAGGCAATACTTTTATATAGTATCTAGTAGAAACCAGCATTTTTTAAAAATCAACCATAAAAGCTGTTATGTATCATTTCTAATATGGAATGTTCTAATTTTCACTATGGCTTTGGAAAAAAATATAAAATATTTGACAGATCTTTTCACACTGGATGACCAAGGCAGTAGTTTTGTGGGAGCTTTTATATTATAACAATAGAAATGATAAAGCGTATGAAGGGGACAAATACAAGATATAAATGAAAACTACAGTGAACTTACAACATTTTAACAGAAATCTACCATATTTTCCTTTTTGTAGGGAAAACAGTCATGTGTATAATCAGATATATATTGACAAACATGATTAGAGGATGCAAAAACTTGGTTAGATTACAGATCTTACACATTTCTCCTCACCCTGTCTCTTCTCAATGGTATCCCACAGTTGAAAAAAAGAAAAAGAAAAAAAAAAAAAAGCAGGACGGGAGAGAAACTGTAGGCAGGAATAAAGAAAAGGCATGAGATGAAAACAAAAACTACTTAAGTGAATAAACTTCTAGAACAGAATCAGAAAGGGTCTGGAGGATGCCAAAATTAAAACCAAACAACACATCCTTTTTACTGTTTAAATGAATAAAATCCATTTTGCTAAACAAATTCAGATTTGTTCCAACAGCTAAACAGCTCATTTTTAAACAAGCACACAAAACTCAACTGTAAACATCCAAGCATTTTTCTTAGTGTGACACTACAATTAAATATACAGTATGACTATACACATAATTTTAAAAGAAATTCATAGTAAAACTACTTTTTAAAACTTCCATATGCCATTCCCCATCCCACCGTCACTCCGTTTTCTTAGTGAAACATATAAGCTCGGGAAGGGGACTAGGTACACAAATTGGTCACAGGACAGTAGACTTGCAAAACCACCTTCCAGTTTTTTTCTGCCTCTGAAGTATACTAGGGAATTTACAGTTAAGATGCAAAGCCTTTCTGCAACATTTAGAGCTGAAAATATCTTCACTCATTCCATTAATGCTCTATATCATCCTCAACCTTCATGCCTTTGAGAAGATCAAATGAAATTACAGGTACAGTCAAGCGGGCCAATTTACATCTATTTTGTTAAATGTATGTAAATATGCTTTTAAAAATGAGTATATGTTTGTATAATAAGCAAGAACAAAAAGTAAAAGCTTTGTTTAAAATCAACAGACACTAAAATACCCCAAGAGAAATACTGTAATATCCTACTGGAAAGATTTTTTTTTTTTTCTTTGCACACTGTAATTTCCCAGTGAAAATATTCAAACAACAATCCGGTATCACCAACATTAACTTGATCATGTTGAGAAAACTGCAATTTCAGTGTATTTTAGAAAGAAAGTATTCTTCACTGCCCTCGCAGCGATAATTCTCTATGTTAGAATTCTGGCAGTAAGTTCTGGAAGATTAAGCAACGGCTGGAAGGCAGGAGTTCAGAAATTCAAATCCCCTTTGCAAGGAGAAGAGTCATACACACCCCAGTTGGCTTCTGCGTTAGGTTTCCATTCTGAAAACTCACCAACGACAATCTATCACTCTGCATAAGGGTCTTAACATGGGAAAACCTCTGCCTCAACAAAACCTTCCCCTTCCAGGAAGAGTAAATCTTGCTATGGCAGATATGTCTCGATTTTTGTACAAAATAACACGAAGTGCCTTTAATTCTAAAGTATGCATCTAAAGCACATACGATGGATTTAACCTAATCTTAAACTGTGCGTTTCTGCCTCTAAGATAATTATTATTTAAAACCAACTGGGAGAAATAGGACTCAATAAAGAGCAAGTTATCTCAGCATCGCTTGATGAGACGGACAGAGCCCCCGAAGCGCCCGCTTCCCTCTGCTGCCTATATGGACAGACACACAGACCAGCCCTCCGCCACGTACCTGCGCTCTAACTAAATGCCAGCTCCTGCCCACCGAAACACAGGACAAGCCTCAGCCCTACAGGCATTCAAGTTAATGCTTAGCTCCACCACTGCAAGGAGTGCCGTTGATTTCCCACCTAGTCCTATATTGGAATCTTAGGTAACTCACGTTAGAAGGGACCCAGAAGGATTATCAAGTCCAACACCCTGCTCCTCGCAGCACTGCGTAAAACCAAACCGTACGACTAAGAGGATTGTCCAGACACTCCTTGAACACTGACAGGCTTGGTGCTCTCACCACTTCCCTGGGGAGCCTGTTCCAGTGACCGACCACCCTCTTAGTGAAGAACCTTTTCCTAAGGTCCAATCTGAACCTGAATTAACATCTTCAGAAATGCTGGTGTGGTTATAGCACCTAACTCACAGGACTAATTTGGGACAAAATAAAACATTACTACCTCCCTGAGTTCCAGAACAAACAAGAAGGATCCATCACAAACTTAGTCATGGCAATGACTGCTCTAAATGGCTGCTATACACCACAAATGCCAGGAACCAGTATTTTTTTCTTTTTTAATGGACCATATACACCATAAATTTTAGAAAGATAATAACCCAAATAGAAGAGTTATCATAAATCCTATGACGAGTAACAAGTGAGAAGAAATCCGTGAACACTGTGCTGAGGTTATCACACGTTGCTGTCATCAGGGCTGCAACATTCTGACCTGCTGAGCAAAACCTGGGAATCATTCCCAGAGCAGAAACTTCACCTTTATTGTGCCCAAACATTTACAAAAATAAAGAGCGAACAAAATTACAGCTGGGGATGGAGCTCAACACAGATGTAAAAAAACTCCACTGTAATTCACAATATCGGAGTGTAAAGACAAAGATACTGATTAAAAAACCTCAGCAGGCTGAAAATAAGACAAATTTTTACATAATTTCAAGGTCAAGAGTAAAAGTCTTGACAAAGAATAAAAACAATCATAATTTCCTGTGTTTTCTGAAAATGGGTTATCTTTTTCTCTTGGTATACACCTTACTTCAGGAATACAGGAAATACTAACTCAATACTGCATATTTTTTTTTTAAATACGGTGTGTATTCCAACTGAGAAAATGTATCACTATTTTTGTAGTCTTTTAATCATCTGTTAAGACTACTATTAATGTAAAATTAAGCTGATGTGACTTTCTTAAAAAGTATCAGGAACCAATTTTCTGGCTAGTTACTATATATACCCCTCCATATTTCTAAATGTTTTCTGTAAACACAAGAATGTTGACAAGTTTTGACAGGGCAAAGCTACACCAAAGCCCTTTTTAACGCCATTCAAAACCAGGAAGAATGGATGAGAGTACGAATTTTTTAGACTGATTTTAGTATCAGCATCCTTGCAATCCTATTTGGTAAACAGGTATGAGCTCTCTCAATAAAAACACGTCTCTCATTAACATTTACATTCAGTGAAAGGACAGTATTCTGTCAGCCACTGAAAATGAACTTAATGATTGATAACTGATCTATTTACAGCTTGCAATATTTTTTCATTATTCAAAACCATTTTATTATCTAATTTAAAGCCATGAATATTAAAGCCTTTCATGTTTATAGCAGACTTCTCTGAGTATCACATACTAATTCCAACGAAGCTTTAAAGCAGGACTGAGAAATCTAGAGCTCCCAGAGTAGAAAAAGGTCACAGGGTGGATGAGGCCCACTTCTTACAATACAACTTGCAAGGAAAAGATGCGTACCTTTGTATTATCCGGCAATAATGCAAAAGATCAAGGCAATTTGGAGAAGCTATTTAATTGAAAATTTTATCCATTTTGTATCAAGATGGAAGAAATCCTATCTGCTAAAAAATGCAACCAAAGTGCAACCTTCATCCATCAGAAATGTAAAGAAAATGGAAGCATTTCCCTTTAAACCAGAAATGCTTAGTATCTGGCTTGCTGCCAATTAAGAATGTGAAGCAGGAGGCATTTCAACACCTACACAGCCTGTAATTTTCCAACTGCAGAAGATTTTTCTCCTATTTCTACCAAAGGAGCTGCACCATAGATTTCCTTTAAATCTTAAAGACTTCAGGAATACAGTGAATTATTGGTAAATGCTCAGATTTAGATATTTTTGTACTACTAAATATATTAAAATAAATGCTAAATCTTTACTTCAGAGTCACGGTAAGCTCAATGTAATGAAGGTGCTATTCCTTTATTAATAGTGCTAACTGTAGAAGAACTCAACAGAGCCCTATACTTAGAAGCAATTTAGCTCAACCTCTTTTGTGCTAGCAAAATCCACATAGATAATAACATTTTAATATCATTTAAATATTAAACTTCAGGACTCATCTTCTATCCTACAGGAGATCCCAGTGACTTTACAATGCTGGAAATCCTCAACCAGGGGAGAAAGCTGTTGTGCCTGAACACTTCTGCCCTAACATGTACTGCCTCTGCAACACCAGCTGCTCGCTGCCAGCCGCCGGGACCAGAGCTGCTCTAACTACAAGGCTCACAGAAGAGCTGGTATTTCTCAAGTGCAAGCCTAGCACTAAGCCTCTCCCTCTAGCCCCTGCCTTTAGATTTACTTGGTTTTTTTCCTATCCTCATAAAATACAGTCTACATTATAACTGAGACTGCCTTGAGACTGGCACAAATCCTCCTAGAAGCCATTTACAAACATACAAAGGACAAAACCAAAAGTGACTGGGAGTAGTCAGCCTGCATTTGTGAAGAGGAAATCATGACTGACCAACCAGCTTGACGGCCTTCTACGGCGAGATGACTGCCTTGGATGGTGGAAGCTGTTTAACTTACTTTTGTAAGGCTTTTGACATTGTCTCCCGTAACATCCTCATAGATAAACTGATGAAGTACAAGCTGGATAAATGATGTGGACTGAAAACTGGCTCTTCAAGGGTTATGATCAGTGGCAAGGCAGCCAGCTGGAAACCGGCCACGAGTGGTTTATCTCAGGAATCTACACCATACTGTTTAATGTTTTCAATAATGACCTGGATGATGGGACAGAGTGCACCCTCAGCCAGTATACAGGTGACACAAAACGGGGAGGAGGGGTTCGCGGATCAGGTGGTTGTGCCGCCTCAACAAGCTGAAGAAACAAACCAAAAGGGATCTTACAAAGTTCAACAGCGGGAAATAAAGGTCCTGCAGCTGTGGAGGAATAACCCAACCCCGTGCACCAGCACAGGCCGGGGGCCAGCCAACTGGAAAGTAGTTTGGGAGGGAAGGACCTGGAGGTCCCAGTGCACACGCAGCTGACCAGGAGCCACCAACGTGTCCCTGCGGCAAAGGCGGTTGACAGCATCCTGGGCGGCACTGGGAAGAGCAGCAGCAGCAGCTCAAGGGAGGGGATTATTCTCCTCTGTTCAGCACAAGAAACTCATGGACAGGCAGCAGTGAGTCCATCGAAGGGCCACGGAAATCATTAGAGCATCTAGCATTTGAGCAGAAGTTTAGACAACAGGAATTTTTAGATTCGAGAAGTCTTGGGGGCCTTATTTAACTGGTATAAAATTTGACATGAGGCTGTAAAGAAGGCAGATTATTCCCAGTGGTGCCCAGTGACAACACAAGAGACAACAGGGACAAATTCAATACATAGGGAATTCCAGTTAAACCTTAAAAAAAAAAGTTCTGTGTCAAAGTGCTCAAATATTGGAATGAGTTGCCCAGACAGGTGGTAGAGTCTCCATCCTTAAGACTCAAAATCCTGAGTTCACGACAAGATCCTAAATATATTGCACTGACACTGCTTTGAGCAGGAAGGTGGACTAAATGATCTCCAGAGGTCCTTCCACACCACAACTACACTATGATTCTGTGATTATATTCAGGATAGGTGTTTTCAGGTTTGCAAACTTTCAGCAAGCTCAGGGCAGACAATAAGATTTCTTATCTTTAAAATAACTAACTTCTTAAAATGGATGCTTAAAAGTTCAATTTAAGTTTAATTTTTAAAGTATTTTTAAAAACAGATTACGCAAAATAGGAACAAAAAAGCTTAAAAGGTCCCTGGGTACTCAATTAGGAACATTTGTATCTGGAAATGGAATGAAGGACTACAGCTCCTTCTACAGCATGAGGAAAGAAGATTAGTCACTGAATGTTCCACAAGCAAATATTACCACAAAGGAGTTTGAAAAAGAGGATAGATTTACATCTCTCTCTCCTTCATTTGCACTAGCCTGCAAAACATGATGACAGGAGCAGAATACAGCATTGTAAAGCTGAGGTACAGTGTTTACCCAAGCTCTAACTAAAGCACTGTGTTTATAAACTGACTTTTCTTTAACACTGTTAAACCTAGAAGTTCTGATGGACCGCCACAGGGGATTACACTGTTAACATCCCATAAGTGACATTATTTTCAGTGCAAGATTCCAAAATGTTCTGCATTGGTCTAAATCTCCATTTGCTGCAAGCAGAAGTAAAAATTTATCAACTTCAATGAGTGAAGGATTAGAATAAAATTATTAAAAATGAATAAAGTATTCAATAACTATTAGGTTTAGGAAAAAGACATTCACAAAGAACATTGTCAAAGTTTGAAAAAAGGTGCTCGGAGGTTGGGGGATCCTTGGAGACATTCAAAACTCATCTGGACAATGTCTTGAGCAACCTGATCCAACACCAAATTATATTAGACTTGGACGTTGGCCCTACTTTGAGCAGGGCATTGGACCAAATGACCTCCAGATATCCTCAACCACCTAAACTATTCTGTGACTGTGATTCGTAAATCCTAAACTTAATTTCCTCTTTGTATAAAAGCTCAGCATCTGACAGGATTTAGCCTATTCAGAATGATTCAATATCAATTCTTCCAGGATTTCTGTTCTCCTGTACAATATACTGGTTGTCAAGGCAAACTAGAAATCCAGATAAGTATTTCTGTCAATAACATAAAAGCACATGGCCCACAAGATTTCCATAGAGAATCTTCTTTACTTTTATTGTGAAGATTTTTATATAGCAATCTTTGCTGAGCAGACGGGTAGACACAGACTTAAAATTTATTAAACTGCTTCCTACATACTACTCTTAGTAAGTAAAAACTAACACTTTTCCAAGTTTTATTTTTTAATTTTGTCTCTGATTGTATAATTTCAGGGGTTTGGTAACGAAAAGGGGAAAAAGTCTAGAAAGTAGAAAAATGTCTTGAAATCACAAACATAGATGAGTGATTTTAAGACTAATTTTCATTTTCTTTCAAGATGAATACTCCTTGGATAAAATACAATCTGGTATTTTCTGTAAAAGTACAGTCCTTTATTAAGACCAGTGTAGAGCAGTAACTTTCCTTTTATTTCATGTCATGTATGCTTACATTTTACGTATACTTCTGTAAACATAAATTATATATCAGGAGTGTCGGAACATCTGTTTGACATATACTGTAATATTATAAACGAATGCAGTTCCATGGAAGGACCTGTCATTTCATTAAAATAACTTTCTTTAAGAGCCTCAGTTGAACAAAGACTGAGAAGCATGAGCTGTACAAATATTAACACAGTCCTGAAACTATATATTGCAAGAGAGACTTTATAGACCATAAGTGCTATACAGACTTGTTTGTACATTATCCTCCGGCATGTTGCAAATGACAAATAAAAATATCTGCAATCAAAATGATGTTTTATCTGATAATTTGCCCTAAGATTTGAAACTGCAAAGATATACAAGGTATTTGGGATATACTTCTAAAATCAGATATCTGATGTATCAAACTGCTTACATTTCTGGCATTGTACAGTAGCTGCTAAAAAAAGAGGCTTCTTTCTCAAAAAAAGATAGCACAAGAATTTAAAAAACATTACTCACTTAGACATACACATATACATAGTTACAGATCTATGTATCATATTAACCATTCAGTAGATCATAACTAAACTTAGGTATTAAAATACAGCACTGGGGCTCCTGAACCATATGCTGCACTTTCTTTACTGTCAAAACACCTTTTGAAGACCACAGTTAGCTGGGCACCATATGTAAAAACCTCCAAACTAATTAAAATTGCCCTAGAACCTAATGGCCTTTTTCTACATGTACTAATACACTGTAACATTTATGTATGCAAGCCTTCATACATATGAAATTTATTACAGTATGTAAGATTCTAGAATAGGGATATAAACCAGACTGTAACAAAGACCAAGACTGTGATGGGGCCAAAGAACAATTAAACAGCTTTGTCCTTTAACCCTTTTCTCCCTCCCTCTGTTACCTGTCTAGCTGGAGCAAATAAAGAGAAGAAACTTTATTTTCAGGCTTCTGTAATTTTACTAAGATAGAATAAAATGAATCTGAAAATGTAACAACTGATTAAAATCCATTTTCGAGAAGTCAGAAGCCCTGATAATATCACAGCATGAACATCTCCTTGCAACTGACAGTGTAATGCTTTTCTATTAAAATCTCATTTGCAAAACCACCTTATCATCCTGATCTTCTACCCCAGATATATGTGCTCATGGCAAATTTACAGCACATCTGAATAAAATCTACATGATTTATACATTTAAAGAGAATAAATTAGTCTGATCTTAGTACGTATCTGAACATGCACCATTAAACATGTAATTTCTAGCGCAATTAAAGTAAGAATGGAAAACCCTGATTAAGCTGCACAGTAGTTTTTTATTCGTAATAACCTTGTTTACCAGGATCAGTTTGGTCAACTGAAGTTTCTCATTTCCGTTTGTTTGATGAACAAATGTCAAAGAGAAAAAGGATTTATAATTCATACAGATACTCCTTTCTGTTCCTGAGCCAAAACAAATGTACTATAATGATAGAATAACTTCATTCTTCCTAATATCATCGGTTTATGTGAGTTTAGATACTAATTGCTATAAGAAAACATTAAGCTTTTCTCCTTTGAATTTTAAGAAAAGTTTCAAGAACATAAGAAGTCCTTCAAAGGAACACATTTTTCCTCTCAAATATTACCCTAGTATCAACATTACTATCTCCTAGAAGGTGTTTCCTCTTCCTTAGATGAATTAAATTATAACACGTTCTGCATTTTGTATGGTCTCTGCATAGAAGTGATCTTGGTGGTTTTTATTTTGAGTCTAAATTTGAAAAGTAAACCCCGTCTTTTCACTCCATGATCAAGGTAACGCAATTTCCAGTTCCAAGGTGATATAAGAGAAGTGAGCTAGTAGCTGGTATTATTTTTCCCTCTGCCCAGTCCTCATTCACTGACTTAGAAGTTATAATTTTCACTTTCAGCAAGATTTGTCATTTCACAGCATGCATTACATGATATAAGAAGTCTTCTGAAAAAGTACAAGGCCTGTAATTTTTCTACACAGAAAGTGAGAAAAAAAAAGAAAATTCACAGATGCTAACCAAATTCTAGAAGGGTAAATTACTTCTGCTGACCTAAATTTATCTTACAGTCTAATTCAAACACGGGATCTCTTTTCATTCTCCAGTCTTATTTGTTCTATCAGTGTATTTTATCCACAGAGTTATCTATTTGCAGCATGAAAGAGATGAACACAAATGATCAGTATTAAAATCTACTTAGAGTCTTCCTCAGTTTATGGGTCTTACACGTGTGGGGCATTATACACAATAGATCCAAAAGCTCCCACTTTATTACTTATCTGTGTGTCTTTCTATCACGCATTCTCATCCCTTCTGACCATAACATATTCCATCTTGAATCAATCAGTGGGTTTCTTGTTTTGTTTTTTTCACAGCAACCCTAACTAATAGTTGTGGAAGTTGATGAGAATCTTCTCAAAAATATTTAAAGGTTCTTGATCCGGAAAGCAGTATCAGTACATTTCAACTTCTCCTTTAGAAGATGGACTTGCAGGTCTACAAACAATGGTCTATTTATTCAAGATGCACTGTCTAGTCTAACAGAAGATATCAATACCTTCACTTCATCCTGTGCTATGAGTCTCTTCAATCATTTATTCAAAACTTAACTACGCTATACTAATTTCCTTAGAAATTTCTCTGCATACCATTAGGAAAAGCACATCAAAGGTTAGGAAAACAACTGTTACTGGTCTCTCTATATATACCTATACAAAAATATGCATTGCTTCATTAAAAAAGCCTTTTCTGTATAAGCAAGAGTTTGTTTTATATTGAAGACCCTGGTAACAGCCTCGAATAAAAATAACCTTCTATGACTAAAAGTGCAAGTAGGACTTTTAAGCCCTCTCCTAAAAAGTTTTAATTTTTTGGAATAGGCAACAACACCATCTAAGCTGCTGCATCAACCACTATAACATAGACAAATGGTACATAAACCGTACTTTGCATGAGCTGACAACCCATTTTCAAAATCACACAGACTGGATCAAAAGAAAATGCAAATGTAAAAGATCAGTAGAGACATTGTAAAGAACGTTGAGTACAGAATGAATGAAAGTACAGTGTATGAGTAGAGTGAATGAATGAAAAGCCACAAGGAAAATACAAATAAAAAAAGGTAAAGAGTCTGAATCCAAGGGTCTGAAGCCATGGCTCACAGCATTTTCCCCCATGTGTGAGAGAAATACATCTATATATCTATAGAGATATGGTAAATAGATATATACAATAACATAAGCTGAGCTCATGTTTCAATTTGAAAAATATGGGAGTAAAATTGTGAGCACTGAAAAATACATCTTTCAAAGCTTTAGCTGTAGAAGCAGTTATTTTTTTTCCACAACCAAGGAAATCTGTGAATTCAGAAGGACTTCAAATAGTTAACACCAAATTTCTACTGAATTATTGCTGTCCTACTGAAAAGGCCTGGTGACTCAAAAGAAAAAAAATAATGAGAAAATGAAGACAAGGCTGTGAACTTACTCCTCATATAAGCTAGCTTTTAGACAGCTCGGAAGTGGAAAGCCTTGCTTGTTTCTTCACCTTCTGTTCATTATTCAAATATTTTCAAGTAGTATTGGACATCTACTTCAGAATGAAGCAGTTACATGCATCAGCAATACAATGTCAAACAGCTAACTAGTGTCGCTATTTCATCCATCAGAAGCGACCACTGATCCAAGGCAGCTTTCGGAGGTAAACATGCAAATAACTAAAAATTACTTCAATTCCAAGCTGTTGCTGATTCACGTTCTGTCAAACAAAAAAGTGCTTTACTTGATTCATGTTCACTTTGGAAAGTAGGATGAAATTCAGCTACTTAATTAAAATGAAGAAAGAGTCTGAGGCTCTCAGAAATGCACGAGATTTGTTCCACTGATGACATACAGCTTGGAGTGGACAGATAATCAAACGAGATGATACAGTTAACACCATAAACAAATTGAAGTGATGACATAAGTCTTGCAAATTTCCAGCTCTCTAACAGAATAATTCCAAACAGTAGATAAAAATTAGTATTATATATACAGATAATTCATCTGTATTTACATTGCTGTTAAAATCATTATGAGCACAGCATCAGAATCCGCCTGCCTACCCAACTAGGTTTAGGTAATTATAATCCCAATAACGTTCCCTACCTTCAAAATCACTACAACGATCTTAAACAGCCTTTTGTTAAGACTATTTTTTTCTCACATACTCATATTTTAAATTATTTCTAATGGTACAATTATCCCAAAAAGAGTTTGACATTCTGCAATGGAAAGAATAAATAAAGCATTTACCAGTAATTCCACCCACATTTACTAAAATTAGTTCAGAATCATCTCTGGAAGAAAAGACTATCTCTTTCCTTTGAATGTGTGTCAAATCTGCACAGAACCTTCACAGCATACCAATGTTAACAAAGAGAACATCTGGCTTATCTATTTACTATGTTAGTATCAAAATCCTTACATGGAAGCAAAAGCAACATGGAAAAAGAAAACTTACAGTAAAAGGCAACCACTGATAAAGTACCATTTGCACATCACTTTTTCCCCCCACCTTTGCTTTGTTTGTTACTGAAAATGAACTCCTAATGAACTTCTTTACAAGTATCACGGTACTCATACAGTCTCTACAGGTGTCACACAAACCATCTCCAGTGGTATTCAGTGCGTAGTCACATGAAGATAATGAGCTTAAGGCAAACCCTCAGCTATAGGGATGATGGCAACGAAAAGGAAAATAAGATGTATGCACTTGCAAGGGAAGGAAAGCATCTGGGGAAAAATAAAATCAATCTTCTATATGTTGGACTCAAAAAGGGGGAGCAACAGAATAAAAAAATACCTACTTCTTTCACCCGTCAACAAAAAGCTTGGAAGGCGAGCCATGAACACTTCAAATGACCTAGCAAGTACTAAAATCTACTTAGAATCTTCTTCAACTCATGGGTCTTATAGGTCTGGGGCATTATACACAATAGATCCAAAAGCTTCTACTTTCCAAATATTTATTCATTTTTTTTAAAAATCATCCTCTTCCTTTAATCAGGAAGTATGATGAGGCTCTGGAAAAGCCTTTCGAATTGGCAATAAGTAGGATAGAAAGATCTGGATATTATTGATCTATCTACTCTTTAACACATCGCTTTCAAATTGGTGGGACAGTTCAAGTGATCAAAATGCAGGTGTATTTATCTGCCCTTAAGAGCTGATTTTTCCACACCAGTATGCACCTAATCATTTATTACAAAATTATGGTGCAAGTATTTTCTTTGTGTTTAATACATCAGGCATGCACGATTCAAAAGAAGTTACAAATAACCCTTAAAATACATCTTCAATTGGCCTTACATGGTGATAAGAATAAGAAGAAAGAGACATACTCGTGGGTTAAAACCTGTACTAAAGAAGCAGGTTAATTTTAAGTAGTCATCATTCTTTTCTCCATTGATTTAGTGGTTAGCACTTGATACAGTTGTAAAAAGCAAAAATAAATCTTGCCATGAAGACTATACCCTAAATAACTTCTAGCTCCCAAAACGGCAGAGAAATAGGTATCCTAATCTTGAGCTTTTAAATTAAATTACATAAAGGAGATTAACTGTTCATAACATAAGAATTTTGGTGCAAGCAGCAATGAGGCAGTGACTCATGTTTGCTATTTAATATGGACATAAATCCTCCTCCTCAAAAAGCTCAGTTACAATTTCAGCAGTGAAAATGGCATCTTTTCTGTTTCTCCCTTTAAAGCCAGCATTTTTATCTTCAGGCCTGCACAACAATGTAAGTAATATTACCATGTAAAGATGTATACTAAAACAGATGCGTTTCACATTTCTCTTTCACATCCGTCTATCCTGTCAGAGACAATACAATCAACTCATGTTTACAAAAAAAAAAAAAAAAAACCAACATAGCATTTTTAAAGTATTTCCTTATTGTCCCTAATCTAGCCTTCTCAGGATACTCTTGGTAACAGAAGTTACCAAGCAATTTCACGGGGAGGGGGGAGTGGGAGGGGGGAAGAGTAAAAGGAAAAAGGAGAAGGGGGGAAAAAAAAAAAAAAAAAAAAAAATATATATATACTACTTTGAAAAGTCAGGCCATAAGCTGGTCAGCTGCACTTCTCACACAGCACAGGCAAACAATAAATCATCCCATTTTGCAGACATAACCCCTTGCCAGCAAAATGTATCGGTGTTACTGAGTGCAACAGCACTTCTACTGTGCAGCTCTGTTTATATCAATTGAGTTATCAATGCTTCGACCCAGCTTGAACCCAACTTTCCTGTTCTTCTCCAACTGCTAAAGGGCAATGTGTTGGAGTTACATAGGCAGCTTTGAACCATTTCTGTTTAATCTTATCATAAACTGATGGCTCCGGTGCTTAATGTTGTTCTTTGTTGTTCAACAATAACCATTGGGGGGGATATGGAGGGGGACTAATTGTCCCACCCAAATTAATTCACTGGTTTTACTTCAAGAAACGTGGACTCAAAGCTTTTTACTAGGGGAATGATTGACAATTTGTACACAGAGCTATTCTCATAAGCAGAAAAATGGGGACATAACTGACAATTTGTATGTAAAGTGATTTTCATAAGGAAAAAAACAGGAGCTACAAGACTTTCTGCTTATGCCCTTCCTCATGCTCCTGAACTGCCATAGAAAACCCTGTGGCAACTTCTGCAATTTTATTCAAAGTTACAGTGCACTGCAGTTTAAAAAAATAAAAATCAATTATATCATTCTGACTTAAGATAAAGTAGAGAAAGAAAAAAATAATCCTGTTTTAGTTTTTTTTTTTTTACGATCAAGTGGAAGACTTAACTTCCTAAGGCATTTTTCTCACAGGTTTTTAAAATGTCTATATTGATCTATTTGCAAAGCCAGAAGAATTCTCTTAAACTGGATGATTATTGAAAAATGGGCAAGGACAAGAAGAATGGATAATTTTTTTTTTCTTCCCCATTAGAAAAAATGTAAGACTATGCTCTTTAAGGCTTCAGTCTCTCTTCATTATTATACATTATTTTGACTTGGTGATGCTGGTCAGCTTTATTTATATAATCTTACAGAAAACATAAGTTTTAAAAAAATATCTGAAGACCTACAAATATGTTTCTGGCTACCCTAAGTAGATAAAGTCAGTAAAACAAGACCCCTAGTTACTATACTCAGCTTGGATTCATACATACTTCAAATTATGCAATTCTATTCATGGCAGTTCATATATCCCTCCTTACAGACAGTCTGAATCTGTCTTTCTTATGCTATAGTAAATTTAAGAACAGTGGAAGAACAGGAAAGTAGAAATTAGAGAAACACTGGGACTAAAAATCACTCTGTAGCATGTTTCTGTAAACAAAGAATGCGTAATTTTGGAATTATACAGTGACTAGGAAGTACTGCCTGTCTGTAGACTCTGTTAAGGAAAGGGGTAGGTATTTACAATCCCTTAGTAGGTAAGGGGTAGGTAGTCAAGACGTTAATTATTGTTGGAAACGAGTTTGAGAAAGCATAGCAATTCCCCTCGGTCCTGCTGTGAATTGATACGACTGACAAGGAATGACTCAGCTCATCTGCACATGAGAGTTGTACACATTCTCAGAACCCACAGCCACGCAACATGGAATAAAGAAAACTGCTCCTGAAACAACCGCTACCAAGACACACAGGAATATATCCAGAGCCCGGTATTTTTATTCCTTAACGTTAACCCCTTGTAGGGAATGCTTTGCCAAAAAAAAAACAAACCATGCAGAAACATTTATTTGAGTGCAAAGGAAGCTCGAAGGTAGAATTTAAGTAATAATACCTGCATCATCAAGAGTCCATTCAAATAATAACATGGATATGAAACATCTGGTATGTATTCCTGCTTGTATAAGAGTATCAGCCAGAGGCAATAAAGCATGCCTCAGAAAGATGTATCTAAGACATCTAGCAGAGAAGTTTCCAAGTGGCTCTTTGTCTCTTTTCTCATTCTGTTTTATTATGACTCATAAAGCAGAAAGACAGTTTTCTTCTGGAGACGGGGTGATCATCTGATAGGCTATAGGGAATTAACATTCAATGGGAAAAACTCCATCTTGTCAAGAGGTGTCTCAGTGAGACCAGCAAGGTTATTCACGGAGAGAGGAACAACTTCAACTGCAGTGAATGTGATAGACATCTAAAACTAGTTTTAACAGACTGAGGCGTAGGAGTTAGAGAACCCTTATTTTCAAATCCTGCTAAGGATACTGTTATTGTTCAGACTGGAAAGACCCATACACAACCTGATCTAGGAAGGTAATTATACATTGCGGCGGGGGCGGGAGGAAGGGGGACTCAAAATGTAAGAATGCCAGTGACATGTTAATTCTCAAAGTGTGAGTTTCGAGAACTCAGTTAGGTAGCATTCCCATCACTATCGTGTTCAAATGAAAACATTTTTGGTACTTTTGCATCACCAGCCTATCTTTAAAAATCCTTCCCTGAGGGCATAACTCTGTCTTTGGTTAGAGATGCCACTTGTGGCATCAGTTTTTGGAAGGGGACTTCTTTTTTCGGGCACATAGTCCTATAATTCTGTATCATTTAAACAGTTGGTTCTTTAGCTGTAATACAGATTTTGCCAGACCATGTCAATAGAAACCCTCACTATAGAAATCACTTCCAATTTCCTTCTCGGTTTGTCTTCAAGACCTAAAGAGAACTTCTCTTATACAAAAAGCTGCCCCTGAACGAATAAACAAGACAGCCCTACCAAAGTAGGAGAACTTCTCAATGAATAAGGGAGACCTCCTTGACTTCCTTCATCTCAAGACCTGTCTACATTCTCATTCTGTTTTCCCAGTGCAAAAAGTTCTGTTTACATGATGAAATAACCCTGGTTTCTTTCCTGTGACATAAAACTTTGGGGTCTGAGGCTTGACAAAGATCCAGTGTAATTTTACCACAGTATTGGCGTTTAGACTAGCAGCCGGTGGAACAAAGACAAAAACATTAACATTACTGAACTTAACTCTAAAAATAGCTAAATAAAACAGTTCTACAAGTATGCTCCAGAGAACAGGATTCATTTTAAATCTCAGTGAAGCTACTTCTTGTCTCATTCCAAATTATTCCTCTCATAGCATATCAGCTGAGGCACAGACACAGGCCCAAACCTGCAGTCCTAGTTCCTGAAGTCCCTAAATTATGATCAGAATTTCACCTCAGTAAAACAACGTCTCTTCACACAAAGTTTACAAAGTGCAGCAATGTGAACCAATACATAATGGAGTGATATCTGCTTCGCTTTGTGGAGATTTCGATGAGTATCTAAAAGAGCTCTGATTGTAAAAATATGTGGTGTATCAGCACTAAGAATCATTATTCTGAAGAGTCTCTGAGTACTCACATTTTTGACACAGGTAAAGGTGCATGCTACTATCCCGCTGTTCACAAAACTGAAATGCCTGTTACTGCTATCAGGGGAAGAGTAGCTGGACCAGTATTAACTGCCGCTGCTTCTCTCTGTCGGCAACAAATGAAGTAGAGTCCGAGTGCAGGGCCATGGAAGCATCATGCCATGACATGTGAAGGGCTCCATATGCCTACAACACAGCAGGCCTCAAAACACCAGGAGGAGTCTGCGAGAAAATCCACCAGATACTTCTTTCAGGCACTAGCATATGACAGTCGTCATATTTTAGGGCACCGCTGTGTGAAAGCGTTCTCAGACTTGCCAGAAAGGGACAGTTTGACCTACTCTGAGGAGTTTGTACCTTCGCTATATTCTAATACAAAACATTGCATCTTCCCATCTACATCCTCATGCGGTTTCCACCACATGCATCTCCAGGTCTTAACATAAACTAGTGCAATACTATTATCTCTTGCCAAATCAGGCAAAGGATACAAACATAAATTAGTGATATCGAACAACATGAGGATAAAAGCTCCTTAGAAGTTCAAAATGTTGCTATAAATACTTGGAGCTTTCTAAGGAAGGTGATATAAAGGAGAATTATTGTACTTACACATTAATTATGTGCCATCTCAAAATGAACTGTGCAGCTGTTAAAGTTATTTATTAAATGCCAGTGCTCATCTAAACAAAACTAAAACAAACTCAGTCTCCTGCTGGGCAACATGTTATTCCTGTATGGGATTTGTCATGTAGAAAGAAAAAAACATTGTAAATACTTAGTTGGATATTTCTATGTAGATCTTTTCTAGGAGGGTATGATAAGGTTTTCCCAAGGCAACAGAACAATTTTTAGAAGTTAAGAAAAACCACATCTCTTTCAATTGTGTTTACTATTAAAAAAAGTCATCCATACAACTACCTAGTTGCTCTTTATTATGTCACGCACAAAGATGCTCTGAAATATAACTGGCATCTCCAGAAGAGAATTTGGCAATGCATGAGGAAGAGTTACCACTGGTTTCACACATCTCAGCTCTCATGTATACTTCCAGAAGTCCATTTGATGTCAAAAGGCTCATTAAATACACTATAGATAATACTGTCTACTCTCTGACCATTTCAATCAGTATTTGACTTCACAGATTCAAAGTATAGATTCAAGATTAGCGTGATTGGAACTAAATTTGTCCTACTACTGATGGGAGAATGACTCCTTCTCTGTTCATGCTCCTGCTTATAGTAGCATGAGCAGTCATGCAGTTGCACATTTTGTTGGAAGCAAGTACCTGAAAAATTTGTTAGAATTAGCATCAATTCCCTAACCTGACCGAGACTCCATGGCTGAAATAGCATTAGTGCTGGCACACAAAATTTATCAGTACCACGCAGACACATAAGGAAAGGAAGGAAGAGCTACTTTTTCTCATGTAAGAAGAGCTTCATTCAGCTTAACCCGACTGTGAAACTACACACCAGGAAACTTTTCTTCATGAATACCATAAGCCAGCCAAACGCAAGTCTCAAAGATATTTCACTCACTCCCAAGCACTGTTCCAACTTCTCTTGTGCTGGCACAAGGCTTTTTTCAGGTGCACAAAGTCCAAACAGTCGATCCGTTTTAAAACTAACCATAATTTTTCGTGGTTTGCATCAGATAAATTCCCCAATGTGCTGTGCGGGCACAATGGCAAGCATAGCACAAATGCTACAATGGGGAGAGGACTGGCACTGCCATCTTCCTGCACTAACTGCGGCCCAAAAAAAAGAAAACTTAAATAAAGATTTTTCTCTCTCATTTTTTTTTTTTCCGAAGTTTCTCAGAGCACTACATTAACTGCTCTGTATACTTACAGCTGGTTCCTCAGCTGTAGTTTCAACTCAACTAATATGATCAGCAGAAGTATGTGCACAAATCTAAATTTTAATAAAAGTATGTGACAGCATAATTTCAGAAGACTACAGGTACACCTTCCACTTTAAGGTGAAAGAAACAATTTCATATATATTCATTTATTTGCATAACGGATTCAAGGTCAAGCAATCAATTTATCTGTCCAACTAAGTGAAACAGGAATTAAACTTTTATAAAATTTAAGTTGTAATTTACAAAATAAAAGGGGGGGGAGGAGAAGACTGGACTGAAGAAATAATTGTTGTGTTGGTATTTACATCTTGCCAGTATAGTTGGAAGAATTATTTTCCAATGTGCTTAGCATGACAGCTGGATCTTTCAGTATATTATGTATGCATCAGGACCATAAGTTCAGAAGCTATGTAATCGGGAGAGTAGCCAGTTCTCATGATTATGTAACACACAAAAAAATGACACAATGTTTGTATTAGAAAATCAGCTCCTAAAGTTACATTTAAATGAAAGCTTTGATTTAAATTCAAAGGTGGATTGCCTGCACCTACAGAGAAAAGAGAATCTCCAAAACTAACGTGAAGACAACTGAAAAATGGAAGGAAAATTTTTTAAATCTTTTAAATAGTACTGATTTTGACACTCATAATTAACAGCATACACTGTATAAGAAGCTGTTTAGAATTTGAGAATACTCTAGCCAAAGTACAACTTTTTTTTTAAAAAAAAAAAAAAAAGACACGCTAACTTTGTAGGCATTGAATTCTTTCCAATCTAGATAAATTATCTATTGTGTCTTCAGAAAGTGTGCTAAATGTTTTGGAGGGGGATTGTGTTGACTTCTAAACTGAGAGATAGGATCACTCCAAAACCAAATCACAGTATGTTCCCAAAAGGGTGAATAATTCAATCTTCCACCTTGATAATTCATCATTACCCTGTTATTTTGAGTATGACAGAAATGTCAAGGCCTAGGAGCTTTAACACTGAGCAGGCACAAATAAGCAAAACGTAGCTGAACACGAAATAATAAAGTACACACAGCAATGTAAAACCCCTAGGGAAATCTGTCAGAAAAGCCCTCAGAAAACAAACCATGCTACAGTGTGCGTGCCAGTAAGCATCCTTGTATCCACACCAGATTCACATCAGGCAAAGCACACATGCTTTGCTATTGGCTGTATGCCAGAAAAGGGTGAGCTGCAGTGAAACAAATAAGAATAACATCAATCAGTCATCAGTCGACACAGAAACTAAGACTACAGGCAAAAGTTCATACGAGGAATAAAAATTACAGTCCCCGAGCTGCTTATTGCCACTGTCCTGGTAGAGGTCACGATGGCCTGAAGCGGAATGCAAACTATTCAGTCAGTCCAGTGCAAAGTCCGACAGCTTGTCTTACTCTGCTGATGGGTTTATGATAAACCACCAATCTTGAAACCAACACGGTTGAGCTGCACATAGCTCTTTTGCTCTCCTTGTTCTGCTGTTGGGCCAGCAACACCCAAAATACCATCAGAATGCAGTTCTTCAGTGACGCCAGTTAGACTCTCCAGAAACCCCCCAAGCACTCAGGCTGAAGCTCTAAAACAAAGATCCTAGACACTCAGACACCTCTCCTGCTTCAGCTACCTAAAGCCACTTGATTTCCATGGCAAGTTCATAAACATCCCTGACAACCTGGCCTAAGGAAGCCCAGTTCCTCAACCAGAATCAAGGTTAACTGAGATTACAACAAATGACAGTCCAATTCGCTACCACATTCTTACTAAATTAGAACTTGCTCAGGCTAATTGCAAAATGTTGCCTAATTAAAACTGAGAACTCTGGGCAACAGTGATCTAAAGCTGAAGTTCACCCATGCTTATGTCATATTAAAGTGACTCTGGCCACCAGGAGAGCCACCGAGTCCTTTTCTCTTGCTTGCACAATTGTTTCTATATCCACATGATGAGCCAAATCAAGAAGTTGATTTAGCTGAAAACTAATCCGACTAAAAATGATCAGCTTTAGCTAGATCATCTTGTCAATCTACATCATTACACAGTTATCTGAAGAATAGTATGGCAGAAAAGGGGAGACTGAAAGAAGCCATCCCCTAAAAATAGTAATATATGTATAAAACAAAAACTTGTTAGGCTTATCAAAATTACAATTAGCACTTCAGAATGTAAAACCAAACTATGATAAGTAGCAACAGAAAACTGATTAAAATGAAGGCAGATTCCTATGACAGTGAGGTTCCAAACAGAGTTAATGTGTCAGTGTACTCACCATGTGCTAAGAACATTTGCAGACAAATATTTATGTTATATTTAGAAGACAATAAACAGAAATTTACAAAATCTATCACCATACCTCATGGCTGGATACAGACAGACAAGACAATGCAGAAATACAAAATAATCATTAGAAGGATACAAATACATACTAGATGAGCAAAACAAATAAGGTTACAGTATCAAGAAGTAAAAGAGCATGCCAGAAACTCCATAATATTACTGGCAAATGAGAAGCAATACAAGAGGTGAAAAAAAGAAGAATGAACTGAGGAAACTGATGAGAGTTGGGAAATTAATACCTCTTCATATCCACGGTATAGCAAGAATCAGTCACGGGGGAAGGGGATTAAAAAAAAAAAAAAACAAACACACAAAACAAACAAAAAACACTACTCAGACACCAATAACCTCAGACAGTAAAAGGCTGTACTATTCTCTCCAACTACGATGTCAGTGTATCTGTTTTCAGGGTACAATAGTAAACAACTTCAGAAACAGAAATCTGTAAAAAGCAAGAATCTACTAAACATACAACTCTGCATACAAGCAGCCCAGTGTATCCAAGTTCAAGTTTGGGGAGAAGTTGGGGGCAGTCTGGCGAGGGAAAGGAGGACGCGGAAAGAGAACAAAGTGGTTGAGCTTTTTTGTTCAGAATGAAAGCCATTTAAATGTGAGGACTCTTTTAGGACTTTCATGGAAAATAATTAGTAAACATTAGCTTTGTTGTATCACACAAAGGTTTCACTCAGCATTAGTCAACTCCATTGTACTGTGTAACACTAAAGGTACCTTCCTCAGTAAATTAAAAATCTCCAATTTGCAGATTAGGGTTACACAAATAAGTGACAATATATAAAACAATGTGACACCACATTAAGTATTTTGATACTATTTGTAGTATTTAGAGATTTGCTTTCTACTTCTTGCATATTTTTTAATGTATATGGGGATAGCCTCATCCTTTCCAAATGAAGCACAACACAGACATCATTAACAATTCATTTCAATCTCACCAAAGCAATTTTTATAGTGGGATTTTCACAAAAGGCAGTGGCTTTTTGAATAACATCAAGGAGAGTCCCACATAAGGGACAACCTGAAGGACAGTAAATAATGCATCTGTGTGAGAAAATGAGGCCTGAAAAGACCATTCTGACATTATCATCAAACAGGAAGAGGCAGGGGTATTGTATTATAATAGATTAAAAAAATGCCAGACAATGCAAAAATACATACCTTTGTACATTATATAAAGGATACTGCCTGTGTTACAGGCAGCTTTTCAACTCTGTTTGCTTATACTCCACTCAGTCCAGGGAAGGTAATATGCTATTGAACAGCAAAAGCTTCCACTTAATTATTGTATTAACATACCTGGACAATCACAGCAAGTGATTGTGCCCTGCAAACACTCTGCCTTATCAAGCAGAGTTGAAGCTACCTTTCATCAATGAGGACAATGCAGAGATAAGAATGAAAACTTCATCACAAGGAAAAGAATATTATGGCTCTAGAACAGCTGCTCAAGTAGAGAGAAAGCAGATGAAGATGTCAGGAGGAGTTCAAGGCCAGGTTGAAAAGCAATTAGTAAGATTAAAGATATGAAGTGGAACCTTTTACCCTTTAACAAGGCAGTGATCCAGTAAAGACACATTGCTGGAAACGTGATCTTTAACTGGGGAAAGAGCAAAGAAATTTGCTGCCACACAGGGAAAGGGAAAAAAAAAAAAAAAAAGTCAACTATGCTGATTGCTGTGAGGTAAAAAAGCAAAATTTATATGCATCCTTTGCAATGATATCCGCCACATGCAAACCGTTTCCTCTGAATTTCCCTAGAGTCAACAGACTGCTTTGATTACAGGAACTATTATCAAAGCAAGATTTTTAAATCCACTATTAAAGTTCAGCATTAAAAAAAAAAAAAAAAAAAAAAAAAAAACATAAACAAAACTCAGTATCAAAAGTAGTATGAATGGACAAAAATGCTTACCTAAAAATAATGCCATGCACCCCACAAAGAGAAAACTAAGGCACTGAGAATATCTACCCTAAACATTGACAACAGGCATAGACTAGAAGAGCACTTAAAATAGCAGAATAGGCAAACTAAGAGGGAGCTGCATCTGGTTCTCTAATTATTAGGTATTGTTTAAAAATGCATATTCAATTCAACATCCCTCAGAACATTTCTGCTCTCAAAGATAACTTACACCATAGTTGAAAGATCTATATTTTAACCTACCAAAATTTAAGTTATTCGAGTAGCTGCAAATAAATAAAGAACAACAAAAAGGAGGTCAAATGATAACCAGAACACAGGGAAGTATTAATACAGTATCTTCTACAGTATTTGCTAAGGACTATAAAACTAATCTCTCAAGTTTTCTCTTCTGAAAGCCCAGACATACACAGTATGCTCGAGCAGCTCTGTTGTCAGTCTGTGGTAACTGCTCATGCCTTAGAGTGAGCATGAAGTCACTGAGTGATCGGTGTTATTAATGTTAACACTCATGGCATCTTGCAAGATCAACTGCAGGGGAAAAGAAGATGAAGTACTACTCAGTGTTGGTGAGGGCCATATTAGAAACTCAAAAAATAAATGTTTATACACGTACGCAAGCATCCTGTTCTATGCATTTTTTTGAAAAAAAACCAGTACCTATTTTTATCTTGCCTATACGTTTAACGTAGCAGAAAGTAATAAAACTACTACTGAAGGACAGAAAATAAAGAGTAAGGCACTGAAAAAGCCGTATGTAAGCATGATGGTCAGCAATGTTTCACAGTAGTATTTTAGCAAATACCTGAGTAGATAAACAGCCCTTTCAATATCACTGAGTTCTTCATCAACTGTCAATCTTTCTATTTCTTCTGGTGTCTGTCAAGCGTGAAATAGAGATTATGAGTTTACAATGCCTCACTATTTTATCTTTTTAATCTTCTTAAAACAACCCCTTCCTCCCCACATACCCAGGGATAGTTCCATCAGTAATTTGACTTTAATCCTTGAAATCTCTAGCCAGCATTTCGTATTCAATCAAATAAATCTTTCACCAGGAAAAGATGGAATGTAATAGAAGTGCAGTTCCATGTCAGACACCATCACTATCAATCACTTAAAGTATAAACAAGTCACATATGAATTAATCTAAAGACCTAAATTAGTCTATTTTTTTTCCAGCTTAATAGTCTCATACTGAAAATATTAAGCCCCTGCTGTACAGAATGCGAGACTGTTTATTCCAAAATGACTGAAAACAATTTTTAGTATCCTGATGCTGTGCAAAAATAAACTGCCTGTTCAGTTAGCTGTGCATAAATAAAAAGACACCATTTCAAACGGATTTTAAAGCATCGTTCTATTTTGAAGCATATACCTTCAGGCTCCTGCGTACTGGCCTCTCTATAATAGTTAGCTCCTGCAGGTCTTCTATGTATCCGAATAAATTGCTCTGACTAAAATCCATTTTGGAGAAGAAGATTATTGGACGCATGTAACAACTAAAGCCCGCGGCAGCCGACGCTCGCTCTCCCCGAGCCTCACATCGCGCCGAAGGAGGCAGGACCGGCTCGGCGCAGCGCCCCCCCCCCCGCCCCGGGCGCTCCCGCCGCCGCCAGCCCCGGCGCACACACTGCGGCACCTCCCGCCGCCGCCGCCGCCGCCGGGCCTCCCGCCGCCAAACTTTCTCCGCTTGGCCCGGGCGGGCAGGAGCGCGGCAGCCGCTGATACCTCAGCGGAGGCGGAGGGGGGGGGGGGGGGGGGTTGCGAGCCAAGTTTCCCCTTTTCGCGGGCCGCCCCCTTGGCTGCGGTGGGGGGGGGGGGGGGGTGCGGTGTGGCGGGGAAGGGGGACGCGGCGGGAATCCCTCAGCGCGGTGCCCGCTCCGCACCGACGGAGCCGGGCGGGCCCTCGCCGCGGTGCCCGGGTGCCGCCTCTGCCCTCCCACCCCGGGAGGAGGGACGGTGGCTGCGGTACAGTGACGCTCCCCGCCCCCGTCCCGCTCCCGCGGCGCAGCTTCCTCCTCCTCCTCCTCCTCCTCCTCCTCCTCCAAGCCGCCCTGCCTGCCGGGCCGAGCGCCGCGGCACCCGGGCCGGGGCAGCCCCGGGGCCCCCACGGCGCCGGCCTCCGCGCTGGGGGCCGCCCCCAGCACCGCCGAACCGGTCGCCGGGGCAACGCGGCGCCACAGCGGCCTCCACGGGGCAACGCGGCGGCCGAGCGCGGCAGCCGCCCCCCCCCCCCCACGACCACCACCACCCACCCACCCACCCACCCACCCACCACCACCACCACCCCACGCGGCCGTTACTCCTCAGCCCGGCCTGCCCCGCCGAGCCCCCCTCCGGCCTGCCGTGGCTCCTCTTCCACGGCCGCGGCCTCCCCGAAGCTCCCGTTCCGCTGCTGTGGGGCCCCTCAGCTCGGGTAGCGTCCCTGTCCCGCCGTGCTCAGACACCTCACCCGCACCCTGCCTCCCCCCCCCGGCACAGCTCCTACACGGAATTGCACACAAGACACCTACAAACGTCCTGATTTCAATTAAAAGTCCAAAGCGGGTCCTTCCCCACCAAGTGATGCTTTTGTATTAATCAGTAATAAAACACCAAAAAAAATACCCTTGCCGCCGAATTGAGGATCTACACTGAAGGCATCGCTTCGTAACGTCTCATTCCTCACTTTTACAGCCCTTTCCCTGACTCGGGTCGCACGCTGCTCACGCAGACTTCAACGTGGATATTCTCCCCGACACATGCAGTTAGGCCTTGGATGCTGTAGGATTTATCGTTCTGGCTCACAAATACGGAGTACGTTGGGGGTACAAGGGAGAGCGCCTATTTCAAAATCAAGGTATGACATTTTTACCCCCCACTGGTGGATAAATAAGCATGGAACGTTACGTATTTTAAAAAAAAAAAATCAGTAAGACATCTTCCTTTGGGGTTGGTTAGTGATGCAAAACGCACACAAGGGAAGAATCATCACAGAGTTGCACTTAGCGTTTACGGAGCTAAGTAATTATCCAGGCCTCAAGACAGTGGCCTTTGCAAGGATTATATGGAACACAACTAAACAATCACACGTACACCAGGAGTTAAAAAACGCATGTATATATTTTACAAGGGCTTACTTGGGTGCAATGTTTCACTATTACTGTGAAATGCCCGCATGACCCAGCAAGTTTTGTTGATAAAAGTATAAAAATTCCAGAAACGTTAAGGATTAGATAATACTATGTAGTATATTGCCCAGAATTTTATTACCTTTTATTTTATGATTGGTAAGGTCCTCAGCTTTTATTTAGAAAAAAAAATAAACATAGTCCTTTGTGTGCTACTTCTCCGTGTACCAGTTAGGCCAAATCCTGTGCTCAGTTAAACCAGTAAAAGAGTAATAGATTAAAGCATCTCCATTAATTTTAAATGTACAACAGAATTACTAGCAGAAAAATCTAATCTGAAGTACATATAGATAATTACACTGTTATGTAATAGAAAACGAAAACCATTTGGAGTTTTCAAGGCATGATGATGAATTAAAATGAGAAACGCTTTTTTTGAACATCTCTTTCGCATTATCCTTTCAACCAGGGAACATCATGAGATAGAAAATATAATAGCTATAACTGAACCTAAGTCCGCTCAGAGCAGTTAACTAACTAGCTCCACAAGGGAAAAAAAATAAAATTTTTCTAAGATGTTCTCAAATTCAGAATCCTGACATGCAGGTTTCTGCCAATGGTAAATATTAGGAAAACATACTGAAATCTCAATCTCAATTAGTTAGGAAAATCCTTTTGCAAGTTCTTTCACAGCCAATTTGTGGCTATTTCACCTTGCAAATAGTTCTCATGAATTTAATAAAGAACTTACAAGACATATTCTTTTATGTGCTTTGAATTAGGAACTCATTGCAGTTTTCAAAACAGGTATTTCATAACTCAGTGTTAAAGACTGAGTTAAAGAATATGGAGTTTAGATGTACAATTAGGCTGATTTATGTCATGTTTTACAGAAATTTCGTAAGCCACTACAGAAGAGGGGGCTTTATAAAGATGTAAATATCTCCCTTAATGCCTTTAAAAATTTGGCCTTTTAACAGTCCAGGAACACTGTGCAGTCATGACTTCTGTTAATTTTAAAATCAGTAGGTATGTCAAAGAGATCTACAAATATCTTGGAAATGTGAAAAGCAGAGTTAAAATAAGATTATTTTTTTTTTTTTCTGTAAATTGAATACCGGACCGGAATAAAGACCACAGAAGGAATTAGCTTGCCCATAGTCAATATAAACATATCTCCTTTTGACCCACACATTTGTCAGACAGAAAAAAAAAAAACAAAACAAAAAAAAAGCTTGCATATTTTGTTCCACAACCGCTTATATAAAAATTAATCCCCGTCTGATGGTAAATCTGCAGGCATATCCACCCCAAGTGGTCTGTCATTCTCATCTCTGACAAAAGTCACGCATGACTTCCCTTCCACTGCTGCTGCATTCAGCTCCTCCCTTTTCCACTACTCTTCTCCCCCAAAAAGCTCTACTTTCAGCTTCATTCTAACCTTGTCACAGCTATTGTAATAGAATGAAGAGCTCTTTCATACTGCTTTTGTGAAATCCAGAGTGAATTGGAACCTCCATTTTAACACAAGAGCTGTGTAAGCTTGTGAAGCCAAAACAGGGCTGATTTTAAATAAACCTTCATTGATTGAGACAACTACAGAGCACCTGGGAAAATGGCACTCATACCTACTAGAAGAAGAAAAATAGTGTTATTCATGCCTTCTAAAGCAATAAACTCTAAATGCAATACAAAGATCTAAAAAACAAAAAAAAAATACCAAAAAACAAACTGACAGAATGGATGAGAAGACTTTGCACCTGAAGGATTCTTCAGATAGACGGACTCAACCCAAGGACTCTTGGGTGAAGGGATTTATGTCATGTTACACAGATGCACAGTTCTCCTTTGCTACCCAGCAGTTAGGTGTCTGCCTTCTGGCCATTACTCTGCAAAAAGTTGTGATTCTTACTTTGCCTATTACACATTCCCAAAGAATTAACTTGTAAATCAAATTATTCACAGAGAAGCTGAAAATTTAGGAAGTCTCAGCATGTATTACAATGTCTGAATCACCTGGAATATGAAGGAACTGGCTTGGTGGATATAGAAGGACATGCCAAGAAACGCTTTCAGGCAGAATGTGTGCATTCCAGATTAAAAGCCAGAAATTCTTATGCAATGGCCAAACACAAAAAAAAAAGGAGGAAAAATTCAGCAGAATATTTTTTTATCATGTTGGAGGGGGGAAAAAAAAGTGCAGTACATTTTCATTTTGGGTCAACTTGAAAGTAATGCTTTCTTTCCAGACTGGTTTGGGGGATTTTTTTTGTTTGTTTGTTTGTTTGGGGTTTTTTTTGTTTTGTTTTGTTTTTTTTTTTTTTAATGTAGACTTCTGAAGAGTTTCTGTAAAGCTCAAAATTAAACATTTCATTCTTCATTTCCCCTTTTTTCTCTTAATTTAATATTCCATAAAAAATAAATACCCTTTCATCATGTACACTTTATATATTATGCACTGTGTAATCACAGTTCTACTCAGGACTTGGCACCTAAACGCGCATAAGTTCAGTTCAGTCTGTTCACCATCACCAAGAGGCAGCCAGAGGTGTATCAACTGTCACAATTTCCAAATAAGCAACCTCCGACTGGAGTAGCTTGCCTTTTAATTTTTTTTATAGTTCACCAAACCCTTAAAAAATGCAGCTTTAATATTCCATCTAATGCCTTAGCCTTATAAAGCAAGATTTTTTTATTCCATTCGTATTCTGAGTCAGAATGTCTCCACAAACCGTGGTTCTTCAGAAAAACTCCATGTCAAGGCAAACCTGTAAGAACATTAATTTGAAAGAAACACACACAAAAATCTGGCTCTACTTCAGAACAATGCTTGGAACGTAGCATACACAAACGTCAGTGGAAAAAATATTATTTAGCATATTTTTCAGTTGCTAAGAAACTGTTGCTTCATTTTCCTGTTGTCATTTGCAGAAAATTTCTAATTGTTCTTTTGCTACTTTGGTCACCTCGTTGTAACAGCTATATAATTAAAATGGGGTATAAATGAAAAAAACAGGGGAATCCACTCATGTTTCATCATCTGCAAACTGGTCTCCCATACTCCTGTAACTTAGTACCCTCCAGTAAGATCTAAAAAAAACCAAAAAGATTATGTTACAAGAACACAGAAAAGATCCTGAAATTTGTTTTTATGTAATATATAAAATTTGTAAGATTGCAGTCACTGCATTCTCCATGTCTTGCTGGAGGAACTAGTAATGTTCTCCTCCTACAGCATCTGATCTGCTACCCTCTCTCCAAAAGTAAATAGCACACGCACAAAAGACAGAATAACAACAGAGTAAATAAAAGTGCCATTTTTCCTCATATCTTCCAGCTATCTGTAGGATTTTTGATCCGAGAGCAGGATCTAATAGCAAACTACTTTACAAAGTTTAAGTGAATTATTTTCTATTGTAAAGAAAGAACACCATTTTTTGCCCAGGTTTATTTTTTTTTTTCAAATATCCGCATAAAGCTGAATTTATACGTTAGAACTAGGCACAATAATGGCAAAAGCCTCAGTGCCACCAGTATTTTCAGTAGGGAGGTCTATACCTTATTCTGCCGGCAATTTTTTTCAACCCTTTACAGTGAGCAGGGAACAGAAAGCACCCCTGGAACCAGTAACAGATGAAATGGTACGGGGCATGGTCGGGGGGCCTGGGGCTCAGCATTTCACACGGTGACGTGGCCAGCGCTGTCCCCGAAGCCAGCCTGCATGCTCCCCCCATGGCTCCCCGGCTCAGGGCAGGCGTTCCTGCAGTGGACTAATCTTACTTCATTAATAACTGTGATACTGGAGTAAATTTGCTGATGACACGGTTGTTAATACAGAGGGGAATGAAGGTATCAGGCAGATTGCAAGGACGCCGAGAAGCAGAATAATTGGATGAATTCACTCATACAGAGTGCAGCACCATTCAGCTAAGGCTAATACTGAGAATTAGTATTAGAGGCAGGAAGGATGCAAGCGCCCTAACTCGGGAGGTGAGGGGAGCCTACGGGTACAGACACGGTCAAACCACACCAGTCTGCCTCAGACAGAGACCGGCTCCCTTATATTCATAACACAGAGGTAGCCGAGGAGTCCAGTTCCTCGCTATGACAACCGCGAACACTGTCTGTCACACACATGTCAAACTTTACATTAAAACTAACAACTTTTTGCCTTCAAGTATTCTTTACTCATTGGTTGCCATAGAAACTCCAGATTTCCTACCTAAAAATTACTGTTGGCCAGTTTACCGAGTTTCTTCTCGTGCCAGTGTTGTCCTTTACTTTATTCTTCCTCTTCTGGTATTTAAAAACTACGGTCGTATCTGCTCTAATCCCGGGTTAAACAAGCTAAACTCAGCATTCAGTCTTCACTCCTGAACAGGTTCTTCATTCCCACGATCACCCCAACAGTCCTCTCGGCAACTGCTGCAGTTTGACTTCACCTCTCTTGAATTCAGGTGATTAGGATATTGTCTTGCAAATCCAAATTTCAAGGAAGTAATGCCTCCTGCGAAGAATGAATGTCTGTACAGGAATTAGTTTACCAAATATACTGCGCTGGCAGCTCATAGTTATCCTGTGAACAATTAATACGTGAGGTCATTCTCATCTGCAGTGATCTAAAACTAAATCCCATCTTAATAGTATAAATTCTATTTATAAAATTCCCATCTTAATAGTATAAATTCTATATATAAAATTAAGTATTAGCCTTAGCTGAATGGTGCTGCACTTCGTATGAGTGAATTCATCCAATTATTCTGCTTCTCGACATCCTTGGAATCTGCCTGATACCTTCACTCCCCTCTGTATTAATAACCGTGTCATCAGCAAATTTACTACAGTATCACAGTTATTAATGAAGTAAGATTAGTCCACAAGACTTAAAGAAACTCCTTGAGTAAACTCCATATACCTGATAGGTTAATCTACGGATATACCCACCAATGTGCTCCCCCAAATGAAACAGGCATTCCCCTTCCTCTTTAGCCAATTCCTATCACATCAAAGTTCTCTCCTATTCCTTGATATTAATCATTTCTCATAGAAAATGATATTTTGAGGATGTCCAGATAGGATAGATAAACTTTTTCTGCCCAGAAAACCAGTTACTCTATCAAGTGACATGGCCCGATTTCCCACTTCCCCTTGGTTAACCCATACAGCCTTTTATTTCATTCCCTCTTACCTTCATAACTTCACCATTCTTCCCTTCAAAATACATCCTGAATTACCTATTGCATCTGACTGCGTTTGTGACCATTGCAAATGTTTCCCTCATCTTAAATGAAGGCATCTTTGCTATTCTTCAGTCAGACAGAAAAATCCTCACCTTGATATATCTGTACGTGAAAAAGTCTTTGCTATTGTAACTAGAGTAGATGTGCCAGCACTCTTAAATCTCATGCCTGGAAATTACTTTGTTCTCCTGGCTTTGTGAACATATTAGCTGAAGAAGCAGCACTATGTCTTTGACAAAGCATATACTACACACCAAAAATGCTTCACAGAGATAAGCAAGCAACTCATCTGCAAAGTTAGAAGAAGAGAGAAAAAGAAAAAAGGGAAAAGAAAAAAAAAAAAAAGGCAGCACAGGCAAAGGGGTATATGTTTTCAAATGAGACTTAACAATAGAGAACTAATAAATTGGAGAAACATAGGAAAAATGTTCCAGAATGTTGCAGAAGGCAGAAGAATCCAATCTAAAACTCTCCTCCAGTTAACAACCCATCTCCCAGAATTATTAGTTGTAGGGTGCTATGTCTTAGGATCTCGTCGGTCCCAGAAGAATATTCCAGTACTTGTGAATATGAGAATAAAGTCCTGGAGCCTGATAGAACCGAGATTTTACCTTTCCACTTCAGGACCAGGATGATGGGCTGCATCTGGCATGTCAGAAAAGACTGACGAGCAAATTCTACAGGCTGCAAAGCGCAGGAGGCATCACATACAGGCCAGTGGCTGCATGTTTTCGTTGTGTAAAATGCACCATGAGTATTACCATAAATCACAGTATGGTAGCATTCTTTTATTAGCAGTAACAGCTATTTAAATCAGTAGTTAAGCAGATGCAGATCTTCTTTCAACAAAGAAACCAAAGAATTTGATTACCCCAAGTGAAAACCTGCAACATTTGCTCACATGCAGAATCAACAGTTCCTGGCGCTGAATTCAGCTATCTGAATCCCAGAATTAAAGGTGTGCATCAAAAAGTTATCTGGCTTGACCTACCTTAGTAGAAGTCTTTTATATTTTACAAAACATCAAAATATCTAGAAAACATGTAATATCCAGTATTTCACAGTAGGGACCAAACCATGGTCTCTCCGCTACTGACCTGAAGGACTGTAAGTTTACAGCTGGGAAGGACAGAAGGATCTGTTGTCAGATAAACTTCTGTAATAAAGACATTTCTCTTGGGACTTAAAAAATATTGGCTTCAGTCATTTGGAAATTATTGATAAAATAATCAAATATCTATATTCTGACATGAGCTATGACTCCTTAACTATGATTAATACACGTTATTATCTTCAGTTCAGATTTTCCTGGTATTTAAATAACTGTTGATCTAAAGAAGTTGGTGGAGGGAGAGCTGGGGTGAGGAGGCAGACTTCTGCTTTGTTTGTTGTTGGCATTTTAACTAAGAGCCCTGTCAATAATGGAAATGTATTTACCAAGAGTGTAACAGCTGACTCTCTGGTAGCACACAAAGGCACACTTCGTGTTGACAAAGCCTTGTCACAACATACCAAAGCTGCGCCACTTTCAGGTTACAAAAGCTCAGGAAGATTAATGTTACTCTAAAACTAAGTAAATGTTTAGTTCCCTTGGTTATGCCTTTTCAAAGCAATTCAGAAAATTAATACCTCTTGTACAACCAGTTTACACCATGGCAGTAAGAAGAGTTGCCACCTTTATGTAGGTAAGACCATTCTGAACTTCCGCTCTCATTACAAATAGGCATGTGACTTCTTCCAAATTAAGATTTAAGGCCTGTAGTTCAGTTCCTTACTCTATAAATAGTACATAGAGCTCAATACTGATCAAGAAGAAAAGTCAGCTGCATCCACAAATGGATTCTTGATGACAAAAAAAAAAAAAATCAGAATACTCCTATACTGTGTAAAAATATGTCCGTAATTACATAAAAAAAAAATCATAATTCAACATAATTTGGCAAGTCATTTCCATGTTAAATCTTTCGTTCAGGATAGAGCTGAAAACTCTGAAACTATGTAAGGACAGATTAACACCTAAGAACTCTCCTGTCCACATTATTTTTTTTTCCTACTCTTTATTCAGGATAAACATTAAGTCAGCCACACCAGAATTTAAAAGTATCGCTTTCTTTTCCTTCTGCAAATTCTCTTTTGCTAATATCCAGTAAAATAAAGAGATAAAGTGGAAAAATTGTAAACTAGCACAACTGTCACTTACAAATTTGAATCTACGCAACCTGCAAGGAAGGATATTCCTGATGAAGGGATAAAGACTGCTGAACTAAACCTGACTGTGAAGATGCAGTCACAGCTCCTATCAGCAAGCAAGCACTGTCAGTCATCACTCTCTCCAGTTCAGCACTACATAAATAAGGTTTGTTGGCTGAAGTGTTGAAGCAGCTGTATCAAATCCTGCTCCCTGAACTCACTTTGGGACTCTCACTGATTTTAACTCATTTCTTACAGAACATGAGGACAAATCAAATGCTCTTTAGCCCTGCTCGCATGGGGATATGAATTGGAAGCAACTCTTCGTGTTGTGCACTGGCAGATTATTAACACTGATTACCTGGAACTGAAACTGTCCTTGAAAACTTTTAACATGCTTATTTCTGCCCTTGATCTTAACACAGTAAAAAATTTATTTTTTTTTTAAAAAAAGGGCAAAGAAAACAACCTTACATTTTCCCATCTTCTCACAGAGCCAAGAAGCACTTGCAGATACCACACAGACGAAATAATTGTAATTGCTGTTGTAATTGCACCTTAATCTACTATCCTGGTCTCTATCACCTAGAAACCTGTTTTTAATTCTCTTCTCCATGCCTCACAGCAAAAAAAAAAGCTGCTCAGAGGATCTAACAATCTTTTGGCAGAAATAAAAATCTTCTATTAACATAGTATATAATTTATGATGTACTCTTCCTACACCAAGATCAAGCTGCAAAGAGCACTTGATCACACAGGAGGAAAAAAACCCATGCGGTGACCTCAGTGGTATGCTCACTTCTATAGCTATTTGTAACTTTTCTCCAAATTCCATTACTTCACACACAGTATTCTTCCAAAGAAGGAATAATAAAGAACGTATCAACACATAACCAAGCACGAATAACAAGTTTTCTATTGAATGAGCAATGCTGATGACATTCAGCCTTAGCTGGTAATTTTTAGAGTGGAAATTTAAGAGCCCCTTTATGCATTCTTATGCACACAGTAACACACAAATGATCTGTGGATATCTTGATTATATTCTGAAAGAAAATTGTCAGTTGCAGGAAGGTAAACACATTTTCCTATTCTTTGTCAGGGCTGCAGCAGTACGGCTAATCTACGCTTTAGTATTATTTATGCAAACAGCACCATAGCTACTAATGCACTTGTGAAAAACATAGGCAGTGCCTGGTTAGGAGAAAGGCTACGTCCTCCTCCACGCCGGTGAAGTAGCTGCCACAATAGCACTGCCAGGCCAAGGGGACTGCAAGCCGCAGCTAACCTGCCGTTTGCTTTTTTTTAACGCGTAGGTCGAGTCTCAAGCTACACCGAGAGTAACGCGAGCAGGCAAATGGCACGCTCCGCTAACCCAGACTGGAAAGAAAAGTATCCTCGCTGCTTCGCGTTGGTCTCCTACGTATTAGAAAGCTCGTCTGATTAAGCTCGGTGGTAGGGCCGAACGCGCAGGGGACCCAGAAGGCCCACGCCAGAGCACCTAAAGCGAGGCCCTGCCGAGAACACCCCTCACGCCTGACCGGCGCACCCCCCAGTACGGCCCAGCCAACCACACCCGCCCTGGAGCGGAGCCCACGGCCCCCCGCGCCTCACGGCTGAGGCGCAGCCCACAGGCGGCGCGGTCACCCGCGAACCCTTCCCTCCGCGGAGACCCCGCCCACGGCGGGGGCGCATGCGCACGCCGCCGCCGCCGCCGCCGCCGCCACCTCCTACCCGGGCCGGGCGCTCGCGGGCGCCGCGGAGTGACGTCACGCGGCAAATGGCGGCGCCCGGCCGCGCACGCGGCGGCTGACGGGTGACACGCGGAGCTCCGCGCCCCCTTCTCTCCGCGCCCCCTTCTCTCCGCGCCCCCTTCTCTCCGCGCCCCCTTCTCTCCGCGCCCCCTTCTCTCCGCGCCCCCTTCTCTCCGCGCCCCCTTCTCTCCGCGTCCCCTTCTCTCCGCGTCCCCTTCTCTCCGCGCTCCGCTTTCTCTCCGCGCCCCGCTTTCTCTCCCTCCGCCCGGTAAGCGCGGTAAGCGCCGCGGGGTGCGGGGGGAGCCCCGGGGTCGCGGGCCGGTGCGGCCCCTTGGGCCTCCCGCGGGTCCCGGCTGCGGCGGGTGGAAGCCGGGGGGGGGGGGGGGGGGTAGGCGCGCGGGGGTGCTCCGCGGCCTGCGGGGATTTATCCCGCGGTTCTTATTGTATCCCCCGGTTCTTATTGTATCCCCCGGTTCTTATTGTATCCCCGGAGCTGTTCAGGGGCGAGGCTGTAGGTTTGGCCTGCTGCAGTTGTACGTATATCCATTCGTATTAATAATGTTTCCAAAAAAAAAGTAAAGTAATTATGCTTTGCGTTCCCTTTTGTTTGAATATCAACAATGTAGCCCTTGTTCTTTTAATCTGATGCCCTCCTTTTCTGTCTCTCCTTTTTAGGTAAAAATGAAGACCCGGAAAGGAGGGAGATTTAAATCTTCCTTTAAATTGAAACAAAAAGGCATTCAAGTAATAGGAAAATGGAAAAATGTGCAAATCGACCCCAGTTTATTTGCTGATGAGGAGTTTCGAGATATTGTATGCTTGGAGGAACTTACAGAGTACAAACTAGTAAGTTCTTCCAAAGTGGGGAAAGTAAAAGAGAAAAAGAGAAAGGCTGAGAGTCTTTCAGAAGGCAGCAATGAGGAGGAGGAAGAACCTGTCGTCCCCCAAAAAAAGAAAAAGAAAAACAAAGTTTTGAGAAGCAAAACAGATAAAAGTGATGATCTTAATGCAGCAGAAGTTGATGTGCTGGTTGATAATGAGGCAAAAAGTAATGAAATGACTGAAGTGGCAAATTGTGAGGACCATGGACATGTGGCTGAGAGCGCTTCAAGCACAAAAGGTGCTCCAAAGAAAAAGAAAAAGAAAGTAGTTAAAAGTAAGGCTTCTCAAGCTCAGGACGCTCTTGCATCAGTACCTACTTCTAAAAAAGTTAAAAACTGGACAACAGAAGCTTTATCTTCCTCAACTGATCGCAAAGCTGATGTGTCTGCATGGAAAGACCTGTTTGTACCTGAACCAGTGTTGCGTGCCTTGAGCTACCTGGGGTTTAGCGCTCCAACTCCTATTCAGGCCTTAGCCTTGCCTTCTGCCATCCGGGATAACATGGATGTTCTTGGTGCTGCAGAAACAGGTACGAATCTCTTAAACTGGTTGTATATGCTGGGAACTTCCCACCTCCCCTCTTTAAATGAAGCTCATGGTTATGAGTTTTTATATGTAGCAGGAGAAGCATATGTAGGAGAAGAGCTTGTATCTTCTGCATATCCAGCATATTAGTCATGATTCACTGTAAAGTATTAAAATTTTGTAACTTACAAACACAGAATGTTCCATCTTTACGAAGTACAGTGTGCAATACTGAAGCCTCAATGAGTTTTTATGCTTCTGCTAGAAGTCTCCTTTTATGTTGTTTCACAAATTGTTTCCTATTTTGGGAACTCTAAGGTGTTACACTGCAAAGGGTGTAATTAATGAAACAAACAGGGTCGTTTTTCCAATGGCCTAACTTCCGTGGATGTCCTTGTGCCAAAGCAAAGCAGAGAGCTAGATTCCTCTGAAGATGATTCAGTACTAGCTTGGAACAGTAAAAAAATCCTAGGCACAGTTAGGCATGAACATGGCCTAGGCCTTTATTGTAGCAAAACAGGCCCACCCTGTGCCCTGTCTCTGGACTTGGCCAGTACGTTGCCACCAGCCCTTCTCACTGCCTGTGCTCAAAGTGAGTATTACATTGATAACTTGAGAGGTCCTGTCTTTTGTCCAGCTTGTGATCAGCTCATGCCTTTGTCCTGAGCATTGCTAGCCTTAGTGAAATTTGTTATAGCTCCTTTTTTACTTAATGCTGTGAAGTGTCAGAGCATGTTTCCTCTAACTTCGTTTTCTGCTCATACATTTGAAGTTTTGTCTTCTTTAGCAGTACAACATTTTTTCTTTCCCCAAAAAAACTAAGAATAGGAAGCACAGTTGGAAGCTGCCTTGGTTTGAAGGCTTACTTTGCATTCTTTTCATCTGTTCCAGTTGCTTTATCTCACTGCTTGTCTTGTAAAGCCATTTACTGCTCTTGAGCATGAAGGTATAGTAATATGCAGTAATTTGCATTTTTATTTTAATTAGAAGCTAGGCTGGCGCTATTAGCTTTAATAAGATTAAAAAGCCCTGCAGGGAGTGTTTTTGAAAATGGAACTGGAGATTTAAATAGTGGTTTTGTGCTGCAAAAAAGTGCCATTTTGGCAGTGCTAGAAAGCAAATCCCTCACTAGCTGCAGGGTGTAAAGCAGTTTTGGTGGCAGGTTGGGTTGTTGCTCTCTTAATTTTGCATAACCTTGAGATAGTAGGGCTGTGTTGTGCTCCTTTATTTTATTCTTTCATGAAAGAAAGCCAAGCTTTCTCCAGACAGCCTAGCGGGTCATCTGTGTTCTTGTAGAAACTTGAGAGAAGATGTGGACAATTGTCTGTTAGGAAGTGCTGAAGCTGGAAGAGGCTGAAAATCTGCAATTCTTTTTTTCTACGTCCTACAGCTTCCCTTAGCTTTGGGCCTGAGGGAGGAAGGTGACAGGTGAAGGAACTAGTCATCTAGTCATCTTTTTTGGTAGCGGCATAGGGAAGAACAGCAAGATTTTGATATGGCAGTAGATCCATGTGGAGATCAGATGCAGGGAATGTCAAGGCTTGTTTTTGTAGTGGATCTAACCCTTTCTGTTCATTACCATATATAATTACTGAAGTTTTTAGTTGAGGAGCCAAATTTTATCTATGTAAAATCTTACAATCTAAAGCCATTTAAAAGATCATGAATTAGCTTGAGCTGTAGTATCTGGGGGTACCAAGATATACTTTTCTCCTGGTCTTGAAGTCCTGGCTATGGTACATGATCTGTGTGTTGTGAAGATAATGTGACCTGTGAGGTGTTTGTTTGATTTGTGGGTGAATGTAGTGCCTGCAGAATAGTCCTGATTATCACAGCCATAATCTAGCTGGGGGCACTACTGACATTTGCACCAGCCAAATTGCATTATATTTGATTCAAGATCAGCAGTGTCCTTCACTGTAAAAACAGATGTTCTGTAATACAGAATCTTACTGTAGAAGTGCTCTGCAAAATCCAGATTATAAACATTTTTTGCCTCAACTGCAGAAGTCACGAGAGACCTCCCAGACATGCAGGAAGGTGGGGAAGTGGATACAAGGAGGCTTTGCAGCAGTACTGGCCAGGATAACAGTACTGGGCTTAGCTGTTTATTAACTAATATTAAGGTTCTCCCTTAAATCGGCAAAATTCTGTGTTGCTGAACTTGGCAAACCATTATGGATTTGTGATGTGGACAACCAGCGCTTCCCAGCAGTGGCCTATTACAGCAGTGGTGTAATAGTGTCCTGTGTTCTGAATGCTGCTTTTGTGATCAATTAACTGATATATATGAGAACCTCAACTGGGATGAATGTGCTACCAGGCTTCTCTTAACATCTTTATTAGTGACAGTTCAGACGGGAGTATGTGGCGGGGATGCGAGTTGCAGTTTGGTACAGTAAACCCCAGAAATTGAAATCAGGGGAGCATTTTGTATTTGACAACCCCCTTTTCTCCAAAGTAATTATCGGTTTTCAATCGGATTTATGTATTTTGATTATAAAAATGTGAGCTGGTCATTGATCAGGAGATTAGACGGTGGAGTATTTCAAAATACAGTTACTTAGAAAGTCATAAAAACAGTACTGTAAATTGAAGATGGAAGTGAACACGTCAAGTACATTTCAGTTTGTCCTTGGCCTCATTTGCTATTCCGTTCTTTGGAGAACATTGACCAGAACTGTCAATTAGGGCATGTTATTCTCCTTAAGGGCATACAGTTCTTTAAAAATATCTTGGCTGCAACTGCAGCTTTTAAAAAATACTTTCAGAACAAATGAATCTGCTTGACCTGCTAGAGATTGGAAAAATACCTGTTCCCCAGGAAGTATGCTACTGGTGACCTCAAGGAGATGTATAAAGGGAACGGGAGCAAAGATGCTATTGCCGCAAGTTTCTGGTCTTCTAAAGATGAAGAGTTTTGTCTGTTACAACTGTATGTTTTAACAGCGGTGTGTGATTGACTGTTGCTTTTCTCATCTTTTCAAATGAATGACTTGTCGGTCGGTATTATGCTTCTTCCTTGTTTTTTTAGGAAGTGGCAAAACGCTTGCATTTGCAATTCCAATGATTCACTCTGTGCTGCAGTGGCGAAAATCAAATAGCTCAACAGCCAGAAACGACAGTGTTTCTAAAGAGTCCCATCAGCATCATGATGAGACAAGATGGGAAAATGAGGATGAAGCAGAAAAACTAACCTATCAGCAGATTGAAGATAGTGGAGATGAAGATGATGCATCTTTCACAACAGGCTGTGTGAAGGTGCTGGAAAATTTTGAATTTGATTCTGATGATGAGACACATACTGTTGGCTCCTATAAAAAGAGGCCTCTTTTAGGACTGGTCCTTACTCCCACGAGAGAATTAGCTGTACAAGTAAAGCACCACATTGATGCAGCTGCAAAGTTTACAGGTATGTAGACCTCACAGACCACGTCCCATATTATGCTGGGTTTGGATCTTGGCATTGGTGTTGAGCCAGAATGTGTGCCACAGTTTCTTCCACATCATAAAATTGGGGTGGCTTCTGAAGAGTTAGAGTTTGTAGTCACTAATATTTGAGAAGTACGTTAAGATTCTTCAGTGAGATGCATGTGGATGTAAATAGTCAATGTGGGATATTTTGCTTTAGAAGTTTTCTTCTTTCAAATAGCTATTGATTCATGCTTCAGCGACACAGGATCAGTACTAGATACCCAGCCACAGCTAACTTTGTCCTGGTTTTGGATAACATATTTTATAGATAAAAAATAATTTCATTTTATGGATATATAAATTTTTAATATATATATATATATATCATAATTTCCTTTTTTGGCAGATACAGCAATCTATGTGCATAATAGATATATCTATAATTTTGGTCTATCTCTCAAGAAACTATGGCCATAAATTTTATGGGTGGAAGGCATTGCTGTATTGCCTGATTTGCCTCCTGCAGCAGTTCAGGCCACAGCATATTGCCAGGTAACATTCCTGATGAAAGCAATTCCATCCTGTTCCTTTCTCTTCTAAACCAGAGGTCAGCACATCTCTTAATGAGTGAGGATGTGAAACTGTTCAAGATGGGGAGAATTGGGAAACAACTCCCCACTTCTCCAATAGCAGTAATTGCTTATTTATTGAAAAGGATGTGTAGTGCAGCATACTGCTTTTAAGCATATCTTCCTTTGGTGTCTGTACGTCCTGCTGTGCTCATCAGCCTACAGCTGACTACAAGGCTAATTTTAACTCCTAGTCTGAAATAACCAATTTATTTCAGTACAGTTCTGATAGAAGCAGAGCTATTTGTGTGTTTAAAAAAAAAAAAAATAATCTGCTGCCTAGGTGATGTATAGTTGCTGCAGCAGGAGAGAAAATGTTTTGATGTGGGTTTTCTTTATTGTCTCAAACTCACTTTGAAAAAAATCCCCAGCTGGAAGCATGGAGTTCCACAAGTAGTAGGAAAGAGAGATCAGTGATGGCTTGGATACTGCAGGAATCTTGCACAGTGGCATGGAGTTTGTCATGGGCCAGTGTAGTATTCTTTGAAGAAGTAGGGTGAAATAAGCTGTGTGTGGAGTCTGTACTTCCAAAACTAAACTCCTTTTAGTACCTGAGCAAATTGCTAAAAGCTAATTTAGGCTCTGCGCTACTGCGCAGTCCAAAGAATCGTTAATTGGGTGGGAGCATTCTTGTTAGGATCATTCCATAGCAAATGAGCAGTTATTAGCAAGACAGACATTTCTCAGTCTTGGGAGGCCTGCTCATTATTCATAACAGGGACATGCTTGCTCATGCGGATATAATTGACAAAATGTGAGATTTTGAAGTACAGGTAAACAAAGCTAACAACTATAGAGGACATATGTGATTCTTCCTGTTATTGGAAGACAGGTGCACTAAAGAAAGACTACTTTATTTCTGACATCTAACTAATAATAAGGATTTTTCTGTAAAGTTTAGGGCATTTCTGTGTGTTCAGTGTTACATAAAAACCCTGAAGTTTCCTGGACAAAATGCTTGCTGAAGGCTGCAGTATAGACTTTTTTAAATACTTTGAGTAGATGTATGAAGAAACATTCACTGATAAATCAGTGAGATAAAAACTATTATTTATATGTTCTAGGCATTAAGACTGCAATTCTGGTTGGAGGCATGGCTGCACAGAAACAAGAGCGTGTACTGAATCGAAAGCCAGAAATTGTAATAGCAACCCCAGGCCGTCTGTGGGAGTTAGTTAAAGAGAGACACCCACATCTTTCAAATCTGCGGCAGCTCAGGTAAAGGTGCCTTTTAAACTATCTGCTGGATACTGAACTGGGTGTCACTGCATACTGTTTATGCTTACTAACTGATTAAATAATTCAGATTACCTAAGATCACTTACTCCTTTGCCAGAGTGTTTTATTGAAATGCACAGTGGTTATATTGATGGAGGGAAATGTCAATTAAAGCCAGTAGCAAAGACTTCATTTTTCCTTAAGAAACCTGATTTTTCAAAAAGAAATATGGAACGCTACTGTAGCTACCCCAGCATACCTGGTGCTCCCTTGGGTTTTACATGCAGAACTTCCGTTGTGTGTTCAGCAGGTGTCGTGGTTTGAGCCCAGAGGGCAACTGAGCACCACAGAGCTGTTCACTCACCCCTTCCCCCCCAGTGCGGGGAAGGAGAAAAGGTGGCAAAAGGCTTCTGATTCCAGATAAGGTCAGGGAGGAATGACTCACCCATTCCAGTCACAGGCAAAAGACAGACTCCTTAGGGGAAGGAAAAGAATATTATTTTAATTCCAACACTAACAAAAACAACACTTAACAGACAAGGTGGGACTGTGAGAAGTGCCACCACATCCAAAAACACCTCCCCTCACCCTTTCCCTTCTTCCTGGGTTCATCTCTGCTCCCGATCTCTCTACCTCCTTCCTCAGCGGCACTGGGGGCAGGGAGTGGGGGTTACAGTCAGCTCACTGCTCCTTCCTCCTCAGGAGGTGGGGGAATGCTGCACATTCTTCCCCTGCTCCAGCGTGGTTCTCCTCTCACAGGAGACAGTCCTCCATGAACTTTCCCTGGAGTGAGCCCTTCCCACGGGAAGCAGCCGTTCTCATGCTGATCTGGGGTGGGTCACCCCCACGTATTGCAGCGTTCCCAGCACTGAACCAAAACAGCAGGGTCTGCTTCTCCCCTCAGTCCCAGCTTCCCTTAAGCACAGCCGCCTGCTTTGGTGCGGGCTCCTCCACGGGCTGCAGGTCGGCCTCTGCTCCACCGTGGACCTCCATGGGTGGCCCTGCCATCTCCCCACAGGACACTCTGCTCCGGTGCACCTTCCTCCACTTCTTCCTTCCACTGACCTCAGTGTTCTCATAGGTGTCCTTCTCATAACTCCTTCTCACAAGTCCCAACCCCTCTCAGGTTCCCCTTCTTAAATACATTATCGCAGGGGCGCAGCTGCCGTTGCTAATTGGCTTGGCCTTGGCCAGAGGCCAGTCCGAATTGGAGCCAGGGGAGCTTCTGAGAAGCTTCTCGCAGGGACCACTGCTGTAGCCCCCTCCACTGCTACCAAAAACGATTGCCACACAAACCCGACACAGCAGGTAAAGTTCTTTTTAAGTGTATCAGATGCGTATTTATCTGCACAAGTGTGTTTTTACTGTGTGTTTTCTATTTGACAGGTGCCTTGTGATTGATGAAGCGGACCGAATGGTTGAGAAAGGTCACTTCTTAGAGCTGTCTCAGTTGCTCGAAATCTTAAATGATTCACAGTATAATCCTCAACGACAGACTTTTGTTTTTTCTGCCACTTTGACGTTGGTCCATCAGACTCCCACAAGAGTTTTACAGAAGAAGCATGCTAAAAAGATGGACAAGAAAACCAAGCTAGAATTGTTAATGGAAAAAGTAGGAATAAAGGGCAAACCCAAAGTAATAGACTTAACAAGGAAAGAGGCTACTGTTGAGACTCTGACAGAAACAAGAATTCACTGTAATACAAACGAGAAGGACTATTATCTCTATTACTTTCTTCTCCAGTATCCAGGAAGAACCATGGTCTTTGCAAACAGCATAGACTGTGTAAAACGCCTCAGTTCTCTCCTCACAATCTTAAATTGTGATCCTCTTCCTTTGCATGCCAACATGCACCAAAAACAGAGGCTGAAAAACCTGGAAAGGTTTGCTGAGCGAGAGAGGTGAGTAGATTTTCTACTTCCTAATAGAGGAAAACAGAAATCGTGTAAAGGGTAGTGGGAAGAAGAACCAATTCTGTTAAGAGTAGGAGCAGGTTGGGGAAGTTAGCTGGGGATGTGAGCCCCCTGTTCATGAGCCCAGGTTTTTAACGGTTAAGGATGAGGTTTCACAGGATGGTTGAGGTGATGAACTGGAGCAAGTTCAGTGGAAGGCCGCCAAGATGGTCAGGAATAATTGTCTTTGCAAGGAGAGAGGCTGAGAGCACTGGCTTTATATCACCCGGGAAAGACTTTGTGGGGACTAACGGTGGCCCTCTGGTATCTTAAAAGGTTATTAAAGAAGATGGAGCTAGGCGTGGGAGGAGGTTGAGGGATAGAGGGTGCAGGTTGAAATGAGAGGTTCAGGCTGGATATAAGAGCAAGCTTTTTCTCTGGGAGGCATTGGAACAGGCTGCTTGTTCTTGCCAGTTTTTGAGGCTCAGCTGCATACAGCCCTGAGCAACCTGCTCCAACCTTGTAACTCATCCTGCTTTGATTAGGAGGTTGGACTAGAGACCTCCTGAAGTCCCTTGGAGCCTGAATTATGCTGTGGTCTGGCAGCTCATTACTGCTGAAGGAGCTGTCAATTGACCTGTTTTCAGCCGTGTACTTTTATAACCATCCTGTACACTTCCCTGCCTCTGTGCCCTGGCTCTGCAGCTCATTTGATCCTTCTGTAAGTTGGTTCATCTCACTAAGCCAGAAACTAGCCGCTTTTTGCTGGGCTAGGATTTTGCAGGTTTAGATAGATGAATTAGCTTCCTAAGGATCAAAGTACCCTAGAACAAAGCAAGAGAAGGGGCAGTCGTGCCTTTCAGCAGCAGTGGGCAGTCAGGTTTACCCAGGCAAGCCTGTCCTGCCATTTTAAGAATTACTGTTTCCTGATGGCTTTGGGAGGAGACTGGTGGTCTCAGTACCTCCATAATCCAGGAAGCCTCACTGTTAAGACCCGCTGTGAAGTGCTGCATGCTGTCTGACTATGGGAATTTGTACCGTGGTAATAGACTCAGGCAGGGAGAATAGAGGTTGAATTGCCATGATGGATCTGCAGGATCACTTGGCAAAATGTAGCATCGACAGCATTGGCCTAGGCCGGACGGGGCGTTTTCAGAGACTGCAGATTTTCAAGGCAAGAAAAAAATCTATGCAACCATCTATCACAGCCTTCTGCGTATTGGAAGCGGTAGAATTTTCTACTTTGAACCTTGTAGCAATAGAGTATGCAGTCAAATGCCATAAAATCTTAACAAATTCCCATTACCTACCAGTAACTCGTTTCAGCTGCTAGGAGATTTTTTAAACAAGTTGTTCTGTACCCTAGGGAGACTTTTGTCTCTGTAGTAGACTGTTTATATAAAAGAATTACTTTTTTGCATAGTTCTTAATTTCTAGGGGTAAGGAGAAATACTAATTGTCAGAATAGATATCCTCCCTCTTACATTTCTAGCTTTTGATTTATTGAGAGAACTTATTTGAGTGCAACTTGGTAGAAGATATTTCAGGCCCAGAAAGCTATTAATTAAATCTATGATGTTAATAATGTGATTTTTTTTCAATGTGTGAAACTTGTAATAATCTTTCTGTCCTGCTGAAAGTTCAGCTGTGTTGTTAATGGTATAGTCATATCAAGCTAAAGATATTTTTAAACCATAAACGGTAAGGATGTTTTAAACTAGACAGAGCACTGGAAAATCTAATGAAGGGGGGGCTTATCCCCCTGCTATGTGGTTGGATTAGGTCATTGAATAGTGATTTGCACTAGCATTCCTGTGAACTGGGGGAGAATAAAGCATTGGAAAACCGGATCCAGCAAGGTAGTGCATTTGTTTATTGGAAACAGAATAGACCTGCTGAAGGTAACACTGCATTTTGTTCTTTTACTTTAAGCATTGCTGTTTCAAAACTACCTCTGATGTAATATTGTGTATCGTTTTCTGTAAGGGCAAACAAATAGCATATATCCAGCAGATGATATGGCACAAATCTGTTCCTTAAATTGCTGTGGTAGAATTCTAGGTCGCTTTATTTTATGTTCCTTGGCAGATGGTTTATTCTTCAATTTTATATTCATTAAATGTTATCACTTTCTCAGCTGTGTCCTGCTGACAACAGATGTTGCGGCTCGTGGTCTTGATATTCCCAACGTGCAGCATGTCATCCACTACCAGGTTAAATATTTTTAATGTTTCTGTTTTTACGGTTTTGTTTTTGAAATGAGCTTTTGCTAGTCCAAACCCTGAACACTTAAGTTGTGATTCTCGGTCCTGTGTATAGTATAGTCCCAGGCATAGCGATTTAATCATTATTAATTTAACTGTCCTGTAGTGCTTTGTACTTAAGGATCTCATTGCTGCAGTGACTGACTGTGGTAGGTAGCATTTCATGAATGTGTAATTACAGTTGAAAAATGACATAACGGGTATGAATTCTCCTCGCTTTTTGCTTAACTTTGATACCCAAAGGTGTCAAATGATTTAGCCCTATAACTCTTCTCTGGAGACACATACAATTTTTTTCCTGCTTTGCAAATCAAAAATGTCAGAGGGTCAGAAGTTAGGAGAGACTCAGAAACAATTATGCAAGGAAGGATACTGGACCAGAGAACAAAAAGTCTCCAGATATCATCTTTTACTTTACCTTCAGCTGTGTTACGTGCAAAGTACCATGTGTATGTAAAAGACAATATTGTCTGGCAACCTCTCAGCTAGAGCGTGACAGGCTGCTGCTAGCTTTCCATGGCCAGCTTCATGGTTTTTCTGAATATTTGCAGGTCCCTCGTACGTCTGAGTTGTATGTGCACAGAAGCGGCAGAACGGCCCGAGCTGCCAGTGAAGGCCTTAGCCTATTGCTGATTGGCCCTGATGACTTGATCAATTTTAGGAAAATTTATAAAACACTGGATAAGAGTGAAGAGCTTCCATTTTTCCCAGTTGAAACTAAGTGCATGACTTCTATCAAGGTAAAGAAACAACAATCTCTTTGCAGCCCGAGTAGTTGCTTCCTTACTTATATTACTGCATTGCCTGTCATGTTCTTTCCAGGTTTCAGATGAAATTTACTCTTCGGAATATGGATTTGAAAATGAAGTTAATCATACTTTACCTTTTTTTTTTTTTTTTTTAATCAATGTTAGTGATTTCTGCTCAATAACTAGCCCAAGAGAGGTGTTCAAACATAAGTATCACATTTCTCTTGCACATTGTTATGCAGAGCTTCTCACGACTACATTCCCAAAAACAGTACAGGGAAGTGAGTATGTTTTGTGGCTGGGGAGCTGGGATGTCTCTTATGTTGTTTAAAAGCTCCTGTGTTAGGAACAGACTAGAGAACAGTAGAAAGTCCAGGGATCTTCAGTGGTCTTCACCTGCCTATTCTCAGTTGGAGTAGTGAGTCGTCTGCTTTTCTAAATATGTGAGGCCACAGCTGCCACTGAACCCTGTCAAACCAAGTATGTTTCCTTTTTCTAGGTTATTGCCCTCTTAAGGAGAATTCAGTCAATCAATAACTCACAGGATAGACAATGGTTCGGATTTACAAAACAATGTATTTTAGAAAGCATCCAGTCACTGCAGATTTTCTGCTTCTCGAATAGGAGGCCGTTTCATGTCTGAGCATTCTCTTAACAGTTTGGGTCACATCAGCCATGTACTAATGGGACATATTTAAATACTTCGTTTGAAAGGAATCCAGCTGATGTTGGAGTGTCTGAATATTGCACAGTGTCTGCAACAGGAGAAATGCAAGCTGTCAGATAATGCAGCAGTTACAGTTACCTTCCTCATGGTGTTTTGGTTCATGCTTATCCATTTGGCTTGGACTGAGTCCATGGTCCAGTGACAGCAGTGGTATTCTCACCTTGGAAATAACATCAACAAGTTTCAAAGCCCAGGCTGGCTGAAAATGGGGTATTTAGCATGAATCTTTCAGGAGATTCAGCTTTCTAAAAGAGAACGAAAATCAAAGAAATGCTTCCACAGCCTCATTTTTCTTCTCTTGGTAGTAACAAAGAGAATTTGACTTTTTTTTTTTTTTTTTTCATGTGCCCCCTTGCCTCTCTCCACCTGGCAAATGTTTCTGGTTCTGTTTCAACAGAGAAATCTGTTGTTTTTAGTGTTTTCAGAGGTCCCTTCTGTGTTTCTTGATGTTTCTTTCTGTGTTCTTGGCTCTTATTACACTCTGTCAATTAATGGACAAATAAATATTGTTTCCACACTTAAATTTTCCTGCCACTATCTCACAATCTTCTATCCATAACAGTGCTCCTCTCCTCAGAAGAGATGTCTTTGTAATTACTCGACTCCAGCCTCCTAGGCCTTTTGCATGGTCAGGTCTCATTTACACTTTGCCCTGGGCTTAATCATGCAGCCATCGTAGTTGGTTCTGCTGCTTCTTTATGTCTGTCCCTTCAGCATGTTCCTTCCCTGGCTCTGCCTTCCTTCGTGTTCAGGAAAAGCCTGAAGGGATTTCACACTTTGAGAGGAATAGAATTGGTGAACCCAGGTAGAGGAGAGACCAGAAGAGGACTCGAGTTTTACGAAGATGAAAAAATAATTTAAAATTTCCTGTAATGATGAAAGAAGTGACTGACTTGTTCTGTTAGTCAACTGCAGATTCCTTTCTCTCTGCTTCTTAATTATCCTGGCAGTCCTGGCTGCTGCTGCTGTGGTGTAGCACCAGACTTTTCGGTTGGGGTGGTCAGGGTGTCCTGCACAGGGTTTGTTTTGTGCAACCACAAGCACGTTCCAAACAGCAGAAGTTGCTGCTGGGTTGATTATTATTTACTGTCAGTGCAGATTTTCTTCCCATAATAAATTAGTTGTTTAAGACAGCTTGGCTCAGCTGGAAGGCTGCAGGTCAGGTTTGTTGGACATTTTTGTTCCACCTGTGTGCAGCTGGGAAGAAGGACAGGACATTTTGTCCTGTGCCTAAACAAGATCAGGTGCATTTCTGAAAACATGGGTAGCTCCTTCTGTATAGCCTGCAGGAGCTTACTTCTTCGAGTGAGATGAAGCTAGCGGCTGCCCCTTATTGCTGAGACTAGTAACTTTAAGATCCAGCTGTGCTACATAAATATGTAACTTGGAAATTACTGGTATCTGAATCATGATTTGTCCTTGATATCTCTGAAGTGTTTGTAATGATTCGTTTAAAGAATGAGGAGTTAACATTCAGGCATGTTTAGTAGTTGGGATGTTTTAGAAGTCAGATTCTATCATGGATCTGAAGAGGGAAGACACTAGCAAATGATGACATGGCACACCTGCTGGGGCAGCAGCAGGGAACAAAGGTGTCTGCACCTCAGTTGCACTGTAATGCATGCTCTCAAGCACTGATTCTGCTAAAGTGCCCCACAGTTAAACCCAGTCATAATGCCTAACATGTCCTTTTCTTGCAGGAGCGGATGAATTTGGCACGGCAGATTGAGAAGGCAGAATATTTCAACAGTCGTGTGAAGCAACACAACTCCTGGCTCCAGCAAGCTGCAGAGGCTCTTGAGATTGATCTTGATGATGACATGTTTATGGGTGCGTAGAAATGCTTGTTTTAGGGATATGCTCAGGTGGTCCCATAGCCCTGGTGTCCAGAAGAAGCCCCGCCGTGGCAGAGGAACTCTTAAAACCTGCAGGGCAGAAGGGGAAAGAAAGGAGTGTCATTACTAAGTATGTGGTGTTGCTGGTGTTTTCAGGATGATTGTGGAGATTGCTGGAGCTGAGGGAGGTGTGACAGTTCTAGCAAATCGGACAAGTCCACATGTTGTAGGACAAAAACTGTTCAGCTTCTGGCAAACGTTTTAGGGTAATCTGACAGCACAGTATGTCCTGCTTGAGTCTTGCCCTCTCTGTGTCAAAGAAAAAGCTGTTTCTCCACTTCTTATTTCTCCCACTCCCCTGTATTCAGGCAGCAGGACAGGAGCCTGACAGCTGTGTGGGAACACCAGAAAGCAACAGCAAACACCAAAAATTGAGCCTCATGTAGGTTGAGTTGTGTGGGTTAAATGGCCAGTACTTATATTCAAGTTGCTGAGGTTTTTGGTGGTGTGTTAGAAGTAAATAATTTTTTATATCTTTAAAATTAAATGTTCTGCGGGCTGTGCCTGAGAGAATCTGCAGAGCTGTGCAACTACTGGTGCCTATTAGTTCAATACCATGAAACTTTGCACTCCTTAGATGCACTGTAAAATGCCACGTTGTGTTCGGATTTTAGGAGCTGACGATACGATTTCCTACCAGTTCTTTGAAGGCATGCTGAATAGGGCTGCTGCCTGGGTCTTTTCAGCTTAAGCTGTCTCTAACCTTTTAGCTGCTAAATATGCAGATGCCTTAATGTTGAAGCACGTTCACATTAATTTTTTTCTTTCATTTATTCATGGCTGGACTAGCTTGTTCTCAACCACTTTGCAAGTGAGCACTAATTGTCTCCATCCAAACTGTTCAGGAGTGCTCTCAGATAATTAGCACTCTGCTGTCTTGTTTGGACATAATCTGAGTATGCTGTGCTTTGAAATGAGTTTCAAAACAGCACATCCAGTCCAAGTAAGTTGTGGCTCTTGAGTGAAGCACTTTGTAATTGCCACCCAGAATCTTGCCAGATTTATGCTTTAAAATGTATTCAGTCTCCGATTCTTCCGTAGCTTGTTGGAGACCAATTAAAATCTGTCATTCCTCCCATAAATGAAATGCCTCTTACGCTGTTACAAAGGATTTAGTTATGTCTTTTCGATTTATATTACAGCAACCTGGTTTTCATTTATTCTCTCCAGTTCAGGCCTCTGACCATATTAACTATGTCCAGTCTTTTCTATGCCCCTATTTCTCCTATGTTATTAAATCTGAGCACCTCGTCGTTTTTTATGTAGAAGGAGGAAGGGCTTCTTGTTTTACAGATGCTAAAATGAGGCATGCATAAAGTAGCAAAATACACAGAAGAAGCTTCTGCCTGAGCTAGAAGCCCTGGGTTAATACCTTACCTTCTGGGACCCTTTTCCCTTTGTTTCTGAGTCTGTTCTGGCTTGAGAGCCAACTGGATAATTTAGCAGGATGATACCTGGGCTACAGTTTACTCAGTAGTCAGAATGTTTCTTGATCCTTGTTATCTTGTGGACAGCCTGGGTGATCTGAAAGTGTCACAGATGACTGCAATACTGTAGTAGAATTAAGTGACCTTGTTAGAGAGAGATGAGATTAGCATCTGCCCCTAGCACAGCAAAATCCTGGTGAAAGAACTTGCCAATGCAGGTTCTTCTCTTGTAACATTCTGTATCTTTTGATTTCTGCTCCAAGGAAGAAAAGCTACTGAGCAAGAAGAAAGCCAGAAGCAAAAGATGCTGAAGGGGATGAAAAAACAACTAAAACATATGTTGTCCCAGCCACTGTTTAAAGTCCTCATGAAAACCAAGTACCCAACACAGTCTGGAAAACTACTCCTGCCTCAGACATCAGTGGGCATTTCAGAATCTGCTCTGGGTACTGTGTCCAAACAACAAGCCAAGAAGAAAAAAAATCAGTAAAATTAAATTAGATAAGTGAGCAAGATCACTCTGATGGAAGCAAGGACAATCCTTATCAAGGCTGTCACTGCTTATGGAGGAACTCAACTAGAAGACACGTAATATCAGAGGATGTTGCCTGTCTTGGTTGTGCAGGCACAAAGCAAAATGTTGATTTAGAGGGCTCTGTTAACATGCAGTTAGTTGCTGTTGCATCTTGTCTCGGATCTTGTTTTCTCATGTTCTTACTCTCTGTATTAATACAAGAGAATTAGTTTTGAAATAGTTCTGTTTATTACTCTTTTTTTTTTTTGTGAGATAGGTAAAAGTTACTGGGTAAAATATGCTGTGGGCATACTCTAATGATAAAACTTGGTTTGAATTTTAATGTCCTTAAAGGAAAGGGGAAGGTGGGCTGTATGCAGTCTGAGTACAGTCTGAACTTAGTGGTACTGGGAGATTTGGCTTTTACTGCAGACAGTTCAGTGAGAAGGGCAGCAAATATAGGTAGTGTTACCAGCAGGTCTACAATTCTGGTTGTGGAAATCTCTCCCAATTTTCTTTCTCCTCTGATAATATTTCGCTATTCTGTTCTCCACTGGGTCTAATTCTCTTAGTTCTGTGTTAATATGTTTTAGAATGTGCAAAAAAAGTCAAGGTGGCAATGGGCCAGGACTGACCTTGAGAGATGTGTAGAGTTTTGAGGAATAAGTGTTGCTACTCAGTGTTTAATTACTTAATATTTGGAGTCAAGTCTGTACTTGAAGCATGTTAGAACCATGACCTTTGCTTTAATGGAAAAGATGATGATGTGAAATGTCACTTTTGAAGAGTGCTTCCTAATAATTATGTCTCTAAAGAGTTTTAACCTAACCTGGGCAAATATTTTTTAAAACTATTTTTAAAAATACGTCAGAGAAATATAATTTTAATTTTTGATAAATTATATCTGCTGTAAAACCCAAAGTCTGTGTCTGTTTCCAGTCACTTGAGATTCCTAGATTCCTTATAGCTGATGCACTTTTGACTTGACAGGCAAGGGGAGGAGAAAAGCACCCAGAAAGCATCAGTGGGATCTGTATTGGTGGGAGGACAGGGAACCTTCGCTTGCCAGCTCTGGATCAGGCTGAGTGTCTCTCATACAGTACAGAACCAGTGTCACTGCTACGATATAGGAGGCAGCAGTTTACTCAGCTAGTCAAAGAAATTTGTGGGACTGAGTGCCTCTTCCAACCACTTGCTGGTTATGTGAGAAGAGCAAACTCTTTACTCTTTCATCTGTGTAAATAATTGAAGGCCTCCCTACTCTTCCATCTCTGGAGGGCTTTTCTCTTGGTTCCTTGCATTACTGAAGAACTGTGACAATTTTATCGTAAGCATACAGGGCTTATCGATTACGTATGAAGCTTTTCTTGCAATGCACTGTTTGTCTCATGCCCTTTGGAGCAGAGGGGGAAATTTTCTGGGGGGAAGAGACAGTAAGGTTCTGTTTCCTCGCTCGTGTGAGAAGACAACATCTTTGGAGCTAATGTGACATCTGAAAAATAACAAGTATTTAAAGAAAGTTCTTTGTGAGGGAAGCTGAAAAAAGGCAAAGCAGCCACTCATTCATTTTCTGTGCCGTTTTAATCATATTCTTAGATTGTGGAAAGGGAACTTTCACTGGTTTTGCATCCCTGAACAGACTGAAGACCAGGTGGGCCTTTTCTGCATCTCGTGATATATTTTTGCTTACGATTCATCAGCAAAATCAAGGCTGGGTCCTGACAAAAGAGTTCTTCATCTCCTCCCTTTTCTGGAAATCTACATGAGGTCCGACAGTTCTGGCAATTTCTAATTCCATGTGGTCATGAGGAGAACTGAACTGTGGGACTGAGAGTATTATTTCCTCCCCATCATTGCTGTGAAGTTTTTCAGCTGCTTCTGTTCTACAGTTTAACAACCTATTTCTCACACTCCCACCCCTCTGTCTGGCCCTCATCCCACTGTCTTGCTAAGGCTCCCCAGGATGGAGCATGACACTTCTGCCCTGCTTCCCACCACCTTCATGCTTGCCTGTGGCTGCTCTGCTGCTGGTTTTCTCCTGCAGCCTCTGATGTGCTCAGCGTGAGCTCTCAATCCTTAACCCACTGATGCTGCACCCCTACAAGAGCTCAGGCTGAGCCTGGACCCTAAAAATATCTCAGTGTCTTAAAAAGAATACTTGTCTATTACTCTGAAAGCTCTCTTGTGGCTGCCTGCTTTGTCTTGTCCTTACCTTATCAGGATACCCTGAGTCTTCTACCTAGAGAGGAAAAACCTTATAGTTGCTTTAGCTAATTAAAACAAATTATTAAACAGTAACTAGAAAATATTATCACTTAGCTGCCCTCCTCCAGTATGAACTAGGTAACTGCAGGAAGAGAGGAAGGCAAAGGAGAATATTTTCTCCAGCTCTCATCTCTTGCATGTGTATCACTGGTGCAAATTAAACATGAAGAGTTTTACATCGAGTACATATGGGCAATTTAATTTTAGTATTTAGTATGTAATATCGAATGGTTTCTGTAATGTTCTCCTGGCACAGCAGCTATGCGAAGACCTCGAGTAATCTTGTGTTTTGTGGCAGCTTATGTCTGCTAAAATACACATTAATTAAAGGACTAATTAAGTCTAGGCTGTCACAGCAACTTCCAAGTAGATTAATAAAAGTGTGAGTTCAGCAGAGTGTTGGTAGGGACCAAGCTGATACAGAGCAACCACTACTACACGACAGAAAGCTGAAACCCTAATAGCTTCTGAGCCTTCATTTTTATTTTGTGAATGCATGGGGCCAGTTGACCTCATCCTTGCCACAGAGGTCCTGGCCTGTCCTGTGCCTATCAAGAGAAGGAAGAGTCCCTGTAATTTAAGACATCTGCTGAGGAGATTGTTTGGACAGGATCTCACATACTGGACAGCAAAGTTCCCTGACGTTCCCTTACCATTTTCTTTCTCTCCTCCCGTGTCTGTTAATAAACCAGCAAGTTAGCAAAGCAGAAGCTGGAGTGCTGCCTCCCCATACGCCAGCAGCGCGGGCACACGGCTGGGCCTCACTCTGTATCCAGGCCCCTAAAGGGGAAATAAGGTAGGAAAAGGTCGCTTTTTGGTGATCTCACCTCATACTGCCTGGCATCAGGAGGAAAATCTGGCAAGAAGCACTGTGCTTGCTTGGATGTTAAAACACACTCTGCTTTGTCCTGTGCTAGCAGGGTGGATTTTGGGTGTCTGAGCGATTCCAGACTGTTTGATGAATGGCTTGATGAAGGGAGGAGCTCAAGAGACCATGAGTTGAGTGACTAGTAACAGATTGGTAATGTAGCAACAATATGTAAGTAATATCTAGTAGTCCTTGCAGAAAAGCAGGATGTTGTGGGAGGTCATAGGACTGGGGAGAAGATGGGAGACATGAGACAGAAGGGCTCTCTGTTAGGAAACTGTCCTGATTCTGTAACCCTCTACAGATCCCTTCCGTGCCCCCTTTCGATACTCAAGCACATGTTGTCTTCTATTTTTCTGGCCCATATGAGTTTTCCCGTTCCAGCTTTTGTGAAAGGTACTTCAAGGCTTCAGTGTTTTCTCAAGCAATCGAAGGCTTCTCCTGGGGTTGGCCACACAGAGTGGATAAGAAAGAGGAAAATTATCCGTGACTCCTGAGGCAAGTTCACCGGCCTGGGGAAGTAAGTGAACAGAGCTGTTACATTTGTTTGTCTTGGAGCTTAGCAGCTCTTGCTGCGAAGCTAGAAGAAATTACAGCCTGTTTCCAGAGCAACCAACTTTAGATGGTACAAATTGCCAAATTTCTGTAGGTGAGAGCTGCAGTTACAGAACACAGACCCAAATCCTGGGTTGGAAAAGGAGAAAGGGCACTGCAGAGTACACACAGACTTTGATACCACTGGCCTAATTAGAGGTCTGATGTTCTTTTATTATTGATGTAATTACATCAGTCTAATCAGTAGTGTGGATGCTTTTATAGGAGTTGTTTATTTTCCTTTCCTCATGGGAATACCTACACCAGTATAAGCAATTTTAGTATTGACCCGTGTTACGGATTTACACATGCTGGCCACCATAACAGGATCTCACCCGAGGATCCCGCTGATAAACGTGAAGTCCAAGTGAAGGTTCCCAATTCCTCTTTTATTTGTTCTCAGGTTACAACCTGAGCTGGGTGCCTCTGGAGAGGGATCCCTACCCAGATCATGCCCTTCAATTATACCTGTACCACCCAGAACTCAGTCCCAAAGTCCAGTCACAATTCTGGTTGGTGGGCTCGTGATTTCTTACTGCTTTTCTCTGTTGCTGGGCTGGCCTTCTTCTGAAGTTAATTCAGTCTCTTGGAATTGTTTCCTTGGTCCTTCGTTTCTAGAAAAGAAAAAGAACAAAACATCTATAAAAAGAAAGGTCAATACCAGAATTCAGAGTAACCACTCTTCCTATCTTAAGAAGGTATGGAAGATATTCTAATAATAAAACATTGAATCTTGTGGCTAACTGCTCTTCACTGGATGGTTGGTGCCACCTGCATGACACTGTTTATGTGTCCCAGCTCCAACCTCGATGATGGTTCTCCCAATAACCTTTATATCGGGTGTTGATACACCACTCAGGATGACCAAAGCCAAATATGCTGATGCCATCTCAAACCTTTTCCCTCTTGGAACTGAGCCTGGAGTGATTGCCACTCTATAATGATGGTGGATACACCGTACAGGGCACTGTCCTTGATTTGCGGTCTCTGATGGTCCATTTGGTCAAGAAGCAGGTGACTTCCTGGTCCAGGTTGCTCTAGAAAGAAAACAAAAATTACATGGTTCTGGGATTTCCTTCAGCCTTTGTAAACTCAAATGGTCCAGGTTTCAGTCTTCAAGGTAGGATTGACAGAGAGCTGCGGGGTCAACAGTGATCCATCTAGCTGATATTCTTTGGGCAATTGTTTAACATGAGAATGATGAATCCAGTTATCCTTTTCTGCAACCTTTATGGCAAAATAAGTTAATAACACAGTATACAGACCCTCCCATTTAGGGTCTAACTTTATTTTGCAGGAGTGAACTTTTATTATTACTGCATCTCCAGACTGGATATGAGGTACTTGTGTCTCACCTGGTATTGTGCCCTTTTTTCCTGTAGATGTTTTTGTATCCCTAATACAAATTTGGTTGCCCGTTCATCTCCATCTAAGAGGCTGCTCATAGCAGGGGCAGAGGTCCCAGGTACAGCTAAGTGCCTGCCAAACACTTTCTGCTGGTGACAACCCTAGAGATTGGCAAGGGCTATATCTAATATCCCACAGCACTATTCCTAAAACTTCAGGCCACTTCAAACCTACATGACTACAAGTTTGAGCAATTTTAGTTTTGAGAGTCCTATTCATTCTTTCCATCCCGAGGACTGTGGATGATAGGGAATATGTAGTTGTTGCTGTGTTCCTAAACTTGTATAGATATTGTTTTGTATTCCCACTGAAAAATGAGAACCCCTATTGGATTCTGTAGTTTCAGGTTTTCTGTATCTGGGAATGATTTCCTTCAAGAGTGCTTTGACTGCCTGCAGTATCAGCTTTCCTGACGGGGAAAGCTTCTACCCATCCTGAAAGTTGATCCATGATTACCATCAGATGCCTAAATCTGTTCACAGGAGCCATGTCAACATAATCAAGTTGCAGTCTTTGGGATGGGAAGTGTGCTTATGGTTGTCCTCCAACCTCCTGTTTGGGTTTTGCATCGGAAAACTTCCAACGTGTGACAAGAACTCACAATCCTTTTAACTGCCATATGTATTCCGGGGGCTGCACACATTTTTTTCAGTCTGGTTAACAATTGCTGTAATCCCTCCGTGTGTGTTATGAAACCATCTAGACAAAGTAATTAAATATTTTCTTGGTAAAATGAGTTTTCCCTCAGTAGCCCAAATACCAGTTTCATCTTTCAGAGCCCTCCCAACTTTCCCATTGAGCCCATTCTTCCCGAGTAAGCTCTGCATATATTTGGACTAGGTTATTGATCTCTGGCCAGTCATTAGCAGAGGGAGTTGTTATGGCACTACACTCATGTATAGGTTGGGGGGCAGCAGCTTTAGCTGCTTTCTCTGCCAGTTCATTATTCCTTTCAACTTTGCTGGATCCTTTAGTATGAGCTGGACAGTGTACTACAGCAATTTTCCTTGGAAATGCAATAGCTTCCAACAGCATTTATGTTTCAATTCCTTTAGAAATATTCTTTCCCACAGAGGTAAGGAACCCTCCTTCTTTCCAGAGCATTCCCATTGCACGGCATACTCCAAAAGGATATTTAGAATAAGTTTAAATAGTTACCCTCTGGTTACATCCCCACCAGGCTGCTCCTGCTAATGCAGTTAATTTAGTCCTTTGGGTATTTACCAAGGGTTGTAGGGATTCTGCTTCAAGTACCTCTAAATTTCTCACCACTGCATAGCCCATGTGTCATTTTCTGTTCCCGTATGATGAAGATTCATTGGTGAAAATGGTTAGATTTGAGTTCTCTAGAGGCTGATCTCACAGCTCTTCCTGTAGTTGGCTGGAATGAAACACCACCTCAGCACAATCACGATGCAGCTCCCCAGCAGGGGGAACAGGCAGTAAAGCTGCTGGATTCAAAAGTTTACATCCTTTTAAACTAATATTATCCCCATTTGAAATAATTAATTCATAGCAATGTGCTCTTTGTGGGGACAATGCTTGCGTAGCGCGTTTCTTCAGAATCAGTTCGGCTTCACGTGGGACATACGCAGTTGTCGGCTGACCCAGGGCTGTGGTTTGCTTTTTTATTGTGGTCATCACTGTAGCTGCTATCGCTTTCGCACAGGGATTGCTCCCTGCTGCTACAGGATCCAGCTGAGTTGAGCAATAAGCCACAGGGCGGCGGTGTGGATTTAGCTTTTGAGTAAGGACTCGGCTGGCTACTCCTTTGTTCTCATGCACAAATAGTACAAAGGGTTTGGAGTAATCGGGCAGTCCCAGTGCCAGAGCAGAAGCTAAAGCTGGAGCTCCTTGTATAGCTTGGAGAGCCCTTCCTCTCTCTGGCCCCCAGTGTATAGCCTCCACTTCCTCTGCCTTGGTAACTTCTGCCAACGGCTTAACTCCCCTAGCCCGGGTAGCCAGGGTCTGCACTATCCTACTGTGGCTAAAAATCCTCACAATTGTTTCTTTGTTACCCGTCGAGGTATTTCTACAATAGCCTGGACCCATTCTGGGTCCTTCTTTTAATATAAATCCTCAATATATTTCTTCCTGCTGACACAGGTGAAACTTAGAAGGAGATGCATGGTGACCTTTTTCTGCTGAAGCGGTACGTAGACAAGCAGGACCTTTCCAGCAATCTTCATATGTCTTACTGGCAATTAGCTAATCATCTACACGTTGTACAAGTATAGAACCGCCAGGTAATATAATATCTCTCAAGTCATCTTTAAGCAAACAGGAGAATGTTGTAGGAGATGCAGTGAATCCTTGGGGCAAGCAGGTCCATGTTAGATATTCACCTTCCCACCTAAGTGCAAACAGATGCTGGCTGTCTTCTGCTGTAGCAATACTAAAAATTGCATCTGTTAAAACAACAATGGTAAAGCATTTTGCCCGAAGTGGAATTTGTGATAATATTGTTGATGGGTCCAGAACCACCAGATGAGGTACAATCTCGTGGTGATTTATTGCTCTGAGGTCCTGTACAAACTGATATGCTGGATCTCTTCCTTTGACTAACCTATTTTGGCTTACAGATAAAATAGGGGTATTTTACAGGGAACTGCAGTGTCACGGACCCCCATTTATCAGATACTGGTTGATTTGTTTCTGAATTTTCTGCTTCCTTGCGAATTTGATACTGCTTGATTGCTGAGGGCTTTCCTCCCTTTGTTTTTATGGAGACCAGTTGTGCTGACTTCAATAAACGCACATCCATTCTGGAGGAGCTTCACAATTTTGAAGCTACTTTAATAAATTCAGGTGGAACCCCAGGAATTTTGAGTGAGTTTTCAGCAGTGGGGCAGACCCCTGCTATTATCAGTTCTACCCCTTCTGCGGACAGACAGATCTGGGCATTTAGGAATTGTAATAGGTCTCATCCCAAGAAACACATAGGTGTTACCAATATCCAGAGGCAGCTTTCTGTTTGCAATGAAGAAAATGTTTGCATTTTCCATTATACTTCAATATACTGCAATGCCTTATTATTTAAAAACACTCAAACAACAAACCAAAAACCATAGACTGGGAAAACTGCCTCTTGTAAGGTATCGGTCTGACTGAAAAATGTTTATGTGCAGTATGTCAGTGGAATCTTTATTTGTTCTTCCTGCATTTTAATTAAACTGTTCCTCACATACAGAGGGTGAAACCAGCATTCAGTTCATGATGAATTACAGCCTCCCAGAGCTGGGTTACAGTGCAAGAACAAACAGCCATCAGACACTGGTTCCACTGCTGGGCAAACAATGCCATCAATAAACATTCCTGCTCTTTAGCATACTTGTATTTATGACCATTTTATATGCTCTGAAAAGCAAGTCAGACTCTTGAATATATGGCATCGTTTCCCAACAGGGGATTAATGCACAGGTACGCACAGGGCTGATAAATGTGCTTTGCTCTACCAAATCGCCAAAGTGGAGGAGTTAGGGAGGCGGGAGCTCAAGAAAAAAATTTTCTGTGACCTTGCAATTACTAGAACTACATGTTCTCCCTCTCTGCTTTGTTTCTAAGCTATCAGCATAACTTTTCAGATGAGTTAATGTGAAAAGTAAACAGTCATTTAGAAAAATTGATTAAATACCTTGGAGTGTTGGAGGGGGGGGGAACTGGATTCAAGTGACAGCTTTACAAGTGGTGCTTGCCAGTTCCTGACAGCTCTCATTAGTTACTGATCCAATACTATTAATACAGCCAGAACTGCCAGGTGCAGACCAGGCTCCTGTGTTCTGGTTGCTTAACAAACATCGAGCAAAAGATTGTCCAAGTCCTGTAAGCCTGAGCCTGTTTGGGTGTCAAATCATTTGTCATTTTAAAACCCTGGGAGTTAAGCAGGCTGCATTGTGTCTGGGGGGATAGACAGGCATCTTTCTCAATCAAAACATTCAAAGATTCTGGCTTTATCTGGAAAATGGTGAATATCAGGCATTGTGTTTGCGTGCCCCTTGCACAAAAATGCCATGATAATTCAAAAACCTTTCTCAGGTTCTGGAAGGAAACCTTCAAATTCAAAAGGGTGCTGCTGTTGTGAGAAGTAAATGGGTCTTCTCTCCTCTTTAGCCATTGGCTTTATCCATCCTGGCAAATCTGATAGTACATTTTTCCCTAGCAGCACTGAATTTTAAGTAAACAAATTCACTTTGCTGTTGGATTATAAGGTGCACAGCACATTTCAACAGTGGATACATTGAGGAATAAGCTGGTACAGTGATTAACTTCTGTATTAGTTTCATGCAGAGGTCTCTTATAAAGATACTGTTTTGTCCCATGTACAGAACTTAACCAGAGTGATGTTGCTGCACGAGCAGTGATTATTCTGCTTGTGGAATCCTACCTGCTCCTTGCAAGAGGGAAATGAAATATGGTAAGGTGAAAGGAAGAGCCTTGCTGTCCTCTCAGTTCTGCTTCAGCATCTTACACCTCAAAGTCGCTCACCACTGGCTGTAATTACCACCCCAACTTTCAGCCCTGCTCTATTACAATAATACAGCATGAGTTGTTACTCTGTCTCTTGTTGGTTCCTACCTTGGATGAATATAAATCCCTATCAACCACTCTCTCCTTTTTACATTTGCAGCTTTCCCCATGTTTAGTTATTCAGCTACTGCACCAAAACCGACTCTTGCTGGGTGTTAGTTGCATTACAGCGATTGAGAAGACAAGGAGAGCTCCTAAAAGATGATAAATACTCCTAATATCTACATTACTGATAATTCCCGTTGTGAAAAATGGAGCAAACATTTGACGTTTCCAGGAGTTTTACTTTGCAAGTGACTCTGGTGCTGCGTAGATTAGGCAGAGCCCAAGGACAGCTTGTCTGGCCAGATCGAAGGCCTGCCTGGGTCGGTGTCCCGTCTTCTGCAGGAGACAGCAGGCCCCGTACTTGAGAGTGTACTGATCTGCAAACATTGGGGAAGGACTTTTTGCTTAAAGTTATGTAATCCTTAAGCCTTCCTGTGTCTTCTGACGCCATACAGATACAAAATGTCAGATAAAATACTCTGGTCCGTTGGCTTGGAAATAAATGTCAAGAATCTGGTGTCTTTCAACACAGTAAAATTCAGGTTAACTGGAATTGGTGGGTTTGGGAGGTTTTTGTTGGTTTGCTGGGTTTTTTTCCTTCCTTTGTGTTGTGGAGTATGGGGACTTCCTAGATGAAAACATCTCGATGACCCTTACAAAATCTTCTGCTACAGCAGGAACCACCAACGCTGGATTCCTTTCCCCCTTCATTCTCTTCTGGTCACATGTAGTTTTGACATTTTGCACTGAAGATCTTAAGTTTGCTGCAAATATGAGAGTAACGGTTTTGCAGGCTCTGATAAGCTGAGACTATCTTGCTCTTGCAGACCTGTCTGAATAGAGGCTTACAAAAGCTGTGATTAAGTAGGGGCTTGTTAATTAGAAAGAAGGCAAATATAATATTAAGGCACTTCATGCTTGATTTACCTCTGGAATAACAACTCTATTTTAATGCATCTTTGTGATTTCTCTCCAGAGGGAAACATCCAAAGTGCTCTGAAGCACTTCAGAAGACATTGAGGGAGTTTTGAATGCCTTCTGAGTTGAGTTTCATTTGCATGGTTCACAGAGAGCAAAACTGCAGCACTTCCTTTTTCACAGGGAACCGGAAAAGAGATGGACAGAAAGAATAACTTACCTGTGTTCATCGTTCCCTGATGTTTAATGACTCGATGATTGTGTGCCTAGGGATGCAATAGAATCACAGAATGGTTTGGGTTGGAAGGGACCTTAAAGATCATATAGTTCCACCCCCCCTGCCCCGGGCAGGGCCCCCTTCCCCCAGCCCAGGGGGCTCCCAGCCCCGTCCAACCTGGCCTTGAACCCTTCCAGGGAGGGGGCACCCACAGCTGCTCTGGGCACCCTGGGCCAGTGCATCACCCCCCAAACAGGGAAGGATTTCTTAGTTATATCTCATCTAAACCTGCCCTCTTTCGGTTTAAAACCGTTACCCCTCATCCTATCACTACACCCCCTGATCCAGAGTCCCCCCCCACCTTCCCTGCCCCCCCTTTAAGCCCTGGGAGGCCGCTCGAAGGTCTCCCCGGAGCCTTCTCTTCTCCAGGCTGAACCCCCCCAACTCTCCTCAGAAAGGAGCTGCTCCAGCCCCCCGGGCATCTTCATGGCCCTTCTCTGGACCTGCTCCAACAGCTCCGTGTCCTTCTGATATTGGGGGCCCCCGAGCTGGCCCCAGCACTGCAGGGGGGTCTCCCCAGAGCGGAGCAGAGGGGGAGAATCCCCTCCCTCGACCTACGGGCCACGCTGCTCTTGATGCAGCCCAGGACACGGCTGGCTTTCCGGGCCACGGGTGCACATTGCTGGCTCGTATTCAGTTTTTCATCCACAGATATCTCCAGGTCCTTCCCCGCAGGGCTGCTCTCAATCCAAACTCAGGAGAGTTTGTGCGTCTTCTGTCTCAGGTATATCTTTATCCAGCTAAAGTTACTAGCAATTAGCCAACCAATTACTTTCCAGAACGTCTTCCACACGTTGGTGGGCTGCTCCGAGGACATTTCGGTAGTGAGGCAGAGCAGACACTAGATGGCACAGACGGTCTTGCAAAGCGGGGGGAAGGCTGGACCGGGATGGACTAGGCAGGACTGGGCTGGACTGGGATGGACCGGGATGGACCGGGATGGACTGGGCTGGACTGGGATGGACTGGGATGGACTGGGATGGACTGGGCTGGACTGGGCAGGACTGGGCTGGACCGGGATGGACTGGGCTGGACTGGGCTGGACTGGGCAGGACTGGGCTGGACCGGGATGGACTGGGATGGACTGGGCTGGACCGGGCTGGACTGGGCTGGACTGGGCAGGACTGGGCTGGACTGGGCTGGACTGGGCAGGACTGGGATGGACTGGGATGGACTGGGCTGGACCGGGCTGGACTGGGCAGGACTGGGATGGACTGGGAAGGACTGGGCTGGACCGGGATGGACTGGGCTGGACTGGGATGGACTGGGCTGGACTGGGCTGGACCGGGATGGACTGGGCTGGACTGGGCAAGACTGGGATGGACTGGGCTGGACCGGGATGGACTGGGCTGGACTGGGCTGGACTGGGATGGACTGGGCTGGACTGGGCTGGACCGGGCTGGACTGGGCAGGACTGGGATGGACTGGGCAGGACTGGGATGGACTGGGCAGGACTGGGATGGACTGGGATGGACTGGGCTGGACCGGGCTGGACTGGGCAGGACTGGGATGGACTGGGCAGGACTGGGATGGACTGGGATGGACTGGGCTGGACCGGGATGGACTGGGCTGGACTGGGATGGACTGGGATGGACCAGGATGGACTGGGCTGGACTGGGCTGGACCGAGATGGACTGGGCTGGACTGGGCTGGACCGGGATGGACCGGGATGGACTGGGCTGGACCGGGATGGACTGGGATGGACTGGGATGGACCGGGATGGACTGGGCTGGACTGGGATGGACTGGGCTGGACCGGGATGGACTGGGATGGACTGGGCTGGACCGGGATGGACTGGGATGGACTGGGATGGACTGGGATGGACCGGGATGGACTGGGCTGGACTGGGATGGACTGGGCTGGACCGGGATGGACTGGGATGGACTGGGCTGGACCAGGATGGACTGGGCTGGACCGGGATGGACTGGGATGGACTGGGCTGGGCTGCGCCTTGGCCATCCTCCCCACTCCGGGAGCCAAACCTGGGCCTCTGCAGGGAAAACACCCGCGTGAGAAACATAAGGGACTGTGACCAGAGTAATTAGGAACCGCAAGTGTAATACATTCTGTTTTGTTATCCTCAGCATGAGGTGTTACAGGCCGAGTTTATACATCTGTAAATAGTAAATGGTCCTCTTCGTGACTCATGAGTGAAGTTATGAGCATTGGATATTTGCATTGCCCCTTTTACTTGCCCAAACTTACTGTTGGGTTTTGGTGTTTTTTTGTTTTTTTTTAGGGGGGGTTTGGGTTTGTTTTTTTTTTTTTTTGGTAACTCATTTATCTCAGCACAAAGAACATGAAGCAGACTTTAGCCTCACTTAAATCCTCGACATTTTGCATCCTTTTTGTTCTTTGTGCACGTACGTTGATCTGTGTATGTTCAGTCCCGGAGATGACGATGATCTCAGTTGTTCTTTAAGTCTACCCTAGCGAGGCAGGGCAAAGGAAGCTGGAAAACTTCTATACAAAATGGTGGTGTGAAGGATGCGGACAGACCTGGGTCTTGACAGCAAGGACTGGTGTTTTATAATCAGATGAACAAACCCCTGTTACTGTTCCAAAGCTGTTCAGACAGCAGTTCTGGATTGTTTTCCCCATGTGCCTCCTGCCTGAAACAAGGATATTTTAACTCTCCACAGTTTTTTTTGTTGGTAAATGGCCTCGGCAGACATCTCTTGTGGGTTCCTTTTCTGGCAAAATCTCACTCAGGTGCTTCACTCCTTGGTACTTAGGTGCTACAGACTCTGAATTGTGACGGTCACACGGGCTGAGACCAGGTCTCCATTTATGCTGGCTACCTGCATGCAGATCTTGCATCAGGCAGCAGTAGGGCCGTGGCAGTTTGGGTGTATGCAACGGGCACACCTTGGGGGTGGATATCCACAGGCATGAATCAGAGGTGATATTGCTACCTTCTGCTGCGCTTCCCCCAAGAAGCTGGAGCAGCTGGATCACAGTTTGCTCAAGTTCTGTTGGTGCTTGCAACTGTTTTTTTTGGTTTGGTTTGTTTTTTTTTTTTTTTTTCAAGAAAAAGCTGTAGGGATGGTATCTCCAGCCAAGTCCCCACGTCCCTCTGGGGCATTGGGCACAGCCATGAAAGACAGCAGCGGGGTGCTACCCACAGCACCTGCCCTCTCCTGGCTTTAGTTTCTTGCTCAAAACACTGATTGTAAAAGAAACCAAATCCAGAAGCCAGGCTAAAAAAAGCGTGAAACAAACAGAGCAAGTACAGTGTCTGCTTGCACCTGATAAATCCTCCCATTTTTCAGCAAACAGTGATTTAGGGTTTCCCGCTTCTTCATTTAGTCTTACACTGCAGTACCACAAGCCCTGTTCAAGAGTTTTAAGAGCCCTTCAGTGGGACGACTGAGCCACAACAAAGTTGCAGAAATAAGGCAATCTACTAGATTCAAATCGTGACTGTTACAAATATGAGGGATGTTAAATTTAAGAGGAATCTGCCGGTTATTTGGTTTTAGTTTTTACTCTTGAGCTTCATAAGCTTTTATACAGTCAGTGCTCACACTCAGTTTTATGTACTTCTGTTACCTGAAAGTAAGTCAGCCAGTACTTTTTTTGCTGTCAGTATTCTTTGTTTTCAGTAATTTTCCCAGGTCAAAGGGCAGAAGCCCGACTTAAGTTTACAATTCCTCCTCATGTTCCTATGAAGGAGTGAAAGTATGAATCAAAAGTAGGCTGGATTTAATTCAATCCACAATATCAAACACTATCCAGATGGAATTCTCACTAACACCGAGGTAAGACATTCACCAAGTGACAGTCAAGGAACACAAAGATGCTGCTTTAACTAGGAAGCTGAACCGAACTACGAATCCCATAATGTTGCTGTGATAAGTTTCTTGTTCTGATGAGACAGTTCTGTAGCTGCCGAGGGCATGAAGCCGTTTGGCAGCAGGCTGATTTGTGAAATGTAGGAATTGCCGCCGTGGATTGCAGCAGTAGGCCAGCCTCCATCTCTGACAGCAGTCAAACAGCTGTTGAGAAAGACTATCACAAAACAAACAACAGCTGGTGACAGGCAGATGTGGGTGATTCAGTCCTCCACAGAGGTCTCATACTGCTCCCAGAAATCAGAGATTGTAGTAATCTTTGAAGCACAACATTCTTAGCATCTGGTGTACTTGATGAGAGAGTGATTTTTTTTATCCTATTCTCTTCCCGTTCCTTTCCTTCTCTTTTCCTTGTCCCTGGAGAATATGTTTCGGGTGGAATGGCTAAGGCTGTTCTACGCAGAACACAGTAGGTGATGGGCAAAACCTCTCTTGAGCGTGATGATCTTGCTTCATGAACACAAACTTTTTTTTTTTTTTTTTTTTTTTAAGCAGATAGTTTTGGAAATAGATACAGTTTCATCAGATTGCTATCCTACCGGCTGATGCTTTTTTATTAGTGGCAAAATAAAACACAGTCCTCTTGCTGCCTTTTCCATTAAGTAATTAAATTGGTAGGTGCTATTCAAAATCTTGTTTAGGATTTTAATATTCTTGATGGGGTTTTGTATTCATTTAAGAAAATCAGTCTGGCTTAAAAAATATAAAACTTTGTTTGACCCCATTGCTCTAATACTGAGTGAGCTTCAGATTAAGTTTTGACAGTATAAAACAAGACTGGAAATGCTTAGTTTGAGGCAAGTCTGTATTTGTGTCTGTCTTGGATCTTGGGCTTGGTATTCTGTGTATTACTGTATGCCTTTGACCTCTCTTCAGGGTAGGGTCCCTCCATAAAGCACTGTGTTCAGGTAGTAAGCAGAGCCAACCAAAAAGTGAGAGGTCGTGGGAAAATTTGTTGTGGGTTTGTTTTTTTTTTTTTTTAAGAAAAAAAAAAACAAACCCCCCCCAAAAAACTGGGTTTGATCCAAATTGGGTGGAAACCAACATTTTTCTGAATTTCCAGCAAACCGAAACCTCCGCAGTCCGTGATGTGGCTGGCTGGAACTGATATATATGTCGTCCCACTGCTGACAGCATCTGTCAGTGCCCCAGGCAGCTGCAGGAGGCTCCCGAAATCCCCGTGCTGGTGCAGCCCTGCTGGCACATCGGGGTCCATCGCCCCCCCGGGACGGGTGTCAGAAGCGCCTCTGCTGCAGCCACGACCTCTCAAACTGCCTCAGCTTCCCTAAAAATGTATCAATTAGAACTTTGCCTCCTTTGCCAGTAAACGCATTATTTTGTTCCACCTTAGTTTGGCTGATCTGAGGTTAACTGATGTTCCTATCCAGGCTTTCCAGTCCTTTAGGAATACGGTCCTTAGAGCCATGGTGTTTGCTGTTCTTCTTGTCTCGCTGCTGTTCTCCGGGATATCCAAAAGGCAGAGCTCCACCTAGCTATTCCGGGCACTTTGGAAGCTGGCAATATCACCACTTTTATGGAGGAGTCCTCTTCCTGCGACCAGCCTCAGTAAGGCAGGCAGGCTGCTGAGGCAGTGCTGTGAATTTACCATTGCTAGCAGTCCTCTTGCTGCAAGCGTCTGAACTGCAAAGCTTCTGCAGTTTTGCAGAAGGGCAGATTAGCCTTAGTACTGTTAATATTCTTTTACACTTTTTTTCTTGTGTGCTGTTGCTTAATTGCTGCCAAAGACTGTGACCACTTAATATTTTTGAGCATAAGATTTGTTTTAACTTGTAGTTGTTACTCACTTTGTGCAATAGAGTTTAGATATGACCAGAGACAACTAGCTCCCTAAATCAGCACTCTTGTCAGCGCCATCACTTCCGATAAACACATTCTGCTGAAATACAGATACATGTGTGTTTTAAGAAAAACTTTATGAGTAACATGCCTGCTTTGTTTTTCTGCATTATGCATTTTTATCCCATTGTTTTCCAAGTCACCAATATATCCTAAACTGAACCATGCGAGCTGTTGTTCTGAGGGAAGACCACATCTTTGGTCACAACAGTCCTCCTGACTTTTGGGGGAAAGGCAAAGCACCCATCCAGATGTAACTCAGCTGGAATGGTATTGATGACCAATTAAATCCCCATTTCACCGAACTGGTAAAGCCAGCATTCAAACAGTGGTTTCTTAAAAGCATCATTAAACACTCCTCCAACTCTGGAGTGCATTGATTCCTGTGTATCAGCTTGGAACATAGTTACTGCTCATCGTGAAATGTGGTTAATTCTGGAAATAGGCTCAGTAGCAATGGAAGGGAACCTACACAACATTAACACAAGCTTTCTACAAATAACCTTACCATCCTCCCGAGACCCACACTGAAAACAAATAGCTTTGCCAGAGCCCAGGGAAATCTGATTCTTCTTTTAACTTGTGTCTTTTCACATCATAAAGCAGTCTGGAGATTTCAAGTCTCCAGATTCTGCCAATAATCTGTTAAAGGAGAAACAACCCCTTCAGGTAGAAAGCGGAAAATGTGTGGTTGCCTGCACAATGCTGTTTAGGGAAAAGGAGATCAAAACGTGGCATAATCAGTCAGATGAACTGAGCTACCCAACCCGTGCTTACTGCTTTCTTCCACTGACTGAGATGTGAAATTCTGATGCTGAGCAAGGACTTTTCTGAGTTCCCAGCAAAGCTGTTTGCTCCCTGTAGAGAGGCCGATCATAAATTCAGGATCCAGATGGTCCTGCTCTCCCCATCCCTCTCTCCTCTTTCCTTCCTTCCAAGGGAGGAAGGTTGTTTACTCTTGCCAAGTAAACAACCAAAAGCCTCAGAAGGGTCACATTTACTTTCTCTCTACAGATTCTGGCCGGCTGCTGGAGGAAAACTGTGGTTCTAAACTACTGTGACCAATGATAAATCGGGTAGCGAGTCTTCTTTTCGGCTGTGCAGAATCTTCTTTGAAGTGAGAAATGCACCTACTGTATATCCTTCCCATGGTGGGTATAGCTGCAGAGCCCCTCTCCCGCTGTGGGATGCCCAGTGGGGAAGGGGAGCAGAGGGCTGGGTGTCTGGTCATCCCTCTTTCAGTACGGATGAGCTGGGTCAGGACCAATGGCAAGTCTGTGCAGCGGGCAACGATGAGCAGCTGAAGGCAGAAACCTCCATGGGAGCTGGGAGAAGTTGGTGGGGAACTGCAGGTAAGGAATGGCAGTACCTACTTGTCACAATTCAGTTGCATTTTACACTCTGCACAGGCTAAACAGAGGTCTGAAGAGGAGGAATGAGACATTTCTGAGTTTTGTCAATGTAACTGTCAGGGCTTTTGATTTATGCCAGAGGAACCAAGACCAGTGTGGGCACCATTCTGCCCCCATAGCCCTGTCATGGAAACAAAGACCACAGTGACTCCAAACATTTGGTTTTCTTATAGAAAAGGGACTTAGGGTAGCCTGAAGAAAAGAATAAAGAAACAAAACCGACAGGCAGCGGTTTACAGTTTTAGTTTAAATCCTTTGAAGCATTTTGGTAGGAGAGGGGGAGCAAGGAAAATTGTTGCTGAAATGTAAATGTTTCATTCAGTGGAAAATTCTGACTTAATTTCCAAACCCATGAAAGCCTGCAGTCAAAACAGGAGCTGTAATGCCTCTTAAAAGTTGCATTTTACATTTGCAGCTGTCATTCTCATCTTAAGGCTGGGATCCCAAGATGACCCCTCCTCACCCTGGGAGGCCCTGGCTTCGCTCCCTGGGGGGGGAGGGTGGGAGATTTCCGCCTTTAGGAAAGCTGAAGGATACAGGGAGAAAAGTGCAACTCTAATCTAAAGACCCTGTGACTTTCATTTTTCGGGTGTTTGCGTACCTGTTGTGGTATCTCAAAGGGCGGTTCCATTTTCTGTCAAAACCCACATGTTCGGGAAGTCTTGTGTTCATGCAGTATCAGTTCCAGCATTAGCAGTGCCTATTAGCAGTGGTTCTGCCAACAAGATTCACTCCAGGAGTGGTGCACGGCAGCCTTCTCCGTGTGACTGGTGCTTTCTCCTTTCATCTGCATCGAGCTGGCGTTATCCACAGTGATAAACGTAGGAGGTGAGACCCGTGAGCACGGACGCTCAGAGAAAGGAGCGGGCACCAGGAGGTGGGCAGAGCCAGCCAGAACGAGTGGGATGTACCCAGTCACCTTTGAATCCTGCTTTTTAAGTTCCAGTGAAGCTGATCGCGTAAGATAGCCGTGACACTACCCATGGTAAATGAAACCTTGCAGAGCTCCACGGTGCTGGCAGGCCCTTCCCTCGGCAGAGCACGCAGCCCCTCAGCCGACTGACCTAAACAGAGTTACTGGGGTCGTGTTTTCACAGGCATAAACTGCTCTTCAGTCATTTCTCTTTAACACATTAGCCACAAAAATACTCGCCTTCCTCAGGCCTTTAAACATGTTCTTATCTTCATCTTACTCTACAACTTAGTTTGCTGTTGCTTGTTGCTCTGACTTCGTCCTGTGTTGGCTGTACAGTAGTTTGTTATAAAGGGGGTATCTTTTGAAGGTTTCTAAGCAGTGAACTGAGCTTTGATAATTCCTATTTATCAAACAATATCAGCTTTCAGATAATACTGAACTGAGCCTTCAGCACCAAAATAAAATCTGTGTCCTTCTCCAAATAAGCACAGGTGGGTTGGTTTTAGTGGTTTGGTTTTGTTTTTTAGTATCTGTACAGCTCACAGGGGTACTGGTTCATTCTGGGTCTTTAACTATACAGAAGCACTGTAAGTAGTAACTATAGTATCAGAAAATCATTAAATAAGAATCTGAAATGTGGAACTTGGCAGAATCTGGGGTGACTGAGTCAGTGAACTGCTACATCACACTTTTCTGAAAGAAGAAGCAATTGCTGTTTGGTTTCCAGCGGGCTGACTGGACACGGGGCTGTGGTACCAGGTGAAGAAAAGGTATTTTTCTCGCCTTCCGTGGGATCAGAAGGCAATTTTCATACAAAACATCATCCAGGGCAGTCCAGTGAGGAGCCCAGTCCTATCCAGCCCACTGTCCCGTGCTTTGGTTGAAGAGTCATCCCCACTGCACCCTCTCTGGAGAGCAGGGGGGGGCAGAGACAAGCCTCTCACCAGCAAGTGCTTGGCACCGTGGGTCCCCATTTCCCTGTGACTTTCAGGGACAGTCACACTGACGTGAAGGTGGGATTAGGGTGTTTTGGGCAATGGTATTACATTGCTCCCTGCTAGCGGCTTTTTGGGTTGAGAGGGGTTTGCAAGTGCATGTGACAATACGGTGCCTGCTGTGAGAAGAACACACCGCTGGGAACTGAGGAATGTAGGTTTAAATCCCCAGTGTCCCCCGGTCAGCTATTTGGCCAAAAAAAAAAAAAAAAAAAAAAAAAAAAAATTTCTGTGAAGTGGGACTTGATTTGAGAGCTGGATACTTAGTTCCCTTTGCTCAAAAACCCCACACTCACTGTAATGCATTACCTAAAGATTGCTGCTGGGGCTATTACAGAAAAAGTTTGTGTGATCTCGCTTACCTTCCTGTAATCTGAGCAGCTGGTTTGGGATTGAAGGGAGGTGGTGTTTCCACCGAGGAGCCAGGGCCACCAGCGCCCAGCCCTCCACGCAGCCTGCCCCAGAACAGAGCAGCAGTCACCAATTTTTTTTTTTTAAAGCACGGCGGCGCAGGGACACGGTGTTCATCTCTTATCAACGGCGCGGTGATTAGAAATCAATTTGAGGCTCTTTCCCTGTCCTCAGGTCGACAGGTCCAAATTACATCTCATGGCAATCCGAGCGAGGTGGTGACAGTACCAAGTCCTGCTTTGGCAGCTGCCCAGGGTGGAGCTTGGCATTCACAAGGTGAGAAGGGAGCAGGACCTGCGGCACAGAGGTGGGATATTTTGGAGAGCATGTGTGAATCCGCACCTCTGGGCCCAGCTCCACACCTGCCAGCCAAGGCACCAGTGCTAACTCTTAGCCACCGCTTGCCTACCTGTCCTAAATTTTAGCATCCTTGGCACCAGTACCACTCCTTGTTGAGTTTGGCAATAAGCGTGAGGCGGGAACAGTACTCATCTGCTGTCCCACAGGGATTTTACTAGCTGGATAATTCTCGGTGACTCAAGGAAGGCTAGTCTTGAGGAGTGATTTGATGCCAGAGCTATTAAAACTGATGCTGCCTTTGGACTGAGACAAAAGGTGAGAACTTTGAGGCTAGACTTGTGACAACTTGATGCTGCCTGCAATGGCTGCCTCTAGCTTCATCAGCTGGTGAGTTACTGAGGAGCGTCTGATTCAGTGACTCTTAGGAAACAAAACTTTAGCAACCAGCTCTCCTGTTTAGACTGGTGTGAGGGAGAAGTCAAGGGGCTGGTTCGCTGCAGCCTGGTGCAAAGCCGTGTCAGATGCTTCCTTTCCAATTTGGTAGTGTTTTCCAGCAAGATTGCTCTAGTATAGGGATTTACCAGCCTGCAGGCAAACTGTGAAGGGAACGTGCTGTTGCAACACTGGAAATCTTGGACAAGAGGTTCACCGGGCAGAAGTCAGCAGAAGCCCTGTGTTTTATAGGCAATGAATCACCTCTCACAGAGAGTGACAGCCGCTGTGCTGACACAGTGCAGCGCGTGTGTGTGACTGACCCGTACCAAAGTCCTGCCAGGGTGGCCTGGGATCTGTGATGCTAGGGTCACATCCTGCCCTTTCTTGCTCTTCCATTCCTGCTCACATCATCTGGCCCTGGAGAGCTCTGGGTGCCCTCCCGTACCTCTTCCACCCCAGAGCTGAGGAACTCCCCAGGGCTGGCTTGCCGTCGGGGAGGGAGTGTGGGAAGGAGGATGAGTGTAAAAGAATTGCACCCCACTCTACTCTTTCGGCTGCTGGTGCTCTTGGAGCTGCTGGGTGGTCTCAGCCCTTGAATAACGGGCTGAGGAGGGGGCTGTGTGCACTGAGGGGAGGGGGGCAAGGGCCAGACTCAGCACAGCCTTGTTCAACTCCAGGTTCAGGGGGAATTTTGAGGGTCTAGCGTAAACCCCACGGGCAAAGTGAGCTGGATAGAGCGAGGAGCTAGCGTGGGGAGATCAAGAGGCCAGACGCCTCCGAACACCACTGGCCTCACACTGAAAGGGCTCTGAAATATCATGATATGGTTTTGGCACTGTGAGTGATTCCAGTAGCATCACTCATCCCTGTTCCCACAGTGATCTGGTATGTAAGTACTCTGTCCATTTTGTAACTCCTTCCTTCTCCCAGAGAGGAAGAAACCAAAATGAGGGGTTCTGCACTAATTTCAGAGTGGATGCCCTGAATCAGAGTGCACCAAAATACACACCGATCCCATTCATTCCCAGCGTGATCAGTGTCATGTCAATTTTTTTTTTTATTATCACTGTGTTTCCATTATGCAGCAATTACATCTGGTTTTACCAAGTTTGGATATGCAGGGAAAACAAATGAAAAAGAGCATTAGAAGAAGAATTGGTTAAGGACAACCAGCTAGCCTCATGCTGAGGTTCACATTTTTAATCTGCTGAAGCAGCAGTACGTTAATCTAAAACAGTGCCATGTGGATGCTTTCCCATTTTTCTCACCACATTGTATTATTCCACCACTGCCCAGTGGTAGCTTGTTTTGTGCCTTCCTCATAGCACCTTGCACTGACTCTGGACTCCAAAACCAGACCGCGACCTTCCAGATTCATCGGGCTGTGTCACTAAGTTTATGATACTAACTTTTTCAGAAGTGAATCCTAGTGGTGAAAAGGAGAGGATTCCTCCACAGGAAACAATTAATTGTCCCAAGTCCCCTCCTAACCCGCAGGATCTGAGTCTACAGCTCTGCTCTCCTCAGCCTGTGGCCTCACAGTAGTCTCATTGTGGGGTTGTGCTGCCACTTGCAGGCACACGCTGTAGCCAGGAGTACAGGCACAGTGGATCAACAAAAGTGAAGAAAGGAGTCTGTTTCTGGACCCCATTAACTAGTCTTGGACATTACTGGGATTATGTACTGTTAACATATCCTACCTTCAGGATTTTCTGCCTTCACTATGAAACACATAGATGCAGACTAGGTCCACGATCTGGGTTTTGAGACCATAAACTGAACTGATTTCCTCATTCCTCTTTATTTTTACAAAGTAAAATAATTTGCCTTGTCTCAGTAGGGCCAAGATTTTGACTGAAGATTGAGAGAGATGAGGCAAGGTTCAGAATTAGACCCAAAGCTGTAACAGCTTGGGAACTGTCTTTGGATGCTATTCTTGGCCCTTTCCCTGGCTCCTCCTCTGACCAAGCACTTCTCCATGTTTCTGTTATCACTCTGTTAAGACAGGATTATTCTGCTAAACCACTTTAATACAGTGCTTTGGGAGAGGCTGGAGAAAACCCTTGAAATATTGATGGAAAAACCATTGCATCTCACTTTCTAGAAAAGTCCATATATAGCTAAACTCAGGCAGTCTCCAAGTGGATTTATTTATCCTAGCAGCCTGCGTGCTCTGTGGCTTTCTCCAACCATACTCTGCTCTTCAGGTTTACATTCCCAGGAGCGGAATCCTGAAAAAGATCAGCTTTGAAGCTCATGTTGTGACATGTCTCAGCCAAGAAGTACAAGTCCCCTTGTACTTCTCTGGCTTTGTATCCTGTCTTCTGTCAGATCACCTACAACGAGCCTAACCCACCGCTGTCGGTGTTACAGACTGGCAGCGGGATGAGACCGGCAGTGCTTTGTGCAAGGTGTGCATGTCCTGCTGATGACGCAGAGCCCTTTTTAGCACCTTTCTCCCCGGCATTTCAGTTGTGTAATGTGTCAATTTTCAGAGAAAGTGCAAGAGGAAACTGAAGCGTGGTGTTACGTGACTTTTTCCCAGTCTCTTTGCAACTCACTGGTGCAGCTGAGGGGCGGTTTGGATCTCCTCGTTCCCAGCTGTTTGGCTGAAGACCCTGCCCGCTGCCGAGATGCTCCCGGTCTCGTCGGCGATGCTGCTAGTCGAGGCGGGTCCTGCGTTTGCCGGGGTGCTTTGGTGAGCAGGGTGAGTCGCTGGGAGTTCAGCTGCCCACGGGGCTGTGCGTGCACCTCGCGGAGTGCCACACGCCTGCCGTGCTCGAAGCGTGTGTGTTCCCTGCCAGGCTTGATAGCAATCCCACCTCCAGGCAGGGCCGCGTACGCTGGGGTGGCTGGCAGCAGCCTGCCTTGTTCCTGGCTCTGCCCTGAGTGGATTTCTGCCACCCTGCAGGGAGTCTAGGATTGCCAAGTTCCCAGAAAAGGCCATTCCTCCCACCGTTACAGAGCAGGGCTCCGTGCCAGTACAAATCCCTTTGGAAGATTCTATTTTTTTTTTTTTTTTCCTTTTGGGAGCTTCCCAGTGATGCTGCTGCTTTTGTCCCTGTCCCCGTTTCCTCCCTGGCATCTGTGCAACTCACTCACCTGCTGTCTGAAGTGACCTTTCTCCCAGGTGATGTGTAGCTCCAGCTCTTTGTTTGTTTGTTTTGTTGTTTTGTTTTTTTTTTTTTCCCATGAGCTGTTGCTCATCATCTGAAGTGGAGAAAGCTCACTCATCAGCACCTGGAAGAAGGAAGCAGAGAGCTCCCCCACTGTTGTGCTTCCCACTTGCAGAGAGGTGGCCAGCTGCGATGGCTCCCAGTTACCAAAGGACTTTCCAAGTGACTGTGTCGTTGCAAATTTACCAAGCCCGCTTCTGGGGCTGGGCCAAAGTGTAGACTAGGCTGGGCCACAAGCACCCAAGGCTCTGCCAGGGGCTGTGCAGCTCTGTCTTTGCTGGCAGGGCCACCACCTTCTCTCAGCCCCAGTGCTGAGGTAACCCCCCGAGCAGCTCTGGCATCAGCTCTCGGCCGTTGCCAAACAGAAAGGCCAGTGCTGGGACAAATGCTGCCCGGGTGCAGCCCAAGCCTGGTGGGCACCACTCGAGCCTCCCTGGGACCCAGCCTGGATCCAAGGCAACGATGATGAGGAGACAGGCTTTTGCAGGGCTGCTTTCCCTGCCCAGTGAGGGCATGGGTTCTCCATTTATCCCAATTAAAATAATGAATAAGGATGATTGATTTAACCCAAAAGATCGGGAGTAATCTTCTAACCATGGAAATTGGCTCCAGGAGCAAGATTCTGTAAACATGGCTCAAAATTAGGCTTCAGTCACCACGTCTGTTTATCGCCGTGGCCTGGATTGCACTTGGCCCCCCTCCAGGAACCCACTTGATATCCATGAGAGACTTCCAACAGGGAGTGGATCCAGGCTGTGCTGTGGCCACTGACACCACTCATTTGACAACAGGGATATTTTTCTGCCTGTTCAAATGCTATTTTTTATATAATTTGATATAAATTTTATATTTACGGCCAGCAGTAACTGGAGAAACGTTCCCCTCTTCAGCTGTTATATGTGAGTTTGGGCCCTAAGGATTTCTTGCAAGAAGATGGCATTCAGCGCCACAAAGAATTTGATTTTTAAGTAGTGTGACTCTGTTGCCCTAAATACCACCCTATAAACCATAAATGACATGTTTAATAGCATTGCAGTTTTTGTGGTATCACGTTCTCATTGCAAGGCTTCAAGGTCATGCTGGCCTTTTTTGTAGTCATCTGACAGGATGACTGAATTCTTTATCAAGTTCTGGTTTGTAGCTGAGAGAGTCTCATGCTTCCCAGTGATAGATCTCACCACAGGTCCCCCACCCTGCTCCAATTAATCGGTAAAAGGGAAATGGATCACCAAGTGATCCATAGGTACCACCTGCCTTCTATCACATATACTTTACTGTCCATTCTTTGCATGCTAGGGGCCAAATCCTGCTGATGTACAGATTTCTTCCTGAGAATATGTTATTCTGACTGCTCACAGACCTCTGAGGAAGTGCCTACACCTTACAAAATCTATGAAGGACCGGGACCTCTGCCCAACAGCCTAATCTCACTGCTGCGGAGCTTGTCTAGCAGTGGGAGTCGATTCAAGATGACTAGTTAGGAGCACTCGTGTCTCAGCACTCAGCTTGCTCCCCTCTACTGCATCTGAAGGTCATCTCAATAATCATGAATTCCAAAACCAGAAATCGGGAGTTCTTTGTGCTTGCCAGCTTTTAAATGTGGGAGTTTCACATTTTCAGATTCTTTCCCTGCAACTTTGAAGAGGCTTGAAACAGACTCTTTAGGAAAAAAAAAAAAAAAACAACACACTGTGCCTCCTTCCCCACCTCTGCCTGAACAGTGGAGACTGCTGCTTAATTGCTGAGTCCAAAGCATCAGCTAGTCTGAGGGGTGAGAAAATGATGTAAAGTGCCTCTGCTGCTGGATGTCTGACAAAAGGAAACAACGCCGTTTTACTCAGAGAATGGGAAAAGGTAAGAAAACAAGGTGGATGAAGTGATTTAATTTCAAGGTTTTGTAAGGGAAATGTATTGGACTTCATACCTCTACTACTGAGGGCTTTAAACTTCTAATCCCAGGGAATCTAATTTCTGGAAAACATGGTGATAAGGACAGAAAGGAGGAAGACTCTTCACCAAGTAAGGTGCTGCTCCATGAACAGAGAATGAATACAGCCAGAGCCTGTAGTGACCCAAAAAGGAAATTAACCCAGTGTGAGACATCACACCAATGAGTGAAAAGTGATTTTAAGAGAACCTGTTTGGTTTGGGTTTTTTGTTTGTGGTTTTTTTTTGGGTTTGGGGGTTTTTTTTTTTTGTATGTTGGTTTTTGGTTTGGTTTGGTTTGGTTTTGGTGGGTCTTGCCTTTTTTTTTTTTTTTTTTTTTTTAAAAAAAAATCTGCATGGGGACTTCTGTGTCCTTTAAACAGGCTATTCCTTCAGACTTGACCTCATAGTGAAAGCAAGCCAGTGACTTTTAATGGCTCAGGGTCTAAATGTTGCCAAGAGAGAAACTATTTATAGGCTTAACACCTGACTAAGTGTTAAATAGCTCTTGCTGATAAACCTTTTGGTGCAGAATTATCACTTCAGGCTGAGACTGGACTGAAAACCCAAAGACCTGGAATGCTTGAAAGGCTTCGGGCAAGATTTAAGGTGCATTTAAGAAAATGCATTTAATGCATCTTCTATAAATTATGTGTAACTCAGATTAGAGACATTGGGTAATAATAAACAGGTCCTTTACCTGTATGTGAACAACACATCAGTAAATTTACTTAAAAGAAAATCACCTAAGTGTTTAAATACAGCATTAAAACACAGATGGGTTTATCTACATCAAATGAGCCTTCTGCAAGCAGGATCTGTGTTTAACAGCCTCCACTGGATGGTGGCCCCCCTCATTCTTACACAAATATTCCCTTGACCCCAGCATATTTGTTATAAAAGCAAGAGAAAAAAATGTATCAGAGCTTGTTGGACTGACTTGCTTGTTTGGAGAAGCTGACAGAGCATAGCTGACCTTAGACATGGGAGGGGGGTGGTGGTCAGGGAGCAGGACTGCATTCATTTTATAGTGTAATAAATGTTTAAACATATCACAACAACCTTCTTGGTAGCCTTGCATGGGGCTACAGGGGTCACAGCCAATTTGCTGAAAAACACTGAGCTATAAAACAGTCTGGAGCCTCTTCTACTGCAACTCTAATCCTCTAATAGATAAGTGGAGAAAGACTGTGACACTCACAAAAGGGTGGAAGCAGAAGTTCAGAGGTGTCTCCCAGCCACACTGATCCCATTCAAGCATGTGCTCTGGAGCTGTTTTAGGGCAAGGTCCACCATCACCTGGAAGGAGAGAATCCAACCATGGTCAAAACCGAAGTCCTGGGGGTTGAGGGTGGGCCTGAGTGGTCTGAGAAAAGCGATAAGCAAGGCCAACAGGCTCCAATTTGTCCAGGCAAGTTTCTTCAGCTTGGCTCTACTCGAGTGTCGTGCGGTTGTGCGGAGCCAGGAGCACAACAGAGCTATCAGCCAGGGGTGCAGATGGGAGGGAGGCAAGGAGGCTCAGGGTGCTTAGAGCCGCTTTCAGTCGAGGCTGTGCTTGCAGTGGTAGTGTGGTGGAGCCATCCAAGCATCACTGCCCTCTTCCTCAGGCGCAGCAAGCCCTGCTGACTGCAGTACGTGGTTGGAGTCTGCAGGTCTAAGAGCTCACTGTGCAAGGGGCATGCTTTAGACCCCCACCCCTTCAACGGTAGACAGGCTCAGCAAGGCAGAAATGAAACACATACTTGGTGAATCCTTTCATGTCATCTTGGCCTAACCCAATTCCCAAGCGGGCGACCTCGTCAATTAATTGCTGCGATGCTGCTAAGCTACACTGTACAGTCCCGACTTACTTTTTTCCCAAGCAAATTTTGCATCGGTAAATTGAAGATTTCCGTCCCTTGTGCTGGTGTCAGCTGGAGGATGTGCTCCCAGTTCCCAGCCTCAAGGCTACACAGATCCCATGGTCAAACTGGGCTGCAGTTGTTACAGAAAGGATCTGGCTCCCTGTCCTCCACCTGCAGCTCGGCGGTGCTGAGCGGGCACACGGGCTCAGCCCCAGGAAAGTGGGTCTGACCCACTCCCTGCTGCTCCTGCCATCAGCTGCCCCGCCAGCACACCTCGGCACGGCTGATTGCCCGTGGCTGCATTTGCCAGACCACAGCTCAGGAGCAAAGGGAGGCAACGACAGGTGCTGTTATTACAGTAAAAGACCCAGAGGGTGCCTTAGAGTAACACTTACTGTCAGGCAATTTGTCGCTGGTTTTCAGTAGGAAATCTTCATCTAGTTCATATTTAGCAACCTCCCTCTCTAGCTTTTGCTGCCTGTAAAGGAAATGAAGAAATACACAAGACTATTTTAGAACAGTTCATTCAAACAGTAAGAATGAAGCATGTTGTTAATGGGATCCTTTGGTGTCAAAGGAGCTTTTGATGGTGCTATGCCACACGAAGAAGATTTCCATGATGTTGGAGGAATATAGAAAAACAACTATCCTTTGAGGGGGAAATCTGGCAGTTCGGACAGTTCAGCTTCCCAATGGGCTCCTGAAATAATAGAAATGCTAATAATAATAATACTTAATAATAATAGCAAGCATTAACATCTTGTGGTACTAGACGTTAATGAGAGCTCCCCCCAGATCCTGTGTACAGTGTTCACGAAAGGCAGACTCGTGCAGGTGGGGAGAGAGGAGCCGAGCAGGGGGACCGAGAACCTGTCTGGGACGAGAGGAACTTGGCTGGCTTACTGCTAGAGAGAAAGTATCCCAGAGTGGAAACCAGTGCTTTCTATAAATAAAGCAAGGGCATAGCACCAGGGAGAAGAAAGAGTCTGTTAAGTTAAAGGACAGAGTTGGCAGCAAAAGAAATAAAGTGCCATGAGTCAATTAGAAGAAAGTTTGTAATCAGAGGGGAGAGGTCTTGAACAATATATCGCTGGGTGTGAGGGGAGCTGGGGCTAGAGGCATGTTGGACAGCATCCCTTTGCATCTTGTCAGTGCAAGCTCCAGCCTCCTGACAGCCCTCTAATGCTGGAGGTGCATTCAACTCTTTGCACCCTCCCAGAGGCATCGAGAGCACTGTGTCCCCACGCACCCAGCCCTGCTCAGGCTGAGCAGCTTCATGCTTTTGCTCCCGAGCCCTGTCAGAAGTGGCTGATCACCAGCTGACGTCCTGGGGGGTTAAACCCGGAGGGCTCCTCAACACAGGGCTGCAGTGGGCTGCCAGGTCCAAGCCCCTAGCAATATTCGTCAAAAGCCGCTGTATTTTAAACATGGCTAGAGGAGGGGGAAGTCAGTGCCCCACTACCCACATTTTAACACAGCTGCTTTATCAACAGCCAGGCTAGATAACGGGGGCTAATCCCCACGGACTGCAGAAGGAACCTGAGCTCCCAGATCTTGAGTCCCCTTTGGTTATAAGTCAGGATTTGCATTGCCTAGCTCAGCAGTTCTGGCGGACACTTACTGTGTCTAGTCCAGATTTCCTTGTTCCTTTTTAATGGGCCTCATTGTATTCTGAATGAGGATTGTACATAATGTTTACAAACGACAGCAGGAGACAAGACTTGAAGGTGCAACCTTTTAGTTCCTTGCTCCCATTACCAATACTCTACTATCATGCTAATTGTTCTATTAAGTGAATAATTGGAACAACGGATGGATGTTGGATGGTAGTGGGATGAGACCATGTCTAGACAGAGGCAGCCTTGTGCTGCACAGTCTGATATTGTGGCAGGGAGACTGTAGCCCTTACCCGATTCAATTTTTCAAGCTCTGCTACCAGTTTATTTTTCTCTCCCTCTGTCATTTCACTGAACTCTACTTGTGCCTGGTAGTTTGGATTGGTCGTTTCCTCTTCACACCATGAGCATTAACAAAAAAATCATCATACTTAAGAGCTTGATTCCTGTTCTGCCACGAAAGAGGTGAACTGGTGCACTTAACAGGTGCATAAGGCAACCCATTCAGGGACTTGGTAAACTGCTGGATTATCCAGTGTCCTGGATAGATTTATTAGCTTCCAGAAGATTAAGTCCCAAACGATTGAAGTGTCCACACTGGGAATGGAGCATGGGGGAGACACTCATGTAATAAATGGCCCCAGTGTCATTGCTGAACCTAACCCAAAGGATTTTACAGCACAAGCAAAGACCAAAGCTTCAGCCTATGCAGGCTGCAGCACTGACTCACGAGTCATGGTAAAAAGTGAAAATCACTCCTGTCACTGCATGTGGGATGTGCACTTGTGAGGAAGGGAGAGAGATGGCGAGCACACTACTCTCCCTGGGAGAAAGACTATCGTTTGCAGCTCTTGTTCCAGTGGACTGTGCCTGCTGCTTAAATTTGCTACCGATTGCAACTTGTGTGAATATGCAAACACTCCCCGTGAACGGTCAGGAGAGGGTCACAGAGGGATGAAGCAGGAATAAAACCTGACACCAGGGCTCTCCTTCCTAGCACAGAACAAGAAGGACACTTACGTCTTGTGGCGATTGGTGGCCAGCTCTGCTCTCTGCTGGGACACAGCTTCCATCCTAACTTTAATTTCTTGCCTCTTGGCAATGAGCTCTGTTGTGACATGATTGACTTCGACCTCTCTCCTTAGAAGTGGAGTCTCCTGGAGTACGTTTGCACTGCTTTCCAGCGTCTTGCTGGCACTTACCATCACAACCGCCTTTGCAAGTCAGTAAAGGCACATAGCAAATCCCTTTGTGCTTGCATAAAGCCAGCTCAGAGTACAGTAACTCTTTGTCCTAAAGCTAGCTAAAAATCTCGAGTTCCACCCCTTCACCCTCGCAGCACAGGCATACACTTCACGTGGCGACACCAAACCAGAACAGGAGTGTGACAGTTCCAAGAAGGTCCCATTTTGTCAAAATACACCATGAGACTTCCTCGGGCCATGCTAGGAACCATCATGACCCAGTGTCCCATCCCGCCACAGCTCCCAAGAGACATAAAGTGGGAAGAGAACCTTCAATCAGGGATGCGGCTAAGCAGCAGCAAAGGGGACAGTGGTGGGTTGGGCTGTACTTGTACCAGTTGACTGGTGAGACTGGTGGGACACTGCCCTGTGGGGCTGAGCAGCCCTCAGAATCTCTGACATCCACGGAGCTGGCTGGGTCAAGCTGGGAAATGCCCAGACCGTAGCCAAGCCTCACTCAGGGCTCTCTTTATGCTGGTTTCAGTGCACGTTGATTTAAATGAATAGTAAGTCAGTGTGGGACAAACTAGCTAGATGTGGGTCTAACCTCCAGAAAGATGTAACCTTGTGTGGGGTTTTTAATTAAGGGCATACTGGTTATCTCTAGACATTTCAAAGAGGTGCCAAAATTAGAAGACTAACCAACCCTGAAGCTGATGAACAAAAATAAACATCCTGAGAGGTCAGTGCATGCCGCGATTGAGAGACGGAGACCCAGCTCGATGCAAGTTAGGATCTACTTTATTGAACACAACAACCGATTTTATATTCCAAACAGACAAAGAGAGACACGTGTTTTAAGCTGATTGGCACAATGGTTAATCACCTAATACATATTACAAAAATTGAGCTCATGATTGGCTAACGTCTAAGGTCAGCTTGACTTTTTCTGCAGTTAATTTTCTGCTAGCTCACAGCATTCTTCTCCTTAACGACTTCTACTCCTGTTTCTATAGCACGTGCTTATCTCTAGTTACGAAACCAGCCCTCCTGGAAGAAATCGTCCTTAGCCCCAGGGGTGTAACAGTTTGCTTACAGCTTATGCAAATTACGAGGCGCCAAGTTGAGCACGTCCTTGCTGCTAGAAGGAGAGACCAGGCTGCCCCCGACATCTCCCCCTTCTTGTTGCACAATAAGGACCCTTTTCACTGAACTGGCTATCAGGTTCTGCACACACTGCAAAAAACAGGGTAAACAAAGTAACAAAAGAATAAAAACAACTAAAGCATACACAATCATTTTTACAAGGCTTCTCAACCATCCTGATAGGCTTACTGTCTATCAAAGAACAATTCAGAAAATTAAAAACATATAAAGCTTTCTGAAGGCGTTCCTCGGGGGTAACGGTCCCTATTCCCCCTTTTTGTTGTTGCAATAAGCGTTTCAGAGACTGATGAGAGCGTTCAATTAAGGATTGGCCCGTGGGGGAATGAGGGATACCCGTAATGTGGTTGATCCCCCAAGAACTCAAAAACTTTTTAATTGCAGTTGAAATATATGCAGGGCCATTGTCAGTTTTAATTTGAGAAGGTATGCCTAAAGTGGCAAAAGCACGCAGCAGATGTCGTTGAACATCGCGCGCCTTTTTGCCAGTATGACAAGAGGCAAATAATGCCCCAGAAAAGGTATCAATAGAGGAGTGAATATATTTTAAGTGACCAAACTCCGAAAAATGAGTGACGTCGGTTTGCCACAGTTGCAAACTTTGCAATCCTCTAGGATTAACTCCTCCTGCTATTGTAGGAAATGAGTGCCTTTGACAATCGGGACACACAGCAACTATACTGGTTGCCTGCTGAGTAGTAAGGCCAAATTGTCGCTTAAGCCCACCAGCATTTTGGTGAAAGAAAGCGTGGCTGAGTTTTGCTTGTGCTATGCGGTCTGGCAGTACCTGTACCGGTAATGTAAGCAGGTCAGCTTGCCGGTTCCCTTCCGCTATAAAGCCAGGCAAGGAAGTGTGAGATCTGACATGCATAATGAAATAGGAATGAATGCGAGAATCTAAAAGAAAAATAAGCTCCTGTAACAAAGCAAATAATGCAAAATGTGAGACATTTCGTAACACAGACGCCTCAGCTCGTTCAACAATCCCTGCAACATAAACTGAATCAGTGATGATATTAAGCGGTGTAGACCATTTTCTAAAGGCTCGGACGACGGCAGTCAGTTCCACGATTTGGGGGGAACCCGGCACTGTCTTTATATCCGATTCCCATTGTTTGCGCTGGTCGTCCCACCAGAGGATAACAGATTTATGGGACTTCCCAGATCCATCTGTAAAAACAGTAAGAGCTTGCAAAGGCTGGTCACTCCTCTTTGGTCTAGGTACAAGCTGGAAATTAGCATTAAACAATTTATGAGAAGGTGGGTGAGAAGTGAGTTGGCCTGTATAACCAGCTATCGCTATACTGAAGGCTTCCGATTGTTGGTGAAGCCACTGCAAATAATCACTGACCATAGGCAAATAAATACAAGTGAAGTCCATTCCAGACAACATTAACAAGCGCCGCCTGGCACGGACAATCAAGGATGCAAACATTTCATGCTGTGTTGAGATGGTTTTCGTGGGTTGATTCGGTAAAAATACCCATTCAATGATAAGCAACGGGTCAGACTCCTGCAAGTCCCATTGAAATATCAAGGCATGAGGCTGTCGAGCAGGATTCAAAATGATTAAAAGGAAAGGTAACTCAGGGGCATATCGATGTGCCTGTCTTAAGGTAATAGCTGTAGCAACTTTTTGTAAGGAATCAACAGCTGCAGGGTTGAGAGCGCGAGGGGAACATAAGTCTGTGCTCCCCTTAAGCAGGTCGAATAAAGGACTTAAATCTGCATTGGAAATTCCTAGCAAAGGTCGGACCCAATTAATTGTTCCCAACAACTTCTGCACATCATGCAAAGTCCTCACATCTGCTTGAATTAGTAAAGGCTGTGGGACTATAGTTTGAGCCCGTATGCGCCAGCCTAGATATTTCCATGGTGGTATTTTCTGAACCTTTTCCGGCGCAACACAAAGACCTGCTGAATTAACAGCAGTTATGACAAGGGCTACAGCTTCCTCCATGACTTCGTGATGTTGTGCTGCCACTAGAATATCATCCATATAATGGTACAATAAAACGCAGGGCATCTTTGTTCTAACAGGGCTAAGGACCTTGGCTACATACCATTGGCATATTGTGGGACTGTTTTTCATTCCTTGTGGTAGCACAACCCACTGATATCTCTGCAATGGAGCTTGCATGTTGACGCTTGGAACTGAAAAAGCAAATTTAGGAGAATCTTCTGGATGCAAAGGGATATTAAAAAAGCAGTCCTTGAGGTCAATGACTGTCAGAGACCAGTCCCGGGGGATCATTGTGGGAGAAGGGAGCCCTGGTTGCAGGGCTCCCATGTCTTCCATAGCGTCATTAATTTTTCTGAGGTCATGGAGCAGGCGCCACTTGCCAGTTTGTTTTTTAATCACAAAAACAGGTGAATTCCAGGGGCTTACAGAGGGCACAACATGTCTTTTGGATAACTGTTCATCAACTAATTCTTCCAGGGCGCGAAGCTTTTCTAGCGGCAGGGGCCATTGATCCACCCAGACAGGGGTATTAGTTTTCCAGGTTAATTTCAGGGTGTCGCGCACCTCAATGGCCCCTCCTAAAAATGCGTTTGAATAGCCATTCCCCATTGTGACAGTACATCACGTCCCCATAAGATCATAGGCACAGGTAGCACAAAGGGCTTAACAGAGGCTACATGCCCCTCCTAAAAATGCGTTTGGAGTCCCCTCCCCCATTGCGACTCCCATAGCGAATACTGTGTGGGGGTTAACAGCAACTGTGCGAGAGATTTGAGATCATGCGGAGTCATGACATAAGTATCTAAGACAGAAGATAACAAACTCGCGAAATATGGGGAAGAGAGGCCATGCTCGGTAACAGTACGGCGCAACTCCTTCACCACAGGGAAGGATAATGCCTCCCATTGAGCCCCCCTCCCCTGATAGATAACAGGAGCGACTATTTTTTCCGCAAGTTGCAAGTCCCCCTCTTTCAGAGCTTGTCGTTTAATATTCGCCCATACGTCCTGGGGATCGGGAGGGTAGAGATCTGGCTCCTTCTCTGGGTCCACTGGTCCTGGATCAAAAGGATCATCCTCTGGGGGGTACTTGGCGGCACCCACCTCGAGAGGCTCCGAGGTCTTCTTATCGACCGGGAGACCTTTCCTGTCTTTAGTGTCTTTATTCTTAACGGTCTCCTGAGCCTTCAGAGTTTCAAAGATAGTCCTCCACCACGGGAGCATGCGCTGTGCTTCAGCATTCCCTGTTGTAGCCGCGTCCCACAGCTTAACCCCCACGTCATCCCAAAGCTCAGTCGTTAATATACTGGAAGCAGTTACAGTGGGGATTTTCACTTGTACCCACTTGAGCATAACCTTAAGATCTTGCCCAGAGAGATTCTTTTCATATTTTTCAAGAAGGGCTTTCATAAGTTCGTACACGTCCCTCTCTGGGGAAGACACCTGACTTCCCATGTCTCCCACAGCTCACCTCACAACTCCGGAGGGATTCTTAATGCCGGCTCCTGCTTCCTTTCAGCAGCTCATTCAAAGTTCTGTGGGACTCGCAGCATGCCACGCAGATAGGTGGTTCTTAATCCCGAATCACGTCGGGGTCACCAATTTGCCGCGATTGAGAGACGGAGACCCAGCTCGATGCAAGTTAGGATCTACTTTATTGAACACAACAACCGATTTTATATTCCAAACAGACAAAGAGAGACACGTGTTTTAAGCTGATTGGCACAATGGTTAATCACCTAATACATATTACAAAAATTGAGCTCATGATTGGCTAACGTCTAAGGTCAGCTTGACTTTTTCTGCAGTTAATTTTCTGCTAGCTCACAGCATTCTTCTCCTTAACGACTTCTACTCCTGTTTCTATAGCACGTGCTTATCTCTAGTTACGAAACCAGCCCTCCTGGAAGAAATCGTCCTTAGCCCCAGGGGTGTAACAGTTTGCTTACAGCTTATGCAAATTACGAGGCGCCAAGTTGAGCACGTCCTTGCTGCTAGAAGGAGAGACCAGGCTGCCCCCGACAAGTGCAGCCCACCCGAGCTCTGCAGTGACCAAGGAGGTACCACCTCTCTCTCATTCTCTCATGATTCAGGGGGGTGTAAGGTGCGTTGCTCAGTGCCTGCCGTTACGTGGGACAAATCCAGACAAAGGAGCCGGGCAGGTGCCAAGGCACATCCCGCTTCCCGCACAGAGGAGAGAGTGCTTGAAGCATGTCATGAACCAAACAGAAGTTGTCTGGAGCTACAGATGCTATTGTTGAAGACTTGGAACTAAGGTTTATTTCCTTAACCCAGTACGTTTTTCTTCTTTGGCTGCATTCCTGGTTTGTTACCTTTTTCTCATACTAAATAACGGCCTTAGGGTTGCTGTATGTATAAAAAAAACGCATAATTTTTTGATGTCTGATTTTCTTTGAGGGAAGTCCCCACAGAAATATGTGGTCCAGCTCAAACTGGAGCAGACACTTTGAATCCTCTGTATGCTTGGCTTCCTGCACTCATGACTCCTCCTCACCTCAGCTGCCGATACACCGTACTAAGGTATTTTTTTCCTGAAGAACAGTGCGCCACGTTCTCATTTCTCCAGGGGCCCAAAATTTGATCTGAGTGACAACAGACAAAAAGCTGGGAACATCTAGTGTGAGCTCGGCTGACACACGCACTGTGCACTGAGAGGGCAGCGGTTTATTTAAGAATTAAGAGTTTACTTTGATTTAAGGAGAGGATGCCATTCCCTGAGATTCTCTGACGTACACATGAATAGGCAAAGGGATTTGTCTGACCTCACGGATGATGGGGACACCTTTGTCCTCCTCTTCCCTGGGAAAATATACAACAGTCAATCAAATCAAGCAAAGCATCAGCCAACCCATGAATTTCTTATTTGGTGTTCACTTGTCTGTACATGGTGAAATGGCCTTTGGCTTCAGCAGGCATTTTGCCCCTAGAAAAGAGTTCATAGCTGACCTTCTCTGTGTAAATCTGTTAAAGGAGAGACCCAAAGAGCTGTTAAAAATAACACTGAATAATATGGTGAAAAAGCTGAATTGATGACAGGGGAAGTTTAATATTCTGCTTTTTATAAAGCTTGATTGGTTTCAAAAGCAACTACACTACTTGGAAACCCGTATTTTATGAAGCAAGGTCATTTCAGTCATTTTTATTATTTCAAGATTTCTTTTAGGTTCAATATTAAGTTAAATGGAAATGTATCAAGAACTCAGATGTATTTTATTAGATTTTGCTTTTTAAAGAAATACTACACTGCATGTTTACAAACAGATCAAGAATTCGCTCCTGGAATCAGACCTTGTATGAGAAACATCAGCTTGCAGTGATGAGATTTTCTCCTAATACATATCTTAGCCCTGATAATAGTAATGATGTGTGGTGCATTGTTGTGGCATAAAATCACACGGCTCTGCTCGGTAGTGTATGATAGCAAAGATGAGAAAGGGCTGTGCTGAGACAAAGAAGGAGTCTCTTCCATTTTTCTGGCGTCAGCCCTTTCAATGCTAAAGGGGTTTTGGTCTGAGTCTTTACAGAGATGACTGTATGTTGAAATGTTCTGCATACAAAATGAATGGGTGTTTTTATAAATATACATATATATATGGGCAGGGCTCCTTATGAGGACAAATAAGTACAGATGGAGGGAATATAAAACAGACCTGTCCAGCTTCTTGGCAAGTTGGTGCAGAGATTACATTTTAGTACTGCACTCAGGGGCCAGGCAGCAAATACATTGCGTCATATTGCACAATGGAGAAAGGTATTCAGGAGGCAGGCAGGTTTTCCAACAGGAAGACTCAACCCCAAAATTACCAACACAAAAGCTTTTGCATCGTATGTCTCTTTTAAGTTTAACATCAACGTTTAACTCTGAAGATTTGAAATTTTTTAAATCTGCAAGCGCAGATCCTGATAGGCAAGTTTGACATGTATTTATCAATATAATTCAGAGCGCAATGGTGTCTTGAATGGATCGTTCTGTATGGACAGATGCTAAACAGCTCCTGAGGATTTTCTTCAGATGAAATGTTTATCCTGCCACCTCTGCAGAGATTAACTCAGTGGGTACGACTGCTGGAGTCTTGGAGAAAGTACCTGGTCTCAGAGATTTTACAAATGGGAAAATCAGATTTGGTCCCATATACTAATTTTCCACTGGGCACAGAATAAGGTTGGCAGATATGGGTCGAAAAATGAGGCTTCTGTTCCAGAATTAGTCACATTCAAAATGTCTTAAGTCATCTTATGCATTTGATTTTTTTATGGCTTTAAATTATGGAAGTCTAGAGCCTTTTGTTACTGGGGGTGGAGGTCTTTGAGAGCAAGCTGCAAGACAGTGGTCTTGAAACGTGCAAAACTAATGGGCATGTCTGGTATGTTGCTAATTCTTTTGAAGAGATACTCTATTGGAAGGAAAGACTGCTAATGCACGTGGGAAGAACTGTGCCCCTCAGATCTTTTGTAGCATTTTGAGAAAGCCAATGGGCAAGTTAGCTAGATGTAGACAGCTAGGCAAGTAGGTTTGGGCAGCAATCTAGATAAAGATCAATGCATGTATGTGTCACAGCTCTGTGCACCCAGCAGTGGGTGCATTACAGTTGAGGGATAGGTTAGATGGACTCGTGTGAGCAGCAGCTACACACACTCAGTTTCCCAGATCTGTCCTAGGCTTCTCTGGGGCTGAGTCAACCAGTTGCGCACATATGTGACATATTATGCATGGTGTTGTTCTCTCTTTTTATTTACTCCATATTATCTGCTATAAATTCCGATTTTGCAATGATGAATCATCTCACTGCCTTCTAAAATCTCCCTTCCCTATGTTGCAAGACAGATTTAAATTCAGTCAGTGCCCAGTGACATCATCTCGTTTTGTTCTGATTTTCTGGGACGCCACCCTTAAATGCACAGCACTAAGTTTGCAGATGGAGCTGTTTTACATGTACAGGAAAGTTACTACTCGGTCATTTTTCATTTTTGTCCTAAATCCTTTAGAAACACTGCTGTTTCTGAAAATCTCCAACCAGCATGGTCACCATAAAGGTTTCTTCTTTTAAAGTCAAGGTTATGGTGAGGTTTGAAGTTAAGTCACCAACCTGTCTTCACTCAGCTGGGTTAGCAGAACATTTCTTTTGCTGTTCTGCAGCTGCAGCAAATACCTCACGTGGGACTGCTGGGCACCCCCAGTCGCTCATGATGAGTTGGGAGTGCAGTAGGTGACATGCCGTGCTCTATGCACTAAGCTGCATGTATTTTGATGCATTCTCCTGCAAAGGAAAGGAGCAGAGTTGGGGGAAGAAAAGTTTTTAACAGCCTCTGCCTTCATCAACACAATCCAACCTCCTTTATTTTAATTGCACCAAACAATGACTTGGAGCAATATACATTTCAAGATGGGTGAAAATCACCTGCCGACCTCCACTGAGCAGGGAGGGATCTGTGGGGAGCTGCATTCTCGGCCACGGATGGGGAAAGGATGAGGCAAGTGATCATGGGTCTTGTCCTCACAAATATTTCTTCTGCATGCCACTATGCAGAGATCTGCCAAGTCATGTTAACACCCTTATGTGGGCAAGTGTCCCTTCCCTGCCACACGTAACTCCTTGAGGGAGATTTCGTCTTGAAAGCTACTAAAACCAATTGCAAAAAAATTCAATATAATCTGTTCCCAGGGTACCTCCAAAATACAAATGCTGCAAACAGATTTGGATGGTCAGGGTTAGATTTCCTTGATTTTTCAGAAGCTGCTCGACTTGCTCAATGCTGTCCTTTTTGACAGAGTTCCCAGTCCTCTCTTTGTGTCTGTATACGTGTGTGTATCTATTTCAGCATATGCAGGGGTATACAGATTTTATCCTCCTCCAAACTGCAGTTCTCTCGGCAGTATTTTGTTTAATTTGCACAGCAAAGTGTGTTTTTCCTCTACAAAATTAGCAAAAGAGGTGCAGAGTCCCATGCCTATATCTGGATTATGCCATTTTAGTTATTCGTAATGGTAGCTTTATTTTTATGTAATTTATTTTAGTTCTTTGCTAATATGCATACTGCACTACTAATCTTTGTGATGTTTTTTTCCTGAGGATGCTTAGCCAGTACAGAACTCCGACCTGTCCACCCATGATGGAAAAGACATATACTTCCCAAGACAAACTCTTTTTTTCTGCTTGCTCCAATTCAGCCTAACCATCTGCATAATGCGTACCTATTTTTCATATTTCATGGATGCCGTGCTCAGACAGAGTGGTGGACTCTGTGCCCAGGTGATCTGTTTGCAATTGTGGTTGTCAGCAAATTGCCCTGAATGATAGGGAATCAGCAGAGAGCTTTTTACTCAGCTCCAAAGAGCCTGAAGTCTCACTGTTTGTTCCTTACCAGACATAGGATATCACTCTGCAGCTCAAAAAGGAGAAGTGTTAATGCATCATGAGAATTTCATGTGGCAAGTCAGTGTATGCCACTTGCATGTCATATTATTTCAGAGATCTGAGACACAATTTTAAAAATCTCTTGATGGTACATACATGCCTCTCCCTGAGTAGTTCATGTGCTCCTTGGCCTGAGCTGCACCTTCTTTGGAAACAAGTAAGTACAGTTCCACTAAAATAAACAGGGATATACTGATTTCCAGTAGCTAAAGATCTGCTCGTTCTTTACATAAATAAATCCAGGCATTCCCTGGCCTCATCTGTCAATTTTGCAGCATACAGTGAAGAATTTAAGGGTGGACGGAAAGCATCTGGAAGTAGAGTTTTAGCTGTATGAAGGAAGCAAGCTATCTGTCAGAAGAAAGCTGGAGAAAGCCCGCACCTTCTGCAGTATTTTCCCCAGATGATCTATTGCCACAGTAGTTTGTACCTGGAATGAACATCTCAGGTAAAGGATTTCACCCTCTTCACCCAAGTACAGCAGGTTTCCAGTAAGATATTTGTACATCTGCACATATACATGCAAAGAGAGAGAGTGCTGATTCATATCTGTGCTTTGCATGGCAGGAGAGATGGTAGTAGTTTGCTTTGCTCAGAATAGATGAGAATAGTTCATCATAAATAATGAAGTGTAATTACACTAGGGAAAGAAAAAGTTGATAATGCTTGGTTGATCTATTCTTTCTTTGCATATTTATGTGTGTTATTTCCAGTGTGTTATGAGACCTTAGTGGGTTTTGACTGATTGCTTGTCCCTCACTTACTCCAGTGTGACTCCACCAGCTTCTCTGGGACTGAATCAATACACCTGAGCATACTACTAAATGACTGTTGGTTCCAGTGCTTTATTATACAGATGTGATGCAGAGCAGAAACGAACTGATCCTGACACCAAACATGGGGTATGGATTGTGGTTACAAAGATCAGTGATGAGGACAGCACCCTCCAATTACTCCAATGGTCTGGTAAATCTTTCCTTTTTTTTTTCCCCTTTAAAAAAATAATAATAATAAAAAAATATGATTATGAAACACTCTGTTCCTATTTGCATCCTGAGCAGTGAACCAGTAGTCAAAAACATTTCGTAACACTGCCGAAAATTTACACTATCAATCACTTTTTTTGTGATAGGAGTGTTTTGGCTCTTGCCAGACACAAATGCGTCTAAAGCCCCGCTGGTGCCACGTGCTGCACAGGCTGCCCCGGTGAGCGTGCGCTGGCACCTTCACTAAGAGCTGCTGCTGCCTGCAAAAGTGAAGTCTTGATGCATGTATGAGGTTTGGGATTTTTTTTTTTTTTTTTTTTTTTTTTTTAACTTTGACTACATTTTAAAGCTAGCCACAGTTTCCTGTGCATCCTGAACTCGGTGTTCGCAGCACGCCCCAGTGTCGTTTCCGTGTGACTCAGTGTCTCAGAAGGTCGGTCAGTGCGTGCAGCCCTGCTTGCCCCCAGTGCCTGGCTCACCGTGCCAGCATCCATCAGGGCTGGAGGTCCCTGCTCCTGGTCTTCAAAGCCACGGGTGGGTCTCTGCTGGTACACGGCAAGAGGTTGTCAGGAGTTTGACAACAATAGCGCAGAAACGTGCTGTTTGCAGCTCTGAGACTCCTTACTTCAAAATGTCACGGAGGTAAAGAATTTAGTGAGATTGAAATCTGGGTTCAGCGTTACATGAAAATGGGGCTGTTGAGAAGTAAATAATCAGAAAAAATTATTCTGAAAGGTTGCAAAGTGCCAAGTTTTTAAGACTTAAACCAGTCTTTAGGAGCTGGCAGGACGTCTCCGAGGGGAACAATTTATCGTGCCAGAAGTTTCTTTCAAATTTCTGACCACCACTGTCAGAATCAGTCTATGCGGTCTACTTAAGCTGACCACTGGCCTGATTGATTTTTAGGTACCAAACAACAGAAAACAAGAGTATATCAGAGATTAATCCATGATACGTAACTGTGACCACAACTGTTGTGACAGACGTGATGTACAATCTCAGCAGCGAAAGCAAAACCATTTTAATGAAAAATAGAACGTGCCAACCAAGAAATGACTTGGTGGTTGCAGCATTTCAATAAAAAAAAACCTTTGACACTGCATGCACCCACCTACACTCATATATAGTGCGAGTAGCTCAAGACATCAAAACTCTCAATCTCAGGTCAAAAGGAAATCAAAATCAAAAGGAAAAAATGGTAAACATGATTTAAGCGCCTTTGGAAGGTGTTCTGCTGGCATACCCTCATAGCAAAGTCCTTCAATACCTGGAGAGCAAGCACAAAGTGAATGGATAGGTTTCCCAACACTGACGTGGTAACATGCCTCGCTCTGTTCCCAGAAGTCTGTCCCACCTGAGGGTGAGAGTTTTTTGGCTGGGGAGACCGGGCAATACCTGCTGCAGCCCGTGATGTGATCCGTCATCCCGCTCCCACACCCACGGCGAGCCTGCGCGTGCTCCCACCAGCTCCTGGACAGTCGTCAGGTATCAGCCCTCTCCGTTTGGGCTGGGCCAGCTTTAGCCAAGGGAGCTATTTGTAGCCCATTTCTAATGTCTCGAAACAAAACCCTTCTCTTGCTCAGCCGCCACGGGAGCATGGGTTCCCCGTGGTCCCCCAGTGCTCGCTCAGCAGCACTGCAAGCTGCCTTGGCACTCTCGGTGCACCCTGATAACGAGTGGATTTACTTACGGCAGCTGTTGGTCCCTCCCTTTGATGGCCAGCAGCGTTCAACATTTTATGTCTCATCCTGGTGACCTTCCCTCTCCCAGGCTGTTAGCTCCAGGGACACGGGTGGACTCTGTGCAGTATCTGCTGACCTACAAGGATGTTTTCCACAGCAAGGAGCCACGGAAGCTGCCGGCTCCTCGCACCGGAGGAGACCTTGGCATTGATGGCCATCACCCGCACGTGGCTGGAGCACCTACAGCCCCACCACCCCAGGCCTGCTGAAAACACCCGAACTTATCAGCAAGGTGGGCATAGAGAAATGCCAGAGGACAGAAGCACAGTAGTAGCTCAAATGGAGGAAATGCATCCCGTTTCTTGTTGCAGCTCTCAGTAACATCAGTGTAGCTTGGCTGAAGTTCAGCTCTTTACTCCGGCCTTCATCTGTGCCGTCGTGCTTGTTCTCATCCAAAAAGGCGTTAAAAAGATGTTCCGTCTCACTTTGTGGTTCTGACACTGGTATAACAGGGTTTTTTTCCTGTGCTCAGGTTTTCCCTGGAGCTATGATCTTCGAACAGAGCTCGGGAAGCTGATGCTTAGTTTGGAGATCTGGGTCTCCCTGCCTCAGCCACGCTGACTGATGTCGTCTATCCCTGTTGTATCTGAGGAAACCATGTGTGCAACAAGCCTACTTCTTAAGTGTGAAAGGATCCATCCTCTTCTAGGCTTAGGGTGGGAGTTTTAACAGTCATTTAATGCTGCTCTTGAGGAACCAGAGATCTCTCACTTTGGTGGGAAAAAAAAAAACCTCTACAATTCTTTTCGCAATTCCACTCTCAAATTCTTTTCACAATTCCACTCTAATTTACCTATTCACATTCATTTTTTTAAGGCAATCTAGACTGTCATACATAAATTACTATGGGAAAGTAATTACTACTCGATACAAAAAAAAAAAAGAGAGAGCAAATACAGACAAATATGGGGGTTTCTGTCTTCTTGTTTTAGTGATGTCTCTTCCCTCAGTATATTTGTGACTCTTATTATTGCACCGTCTGCTTTCCAGTTTAGTAGATAGAGTCCAGAAGCCTGCTGAATTAGGTAAGTGTATGGTTATTTTTAACTGAGTTTAACATTACATGTTCATATGGCATGTTGTGCAACAGATATACACTGGTGTCATATGACGTTCCGTCCAGACACTTGTCCTAAATTTAGCTCTAAATTTAACCTGAGAGATGTAGGGCAAATAATTAAATGTCAGCCCTGCAAAACAAACCTGTTGCACTGTGATTTGAATCTAAAGAAGGCATAAACCTCTGGTCCTCTGTCATCCATGCTCAATGCAGTCAGTGCAGGACAATGAAGCTTTCTCAGTGGCAGTATAAAGGACAGTTCATTTGATCAGGGCTTCAGATATTGTATTTATTACGTATGAATTTGACCGCAGAGCAAAAACAGCACTGGGTAAATAGAGATGATGGTGCGGTGTCCTTTAGCACAGTCTATTCTGGTTCTTTCCCTGCTCTTTTCTGCACAGCAACCAATGATGTCCCAAGCCTGGCCACCTTATCAGAGGAGCAGGCCGGCGTAGCACGGCAGGAATCAGTGTGGATGACAGCTTGTCCTTCTGCTTGGGGGTTCTGAGCCCCGTGGCAGCGAAACCCCTTCCAGTCGGGATGGCCAGAAGCCAGCTGAGGCATTCACCCCGAGCCAGGCTGGAGCCCATCTCTCAGGAACCAAAGCCACCCACTCCTCCCTGGGGCTCTGCTTTGCCACTCCAGAAGCACCTGCTAGCCTCAGCTTAACTCCAAGCACACAGAAAGCCATAATCCCTTGAACTTCACTGTGCTCAAAGTTATGGGCCTCTCTGCAAGCTGCTGAATTTAAGTAGGGGCATCATTTGTTTTCTGAGGGCTGTTTATCTCTGGCCATAGTAAAGAAAAGAAAGACCCATATCTAGAAAACCCATTGTTCTCATGTCATTGAGGGAGGGGAAGGAGAGCAATGCAACAGGTCTTACTGCATACAGTGGGTGCAATTGTTAGAAGCAGATCAGTCTTAAAGGAATGAGAGGGTGCCAGAGAAATGCATCAAAAGAGACTTTCTCCATAAACTAGCCTGAGGGATTGAATGGAAAGGTAAACAAACACCCATCGTATATTTCCAAAGACTGCTTTAAAAAGACTGTGGAAAGGTTCTTTCCCATCAAAACTGATTTTGCTTTTCCACCATTGCTGTTTGGGAGTTGCTGTTTATCCCAGGACCTTTGATATTCACAGCAGCTTGTGTCTCGTTGCCATTCTCATCCTCCCGCTTCCCTGCAAGAGCCTCAGAGCAATGGGGTTGTAGCAACATCTCTGAATTTTGTGGATTTTGTAAAGGTCAAGAAAAAGACAAGTCTTTCATTAGAATTCTTACTAACACACATTATAACATAAGATAAATGGTATTTGCACAGCAAATAGTAACTAAAAGATAATGTTTATGCTTTCCCTCTTCCTCCGAGGAACATGTATTTGTTTATACAGTCTTTGGATTGTGTTCACGTCGTCTTAGCATTTCATGCTCCCTCTGACTGATTCCTCTTTCAGTTTGGGTCCGTGGATGTGACCTTATGATGACATTTGCAGAGGGGCAGTGGCTGCAGTAGCTGCACGCTCTGCCAAAGCTCGCTGGCAGGGCAGGTCCTGGCTGAGTCATCAGATATCTGAATTGGGGCTTAAGACCCTGGATATTGGGTGTTCCCCTTCGTGCCCATGTCCTGTTTCCAGAGGAGCGAGGACTCCATTTTTATTGTATCTGAAAGGTAAAAATTTTCCGTGAGGAGTCAGGGTGCAGAGGTGGAAGTGATACACTGCGCTGAAATCCACCCTGACTCGGGGGTGTGAGTCAGCAGCCGTTAGAGTGGGGAAAATTCTGCCTGAAAGGGGAATTGTGTTCTTAGTAGAGTGGTCTTGAAACACCTACATCTTTCCAGCAATTAAGTGTTTAGGCAGCAGAGTCAGCAAGAAATAATGTCTATTATATTCCTTACCCCTGGGCACGTGTGACATCCTGCACCTTTTCCCGTGCAAGTGCCTCTGGCTCTTTGACTCTCTCAGGGTACCGCGGCCGAAGCGATCATTAATTCTTGCAGAGGAAACCGAAACCATCTTCCCCTGTGGGAGCTTCTGTTTTCTTACGATTTGAATGTCAGTTGCGTAGCAGGAGACGTGGGAGAGTTGCTTTTGGTTCTGGTGTTTGCGTTTGATCTTTGGGGGAGCGTCTGATGGAAGCAGAGCGTGGCAACGCTGAACACAAAGCTCTGCTCGCTGGAATATGATGGCAACAGGTACAGAGATGCGTGCCCTAGGTCTGCACGCTCAGTGAAGTATGCCACCCGAAACATCTTGCTGTCTTTCTACAGTGAAAATGTTAGGACAAGATATAAGAAACGTGAGAATAGCTCCGGGTAATCGGTGCACAAAGCAGGATGCTGTTCTGTGGCAAAATATAATGAGGATTTTCTGTCCGGGGACTTACTGTCACAGCTAGTCGGTACTTTCTTTCTTTCAGAACAGCCAAGTGTTTGGATGCAGTAGAGTTAATCACTGTTGGTAACTATAGACTATGGACAAGAATACAGTTTGTGCTAATGTCTGTTCTCACCTGCATTTCGTCACGTGAGGGCACATCTACGGCAGCTCCGCATGCAGAAGGAGTCAGTAACAAGCACACTGGTCTCCCAGGACGCACAAAAGCACTTTGTTTTTTTCACCAGCCTCGGTTGCCTGATTCAGTTGTGTAGCTTAGTGGAGCTGAAGAGCTTAGTAGAGCTCAAGGGCTGTTAAAGTCATCTAATGGACTCTGAACAAATCCAAAAATGATGGAAATTTTAAACGTGCTTTCCTAACCTGACTTCTGCTGGCTATTCTGAGGTAACATGAAGAATAAAGCAAATCTTGCTGTTCATTTCAACATTCGTTATTTTCACGTGGTCACCTTTGTTTGCCTTCTCTCGTATTCAAATCTCTTTTATTGCGCCGTTTGTAAGACCCTAGCTGACTCCCCCATCAGCACAAGTTGGCGAGTGCCATTATTTTCTATTTAAAGAGAAAGCAAACAGATCTAATATGCAGTGTCTGAGTTTGAAATCTGTCCCGGAAAATAGAGTAAATTTATGTTTATTTTTGCAGGTGTCATTCTGTAATCTCTTGGAATGTCTTAGGCTGAAATTGCAGAGCTGTAACTGTGCATGCCCCAGGGGAAATACTAGCAAATCTGATGCAATGTTAATAAATCATAATGATTGTTATTATTATGCTTTGGATGTGTTGCAATAAAGCCACACCATTGTTTTATTGGGAAAAAAAAAACAACCCCCAAATGTATGATTTCACTCCTGTATAGTAATATTTCTGTAATTAATATTTCAAACTTCTATGAGGTCTTCCTCTGAGGATACCAAAGTATTTCACAGATAGTAATTAAATAAGGTCCTATTCGGCAATCTCTATCCATATAAGTAGTCTTGTTGGCTTCCCATCTGCAAGGAATTTTGGACTCTTCTCTAAAGTTAATGCATTTGATTATTTCCAGTTCACTAGTGTAGAAAATGAGACACGGAGGAGTTAAATTATTTACTCAGGACAAAAGGGAGAGTTAGTGATATCTGAAAACAGATCTTCTGAAGCAGACTCCTGCCTTTTTATTGGAAAATGGCACAGCAGCATTCATAGGAGCTCCAAATACGTCAAAGGGGTGCACAGGGCTTTGCAAGGAAACCCAGGAATGTGGGAGGGAAGGGAATTGCAGTGTGTGTGGTGTGAATGGCATGGGGAACCTACCTGCAGTGTTCATAGCTGATGGGACCTTGACCCCCAGTATCTTTTTCTAAACAATCCATCCTGGAAGACAGAGGCACCCTTGCCTTTGCCAGGCGCGAATCTGCATCACAGTATTGACACTTTCCCTTGAGTTCCGTGGGACATACAGCAGACTGTGTGAATCTGATGAAAGACTGCCAAAAGGCAAGCAGAAGGGTTAAATGGGGGAGATATTCACTGTTGGCTTTAAGCCAAGGCTGATCACAATCCTAAAGTAGTATCAGGGAAAGAAGTGCTGGGTGTTTAAAAGCCATGGGGGGGTTGGCTGACATGTTGTCGAAGGCGTGTTTCACACCTTCTTGGCTGGTGACCACGTCCAAGGCTCCTTGGCCTGTCACAGTAACTGCTGAATATCCTCAACTTCGGACAAAACAACAGCCCTAGAACTAGTTATAAGGGGCAGATGGTTTCGCATGCAGGAGGGAAGGGGGCCGTGGCATCTGTTGGCCATCTTGTCATGCCAGAGCAAGTCAGATCGAGGAACAAGCATGAAGAGGGAATGATGCTGGTCCTGAAAGACCCTAAAGGAGAAGCAGCTGAGTTGGAAGGGATCAGGTATGACTGGATGACATGGTCTTGCTAAATTTGTTCCCTTCAAGATTGGTCTTGCTAAGCCTTAGATGGGGGTGTTTATGCACTGACAGGGTGAGTACAGCTAGCCTGAGGCTTGACAAGGAACTCGAAAGGGAACCAGACCCATTGCAATGTAAGTTTTATTCTCTTCATATGCAATGTTTTGCCATGAGAATCAGTGGAGCAGGAGCTGAAGGAAAAAGCATAGGCATCACTCTGATACTGTATTATAGTTTCCATTCATTCATTGTATTAGCAGGAAAAATACACAGAAACCTTCCCTGACTCTTATCCCCATGTTCCAGATAATCCAAGTGTCACTTCTCCTGTACATGCCCGACTGTTTTCTTCTAGCTCATCCCTGGATCAGTGCTATCTCTTCCCTGGCCAGCTTGCCCTCTGCCAGATGTGGGGCAGATGGCTACCGTTCCACATTTATGGCCTCGAGGAGTCTAAGAGAGGGTCTGTCGTTCACATTTACGTGATACGAGAGCAGGTTTTTTTTCCACTAGGAAGCTCTTACAAATGCTACTTGGAACAGGTTCACAGCTGCTTTTGTCATCTTTTGGAATCCTGAAGTCTCAAACTTGCAGCCTTAAAAATGTACGAACTGCTCTGAAACATCAATAAATACCCACGTTTGGCTGTTTCGTTTAACAAGCACCAGCTAAAAGAAAAGTAAATGGAGCTCCCTTCTCCCCAAGTAAATAAAACTCCCCAGGACAAAATATTTTACTTTAAAATTATAGAGCAATCTTTTTTTTTCTTCTTTAGGTTCCAGAAACATGTCCATATATGGTCTACTTGTGAGGGACAATAAATAATGATGTAATAGAAAGGTTAACTTCGTGTCATTTAGCTACAGGATGCTTGATGAAGTGAAGTTCTTCAGATAATGCAACAAAGAAGAACTTTAGGATGGGTAAAAGTTTCTGCTGTGCATCTTCAAACAGGAAATCTGAGATTCAGAACAACTTATATTTTGGCTTGTATTCGCTGATCATGGGGTGATCCAGAAATAAACTCCAGGCTTCAAAGAGAGAGCGTTTCAAAGCTGTCCTGCAGTTGATCGAAACATCCAGGCAAAGCAGGGAGTCGAATACGAGCGAGGATTTTCTGAATTAAGACTTAATCAAGGAGATAACCCACTTCAACAGTACTATTACCCTTTTATTTCAGAACAAAAAGGTAATGCAAATATGCATGTTTTGAACTTATTTATCATTTTCAATCTGTCAGTTTGCTATGTCCATGCAAATATTTATTCCTATAGCAGTTTGTATCCTAACACCCTAACAGAGTCTTAGGAGATTATTTTGTGGTTTCCTTTTCTTGTTTTTTTTTTTTTTTTGTTTTTTTTTTTTGTTTTTTTTTGTTTGTTTGTTTGGGTTTTTTTTGTTTTGTTTTTTGGGTTTTTTTTTGTTTGTTTGTTTGTGGTTTTTTGTTTTGTTTTTTTTGGGGGGGTTTTCTTTTTAGATAAGCCATAAAACACTCACTGGTGTTAAGCAGAATGATAGCTTTGTCATTTCCTTATTTCTCTTTTACTTTCAGGTGATGCTTGTATCTTTGTCCATAGAATAGCTTGCTCAGAAATAATTGTTGTAGTTACAACATGGTAAGGTACAATGTTGTGTACAAGGCACAGTGTGAAGGAAAAAAATTACATCGGCAAATGTTTTCTTTCATTTATAAATTTCCAGTTGGCATGACATGAAGCTAATATTGCACTGATTGCTGTGTGAATTAGTGCTTTCTGAGAAGATATAAAAGCTTGCAGGTGTATGCATTTCCAGTAAAGGATTTGTGCAGAATCCTAATTTGATGGCATCATAACATATGCCAGACTGATAGGTGACCTGTTTTGACAGCTGGGGCTGGACAAGGGGATTTGTTTGCTTGGAGGATTCCTTCGGGAAGCCTGGCTTTGCTCCTTTAGCACTGGGCTAGAACTTGAGCAGTTTGCATAAGCTGTCATTACAAAGTATGTTTGCCTCTTGCCGCAGCCAGACAGCATGAGGTGTCATACTTCTGATGTCTCAGCTCTGGTAGATCTGATGGGCGCTGAAATCTTTCTGGTTTTAAAAAAATCACTTGCTTCCCAGTAGCATTTATCCAATGTAATATCCTTGGAGGACTGCAAATATTTACCTGGAAACTGACCTAAAATACAGCAAAAATAGGAGCACTAATTGGTCTAGTTTCCCTTGCCAGCAGAGGATCTGGCCTGAAAGGTGCTGCAGTAAGAGCTGAGGCAGGGGCTTGGTTTGCCCTGAAGACTCCGAGCCACGTTTACTCTCTCCCTGTGCGTGCTCCTGCCGCTTTCAGCAGGGAAGGGAAGCTCCTACCCGCAGAAGCCGGGGCTCAATCGTTCCTTGCAAAAGGCAAAACAAGCAAGCCACTCCTTCTCTCTCTTTTGCAGCCTACAAAGACTTGGTTTTGCTTTTAGAAATGTGGTTTATTGCACCCTTGAGCCATAAATATTGAGGTTCTGTACTGAGTTACAAGCTGGCTGGGGTAGACTGAGCGCCAAGGCAGGCAAAGTCCCTGGCTCGGCTCCCTTGATGACCTTGTCACTCACCTGCCACCCTCCTCTGACAGCAGTAAGTAATTCTGCTAATTCTGCTGCCTGGGATCTACTGAAGGAGGACAGGCAGCCTCGCTAAGCTTTTCTTTAAGGATGTGCTATCAGTGGGGACCAGCTGTTTCAGATGCTAATGGTACTGAGCAGCGCAGTTCTGCGCGTTCAAAGCCAGCTGTAATCCTTGTTGTTTATTTACGTTGCATCAGGGATCGGAGGCCCCTTCTCCCAAACTATGTTGACAGACCTTGTAGGCCAAAGAGAAGAGCAACCTAATTGTGTTTGCCTGTGGCTTTTGCCATAACGTGAGTGGTTACTGCTAGTCACCCTGTGAGTAGTACCTCTGGTTCCAGAGATCTGCCGGGTACAGCCGCTCGTTAGCACAGGGCAGAGTGTCACAGCCTGACCCTGGCACGGGCGTTTGATTTCTAACCTTACCTTCTGGTCACTGGATGCAGGCAAGTTACCTCCGCATGGCACAGACCTCATTTCTGCATCTAAATAAACAAACTCTCACTGAAAGCCGGGGTGGCAAAATAAAGAATCCGGTTCGGGCCTTATGTGGAAATGATGATAAATTTAGATCCAGAAGATCTCGTCAGGCTGAGCTATTAACTGGCAGCACAGGCAGCAGTATCCTAAAATGTGTCTCTGCCAAGAGAGATCACAAGTAAAGGCATTCAGGCCTGAAGGCAAAGTGATCTCTAAGGAATAATAAGGGCGCTAGACCCACAGCTTTTAAAATCAGGTTCTGCTCCTACAGTAGGTGAAATGCTGTGTGCTACCTGCATGTGAGGATGAGCTCTTGGGCTGGCAGAGAAATGCAGGGGACAGTCAAACACTAAAACCTCCCCAAAAGCCTGAAGTTCGGGGGAACAGTAAACCCAGCATTTAACTTATAAATCTGATTCCAATACTTTAAACTTACAGTAAGCAGGCTTAGAGCAAGCAAATAGATTCAAGCTGCATTGAGGAAGACGACTTTGGCCAGATCATAGAATCGTAGAATATCGTGTTGGAAGGGACCTCAAGGATGAAATTTTATTTATATGAACTGGTTCAACCATTCCTAGCAATAAAGATTGATTTTTTTTTATTTTTTTTTTTTTTTTTTCCCACATCTTCATTACAGACGGTGGAAAATATTTAGCCTACAGAGCATTAGTCTAGTGGGCTTTCATAAAGGCATGGTTGCTAGTTCACTACTGGTAAACTCAGCCCTGCTGTGTCAGCCCAGCCAGGGTAGGCTTGGGCGGCTGCAGCAGCACCGGGCAATGCCCCTGAGCTCAGCCTAAGCGCAGGAAGGTTAAACTGAAATCAGGCTGCGTTGCATTAGCCACCAGCTGAGAGCACGTGCCTAGCCTGTCCCCTCAGCTTAGCTGGATCACCGTGGCTTGTTACAGAAATAACTCGAACCAGTGCCCGAGCCCCATGGCTCTGCAGCTTCAAACAAAAGCATCTCCGGGTGGAAGGGGAGGGTGGTGGCTCTGCGCCTTGTGCCTCCTGCCAAACTCGGTCACACCACGCGGGTCAATCTGAGCAAGGGGAGAGAGGTGACAGGGTGCAAGGACAGCTTCAAGCCCGACTGGAACGGTCCCTGCGAGGGTTCAGGACAGCCAAGGCTGTCCCCAGCTGTCAGGACAGGCCCAAAAGCTCCCGCAGCCCCAGGATGTGACCCCCCACACCTTCATCAGGGTCGTGCCGGTTAGAGGAACGGAACAGAAAGCTTTCTCTATTTTGGGCCCTACAAAGTTTCTTCCTGTAGGATGAGTCAGTGGTGGGAGCTGCAGCCGACACTGTTGTTTCTGCACTCTGTGGGACTCTTGTCGAAATATTTAGATTAGTGAGGATCACCAACACGCAAGGGAGGTTCTCCCCTTTCTCTGTGAATAGGTGGGACCCAGTTAACCCATAAAAAGAATAAGAGGGTGAAATAGGAGTGATCCACCGACTCAAAATCTTCCTTTTCCCTCCCTGTGTGTGTAACAAAGAAGAAGGAGGGGAAGATATCCAGAGGTGCGTAACAAAAGAAGAAGGGAGGGGAAGATGTCCAGAAATGGCCTTTATACCTAGATCCATTGGGGATTTAGTGGGGCACCTAAATCAGTTAGTTCCTCTGTGCCAGAGTGTGCAGAGTGCATGCTCCTCAAAGCCCTGGCTGCCCACGAAAGGACCCTGACACCCAGCTGAAAAGCACGGTGAGGCTGGACCCACACCTGTGCCACCAGGATGCTGGCAGTGGGGCTGGGGAGGATAAAGAGGAGGGACCTGCGTCCCAGGCTCCACGGGCGCAGGTCGCCCTCAGAGGGGAGCAGTTCACCTCCACTCTTGCCTCCTCCAAAGAGTGATTGTGCATCACCTCCATTAGGAGCTTACGGCCAGATCCTGCCCTCCCCACTGGCTCCTTAGATGAGTCACCATTGGGGACAGGTCCCTACAGTTTAGCCGCGGCAGTGCTGGATGCTGCAGGCAAGCCCACTGACTCCATCCCGTGGGTTTCACGCGCCCGCAGCGCACCAGTTACTGAGTTAGTGAGTACCTAGGCTGACTTAGGGTTGTGAAAGTGCTGCCCAGCGTGCCAGGGGTTGAGCAAGCCAAGCAGCAGCAGAAGCTGCTGGGAAAACAAAGCTGTGTCATGGTTCTTGGCCGGCTGGTGGCTGGAGCACAGCCGAGGACAGGTACCGGAGCGGTTGGGGTACGGGGTGGGCAGCGGCTCCTCATGGGAGCTACCAGCAGTTGGGTGCCTGGGCTTGCTTCCCTGGCACAGCGAGGGTCACAGCAGAGCTGAGGCACACCAGCTCTCACGGGAGAAGGTAACCAGCAGCCGCTGTAAAGAGATCCGGCTGAAAATTCAAAGAAGAAAAAAAGAATAAAATTGGGTTGCATTGCTTACAGCAACAGAAGGTTTTCTTTTGGCAGTTTTCATGGTTGTAAAATACATCCTTTGTTGTTAAGAGTCATAATGCCAAGCTGAAATTTGCTGGGCTTCCCTTTACCCCGAACTCTTCCCATTTCTGCCGTGTGCATGGAGTCTGGGGTGGCTGTTGATGCGGGAGATACCATTTCTAAACTGAAAAGCTTAAATCCAAGATTTTGAGTGATTTATGCCTTGCTTCAAGCTCTCGCGGTTTCTTCAAATTGTGCTAGATTTTTTTTTTTTTTTTTTTTTTAATTCTTTGCCATTTGAGGAGCTACCGTTTCCCCCAGGTCAGGCCTGTCTCTCGGCTGCGCACCCGGCAGCGACGGCTGCTAGAGCAGGGCAAGTTCCTGGCGTGAGGCTTGGTGGCTTGCAGACCCCGCTGCCACCGGCGTGGGTGCGAGTCCCCGGGGTTGGGGGGTGTGGGGGGGATCCAGGCTGCCCCCCCGGGGAACGCTCTGAGCCCCAGCCTGCTGGAGGGACCTGCTGCGCCGGGATGGGGGGAGCTGACGGCTCCACTGTCGGCGGTGCTGGTGTGGTGGGAGGCAGGTCCTGAGCTGTGGGGAGGCTGGGTGGCTCTGCCGGGCTGCCCCGGCTCAGTGGGACCCTGGGGACCAGCCCTGCTGCGGGTGGCTGGGACAGGGACCAGTAACCCCAGGGTGGGGGCGGGCAGCTCTTTTGGCAGCCCCACCCAGGGCACTCGGCCAGCCCCTCGCCTCTCTGCACCCTGGGGGGACGTGCCCCCACAGTCCCCTGCTACTGGCTCCCTGCCCTTCCCTCGTCCTGTCTTGTGTCCCCCTGGGCAGATCCTACCTGTTGCTCCTCATCCCATTCTTCTACCTAGTTCTCACCCAGTGCTTATAAAAAACAAACCTATTCCCCCTTGGCTGTCATCTTCTTGAAAGAGGCAAGTTTTTCCACCTCCTCCCATGAAAGAAGCCCTTGGCTCTTGAACACTGGTGGTCAGAGGGCTCTCCGGCACCCGAATGAGATTCTGCTAGAGCATCGTACCATTTGTGGCATTAGTACTTCCCTATCACTGCTGGAAATACCACAGTATTTTGGATTGTCTTTGCCTTTTTTGACTCCACGCTGCGGTGATGGTTCGCAGTCATTCTGTGATTGCTGAGTGTGCCCTGATGTTTCCTCTCATTTCCAGCTCTCAACCACCAGTTTTTAGAAATGAGTCTGACCATAAATCTTAAAGCTCATGACCTTGAACTTTGCTCTGTGAAAAGCAAAAAATGAGAAGTGAAACTGAGCAGTGTTGTATTGCTCTCCTAACCGAGTGAAACAAAGAAGGTCACTTCAAGGAATAGCTTTGCATGTTGCTCAAGAGATTTCCAGATAAGGTAGAAAAAATTACCCCATGAAGTCTCTTTACACGTCATGATGGAGAACCTGTCCTTGCAGAAAAGCAGCAGACAAATGTCTCCCCTTAATTTTCTGCAACTAGAGCAAGAAATAAAACAAAGAAAAAAAGTAAAAAACCCCAAACCAAAAAGAGATGTCCATTGGCGTTCTCCTAAATAAATTCATTTCAAAGCTGTATCTGTCTAACCTTATGGGGATTTCCTTTACCTGTTTTTCTCTTGAGCTGTCGTAACCAGAACAAGTAGATAAAAACCTGCCATGCTTGCAGCAGCTTCCTTCCCTTTTCTAAACACCAGCTAAACCGGTTACTTCTATGTGGTGGAAAGGAGTTAGTTCATTAAGTTTACACACAGATTTTAGCCGATAATGTTCTCTCCCTGGGGAAGGATTTCTGAAGGGTTTTCTGGTCAGTCTAATCAAGAGGTAGAGCTGAAAAAAAAAAGCACAAGATAATTGAGTTTCTTTCTTTCATTTTCCAGATTTTGATGATCACAATTTCCTTTTACAGGAAAGCAAAAAAAAAAAAATAAAAAAAATAAAAAAATGGCTACAACGGCAGCAAATAGCCAAAGACAAACGATAGGTTGCGAGGAATACAGTCTGTACAGTAGCTTGAGCGAAGAGGAGCTTGTAAAGATGGCCATCCAGCAGAGCCTGGAAGAGGAGCCCGCGGGTCAGCCAGCTGCCCAGAGCCACCAGAAGTCGCTGGTGGTGGGTCCCGGCGAGGCGGCCACCCCCAGCCCCGCCGGCAGCCACAACCCACCCTACCACATCTACCCCTGGCAACGGTGAGTAAGCGCCCGCCTGAGCTCCACCGGCCCAACAAACACCCTGCCCGGGAAGAGAAAAAAAGCTTCTCCTCTCAAAACACGTGCTTTCTAATTAGCTTTACTGAGCGGCTGCTCCGCGAGTCTGTCGTTAATTTGAAAGCCAGAGCCTGCTGTAAATCCAATGAGCCCAACGTTCTCACAGCGAAATGAGAATTTGCTTGATGTTGTCTGTTTTAAGCAACCAATAAAATAAGAATGGGGACACTGCTACAAGCTTTCCTGAACGACAGAAGCCCTGCCGAAGGCAGAGGCTCCTTTCCCCCACGGGGGCACACTATGCTGAGCTTAGGTTTCTCCAGAGAGGGAGCACAGCCTCTCTGGAGGAAAAAAGCCCAAAATAGGTATAGAAAACTTTTAGGTACTTCGGTCTTTAACGGATGTAGTTATCTCAGATCAAAGTCTGACCTCAAGCACACCGCTGAGCCCAGAGCAGCCCCAGGCACCAAAGCATGGTGGCATCCCCCTCCCCTCGATGCTGGGCTGTGGGTTAGAGACCTGCTGACAGTTTCAAACCCAGACTTTGTTCTCCTTTCGATTTGCAAAAGGCAGAGATTTCTGAAGCGGGGAGGGAAAGAGGTTACAAAGTCACCCCAAAACCAAGGGAAAATATCCTTTTAAACTATTTTTTTTTTTTTTTTTTAAGAAGCTGGGAGTAACTGAAGTTTTGTTCCTTCTTCTTTCTCATAACCCCACCATCCTCTGATGCCTCACACATTACCGCCTGTGATTGTTTGGTTTCTGAGGCTGGGAAACTGGGGATAATTTGATAAGTGCTGAGCGTGTTTCACAGCTGCGGAATCAGGATGCTGTGCAGCCAGCGGTCCTGTGCCCACCAAAGGTTGTGGTTTCTCGGCGTTGTTACCGTGCACTTGTGCTGCCAGTTCTGCCGTGGGGACCCATTTTTGGGGCGGGGGGAGAGGTGAAGAATAAGGGCTTCCCTGACCATTTGGTCCTGTCCTCCTTGGGGGTCCTTTGACACCTGCTATTTTGGCAAGAGGCAGCATCTGCAGTTCTGTGCATTAACCTGTCCTGCCTTTGCCTCAGCCCGGCAGCTTTTGACTCCCACTGGGGGTAAAATCTTTGCAGCCTGTAGCTCCAGATCTGTAGCATTGCTGAATCCTTCTGCCGCCCGGGGAGAGCCGAGATGGAAACAGAGCTGGCACCCAGGGGCCCCGGGTCCTCCTCCGCCCCCCGCCTCCAACCTGCTCGCGTGGCACTTCGGAGGTGATGAATGTCACCCCACCTCGCCTCATGCCTGCTTCCTGTGCGGTGGTGGTAGGGTTAACCTCAGTCTTGTCTTATATGGTCATTTGAATCCCCTGACGCTTCCTCAGAGGGCCAAAAATAATCTCGAGCCGAGCGAGCAGCTGAATCCAGCACCGAGCAAGCCGTGGCCATCTGCTTTTATTCCGAGCCCTGACCGGCAGGCTTTCTTGCTCCGTCTCTGTGGATGTGTGTCTCTGTTTCTGCCTCAACATGACCTGTTTCTCCTATTCGGAGTATTTCTCTTTATTTCATTCATGTCATCGCCACTCCAGATTGGCGGCCCAGCCGAGAGGCCGTGCTCAGCCGTCCAGCTCGGGGGCAGCCTGGGGGGTCAGGCGAAGGTACGACGGCAGCCTGTTCAGCACGTCCCAGCCCGTGTAAGTGACTCTCTCTCCCCCTCTCCCGTTTTCCCCCTGCAGTCAAAACCAAGCCTTGCTACCCACCCGCCCCCCTGAGCCAGCCCTGCTGGGTGGCAGTGGTGTCTTTTGGGGGGGAAATGGTGGTGTTTGTCTGGAGGAGGTCTTGCTGATACCTGCACCGCACCCTCGCTGTCTTCCCGCTCTTCCTTCTGACCTCCCGGCTGCCCTGGACCGTACCCCAGCTCTTGCAGGTTGACTGACCTCAAGCATCCCTCGTTCTCTTCTCCCCCTTCATCCCCCTCCATCCCTCCAGTGCATGTGTCCTGGGGACTCCAGGTCATTCGGTAGCTCTGAAGTGACAAGGACAGCAGGGAAGGGATGCCTGTACTGGTTTATTTATACAGGCTGGCTCCTGTAGCAACACGGTAGAGGAGGCAGGCAGGTGCTGATAGTAACTGCATTGGTATTAAGTTCATGGTTCAAAGGTGGCGAAGAGTGGGGAAAACAAACATTTTATCATAGTATATAAACAGGGAAGGGGGGGGGGGGGGGGGGGAAGTCAAGTCCTTCGAAGTAAATGTTTTATAAATGCTCCCGAGATGCTGTGCCTGTTCCCAGCAACGCCTGCACTGTCCTGCCACACCAAGGAGGGCTGCTGGGGAGCCACACCACATCTTTCCTGCCCAAGGAGGAAACCAGCTTGACTGACTTTGATCCTCCTGGCCACATTTTGCTGTTGGCAGAGACCGTAAATAAGCTTAGGTGAACACAGTCGTGGATGAGGAAAGAAAGGCAAGGGAAGGGCCTGAGCTCTGCCCCAGTACCTGTGTGTAGTGGAGATGTCTGGACCATGATGGGTTTATTACAGCTCTCTGGGGGGCACAGTGGATGCAACACCTGCCTTTAGCTATCATGAAGAGAGAAAAGTGTTGTAGGCAGAACTTCTCTGTGTCCTGCAGAAAACTCTTTCCTACCCTCTTTATCTACCCAGTGCAAATCCACTTTGTTCTATCTGTCTCGCAAGTCCCTCCCTGGATGCATGGTTGCAGTGACTACCCCTCCACCACTCTTCTTCCTTTCATCCCTCACCTAGCTCTACAGTTTCCCCTCACCTCACTCTACCCTGCCTGATCCAGGCTCTGTCCCTGGTTTTCCACCGACATTGCCCTCCCCGACGTTGTGAAAACCTCTTTCTGCTGAAACATGAAGCCTCCCTCATCCCTGTCACCTACCAGCTCCCCTTGGCACCTTGAAATCACCTCCCCTCATGAAGTGCTCTGCACACTTTGCATGCCTCTCTGCTGCTCTGGGTGCGATGGCTGGAGGGCGGTCTTTTCCTCTGCATCACATAACTCCATAGAATTCAGCCCACAAGAAGACTGGGCTAAGGCTGATAAGCTAGCCCTCCTCCGCTGCCAGCAAGGTGAGAGCAAAAATGTGTCTGGGAAGCCACAGGAGAGCATGATGGCATGGTTGTTTTACAGCCCTGGTCTCAGTAAGGCAGGGATGACAGCTGGCTTCACCTGGGGAGATGTTGCTCCTTCACGCTGCCTGCATCTCACCAGGAAAAGAGGGAGCTCCCTGAACCTTCCCCACTGAACCTCCTCTGCAGCACTCAAAATTGACCCCACCATACATCTCATCTGCCATGAGTACTTATTATCTTGGCTGCTAGCCTCTGAAACGCAGTCATTCTTTTGAGTCACCTATAAGGTTAAAATTTCATCAGATCGTCAGGCTTCCTCCGTAGTTTTAATACTTGTTTTTTCTCTATCTGACAAAATCCAAGCAGCAGGATGTGTCAGTTTTTTTTAACGGCCAACTATGAGCCAGGCAGAAAGCAAGGATTTTACATGGAGATTCATTAAACTTTCTGTACTGATCTGGAATTTGCTTGGCTAAAGCATCTACGACCTTGTCCAGCAAACCCCCTCATCTTACTCAGGAATCATTTCAGGTCAAGGAGCCCAACAGAAGTTTACTTCGTTCAACATCTGAGGGCTTAGGCAGAATAGTAACTGATTTTTCACACATTTTTAACCCTACCATGGATCTGAGGTACCCTCTGCTTTCACTGAGGTCTCAGCTAACGTGATTCACCTTGCATTTGCAGTGTGCCAGCCCCATGCACAGCCTCCTGCTCTGGTCCACCTGGCATGCAGTAGCTCATTAAGCACTGGTAACTCTATCGTGTGCCCAAATCCTGAGGTCGCAGTGAGCAGCCCTGCACGTGTGACACGAACCTTTGCACAGAACAGCAGATGGTTTCAGCAGCCTTGTGCCAGAGGCTTTTAGAGACGAAGATTCCCCCACCTCCACCTCCTCTCCCGGCCAAACATACCAGTTGTTGGTGTTAACTGACTTCAAAAAAAAAAATGCTCAATTTCAAATGCCCATATAAAAAGCTATTGTCTGTACCAAACTAGCAATTTTAGGTTTAGTCCCCAGGGTACTATAAATCGTATGGATTTACAGCCGTGTCCCTGAGACCTCAGCCCAGCAGCTATCAGAAGGTTGGTGGATTCCTCCTGGGTGGGCTGTGGCCAGGAAGGCAGCTGCCTGCTCTCGCTGTTATCTCCTCAGGCAAAGCTCCTGGCCTTTTGTCCCGTGTCTCCCCCCCATTCCAGCGTGGCTATTTTTGTGACTCTGCTCTCTTGAGATCACTGCTTCCAGCTATAGAGAAGGAGCAAGTGGCACCACGTCCTTTTTCACCTGGGAAATGGTGTCTTTTCCCATTCCTTGTCACGTGTGTTATGTTCACCTGCTCTGCTCCAGGCCAGGCCCTGAGGTTATCCTCAGAGAAGCAGCTTGGTGACTCTTCTTTTAGTGCTGGTATCAGTGTTTATGGCACAGACTGGGTTCCTCAGGGCAAGCTGAAATTAATGTCACCTGTGTGATTTTCAGGCTGCTGATCCGTCCAGCCCCCGCAAAGCGGCGAAATCCAGTGCAGCTCCTGTAACTTGCACTAAATACAGAGGTTGCACCAATGATCTGCTTTTTGAGGACTCCTGTGCTGAATTACCCATATTTTTCTGTCTCTGATCTCACTCTGTGGTGGCATTTTAGACCTTCTGTCACAACCAGTTTCTGGTTGTTCCCATTGTCACTGCCCTGCATGACCTTCATCACATGCTGTATTCCTACCCTGGCAATGCTAATAGTCTCTCCGAGGCATGCACCTCCCTCCTCCGTCTCTTTGCCTTCAAGGCTGCAAGATTTTCTCTTTAGAGTTCGTTCAAAGCACAGACTCTCCTATGTTTTCAACATCCTCTTGTTTTCTGCCTCTGAAAATACAGCCCACATTCATTTTTTTTTTTTTTTTTGCGAGGCCCCATCAGAACTGGCAAAAAGCTTCTTCTTTTGCCGTGTTCGCTGTTCTGGAGCTTTTGGTGCCTCCCAATAAGGGAGCAGTGGCTGCTTTGTCCCAGCACAGCTCAGCAGGAACACGAGCAGGTGCTCTAGAGCTGGGAAGCCCAACCCTGCTCCAGGCACTGCTGATCAGCAGGACGGTGCCCGTCGGGCAGCGTTGTGACCCCCGCGGTGTGGGGACTCCCGCAGCAGCTCTTCTCGTTGCTCTGCAGAAGGACTTGGTTGTGCCCAGGTCGGGGAGGCTCTGCAGTTGCTGTCGCAGGGCTTAGGGAAGTGTGTGGCTGCCCGGGCTGGGCAGAACGCGTGCGTGGCAAAGGGAAGGCTTGGCAGAGCCAAGCTCGTCAGTCGGCCCCCCTCGTTGCGTCTCGCTTCTGGGTGGCGGTGAGCATCCTCCACGGGTTTTGTAGATTTTCACAGCGAAGCACTTCTTGAAATCTTCAGAATTTTGGTAGCGCCAAAAAATGATTGCTTTCATGTTATTTTTGTTTCCTCCGGTAAACACTATAACACTTTTCAGTGATTCTACACATTTCAATGACTGCGTCTGCTTCGAAGGTGCTTTAAAATATTCCCTCCTTCCCTAATATTTTTTCATTCCTTTTACTCCTTGTGCCTAGAAGTTACTTGGCCATGTGAAGCCTGACAGTGGTTTGTTGGGTTTAAATTGACCAGAACATGAACTATTTCACAGTTTGGCACCAGATCCCAGCTGTGGTTCCAGAGGCCCCTAACTGTTGCAGTTACTTGGGGAACTGCTAACTCGGCTAAGAGGTTTGCAGGAATGGACTTGTCAACAGAGCTAATGGGTCTGCTAAAGACCAGATTTTCAGAAGTGCCCAGCACCTATTATGTCTCACTGGGACACCAAAGGCACATTTTTTAATATCTATATTGTCCGAAGTGGTTATCATCGCTGAAAATTTGAGTACTCCGTGCTGAAATAACAGCTGAGGATCTCTGGGTCATGGTCGTGAAGGGCAGCTCAGAATTTCATTTGAGTAGGTGGAGGTTTTATTTAATCCTCCCTGGCTGAAGAAAGGAGAACGCAGACCAACATCCTAATGTTCACACAGTCTAAGTAGAGCTCTCCCTTCTTCATAACGGGACTGGCTACCTTCTGAAAACAGGATTGTGTAAGAGAAATAGGACATATCTTTAAAATACAAGAACAAGATTTGTTGAGAATTTGAACTTTAGGGATAGGTCACCTGCAAATCAAATTTAAAATTTTCTTTCGGGACAAACAGGGGCAATTCTCTTCAAAGCTGATCTTATTTAAGAGATCTCGTATTGAAACACCTTGCCACATGGGACAAGAAACGGCAGGGTGATGTAATTCTCACAACCTCGGACACTAATGGCAGTGTACAGAGCAAGGGTAGAGCTAAGTCTCCTCCAACACCAGATTTCTAAAATACAAGTGTTTATGCCAGGGACTAGTCACACCTACAGTTTCCTTACACTCCGAGGAAAGAGATCAGCACCTCCAGACAGCGATTCTTCTGATCTCTTGTGAATGGCCAAATTAGAGCAGACAAATTTTACCTCTACAGGTCCTGTAGCAAGACACCTTAGGGCCACAAATACTTGTTATATAGGCTGTAGGGGTTCACTCTTTTGGCCAAATAATACAGCGATGTTGCTGCAAAAAGCTTTTCAGTAACGAAGGAATTAGTAATCCAGTTTTAATCTTGTTTTAAAGAGAACTTGACCCTGTAGTGGCAGCAATCAAGGATGGAGATGAAAAAGCAGTATGCAACATGATGAAATCAGGAAAAGATCTTTCTGAACCTAATAAGGATGGCTGGATACCCCTCCATGAAGCTGCGTACTACGGCCAAGTGGGTTGCCTGAGCCTGTTGCAGAAAGGTCGGTGAAGTTAAAACTAATTAATTACAAAAGGGAGAAGAAGAATATGAATAAACTAAAAGGCAGAATTAGCAGCGGTCCAAACCTGGTCTGGGACTGTACGTGAAGCTTTTTTCCAACCCCTCTGAGTGTATATTAATTTCACTCTCTCTTTGAGAATAGGTTTCCAGACAGAAGCCTCTAAAGGTTAGGATCTTCAGGAGAAAGTTTTATCTGAATAGATCTTGCCAAGCCCTGGATTTCTCCCAGTAAAACCTCATAGCTGAGCTCTTGGCTGTTGTGAGCTGCTCAGCTGCCACAGCTGCCAGCAATTACCCCCCTTCCCACTAACTGGACATCCAGCCCAGCACCTCTTTGTTGGTGCTTGAAGGTGGTTAACTACTGCAGTTTGTTTTCAAACTGCTCTTCATTAGCCGTTACGCAGCAGCTTTCTGCATCACTAGTAGCCACAGATGAACAATTTAATCTAAACTGATGGCTGATTTAGACACTCAATCTGAGTTATTGTAACTTTATAGTATATTCTTATTTTCTCATTGAAAAGGAGAAGAAAACAAAAGAAATAAAGAACAAAAACTTAGCTAAAACTCCAAGGATTTTGAAAGGTGATGGGGCTGCAAACGCTTGTGCACCACATGCCATAATGACTTTGGGCTCGCCGTTTCCTCACAGCGTACCCTGGCACAATCGACCAGCGCACCCTCAACGAGGAGACGGCTCTCTACCTGGCCACCAGCCGGGGCAACCTGGACTGCCTGCTCACCCTGCTGCAGGCTGGGGCCGAGCCTGACATCTCCAACAAGGCCAGAGAAACCCCGCTCTACAAAGGTGAGTGGCTGCTTCTCCGGGGATACTGAGGTCTCGTGGCACCGCAGCGGCAGAGCTGCAGGATCGCTTGCGAGGCGGGGCTGAAACCCTGCGATTAGCTCCTGTTTTCTACCGCCTTCCAGTGGTTTTCTGTCTCCCGTGTCTGACCTGCCATGCCTCGGCCTCTCTTCTCACCCACATCAGAGACGGGACTAGCGGCCGCCCTGCGGGGCGTAGGCTGCGATGTGGTGCTGAGGGTGGGGTGTGCGCTGCTTCGTGGGGCCCTAAGCACGGAGTGTCTGCACGGCGTCCCAAACTTATGGCAAGCTGGGTAGCACAGGAATAGGCACGCTTTTCTAAACCGTTGGACCTAAGTAGCTGTCAGATGTGGGAGTAGGGTAACTGGAGACATGCCAGTGATTCACATAGTGGGGGGGGCCTGGCCAGGCTCTGTGCTGTAGGAGATGCATAAAGTTGAAAACAATTCAATATAAGGTGTTTAACATGGACATGTTACTTTACTGCTGGTCAGAGAGAACATTTTCTTTAGCAGAACAGCATTACATCTATGATACCACAACAATTCAGAGGAGATGATGATGTCTCACACCTTCATGTCCATTCTCCTTTGACTGACTGCTCCCGCCGTGACTATTTTTAGCACTCTAAAACATTAAAAAGCACGTATTACTGGTTAAAACCGTAATCTTGCCTCCAATTTTGGATGCCTGGCATTAGAGCTGCTCAGTTTAAAATGCTTCTGTTTTAAAATTCTGGCTTATGGTCTGCTAAAGGAAAGCTGTTCAGCTGTGCATTAAACACACGATGGTGGTGGTAGTAGTAGTAGTAGTACTAGTAATAGTAGTAGTAGTAATAGCAGCAGTGCTCATAGTAATAATAATAACAACAATAATATGAAAGCACCCTTTAGCCAGAGAAAAACTATTATTAAGAACAAAATCTTCTGGTCTACCCTTCAATAGAAAAAGAATGAAAAAATGATAACAAATTAGTCATTCCTAGTTTGTAAGCAAACTAAATTCTGTAGAGCTGTGCATAGGTAACTACAGAAGTGTCTAATTCTATACTTGCATATTCTGTACATGCGAGTGACACCTGTGTATGGGCGAGGAATCCATGGAAGTAACTCAAGGGAAGAATCAAAACCAAAAGGCGGGACGTCTCTGAGAAAAAGACACTATTATTTCAAAGAAAAAAAAAAAAAAAACAATTGCCATATGAGAAAAGGCTGATAGAATTGGGTTTGTTTAGCCTTGAGAAGAGAAGGCCTAGGGGAGACCTTATCACCATGTTCCAGTATTTAAAAGGTGGCTACAAAGAAGATGGGGACTGCCTTCTTACAAGGAGTCACATGGAAAAGATGAGGGGTAATGCGTACAAGTTACTCCTGGGGAGATTCTGATTGGACACGAGGAAAATTTTTCATGATGAGAACAATCAGCCACTGGAATAATCTCCTAAGGAAAGTGGTGGATTCCCCAGCTTTGGACACTTTTAAGATTCAGCTGGACAGAGTGCTGAGCCATCTTGTCTAGACTGGGGTTTTGCCAAGAAAGGCAGATGATCCTTGAGGTCCCTTCCAATCTGGTATTCTGTGATTTTATGCTTCTATGATTCTATGAATGTGCTGGGCTCTCTTTCTGTACATTGTACAGCAAATGTTGACTGGGGTTTGTAAATGAGACTGCTTATTCGAGGTACCTTTGGTTTGGGGTCCCACCATAAAGACGTGTAGGAAGCCTCATGATTTGGGATTCAAAAAGCAGTGCGACAAATTAGTAGATTAAAAATCAACAAAATACTGTTAATTATCAAGAAAATATCTTTAGCTCAGGATGGTCCTGAACTATAAATTGTTGCAGGCTGAGAAAGTGCTATTGACTTACCCCATTATTGTTTTCTAAGGATCCTTTTTTGGGTACTGTCAGTTTGAGCTTTTTTTATTTTCTTATCTATAGAGAGCTTTATCTGCAGTCCAGGGCAGTAACATACAGAGTCAGTTTGCACAGAATTTGTAAATAAAGGGTTCAGGTCATGTGCTTTCTAGAACATGTTTGTTCTTCATAAATTACCTCCCGCACCTTGTCACCTCCCTGTCACTGTGATGTCCTGTTGGTACCAATGTGCTGGGCTGGATTCCCCTCAGTACCAGGCTTGGCACAAGTCTTTCACAGGTCACTTAGCCTCCTCCAGGTCCCAGCTGAAGGTTGGCTTCACTGCCACATCCTTTACAAGCCCCAGACAATGTCATTTGGCAACAGCCTTGGCCCTCATATTGACCTCGATGGATCTTTGGTCTTATTCACTACGGCCTAGTTGTATTAAATTGCCTTGTGCTATAGGAAATGGATAACACAACAGCCAGAATCTTTTCAAAATCCTGTCCTAATCATTTCCCTTTTTTCCAAAACAGCTTGTGAGCGCAAGAATGCAGAGGCCGCAAGGCTCCTGGTGCAGTACAATGCTGATACCAACCACCGTTGCAATCGAGGATGGACAGCTCTCCATGAGGCTGTCTCCCGAAATGACCTGGAGATTATTGATATCCTTGTGAAAGGGGGTGCCAAGATTGAGTCTGCAAATGCCTATGGGATCACTTCTTTATTTGTGGCAGCTGAGAGTGGGCAGTTGGAAGCTCTGAGATACCTCGCAAAGTGTGGTGAGTACAGTTGTACCATTACCTGTCTTACTCATTTAATTCGAAGTTCCCATTAATTGTTCTGGGCTCAGTTTCTCTGTCTCTGGAGACGAGGCCTAGCCTGCCGGGGTGCTGAAACCCAGTTGCTCTGGATGGCTGAATTGTGTAGGGTCTTTCAGAGAGCACGGTCTAGACACATGTGCTTCTTCAACATTCTTTCATGGTCACCTACTTTGGGAAGTAATATGGTGCTCTCTAATTGCATTGCCCGACACCTTTCAAAAGCCATATGGCTGCACACATGGAGCCTAAAATCCAATCAGTCATAAAAGACAACTGTAGGTGCTAATAGATGTCAGAAGGTGAACATTAGCCAACCCCATCTGCTCATGAACATTGCAGTGATGGGCATGGTTAGCTCTCCTCTACTAATGAATCCTTCTGAAAATAGATAAAGTACTATTGTATAGTTTATGGATTTACACCAAGGAGAAGCAAACTCACTCTCCCCGTGTGTATATGTTCAAATATAAACAGAGTGAATTTGATTCTAGTTTACACTAATCCTACCTTTTACTGCTCCACTTATAAAAAAAAAAAAAAACAGCAACATGTTTTACTACTATTCTGAGGCATATTTTATCTTCACTGTGAGCTAATATCTTCCATGTAGGTAAGAGTTGGGTCCTGCAAGTGTGAAACAAGAGCTAAACAGTGATAAAGATAAGAAAGTCTTCTGAAGCAGTTAGTATGACTAAGAAAGATATCAGAGTTGGGGAACAAAAAATGTGTTCTGCTGTCCAGCTAGCATTGTCAAGTCAATTTTATATGACCATTTAGTCCATCATACTGCCCATGATTTTAGAAACTAAGCCAGAATGTGATTTGTGTTTCAACTTAGATAGATCTTAGGATTTCCTTAAAGTTCAGTTTTGAGAAAAATACACAGGAGAAAATCCAATAAAACTGTCCAATTGTTCCAAGCCCTGAGGAAATCCTCTGAGAATTCCAGGAATGATATCACTTCATTGCTTATGATGAGCAGTATTCATCATAAAAAGAGTATCTTTTTCATTCCTTTTTCATTAGGAATGTAGTCCTGTGTTATGTTTTGCCACTGCAATTCTCCTGATGTTTCCAGCTACAACATCTTCAAAGGGCCAAACACAACACAGATGTTTCAGTTTGGGGTAAGAGCACAGGGAAATATTCTCTTTGGCAGGGAGTTTTCGTGATCAAATGGGAGACTAATTGGCTTCTTTATTGGAGTTTAGAAGCAAAGCTCCACTGAACTGTCTTTCCTATTTAGGATACATACATAGCAGCCTTCCTGAGGACATTGTGGTACAGTATATTACAGTAGAAACCCAGGCTTTCAGGCCTTTAAATATCTAGCCCAGAAAAAGCTAGATTCCAAATTGTTTGTGGCCAAAAAGTATCAGGTCTTGGTTTATTCTTGCATGTTGTTTATTAAGCCAAGCACACACTACAGCATAAGAACAAATGCCCCAAATAGTCTAGTAGCTTATTAATAATATTTTTCTTTTTTAAGTAAAACTTACCATTTGGAGCCTCACTTGAACCTTCCTGAAGAGATACAACCTCAGGTGTTGAGTTTGTGTTGAGTGTTGAGCCAATGAATATTTATTCATTGACTAAGGCATGCCCAAATAAAAGCTGATTAGAACTGTTGCTTGGTACCGTGCAGATGTCATGTTACAGAGTCCTATTCTAGCCTGGATATGTACTAAAATTAAAATATAGTATGAATAATATACATGTATTCATAGTGTGAATATATAGAATATAAATAATATGTATAAATACAAATAGGTATATATCATAAATACATAACCATAGAATTTTGGAGAGCACCTATTGAGATCATCTAGTCCAAATTCCTGCTCAGGAATAGTGTATATGCATAGTGTAAATGCATAAATACTAATGGAATTATTGTGCCTCAGGAAAAGGCCATGCTATATAAAGAACAACACGTTTTGAAGTTTTTTGCCTCTAAGATACAGCTGAATGGAGCCTGGATGGATGACTGGGAACTGATGGTTGCCACCCACGTCAAACTCTCCCTCATAAAAGTCACATCATATGAAAAGCCAATGGAAATTTATGATACAACTGTATATAACTAATATGACTGTAACACCTTTCACAGGACCTCATTCACATCCCCGTCTGGAAAATTTTGTAGCTCTAGTGTCATGGAGATATACATGTTCATTCAAAGTATGTTCCTTCTATCTGATTTTAACCTTTTGATGCTACCAAGATTTTCTTCCTTCCTAGGTGCTGATATAAATACTCAAGCCAGTGATAATGCTTCTGCTCTTTATGAAGCCTGTAAGAATGGACACATACATATTGTGGAGTTTCTTTTGTCCCAGGGAGCAGATGCTAATAAAGCCAATAAGGATGGCCTGTTACCTCTTCACATAGCAGCCAAAAAAGGGATTTGCGAGTAAGTTTTATTTCATGTCGTATTTTCATCTCTTAGACAAGAATCCAAGGTCCGTATGAAAAGGAGAATATAACGTCCCAGATCTAATTCTGAGCATTGTGTGCAAGAGAACTGCCAGTTGAGAACTGGGCTTTCAGCTTGCAGAGCTCAGGTTGGAAGTTATAAACTGAAGAGTGTGTTTACGGGTTAGGATGAGATGGGGTGAGCAGGAATGTGGGGTGCAAGATTCCTTTAGCTTTGCCAAGATATCATCCGTTACAGATAAATAACCTCATGTACCTTGGAAGCGGATTAAACTGAACTCCACAAACCATGCTTGAGATGGAATAAAAAAACATCTGTGTGTGTGTGTGTGTGTAGGGGTGGGGGTGTTAGTCCTCAATAGCTGTTGCAGCATAGTTTGCAATAATTTTCCTGCATGAGCCCATTGTGATTCTTCTGCACAAGCAGAACATGCTGTATTCATCTCTGGTGTGTTCAGATTTCATTAACAATAATTCAGATGCTGACAGAAGGAAGTGGTTAAGTGAATCTCTGGAGGGCATTAGTGAGATTGTTGCTAGACTATGGTGTCCAGTTCTGGTACCCTCCCTTTCCGAAACCTTTCAGGAAATTGGAAAGACTTCAGAAAAGAAGTACAAGAATTACTCATGGTCTGGAAAATATACTTTATTAGTGGGTGTTTAAATGACTCGTAAATGTAACAGACAAATACAGAAAAAGATCCAATGGTTTGTTTCTGAAATGAAATGTGTTTGGGATAGAGCTGAGCACATTCTTTAAGCACTGAGAATAAAATGCACTAATGAAAAAAAAAAAAGAAAAGCAACACAGGAATTGGGTAGATTATTGGGTAGATTTACCAGTCATCTGAAGCAGAGGTGTTTATAGGAGAAGAAGAATCTCTACAGCATCTGTTGAAGGAATATGCATTTAGAAGATGTTGTCTAGGGATGGGGTTGTTGCACTGTCATGTAAATAGTGTTTACCTAGCTCTTTCAAGACCTGGGACATTGCAGCAAGCTTCTGAGCCTGAACTCCTTAACATTTACCTTAGATCCTAGGGCAAGTTTTAGCTCCTGCCTTTAGCCCCACACTGCTGAAAGGGCGAGTGGCCCGCAGCTATTTTTGCAAAACACAGTCACATGCTGCAGTGACAGACCCTTTTGGTGACTGTAGTGAGCTCTTCTGACTGTCACAGTTTCTAACAAAATCCTTTCAGCAAGTCAAAGGAGAGAGTATATCCGACTGCAAAGACTGTTTCTGGATAGAAAAGCTATCTTTGCAGACAACTGCTAGAGCAAATTCTGACTTATTTCACAATATCTAAGGAATGAAAACTTTTGACAGCACTCCACCTTCCCATAGCATTTTTTATCCTAGTGCTTAGGTCTGCTTGGGAATCCCAGTTAAGCTTCTCAAATCACTTTGATAGACCTGAAGGCTATTAATTTTCTGTTGGAGTAGGCCTGCTTCTTTGTGCAACCCAGGTATTCTAGAGGGCAGCCCAGTGTGAATTGATGTAATGGGTTTATATGCTTGCAGCATGTACACAAATACCCTGTATAGATAAATGCAGGCATGATTCAAAATTTTCTCCAGGATTTGAGTTACAAAGATGTCTTCTTGAAGACAAACACATTTTAGATGAGAAATGTGCCAGAGACAAAACCCAGCTCCAGTTGCTCACTTTCAAAAAAGTTCATCTGAAAGTACAATAAACTGATCTGAATCCAATTTGTATATAGAGTCTGGACCAGTGCTCTGACTCTTCTCCCCTCAATAGTTCCACACCCTGACCTGAAAAGAAATTTGCATAGAAATTCTGCAACCTGAGTCCATCTTCATGTTATGCAAAAAGGGCCTGATTCAGATCTCACATCTATTATTCCCAAATCCCAGCAGCAAAAAATGAGACCAGAATTCAGCGCAAACTCTGAGTTCCTTTACTTGTAAAAGACTGAGCACAGATTTTTGTGCACAACTGCTGCAAACAAAGTGCAAAAGAAATAAAAAAGAAAAATATCTTCCCTTATAAATATTTATCTAAATGACAAAGCTCTAGCCCAATTGGCTGATCATTCTTAATTCCTTTGGTATTCAGTAAAATAACACCCTTCATGGTGACCTCTCTTTGTATTCCTGCAGATTTAATACGTAATTCTGCAGGAATTCCATGCTTCAACTTTTTGCCAAAGCATGAAGGCTCCCTACCATCAAAAAAAGCCAAGAATGTGGTCCCAAGGCTCAACTGTCAACTCTTGTTGCTTGTTGTTTGTTTTTTTTTAAATGACACCTTGTCAATATTGACCTAAAATTCGTAAGGGTCATCTCATCAGCTGTAGGACAATTGCAAGCAGTCATTTAACTCCTTCCCCCTCAGAACTGAGATGTTGAGAAGGGAAGACTTTGAGAAGTGTGGGCAGATTTATTAAGTAAATACAAGTCATTAAACTCTTGGCACACTCGTACTAAGGATGCTCTTCCTCTTCCTCCATATAATTTCTAACAAATAGAAATCACGGAAACAGGTGTCTGGGATCAGGGAAAAACTCAGCACTATTTTGAAATTATACATGAAGCTCAGCACTGTAACAGACGTGGGATGTGGTCTGGCTTGTTTGGAGTTGGCTGCCTTCACTTGGGCTGCCTTCTCCCTCAAGACAAGACAGGAAAGACTGCAGAGGCGGAGGCACGGTATTACTGAACCAACCCACTTTGGAGGATGAGGAAGAGAGACCGATTCAAGCTACAAAATGAAACTCTGATACAAAGTTGGTGCTTCCTACTTTTTCTCCCCAAATAAATCTGTGGTACTGGGAGTGTACTGAGGTCTGGGACACTGCAGCACTTGGATGCAGAGCCTCGGTGTGACACTCCTGTGGTGAGGTTCAGGTTCCCCTTGCAGACAGAAATGACGCGGTGCCTCTTTAACTCAGTTGCGGAGAGCTGGCTGAAGCACATGTGCTGTAGGGAAAGAACAAAACAGACCCTGAAATCTTCAAAACAGTTGAACGTGGGATGACTAATGCTGGCACTTGGCATGGTGTCCTTGCAGTGCTCTGTGCCCTTTTTGTTATTATGGCTCTTACAGAACATTTGCTGATGGTGGGAAGTTGCCAGCTCACCAGCACCCAAACCTCCTGCTCCCTGGTGAGTGTCACAACACTGAAAGATTAGTGAAGCTGCTTGGAGAAAGAAAACCCACATGCTTAATTTCCAAAGATACTTACATAACTGAAAAAGCCTTTTTGTTTAAAAATTAGATGTAGAAGTAACTTGGAGACATCAACAGTCCATCATGTAAATAGGAACATAATTCTGTAAACTGTTACGCATCTTCAACTCTTATTTCAGGTCTTGAGAGTGTTGGAGGCTCAGTCTTTCACAGGATCATTCAGTGCATCACAGACAAATTTTTTCCTGAGACTAGCACTTATATTTGGCCTAGTTCATTGTGTAAATATATGTTTGAGTGCCCAGTCTTGGGACCAGCCATTGCAGTCAAGCTGAAGTTATGCAGCATTTTAAAGGAGACATGCTACATGGTAGGAAACTGAGCTTTGCGTGTTTGTGTGTTAGAAGAGTTGTTGACTCTTAAATAGAGAAGTTTGCATGGGAAGAAGAAGAGGAAGAGAAGGTATGCTTAACTTGCTGGATCCCACAAGTTCCTCTTTAGGTATCCCACGCTCCACAGGCAATATATAGAGAGCATCAGCATCTCCTGAGACAGTAGGAAGGCTCAGGTTGGATGGTCCCTAGTCTCTAGAAGTAGCTTAAGGTGAATTGTCTGTATTTACAGAATCAACCTAGTGCCTTGGCTAAACCATCCAACTTTATGAGCAGGAATTGAGGGTTTAACCCATGGGACTGGTCATGCAGTTCCAATGACACCTATGGAGACATAAAAATTATCATGGATTTGCAACTGGCTGTGACCCACAAGGCCTACCAACACGTTGTGTTGGTGCCCTTCTCTGCTGAGCAATAAAACAATCCCGATGGAGGTGGGGAGGTACAGCCTCTCTGCCAGCTCCTCAGGCTGGAGACCATACGCCTGTTCCTCCAGTCCTACCCACAGAGTGATGATGAAGATGCAGAATGTTTGGGAAATCCTGGCTGGGTGTCTGCCATTTGAGCTGTGGCAACTAAGAGAGTTACAACAGGCTAGATGAGGTGCCAGCATGTTGTTCCTTCCATTGTAACTGCCCCTGCAGCTGCCATTACCTCAGTGAAGCTGAGTGATAATTTCAAAAAACTTTGGTCCTCCATGAAAGGGGGGATCACACAACTCACATTTTTGGCAAGGCAGGAGCACGGGGAGTTGTTGACAGGTTTCAAGTTCACGCCCTGGGTTCTCCTAGAGAGAGTTGTTCCTGTGCCCAAGTTAGCAGGCTCTGTCTTATGGTTACAACCATACAGCTACTGTTTGCTGTCTAGTTGTAGATCCCCTAGATCTCCTAGAGCTCACTGCTGTTCACTGACTCTTCACCCGGCAGGATTGTCTCCATGCTGATCCCTGTGACCAGCCGCACCCGTGTCAAGCGTAGTGGCATCAGCCCCTTGCACCTGGCAGCTGAACGCAACAACGATGACATCTTGGAAGAGCTGATTGATGCTGGCTATGATGTCAACACTACCCTCTCCGATGAACGATCCTGCCTGTATGAGGACAGACGCACCACCCCCTTATATTTTGCTGTTTTTAACAACAACATCTATGCCACAGAGCTCCTGCTGCAAGCCGGAGCCAACCCCAATGTCGATCTCATCAACCCATTACTCATCTCCATCCGCCATGGCTGTCTGAAGACCATGAAACTGCTCCTTGACCACGGAGCAAACATTGATGCCTACATATCAAGCCATCCCACCGCGTTTCCGGCTACCATCATGTTTTCGATGAAGTACCTTTCCGTGCTGAAGTACCTCCTGGATCTGGGCTGTGATGCAGGTTCCTGTTTCGAGTGCCAGTACGGAAATGGCCCACACCCTGTATTAAATTACAGACGGGACAGACTTAATGATCCTCAGCAGTCCAAGGAGCCAACTGTAGTACAGGTAAGGATGGCCTAGCCTACCTACAGTACTTCTGAGAACATCTCCTACCCATGTATCTTGACAACTTTAATGTATTTTTTCTCCCAACTTTCCTATCAGAGAAGATGCCTCTGTTCTGACTTTATTTACAGAAACAAGGGCTCAGTAAGAGTCTGTGAATGTTCTAAGTCCATGTTCAATGACAGCAGGTCGGTAGGCAATAGCCTCTGTGGCCCTAGCATGAATTTGCAGTGAATTATAGTAATCTTGACAGACCTTGCTGTCAGATCTACAGTATTCTTTTTCTCTGGACCTGAGGTGCCAGGAGCGAAGCATGTTTTCTTGACAGTCAGTGTCACATGGGTGGTAGCGTATGGACAGTAGAAACCTGCTTGTTTTATTTTGTCCTGTAAGATTTGTTTTGTCCGATATGGAATTTAAGCTCCTGGTTAAATTAAAATTGTCTAGTGCTTCACTTCATGAGGGTAAACTAGTGAACGTAAATAATTGCAGTTTCTGAGTCTACTGGATAAGCAGCCCTGGAGAGAGTGTAAATTGCTACATTAGATATATGACTGTGTATTATACATGTAGGATATTATATAACATGTGTATCTTTGGAGTCCTTCCTAAAGCGCTGCTAGGCTCAGCTTCCATTGGGCTGGACTTGGACTGTCAGTTCCTTAAAGGACTTCGCAGAATCTCAAATTACACATTTTTTTTTTTTCATGATCTCTGTATGTTGACTCCTTCCAATATATCTCAAACAAAATCTGACCCTCCAATCAAAATTTGCTACCCTTCAACATGCAACACAACAAAGTAATCTCAGCATGGCAGTCTTTCTGTTTTGCAAAAAAATCAGTGAAGAAATAAATCAGCTTCTATCTATTTTAAGTGTAGCTTTGAGGGATTGAGAATAAAGTGTAGTTTAGCCCAAAGAGGTGGTCATCAGTAAACGCTTCTTGGTGGTAGAAAGAATAAAGGAAAACATTAAAAGATCCTAGGAAATCCTGACCTTTTTATCAGTCCTGTCTTCCAAAAGACTGTTTTCCAGTAACATGTCTGGGAAAAATCAAACAAAAAGAAATCTTAGAAAGAGGATTATAAGAGTCCATCAAAATAATCTCTTATCCCCAGAAGAACTGAATTCTCCTTGAGAGTGTTTGTCACAGCAAACTTGCTCCAGGATACCACAGTTTTGTCAGAGAAAAATTAATAAAATATATAATCTCTAGTTCTTGAACCATGATAGGGTAGCATGTAGAGTGAACAAAGGGCTGGAATTCCAAGGCAAGGAGAGAGGGTTTGTCTGAAACCCTCTGTGGTATCCTAGCCACTCAAAAACAGTTCTGTTTTTACTTATTTAAGCACATTATTTCCCTCTGGATCTCACCTAAAACTACTTTTAGTGCCTAACAAAATATTAGGTCACTGAGAGTCATCACCTAAAAGGTCAGACCACGTGAGGCAGAGCTATCAAAATCTGTATAAAATTGTATCTGTGCCTAGAGAGAAACCGGTGAGGGACAAATGCACATAGAGAAAAAGCAATCCCTTCCCTCCAATATTATTTTACATTTTCCTCTTACTGCTAGGAATTTAGCTAATAAAAGTAAGACTTGTGTGGTGTAGCTTCAGGATACAGTTGTGATACGGTTTGTATTCTGACATATATAAGGATCTTATGAAACTGTAGCCTTTTCCACACAAAAGATGTGCATTTTTTATTTTCATGCATAAGATTATGTAAGGATAATAAATCCAAATGCTTAGTCTTTACGCAGTAAAGACTATGAGTTACTGGAAGTAGATTTGAAAAATGCGTAACTATAAACCATTACTGTTGCTACAAAATTAATGTGTTCTGGAGAAAGTGAATGCAGAAAAATGGTTGCTGTCTCACTCCACATTTCCAGAATTGCCATGTCAAAACTGTGAACGTGGGGAGTGAGGTATCCGACTGCCACGAGAGGGCATTCGGGGGCCTGCTGAGACTGCAGGCTCAGAGTCACTGTGTCCCTGAGTCAATCCCATTGCCTGTTGTTGCAGATTTGCATTATTTTGCTTTGTTTTGCTTTGCTTCTTTTCCTGCAACATGTTATGGAACATTTTTATTCCAGAAAACATTTTTGTAGACTGAACGTGTGAATAGGGAAGAGAGAAAAAGGCAGGCAAGGTCTCTGGCGAAGACAGGAAGAGGGGAGCCGTAAGATTCGGTGTTTATTGCTCGATACATGTGTCCTCATTTAAACTCTGACAAAGTGGAGTTACTGCTTGGAGGTGGTAGTGCAGATCCCCAGTTTGCACGTCCTATAGGTAACTGCACGGCAATGGCATATGACAGCCAGGTATACTAAACTGAACTTCCTATAAGCAGTCCAGGTAGGAAACTGTGGGCTGAATGCTGGGATCCTCCCAGCATTACTGTATCTAATTTTCCTGGGAAACACTACTCAGGGAAGAAAAAAAAAAATCAGAAGAGTACTAAACACCTCTGTGAATGCTCTCACCTTGAATAAAATGTCCTTATAAATTTCTGCAGCTTTATTCTTTCCTAGGTGAGCTAATATAATTTTATTTCTGAATAAGAGTATCCACACAAGAGTTTAATGCATTTTAGGTTAGGGCTCATGCATGTATAATCAAATTTGATCTAGTTACAGGAGCTCAAACTGAGAGAGGTTTAAGCTGGTGCATTTTCTTTCCTGTTTGGGGTGGGCTTGGAGGGTGTTGCAGTCTCAGTGACTAAGCTGATGGATGGTGTTTAAGCCACCATCATTCAATTGGGTTCGGTCATGTGCCTGAATTCTTATCCACACAGCATGATTTAATTCATTTTAAATTTTCTGACTGCTCACATGCAGACAACTCCACAAATAACTTCATCCTATACAGCACCCTAACAGAGATAGATGAAGCTGTCTGCTATAATATACGTACCTAGATTAAAGCGGGAAGAGAATTCACTATCTTTTTGAAATGAGACTGCTTAAAGTCAGGTCCTTAAGTCCGTTCTTCTGTATCTCCATAAGCAGCCCTCCATGCAATGGCTCTGAGTGCAGCTTGCGCTGGGGACAACAGAAAATTTGCCTGATCCAGGGCTGAGTAAGAAAGACAGCTCTGTATTGGGCCCAGGATAGTTCTGCCATAAACGAGTAAAACTGCCTGGGATTGATTTGTGCAGAGATTTCCCCAGACTCGTTTGTAGTAAGGTGTTTGGTCCCCAAAAGCTGCAGATACTGGTGGGTTCACAAGAAGCAGGGGCTGTGCTCTGCCAAATCTCCCTCTTTCCCTAAGCCTCCTTTGTGCACAGCTGCCCCACAGAAAAGGGACCCAGCACAGCCACACTGCCCTGTGCTGCATGGGCCTTTCAGTAGCTGCCTCGCTGGCTTGGGGCAAAGCTCCTCTGTCCTCCCATTTCTGCAGAAATAGGACCTTTGGACCCTGTAAAAAATTCAGCATCCTTTCCATGCTCCAGAGCTAGGACTTCACCAGGGGTTTGTGTCCTCCTGTAGTTGTAAAGAGGGGATTCTACTCTCAGTTGCAAAAAAAAACCCTGAGGCTTTTGTTGGAGTTTTCTGAAGGGAAACTGGTAATTGTCCTCACAGCTGGTAGAAGGGTGGAACCACCAAAGCTGTTGGGGCTGTTGCTATTGTTGCAGTTTCCACAGGTGGGTTCATGTTCCACTGACCCTGGTCAATCTGTTTTTCCTTGAAGTTTTGTGAAATGATATCTACTCCCGAGATGAGTCGCTGGGCTGGGCCAATCATCGATGTTCTCCTGGATTATGTGGGTAACGTGCAGCTCTGTTCCCGGCTCAAGGAACATATTGACAGCTATGAGGATTGGGCTGTCATTAAAGAAAAAGCAGGTATGGTCACCCAGGAGATCATCTGGCACAAATAGTCCTGCTGTTGCACTCAAATCCTCAGTCACCATCTCCTCTTAGCATTCACCCCTTAAACCTTATAGGATTTCCCTACCGAGACTAAATTATATTTTGGACCGGGTATGAGGCGTTCGAAATTGCCAGGGTGTCACTGACCGTGTGATGTTAAATGTACACCAGCTGTGGATCTGACCCACTGAGAATGAGCATCGCCAGTGCAGGAATCTGCCTGTACCTGGGGTGCACTCAGACCAGGGCAGGGGGGCAGGCCACAGCAGCCCAGCAGGCACCAGTGGCCTTTAAAGCCTTTACTAATATTCTGATCTCCTAAATATCTTTTCCCTCGGGATCTAAAGTCTTTCATGGACATTGTCAGAATCAGATTTCTGGCACCGAGATAAGTTTGGTACATATTATATTTATTTTTAGTGGGAAGGCTGAGTACTATGAGACAACTTGTTTCAATCCTCCTAGAAAGCCTGTTACTAATGAGATGGGATACAGCCCCCCATCCTCCAGCCCTGGTTCCTTCCCTATCTCATGCCTCAGCATAGATGAGCTGTCACCAATGCCAGCCGTGTCACCCTTCCATTACAGAAAAGCCCCTTTTGTTTTCATTCCTGCTTCTCCCATTTCCTCTTGCCACTGACCTGGCCAACCCAAGTTGTCCCTCTCACGTTTAAATATGTTCTGCTCATGTTTCTGACCTACCTGTCTTTCAGAGCCCCCACGACCTCTTTCCCATCTTTGCCGCATCAAGGTTCGAAGACTGGTTGGAAGAGACCGCATTAAACTTCTCAACACCTTGCCTCTGCCCGACAGACTGATTCGATACTTACAGCATGATTACACACAGTGACCCCAGGCACACCAGACACGCAGCGGCTTCCCGGCACGGCACCCAGCATCATCAGCATGGTGAGAGCACACGTTGTGCACAGCGGGGAGGAATTGCTGCTGGCTTGGTCAAGCGCCCTCCAATGACTAACCTAAGAGAAATATGCTTCTGAAGCATGAGTGAGAAGAAAATGGAGGAGACAGAGAGCTAAACGTAGGACTGTTGTTGGGTTTTCCGAGAGAAAACACATACGATTCACCTCAGAGCTTGGTTTGCAAAGAACGAGAGATGAAAGCCAACACTGAAAAATGAATAGTGCTGAAGCAAGTATCAGTGAGGAATTCAAAGGTATCCTGGGGTTGTGGTGGAGCTTAGCATCCTTGCTGTGATCTCAATTCAGAAATTGTCAAGACTCAACATATTTGGGAAAACAACCATTTCCTTCATTGACTGAGATTTTTATTTTAGCTTCTATTCTACTGTTTGGATTTCTGCTAAGTGTGCTTGTTGCTAATTCTCTGATACTTTGACACCATCTTGCTAACACTTTTACTTTCATTTTTTGGACCTTTCTTATTGAGCACAGTATTTGATTTCTGAACAATCAAATCTCGGAACTTTTTAACAGACTAAAATTCAGAAACACTGACTCCTTTAAAGGTCAAGGAAAGGTTTATTTAAGGAGGTTGTAATAATTGTATTTGCACATAGTGAATACACTTCATTTCGTATTACATTTGCAATGAGAAGTATGGAAAATTCTGCTTGAGCGAATTTCCTAGACTGGGGATTTGAAAGCTAATCTGAGCTCTGTTTGTTTTTTTTTTTCTTTGTTTGTTTGTTTGTTTGTATAAATTAGAAGTAGCTGCACTGGAAACAGTAGCTTTACTCTGTCATGAAGCTGGTGTCAGAACAGAACAAAGCCCTAGAGGAGCAGGAACAGAAAGTGATGTGAAGGAGAGAGGTGAGGCACGTAAGGAGAGGCAGCACTGCTAAACCAAATTTATCTGTTCCTCCCCTAGAAGATCTTGTCCCTACAAAACCCAGCCTCTCTTACTATCTTGGATCTCGGTGTCTATAACGATACCATCCCTGGAAGAAAGGGATATTATTTCAAAATTATGAAAGTCAGACTTTGAGATTTGTGAAAACAAATACCCAGAGTTAGGCTTCCAAATCCTTATTCAGGTGCCTAAACAATGCCAAGTTACTTGCACCAGGTGTAGTTCCACTTAAGCCAATGGTACGACATTTGGTGTCAGATATTACTGAGGCAGATTTAGGATTTAGCCCTGGATTTCCTGACTTTGGAAGTCTGAAGTATTTATTAGCTCCCTTTGACACTGATGAAAGTTAATATCTCAGCTTCTTTGAAAATTAGGTCACCTATTTACAGCTCAGATCCACAACTGATTTATGGCAACTTAACAAGTTACCATCTATCAGCTGAACTGCTATAATTGTCCGTGAAATTCTTTTATTGAAGTTTTTAACAAGTCACATTCCCTCACAGCTGGGGAGGCTGAGGAGCCCATGAACAGTTATTGGCAGTGACTACAGCTCAGTTGACAGGTGTGATTTGCTGAACTGATTTGATGAGTGTCTCATTCCTGACTAGCCACCTAAGTAAGGATGGAAGAGTCTACATTTCCAACTACGTCTTCACAGAACTTATGCTAGAAACGCACTCATTCTTACCTTAGGTGACAAAGGAGCTGTGCACCATGGCTTGTTTGAATTACCCTCCAGAAACCTGACAGATCTTGTTTTTGTTTCTTCACCTGTGTAACATCCATGGAATCAGACAGAAATGCAAGCAGCAGGGAAAATCCGTTGCACTGGCTTTTATTTGTGTGGAGTTTTATGCCCTTAACACAGGACTAAAAGTGTGTTGCACACATACAAGTCTGTCTAGGCACACAAGTTCAGGTTCTGCAATGGTTTTGTGTGAAACGTGTTCAGCACTTGTGGGGCAGAATGTGAGCAGAAGAATTTGTTACAGCTTTAGACATTCTGTCCATAGCTGTCCCCTTCCCAAATGCAAAAGAAGTTGAAAAAAACAACAGTTTCAATTCACACTGAACAGTGAACTTCTTGCAAAGCTTTGGAAAGTCATGTTAGATTGCTCCACTGCTGAAATTTCGCCTAGTGACTTCCATTACTACCAGTTTAGGCTCTAGCCCCTTGTTTCCTGCAGTGTGAACAAGGACTTGGAAGAATACTGGGTAGAGGGAAAGGGTTGGAGAAAAGGAAATCTTTAGATCAGTTTTGACAATGAAGTCCTTGTATTGGTAAGCAATAGCTTGAGAGATAGAAAATCACCTATGGAGTCTGTGCATCTCTCAGTTTAAGGGGCTCAGCAGTGAAGTTCTGGGACCTTCTCATATTGATATAAATCGCAGTAAAATTCCTTGAAATTAAATGAGTGTAACAGGGCATGGTCATAGAGGGTGATGGATACAGACATGGCTTGGTGGAGACCGTTTGCTTAAGTGCTTGTTTGGTGTGCAGTGACCGCCCTGGAGACCGCTGGCTGGTAGAAGGATTCACAATCACCAAGGGTATGTTTAACTACAGGGGTGGGATTTCTTTAAGCTATCCCAAACTGTGAATTTGCCCTGAGCCAGCTTTGTTACGTACACGAAAGTCTCACGAGTTGCAATTTCTTGTTATGTCCTTGGAGAAATTGAAACTGGGTTTGAGTGGAGCAAATACGGAAAGTCCATTCCTTCTTTCAACGAAGAGACCTTCACCTCTAGTGGGAGACCCATCTCCTGGTTGCTCTCAACCATCTGTCCTGAGCAGGAGAGTCACTGAGCTAGAAATCACTGGTCTGAGGGGAACGTACCACAACTGTGGGAATGATAAGGGCTCGCTGTGCGCAGAAACCGAGGAGAGAAGAGCCTCTTAGAGGGGAAATCTAGTAATTGCAATGTTATTAAGTCCTTTCTGCTTGATTCTTACAACAAATCTTCACACACTCAGTTTACATTTATTTGCACTGAAATGGAGCCTGCTGCCTCTCCACTCCAGTCATTGACACAGTATTTTGTGCTCAATACTGCATTTGCATAAATTCAATGTGCATGTAATGCATCTATCTAGAAGTTACTGTGAAAAGGCAAATACCCCCAAACCCAAACAAACCAGGCTTTGTAAGCAGATCAGTAGTTCTAGTGCAAGGTGAAGTGGCTTGTTTTTACCGAGTGTGATACATAGACTCCTTCAGAGATGATGACTTTATGTGAAATGTTCTAGGAATATTTCATGACCAGGTTACTGTACATTTTTTTTACTGCAACGTGCAATTCACTTGATGTTCTTGTGCACTTTTTTGATTTTTTTAATTTCATTTTTATTTCATTTTGTATGAAAGCTTTTTCACTTACCTCTCTCTTCCAATTATTTATAAAAGCTATTTTGGTTTTAACAGTTTAAATTTGCATTGTTGTAGTAAATAGCAGCTCTCAAATGTTATGTTTCCATCTTTCAAAAAAAGTCTGAATAAACAAGTAGATTCTGAAGGGATATCAGCTGTCCTGAATAATAACATTGAACAACCAAACACAAAAATAGCCAGGAAAAGTCTGAATCAATCCAAGCTTGAACAATCAATAATGTTGATGTTAATCTCAGGGGTGAGAGAACGGTAAGTATTGCTAGAGATGAGACGGAGTTGCTATTCTTTGCAAACCTTTTGGAAAGTCTCAAACATCCCCATTCAATGATTTTGAATATACTTAACAATTGTCTTCTGTTCATTTGTGTTTTACTTCACTGCTGCTCCAGTCCAGAGCCCCATCAAGGGCTATCACCTGCCCTGGGGTGGAGAGGGATGTACGTCACAAAGGATTTTAAGGATTTTAAGAAGTAACATCAGTTTAAATCTGAGGGTAAATGCGTAAATATCTGTGTGCCAGAGGTCATTTGGAATGGTCTGTTTCAATCCTTCATGGTAACTTAAAAACACGCTATTCTACTACATGGAAAATATGCAGCAACATGCATTCAAATAAGAAACAGTTTAAAAGAAGAAAACAAAGAATTTAATATCTGAAAGGTAGGAACTTGATTTTAACTCTGTTCTTTCTCTGGATTTCATCAGAAATAAAATTTCTACAGAGGCTATCCAATTTGCCAAGTATTTTAATTTTTATAGAAATACATATTCTGGTGCAATATGCAGCACTTTCAAATTTCCCTTCTGAACTCAAGCAGAAACACTTGTCCACAGCAATAACTGTGCAGTGAACCTGTGATTCATTCCGCAACCTGTTCTGGCCACCCGGATGGAAGTCCAGACCGATGCCATCGAGGCTGCTCTGCATTGACAGTGCTGAGACAGAGTTCAGCATCTGGCTTCATCTGGATTACAACAGTGACACAGAGCTGTTGGTGTAAGAAAGCGCCCCTATTTCCATGTAAAAAGTTCCTTGCCTACAACTCTGCAAATTAAGAGTCACAGTTCTCCTCCCATTAACTTAAACGGTGGTACTGCCTCTGGTTTCTGTTAGTCTCCTCGTGGAGAGGGACAGAGTTTTCTTGTGGACAAAGACAGTCTCCTCATGGATTTTTTTTTTTTTTTTTTTTTTTTTTTTCAAAATGACAAAAAGAAAAAGACATCTAAGTATATTCGTATCTTCTCTTCTGGATCAAGACCTAACCTGATGTCTTTAACCCTTAGATTAGCTCTTTACCACCTTGCACCTTGTGTGTAATTGCAGATATGTGCTACCAAAGTAATTTCCTGCTCTCTCTCCTTATAGGAGTAGTCTATACAGGCTTGACACCTATATTAACTGCTGGTAACAGGGAGCAAGCAATGAATCCCATCTCTGTTTCTACTTTTGCCTGCTGGACTAACATATTACAGCCGTTGTTTCCATAAAAATAAAGATCAGTGGGGTGAAGTGTGAGGTTTGGGGAAATAATAATCTACTTTTAGCCTGAGAGTAGTTCATATCCTAAAGAAAGTTGCAACCTGATTATATAACACCAAACCCCATCAGAAGATCCAAAATGATGCTCTACAATTGCTTAAGATGATATTTTTTTTCATGACTGCCATACATTTGAAAGAAGTGTTGCCTGGTTTTCCCCTTATGGAGATACCTAGCGTCACAGGGGGCTATAGCAGCCAGAGACCAAGCCAATTGAGGCCAATTTTTTTTGAATCCTGGGAGAAATTCCCATTAGTTTCAGCAAGAGCAGGTTCAGGGAGATCACAGGTGTCCGTTCTCTGGCCCTTTCCCCCCCCATAATACATCTCTCTTGACCTCGGTGATTTACTCCAATATAGCTGAATAGATAGATAGGCTTGCAATACTAAACCTTTCAGATCTCTTGTTCTGTGCCTTAGCACCACTCTCTCCATGGGTTTAAGAGAAATCTAACTTTAAAAAAATCACCTGTTAACTTTTCTAACAGCAATTTGTCAAAGTAATTGGGAAAATACCAGGCAAATCATTTGTAGCCAGTTCTTGTGATAGCATCTTAAAATCAGGCAAAAGAAAAGATGTCTGTGAGCCAGAAATCAAGGCAGGCTATGCTATACACTTTTTTCTTCTATCATATTTTATGGTTTTGTATTGAACTAATACAATTTCTCATTTGTTCTGTTGATGCAGAACAATTCCTGATGTGGAAATTAATCCTGCTTCCATTTACACCAGTTTAACGCTAGCTAATTTCCCAGCTTCAGAAGAATTACTTTTGATTTACATCACTCTGAATAGGCATAGATTTCAGCCCTCGTATCTCCCCGTCAGTTGCAAATCAAACCTGTGCCTACCCAGTGGGGCAAAAATAAACAGGATGCGTTTGCAGAATCACCAAAATAAAATTACCTCCTTTCTTCCCTCATTTTTTTTTTTCTTTTAATTCTCTCAGTATTTACATACAAGAAGAGCTTAAATCAATTCACAAGTGCGGTTTCTACATTAAATACTGTCCTTCCAGTCTCTTGCACGCAAAAGGAAGTGCCCTGAATACGTTGACTTCTCTGGAATTAAAGTACAAAAACTCTTTGAACGGGTTTAATTCATTTCATTTCGCTGCGGCTGCCGCAGGGCAACCCCAGAAAGATGTTCCCACATGGAGGAGGTCCCCTAGGTGTTACGAGCGCGGCTATGGACGGCCCGCAGCCCTGCTTGCCGCAGCTCAGACAATGCCCGCCGACGAAACGGCCCCGCTTTGCCTCCTCCTCTGTGCCACCGTCTTCGTAAGGCTTATTCCTGATTTACACCCGTGTACTGAGAGGAGAGTGGAGCCAGGGTAGCTTCCCAACAGTTACCAATTCGGTCCAGCCCGCCCACGTGCGACCACCGGCCTCCTTCCCGCCGCCGCTCCGCGCTGCCAGCAGCTCACGCCTGGCGCCCGACCGGGCGCTTCAATTCCTCCTCAGGAGCTGTCGCGTTCAGCGCCACTCCGACACGCCGCCCTGGCTAAAGGTAGCCAAAAACGTTGAAGATTGGCGGGGGAACGGCGGGCTTGGTGGGGATGGGTTTCAAAACCACGGGCCTGTAGAGTTTCTGCCCCGTGCCGTCAGCTTCCTTGCAGAAGGGCGGCACCTCTGCCGGCAGCGCGGCCACGCTCTTCCTCCACGGCCCCAGCCCCGGGAAAGGCGACGGGGGCAGCGTGCTCGGGGGCTGGTACACCCCTGGCCCAGGGCAGGGGAAGGGGCAGCAGGTCCAGGCACCCACCCGGCCCGAGAGGAGCCCGGCAGGGTCCTTCTCCCCAGCGCGCGGGGCAGGCTCAGGGGGGCTCTCCGGGCCAGCAGCGTCCGGGCTCCGTTTGCTTTTCTTCCCCTCATAGGGAGGAGGGTCTCTGGGGGCCAGGAGCCCCTCAGGGCTGGCGGGAAAGGCCCTGGCTGGCAGGCTCTGGGCCGGCCGTGGCTCTTCCCAAAAGGAGGCGGGGAGCTGCCGCTTCCTCATGGGCACCTGGTCCGGCCTGGTGGCCTCGGGATTTTGCTCCTGCAAACCCCCCTCCCCGGCGAGGCTCTCCTCCGCCTCGGCTGCCTGCAGCCCCTTCTCAGCAGCAGCCCCGCCGGGGGGGCTGGGGTCGGGTGCCTCAGGCTGGGGGCCGCGGCCCCGGTCCTCCGCCCCCCTGCGCCAGCCACACTCGGGGGGTTTGCTGGGGTGGCACCGTGGGATCCGTGAGTACTTCTGAGAAAACCGCTTGAGCTGCTTCTGCAAGTATTTTCTGTGGTCAACCGACCGGCGACAAGGAGCCGATTTATCCAGAGCCGCTTTGATGTCACTGGAGGCCAGGTTGACAAAGTTCAACAGGGTTTTCACCTCGCTGTCCGATGCCATCTCACTGGATGCGCCGTGCAGGGTTGCCCATGAAAAGTTTATAATCCCCCCCTTCGGACAAACCTTGGCAAACCTGCAAAAATGGGACGGGCAGACTTAAGAGCGCGAAGCCCCCGGTTCAGACAGCGCCAAGCGAATGGAGGGAGGGTGGAGGGGGGGGGACACGACACATGTCAAACTTCTCAGCCACGCAAACAAGTTGTCCATCAGCTTGCCTCCGGGCCGGCAAACTCCCGGCGGAGCTGCCGCGCACCTGCAGCCCACCGCCCTGCACGGCTGCCCCGGCACGCACCGGCACGGGGACTGGCTCACGATTGCCAGCCAGCCCGGTGCCTAATCTTATTAGATAGTGCTTAGAGGGAAGAAGCCGGGGCGGCCGCTCCCACCTCCCTGCAAGCAAGCGCGGACACTCACCCGGCGCGCGGCGGCTTTTCTCGCCGGTGCTGGTGGCTGCGGCGTCGCTGCGGAGAAGAGCCCCTTCCCCGCTAATCTCGTTAGGCAGGTTACACACCGCCAACCTCGGCGGAGGCGGCCAGGGCCCGCCAGTGTTTGGACGCAGTTTAGCAAGCACTTGAGCAAGCTGAATGAATATCGACTCTGGCGAGTTCGGGGCTCTCCCAGGCCAATCAGAAGCCACTTTGCCAAATACAAAGCATCCCAATCAGGCATCAGCCTCCCCTCCTCGCATTCTTTGCCATCGCAAATTGTCGCCATGGGGACAGCCACAGAAAGACAGCTAATAAATACAATAATTTCCTGGAGATTTTGACCATTCTCCCCATCCTCTTCACCTCTGCCGAGGCCTTTCTTTTTAAAAAATGACACAGTCTGAAGTGAAAATGCTGAGGATGAGTTGGGAAAGTTTAGATACCCTTTTCTCTGCACTCCCTGAAGCTGTCTGGGGGCTGATACTAGCCATGCTTCATTGGCACAGGACAATGTAATACGGGGGGACAGGGCTAGCCTACTTTTAACCGTTCCCCATCAGAGACCCCTTTTTTTTTTTTTTTTTTTTTTTTAAGAGGAGGATGATGTCAGAAAAAGGTAGGAAAGGAACAAATCTCTAAAGAGATGTGCAGATATCCATGGAAAGGGAGCTTGAGCGCTCAAGAATCTTGTCTTTATGTTTGCCCCCTCAATTGAGTTACACAAAAGCTGAATTACCCATTCAAACTACCCGGACAAAAGGATGGAGTTGGATAGTACTCTTGCATCTGTAGTCAAACAGTTAGAGACTTAAATCGAGTCGTCATGATGGAGAAAGAGTTAGACAAAGCCCATAGAATTGCCATCAGCAAACATTTTCCTGTGTCATATTAGTGGGTCTCCATGACTCCCCCTGGCCTGGGGACAATAGCACAAGTTTGCACACTCGACTACTGTCACCCTGCCAACGCTGGCAAGGAGCAGAAACAGGACAATCCTTTAAGGGGAAAGCATGCCCGCTGCAGGGAAGGTAAGAAGAGAGGGAAGAAAAGGCGTGTGAAATGCTAATTGAGCTGCTTCCTTTACTGATCCAGAGTTATGCGAGCCCTCCGCCTTCTCGCAGGCTTGTCCCTAAGGGGTGGCAATAACTTAATAGCACGGTAAAACCGAGAGCTGGAGGAAGAGGAGAGGAGAAGGGCTGCCCTCTGTGCGCGCTGGACACGCCAAAGGCCCAGAGCTGGCAGCAGTCTGTGTGCCAGCCTGGGACCCGCTGCCTCCCACAGCAGGAACAGCGCTGCTCCTGCTCTCCAGCCCGCGTCAGCCTGCGGATGGAAGGAGTGGAGAGGGGCACAGGGTGTTTGCACCCATCATCGGGGAGGTGCTGCCGGGTCTGGACCAAACACATGCCCTAGGGAAAGCAGGGACTGAAGTCGAAGCCATTTTGGAAGTAAAATCTACCTTCCTGATGTGAGGCATCAAAGGCCTCAGCACTGAGGGCTGAAAACAGCTACACTTTAAGGTTATTTTACTGTATTTCTATTACTCCAATTTTTTCTCGTAGGAGGACAAGATGCAGACTGTGCCATTATACCAAACCCTGGGCAGAGGCCTCAGGGATGACTCCTCAGCATCCCTGTACTGGTGCACTCAGTGCTGACATCCCTATTCACATCATTTCTCCCAGTCTGGCCTGAAGCACATGCACTGGTGCCCAGGCTCAGGTGTTTCAGGTCTAGGGAAACCACAGGACATCCTGCTGCAGAATGCGGTGCAGAGCCTTTGTCACCACGGTGGGCTGTAACACGGTGGCTGATTTGCCACCACAGACATGCCTCTCTTCTCCCAGTTGCTAGTTCAGAAGCAGTTCATTCCCTAGGAGATCTGGGGCAGCTAGCCCTGCCTGCACGCTCTGCCATCTGCCTCATGCCAGCATGCAAATGTCTGTGCAGTCTTCTCCTTTTGGATCTTTTGAGGGAGGGCAACTTACAGTCACCTGCTTGAGCATCTATTTTGGGATGCGCTAGCTGGGGCCTGGCCTCTCTGTGACCCGACACAGATCCTTCTGTGCAGCTGAGGCTACAGGGAGAGGTTTTGTCTAGCTCATTGAAAGAGATGCACACCAAGGGATGGCATCTCTGTTTGCAGGAACAAACTGCCTCCTGTTCTTGAGCTTTTGAACACAGCCTGGACACCACGTTGCACAGCACAGTCTCCCAGTAGAGCTAGCTGGTTGCTCAAGGGGGTGAGAGGGAGAGACATGGGACAGGTGCCTGGGAGCAAAGGATTATCTCAGGATGTTAATGAACTGTGTCCTCAGAGGCCTGGAAAGCTCATGCTGTATATTCTGAGACACTATATGCAATCAGAGGGGCTCAAGACCCTGGCCTGTGCTCTGAAGCTGAACGCTAGTGGGTCAGTTAGATTGAGGAGGGTGGATATGACTTGTCTGCTTACCAGAGGCTAAGGGAAACCTGGTCCTACAACACACCCATTGCAGAAGCCCTCTCCAAGCCCCCAGGCCCCAGCCGTGCCCGTCCCCTCCTGGAAGGATGCTTGCCCAGGATGTGGTTCCTCAGGCACCGTGTGTCAGCGGCGGAGGAGCTCCCCAAGCCTTGCTGAGCTCACTGCTCCGGCATGCCATTCCCCTGCAGCTGGGTAACGCTGCGGAGCTGGAGGGGAATGAACCGGCGAGCAGGATTTAAAAACCAGAGCAACCCACCCTTTCAAGGTCAGACTCAGGTTGAGCTGCACAGGGTTTTCTCTAAGAGGCCACCGGAGCCCTTTTGTTCCTCTCTGCTCTCACCATGTTCATCCCAATGTACATGTGAAAGGAACAATTAACAATAGGGCACTCCTCTCCGAGGATCCAATGCACTTTGAAGTGTCCACCAACCAAAGGCTCGAGAATGATACATCATTTTCCACTGTGAACGTGTCAAACTAGTACAGCAATTGAAAAAATGTCTCCACATGCCTTCCCAGCATGCAGACAGGGACCAGCTGGAGAGCCACTTCATATCCGACATGTCATCCCCTGACAGCTGTCTTCTTGGGAATTTTTGGTATGTGAAGTTTTCTAACTCCTTTTTTTAAGTAAAGCACTGGAATAAATCTGTTCACTTCAAAGTTGCAGCCAGGCCTCTCCTAAACATGCAGTATTTCCTTCAAGACTGAATAAAGGAGAGAGAAAAGAAGATTTTCTTACACAAAAATACCTGGGAAGTGTTTTTAAAGTGTCACTTATTGTAAGGGATGTCAATCTTTAACCACTTCTACACCAAAACCTCCCACAGCTTATTTCCAGGCCGAGGGGCCCATTCAGCAAAGGTATTCCAGCATCAGGCTGGCCCGGACCGTGTGAGCAGACCCCCTAACCACAGTGCACACCATTAACTGAGGTAGAGAACCCTCCACTGCAAGTGCCCTGAGCAGTTCAAAGAGCATGAACACCCAAATCACTGCAGTTATTTTAATAGTTTGTAAAGCAAAGAGCAGCTCAGCGAACAGCTGAGTGGTACAGAGATGATACAGAAGTCAGTTTTGACACTACTTTACTCAAACTTCCTTTTCCTTCCCTAAAACGGAGCTTTTTCTCCATCCTAGCCTGAGCAACACATGTTGTCACAGGGTTCATCCCACTGTCAGGATAACAGCTCTGCATATCGCATGGCACACTTTCTGGCCAGGACTGGACTGAAATCAGTCCTCAGTGGCTTCTTACCCTCCCTGATTCGGGGTGTCTCTTTGTCCCAAGTACACGCCTGTATGGTGAGCACTGTTATCCTCCATCTCTTCCCCATGGTTGTTAAAAATAGGCAGTCTCCATAAAGCAACACAAAACCTTTCAGATTTTTACTCGAAAGATAAGGCTTCTTAACAACAGTCAAAAGATTTTCTTTAGAAATTCCCTAGAGGTTTTGCTTGGAGGAGAGGAGAGGAGAGGAGAGGAGAGGAGAGGAGAGGAGAGGAGAGGAGAGGAGAGGAGAGGAGAGGAGAGGAGAGGAGAGGAGAGGAGAGGAGAGGAGAGGAGAGGAGAGGAGAGGAGAGGAGAGGAGAGGAGAGGAGAGGAGAGGAGAGGAGAGGAGAGGAGAGGAGAGGAGAGGAGAGGAGAGGAGAGGAGAGGAGAGGAGAGGAGAGGAGAGGAGAGGAGAGGAGAGGAGAGGAGAGGAGAGGAACAATTTTTCATTGTTTTGTGGAAAATTTCAACTATTTTCCCCATTTGGGTCACAATCCTGTGAGTCCTTGTTGAGCCTAATCAATATGCGCTTTATAGCAAAGTGAAAATGGGGCTCCAGGTGTTTTGAAACATGATAAGAAAATAAGCTGGAAAATTCCCAGATGGGCCACCTATGAATCATCCCTTTTCTTTGTCCATTAAGGGCATATAAAAGCAAAGATATTTCAGTTGCATGATATCCTTTCACTCACCTGCTGTTTCCTAAGCTTCTGCTCTGCCTTCACACTCAGAAAAAGCGAGGGCAAGGGTTTTGAGGCCAGCCAGGAGCCTGAGGGAAGGTGATGATGGCTCATGGTGAAACCAGAAGTATTGGCCCAAAGAGAAGTATTGGGTTGGAGGAAGACCACTAAAGCTCTTCCTCAGGGGTCCTGATTTTTGATTTCTTGTTGACAGTGACTGAAGTGGAAAGATGTTAATGATGCACTGATGGCATAAAAATGGGAGATGTTATTTAACATCATACTGCAAAAACTGTGTGATCTTAGGAGTAAACGCACTGGGAGAGGAGAGGATCGTGGTAACTCTGGTCCACACACCTCAGGCACTGATAGCAAGAGTTTCTGCCACAAGGAGAGATGTCACTGTCTGGAAACGAGAAGGTCATAGGATTAAAATGAATCCCCCTCCATCCAGTCTGACCTTTGAAGGCAAGGCACTGCTGGTGTCCAGGCCTCCAAACAGGTTGTCCTCTAGACTCAGAGCCTGGATCATGAGCCTGCTTATTTCAAGACCTGCAGTTTCATTAGAAAGGGAAAAAAAACCCTCTATGTTACCCTCATAAATATTTCTGAGGATGAAATTAATCTGTGAGAAAACTGGCACGGGCAATGCTAGCAGCGTGGCTCCCGGCCCAAGGACCTGAAGGGCATCAGGAACAGGCAAGTGGTGACCATGGTTGCAGGTCTGTGGTCCCTGCCACCGGCCCCCAAGGGGATGTGTGTGCAGTGCGTGCGCAGGGGTGCAGCCAAAGCCCTCGCCATCCCTTCCCACACCCCAGCACACAGGTGCTGCAGACAGCAGCAGGGACGTCTCATCCCGGCACTGACCCTCATGCAGCCTGGTCCTGCCCCAGAGCCGAGTCCTCTAAGCTCAGGGAGGGAAGAAGGAGGGAGTGTATGGGATTTCTCCCCGGACTCATGATGTCCAGTCATCCCCCTTTGCTACCCCCCCCCCCCCCATCTCCTTGTTGAAGCCAACACCTCTGCTCCCAGAAGATCAACCTGGCACTCCCGCCAGACGAAGCTTTGACTCTTCCCCTGCCTCTTTTTTTTTTTTTTTTTTTTTTTTTTTTTTTTCCCCTCTTGACAATCTGCTTTGACCTGAGTGACATCCTCTCATTGCTTTCAATCCCCGATTTTCTGCACTTGGGGACAGACTTTGAGCAGGCACTAAGTGCTGAGGCCGCACAGAGGCAGCAAGGGGGGGGGGGGGTTGCTGCTACCCCGCAGCCTGCCATTCAGGCAGATGGTGGAGGGGGCCGATATGAATAGCTCCTGTCAGTCTCGCAGAGCCAACTTTACAATTGTGCTACGTGTTGGACTGCACGTGACTAATGCCATTCTTCTGCAGGCTGCAGGCAGGACACAGCTGTTTCTTTAAGGAATATTTTGTTTTTCTGGGCCGTAAAAAACCACCCATGACAATATTGTATCCATGTATCCAATATTAGACTCCATAATTAGGCGAGATCAAAGCCCATTCTACCTTTCACTGCCTCTCTTTCTGGTAAATTAGACAATGTTTTAAAATGAGCCTGGTCTTGGTTTGGTCCTTCTGGAGGTTTAAATCCTGCCTTCCCACACAGCAGGTATGCACTGAGAAGCAGCACCAGGGCCAAATATAGGTTTCTTTACATAATTCTGGAGTAGTTAAGTATTTCAAGATCAGTGATGAATTCAGTACCAAAACCTACACGGAGCTTCTGTTGATGAGAAATAGTGCCGCAAAGAGGATTAGAAAACATACAGACGCGAACGTGAGCATGTGAAAAGGTGAAGACCTTCTCTTAAAAGCTGCAAAAAAAAAAAAAAAAGAAACGCACATTGAGCTCCAGACAGAGGATGAGTCTGGATCTCTAGCTTACAGTACAGAAGAGCCATGCCAGACCAGAAGGGCAGTGCTCCCCCTGCCCATGTTTTGGCCAGGCTCACAGCCCAGTTCCCTGCTCCACTCTCTTGGACGGGGCTTCTCCGCGCGGGTGTTTCTGTAGTGAAATCAGCGCCAGGCTCTTCCAGCTCGGCTGCGGCCAGAAATACACCCCTGTCACTCCAGCACTTGCCTTTCCTTACCAGGGGGGCTACCTGCGGCCGGGCAGCCCTTGCCGGTGGGACAAGGTGGTGGCAGCCCCAGGCAGCGGTGGCTTGAGCTGGCCCCCTGTGGCAAGCTTGGCCGTGGTGCCGCAGGCGGGCAGCTGTCTAGGAAGGCACCGGTGTGGGTTACACCCTAACATTTCCTTCCACCTGCCTCTCTTCTTGCATTTCCCGAGACGGCGTCTGCCCACCCGCCCTGCCGAAATCGCCCTCAGTCCAAGAGCTTAGCCTACACGCACAGGACCCTTCTTTTAGGCATTAGTTTTGCTGGAAGATGCAAAAGGTTGACATTTTCTGATTTACAAGTCATTACACCTCCATTATTCCCAGCGCTGGAGCTTTAATGGCAACGTGGAACTGTTTTGGTCAAAGAGAAGTACGGACAGCCTCTGGAAAGCAGGCTGGATAAATCGACCTGGATCCAACCATGAGGTGAGATGGCATTCAACTAAATGTGCCAAAAGAGCTCAAACAGGAAACTACTGAGGCACCAATGCAGAGTTCACACCAGTCTCCACCCCAAGGCACAAAGCTGAGTAATGTTACAGGTAGTTGTATGAATAACAGAATAAATAAAGCAAGATTTCCTCTGGACTGGAGGCAGATTTACCAGAGGAGTGCCCCAAGGGCTTATTCTGAGATCAGTGCTGTTCACCATCTCTGTATGTGGCATGTCAAAGCGGGTGAATACTGGCAAAGTTTGCAGATGATACAAAATTATTCATAATAATCAAAGCCAAAGCTGACTGTTGCAGAAGGAGCTTATAATACCAACTGACAGTGAAGTGCCAGATGAAATTCAGTATTGACAAGTGCAAAGTAAGGCACTTAGGGAAAAAATAACTCTACTTATACATCTGCAGCGACGGGCTCTAGATAGCAACACTAAGGAAAGATCTTGGGTAACTGATATTAAGGTATAAGGTTTTTGAAAGCATCACTTACTGCCTGCAACAGTCAAAAGGCAAACTGGATGTTAGGAATTGCTGAATGAGAGAGCACAATAAAATAGAACAGAAAACAGTATTCCAGCACTGAGCTAATAACTCTAGAAAAGATATAGACCAGGTAGCAAGGATGGTCAGAATTTTGGAACAATTTCTTTTTGCGGAAAGACTAAATTGGACCTTTTCAGCTTGGAAAGAAAACTACCTGAGGGGACCTGATATAAGTGTATATCATCACCAACGGCATGGAGAAGGTAAAGAGGACAAGGTTAACCTGTGTTTCTCCAATGCAAGAATTAGGGGTAACGAATTATCATACAGTAGATCTAAACCATAAGGAAGGAATTTTCCACATGATGCATTAAGCTGTGGGACTTGTTGCCAAAGTATAAATGAGTTTAAAAAAGACTTAGACAAAGTCATGCCATGTAGGACCGTTATTAAGCTGAGAAATCCACCTTCAACCTCTAGCTCAGGGACTCCTGAAGCAGTTGATTGTCAAAAGCCAGAAGAGCCTATCAGGTACAGATCACTATGTACTTCACCTGTCCTTGTGTCCTTCCTTAAATATCCACACAGGCTGTCATCTGAGGGGGGATACTGGACTAGAGAGAACTTTCATCCCATTCACTAGAGTATTTGTTATTTGAAGAAATGGGAAAATATATCCTGGGTATGATTGTGCAGTGCAAGGCAAGGAGAGGATGTACTGAAACTGTGTGAAAAACAAAGTCCCGTGTTCTTCCACCTACTATTTATGAGTTTGAGGTTTTTATGCACTCATTGCAATTTTGGTTTTATGCTCATAAAAGGAAGCCTGCAACTTATAGAGATTTACTTACGATGAATTTTTAGAAGAAAGATGAGATTGCTCTCAGGGGGAGTTAATCTTAATTCAAAGTGTCATCCATCATGAAAAAATACATTATTTTTTTGAGAAGATTTTGTTTCTGTTGCTCTTGTATTATGGTCTCAGTGGCAGCATCTTTTCTTAAACCCCAATATACAGTGCTGAGCCCATCAACACAAAAACTTCAGTGCAGTTCTGAAAACAGCCATGTGCCCGCTTACTTCTCTTCTGAAGCCTCTCTCCAATGTGGCTAAAAGTCAGGGTGGCCATTCATTTTGGTACACATGAGTGCGCATGTGCTTGCAGACGTGGAGCCCAAGAGAAAATCCAAGCCAGAGAGACATACGTAAAATTACATTCTTTTCTTGTTTGCTGGCTTGCAGACCCCATCGAGGGTTCAGATGCACAGTGTCTGCATCCAGGGCTGACTGTGGGATCTAAGGCATAAACAAAGTAGGCAGTTGTTGAGGGCAGCACACAGATGGCAGCAGCCAGATGTGGGCCTGGCGGCAGGAGCAGCCAAGCTCCGTGTTTGTGGGGCAGCACAAATTCAATTTGGCTCAACTTGCTGCCGAGTCTCGAACTGCTCTGCCTGGTTTGCAAACACAGAGGAAGCGTGTTCCTGCTGGAGCTAAAAAGCATTGAGGTGGGGCTGTTTCTGCTATCCTATTTTATTCACACAGATTTCATGACCACGCTTGAGGACACTTTTGATACGTAGACAAAAGCCAAAGATTTTGAGATTTCCCAGGAGTGAGACAAACACCCATGCTCAGCCCCATGAGCCTTCAGATATTGCAATGAAGTGTTTGGTAGGAAAACTTCGGTTGCTTTCAGCTCCAAACAGCCCAGCTTTGATAAATGCAGCAGGATTGATCTGTGCTGTGCATCCCTTAACTGAGTTATGATGTATAATCCTCCCTGGAACAGAACATTTACATTCCACTGACCTAGTTGAAAAAAATACATTAATTTTAATTTATGTAAAATTCTCCCAATAGAAGAAGAGTGAAGGGAGAGAGGTGATGTCTTATTTGTAGTCCTTGCCTTCTTGGAGCTAGAAGTGAAGCCCAACTTTTTAATCAGGATTTTTGAAAATGCTGAAGCATTTCAATGGGTGGCTTGTTCATGTGAATCCAGATACATCTTTATTACATCCCATTTTAGCTCACGGGGCCATGAATAAAAGTGTGCCATCAACCTGTCTCCTCTCCACTAAGGGGTGCCTCTCCTCCTTTGGGGACCCCAGGGCAGTGGGGCACCAGGGGCAGTTTAACAGACGAGAGAACGCAAAGGCTTCACCCAGACACCTCCATTTCAACTCCTCCTGTTGCACATCTCTGTGGAGGCTGATCCCGTAGTGTGGGGACTGGAGAACTTTGAGGGAGGAGGTTAATGGTGCATCTTCCTCCGTCAGCTAACCTGAAGAGCCCAGAGAGGATGGTTAGCCCCCAGCCCAGCCTCAGTGCTGCAGTGCCTGCAAAGGAAAAATGGCCAGCAACGTTTGTGAGAGTTGGTTGTGTAGCCCAAAATTTGGCCGTAGGGTCACTTCATCTGTCTCAGTGAACCAAACACCATAGGTACACTTACAAAAGGGACTGAGTGGAGGGTGGCTTTGTATTTCTTCTGCATGGAAAAACAGATGGAAAGATGTCTCATGTTAGAATTCCCTTTAGTAAGAATTTCTTGTGGGATCTCGACTCAGCAATGTTGGAACTCCAACAAAGTAGGAAGTACTTTGCTCCAGCAAAGTGGGAAGCTCCAGCCAGCCAGCCCTGTTTCCACATGGGAGGCTGTCAGAGCAAGGAAGTGGTAGGAGCCATCATCATTTGCTCAGCAGGCTCTTTGGTTGCTACCATTACTGTAGCCAGTGGGAAATAAAGCCAACTGAGGAGCTTTTCATACCAAAGTGGCCTAGGATCAGGTGAGCACAATGATGCCTGAGTCATGATTTTCTTCCTTTCTTAACTCTTCCATAAAGAGTAAATTTGGGGCAGGAGGTCACAGGTTTTTTTTCTCTATCCCTGGAGGCTCAAACCCAGCCTCCTTGACTTGTGCGGGCAGCCCAGCCGTGGCTGAGGGGACTCCTCTTTCCCTTCCCAAAGCAGGAGCTCTGCAAGCCTGAGCAATGCCACAGCCACCCTCAGGAGCCTGCAGGTGGCCCAAGGGAGCAGTTCAGAAACCCACTGATTTGGCAAGATATTTGGCTCCAGACTCTGCCATGAGCCCTGATCCTGTAGCAGAAACATCAAACGCAGACTCTGCTCACAGAGTGTTGCTGCACAGCACGTTGTCTCACAGAGTCCTTGACAAAAGTTGCCATGTAACACAGGAGCCAGAATGTGAGCAAGCAAGAGGGGAAAAAAACAAAAAACAAAAACAAAAACACACACCAAAAAAAAAAAAAAAAAATAAAAACCAAACAAAAAACTACCAAAAATAGAGGTATCTGCATACAGCAACTGTGTAATTCTTACATCTCCATATCATGTAGTGCCTACCCCTGCTGTTTACAGTCTTATACATTTCTCTGGTTCAAAATAACCCAAGAATAAGAAATACTTCCTTTGTAGGTACAAGTGAACATTTGTGTCTAATGGAGCTAACCCAGGGATGAATTTAATTACTAATGTGTAAGGACTAGAGCTACCATGCTTCCAGGAGGCCACTGTCCACCTGACATGATATTTTTTATTGGTTGCTGGTATCTTTAGCTCACAGTAAAGCTCATTTCAGATAGAAAGTACTGTAGATGTTTTGCTCGTTACCTATGGAAGTGTGATGATGTGTTCTCAGTAAGGCTCTGAATGTGCTTATCTCCAGCTGTTTAAAGACATATTGCTGAAGAAGGGCAATCCCTACACTAGACTGCAGCTGCTCAGAGAGATACAGTATCATCAAATGCAGACAGTGATTTGTGACCATCGAGAAATTTTTCTTTTTTTTTTTTTTTTTCCCAGCCACAAATCAGTCATTTTGCACTCTACCTTATGCAACATGAAAAACCTATTCTGGAAAGTAACCTTTCCCTGTTTTCTAATAAATGAACAGGAACATCAGGGGTACAGTATCAGGCAGGTATAAATAATGAAAGGCAAGGAAAGCAAAAGGAATACTGTCTACAAAAAGAAGTATCCCATCAGGTCCCAGAACATTTTCAAAGATTTATTTGGTAATGAAACCAGCAATATTAATTTCAAACATTAGAACCCAATTGTCAGCTTCTCAGGCCTAGATAACTCACAAGCTGTCAGCTCTCCTTCCAAACACATATACATCCTCACAAACTTCTCTTTTTCTGCAGCTGGACTTTGGCAGAGTCTTAAAACAAATGTTTCAAGAGAGAGAAAAATGGCTACGCAATGATACAGCTTTCACTAAAAAGATAGAAAAAAGAAATACCAATGAAACAATGTGCATCTCTGTGCAATTTAAGATTTGGAGTACCATAAGAGAGGGAATTTTATCAACCATTCTTCCAGATATGGAAGTGTTGAGAAGAGACCAGAGTTGATGACTGGCATGGGTAGTCAGGGTTTAGTGCAAGCAGTCTTCAGGTGGAAATATTCTTACAGCAGAATCTTTATTTTCCCTGGAATTTCTCATGATCTTCAGGAATTTGATTCGCTCATAGTTTCTCGGGAGTTGCTCATATTAACCTGGTTTGTTTTCAGAATCAGCAACCTGTTAAAGACTGCCGTTCTGCGGTGTCACTCGGAGGGCAAAGCTGACAAAAGGATTTCTGACAGAGAAGATTGTTCCAAGATTCTGAACGCACCGGGTATTTTGTGCAATCTAGCGGCCATCACATTCACGTGCTTGCTAAGGAAAGCAGAGCAGATACACGAGTGTCCCACCTCCGTCACCGGGTATGATTGTGTCAAATAGGAGTGGCCCCCTGTGCCACAACCCTGGCTCAGACCCTGTTTCTGTGCAGGGTCACTACCAGTGCAAGCTACACAGCGGACCAAACTGGAGGTGCTGCTAAATGTGTTTTGAGGGAAGAAGTGATAGATCTATCAAGAGTCGAGCACGGCTTATTATATCAGCTGGACTGGGCTGGTGTGATCCCAAAACATCTAGGAACCATTTTTGTTGCTCAACTGTTGCGTGCCACCCTTGAATTACTGGTTGAATACTATCAGGGGTTACTGTTGGTTGAATACTATCAAGGGTTGCTGGCATGGTAGCCTCACTGGCTTGATGCAGATACATTAGCCCCTCCTGTCTCTTCTTGCTATTCCTTCAGTTCATATTTATGCAAGCACACTGGTCAGAAACTCCTTGAGACTTAAATAAAGCTCCTTTTCTTTCTAAGAATTAGTCGTTAACTATCCAGTTATGATTTCCTGGACCACTGAGGTAACCCAAGTTCCAGCTAATGGGTTAATTCATTTTATGTCAGTTCAGCTGTGTCACATTGTGTCATTTGTGTTTCTCGATTGGGTGAATGAAACCTTTAAAATGGGATGTAGCAAGTAATGAATACCCTGTTCATACAGTAGAGTAATTCTTGGTTTTGTGTGTGACTGACTATGCAAACAAGATTACATCCAGGCCAGTGCAGCCAGCCACCGCGGGGTGAATGCAGCACGCCAGCTGCACAGGGAATAAGTGGAGTTTGAAAATGTCATTGCAGACCTGGTCCAAATGCTCTGAATGACACATCCTCCTTTTACAAAGCTTTTGTAGGAAAAAAAAAAAATTAACTGGCCCTACAAAATGATCAGCACTATTATCTGGGTTTTTTTATTTAACAGTGACTTTTTAAAACCTTTTAAACACCTATTGTCACCACTGGACTGAGTCTAATTGTGTTATCTGAATGCCTTTCCCACAAATAGCTGTTACCAAAAAATGAGTAAAACTAAAGAAAAACACAGTAAAACAATTTTAAATTGAACAAACTGAACAAATGAAAATTAAAAAAAAAAAAAAAAAAAGTAGTTTGGGTTTTTTTCTACAATTGCTTTTGTATTTTAATGCACAAGCACGCCCATCAACCACTCAGCATTATTTTTGCAACTGTGGTACACAGAAGCCTTAACATACCAGGGCCTCATTGTCCTTTGCTTTAGTCTTCTCTACAGACTAAGCTTCAGTCATGAAAATCTATTTCTCCAACAATTATAAAGGATGAGGGGAGGGGAATTTTCTAGAAATATTTGAAAAAAGGAACTAGTGTATGGATCAGGAACATGGATGAATCCAGCAGGGTTCAGGGGCGTTTCCCAAATATTTACGAATGCTCTTTGCAGGGTGCAGGCAGCCCTAATCACCAGTACAAAAGCCGTATCAGCCTGGTGTTTAGTAACTGTGGTGCACGTTGAGTCTGAATGCTTGTTGGCGCTGGAGAGATTGCTCGGTAGTGGGAATATTGATTTTCAGGCAGAAGATTTAGATAATCCATTTCCAGGAAGGCTTGTACAGAAAATAAGTTCTGATTGCTGTATATCTATCTGACATGAAAGGAGGCTGCACTTTGTTTGGTTGCATCTGCATTTTACACATCAGAAGTTGAATAGCTTTCCCTTAAGAACGGCCATTTGACAGCCTTCACACTGTTCTGCTTCAGGCAGATGGAAGCAAGGCAGAGGGTGTAGAAATTAATTTTGCTGGTGCAGCTGATGCAGTTGGAAAAAGCAGGTAAGCTTTTGAACACACAGATCATCCTTGAGGTCTGGAACAGACACCAAGCTTCAAGCTGAGTTTCGTTTAGTTATGATAATTGATTAAACAATGGCGCTGACTGATTACATGCGAAGGCTGGTTGGTACCCATGGAGCAGGTGAATGGAGCAAGAGGAGACACGATGAAGTCCTGCAGCCCAGGAAGAAACAGCTAACCCTGGAGCAGCTTTGTGAGGGGAAGAGGGATGATTATTGTATACCACAAAACTGAGGCATTTGCTGATTTGGTAATACCCAGCCTCCAGCAGAGCTGTGATTTTTTTTTTTAGGTAGGTGAGCTAACCTGTTGAGTACACATTATCTGCCAGTGACAAGGAAAATGGAACAGATCCTTCACAGGGCTATATCAAGAAGATTATATTAAGTGCATCTGGTCAATGAAACACATCCAAGCTTCTCTGACATGTCTCTCAAATGCTGAAATGTTTATTCAAAACGAGATTGTGGGGAAGAATGAAAGACCAGCAGGAATATATGTGGTTAATACTGATTCAGTTAGGAGCTTGCTCTAAAGCTAAACACAATAAGCTTCCAGTGAGTTCAGCTATCTGTCTCTGTGTCCCTGGCTCTTCAGTGCTCCTGCCCATTAGCGAGTGTCTTAGTTTGGGGTGAGTTGCTAGAAAGGCTTGAACTGCTCTGGGTCAGTGCTCCAGCTCCCTCCTCCTGATCCTCCTCTGCCCTCCTGCTCCAGGACTGCTTTCTCTATGGGTCCTTCTTCTCTTTGTATTTTCCTCCGTCATAGACTGATATTATTTCTATCATCATATTGCTAACAGCTCTTATTTAGAGAAGAGGAAAGTAGGATCTCTCACCCGTATGTTTATCTTGCTAATGGGAATTATCTGAATAGAAAATGAGGACAAGCAACACTCATTTACCATGAAAAAAGCAAGCTGGAGAGTGTCAGAGAGATGCAGTGAATGAACTCCTCTTGCTAATGGCTGACTGGCCTTGTTATTAATATAGATATAATAATGTTAAGCTTCGCTATTAAGTCAGCAGACCGGAGCTATTGGTTACACTTCATTTCTAAGAAACAAGCTCATTTTTCAATTACACTGTAATTCACAGTGTCTTTAAGTGCCTGGAAAATGCAAGAAGTCCAAGAACATCTCACTGAGGATGCTGCAGAGTTTCACTGAAACAAAAAACTCGGTAGAGAAAGACCACATTTGCTGGCTTGTGATTCACTTCTTCTTTGTTGACAGATGAAAGGAAGAAAGTGATTACACCCATTCAGATTGGGAACCTAAGTTCGTAACAGTTAAAACTGAAAGTCAGAGAATATCATCCTGAGGACATGATTAAAGCTGTCTGCTTAAAACCCTCTGCCAGGGCCCTCCAAACACTGAGTTACCCGGGTGTGCTCAGCAGTCACATACTGGTACGCAGCTGCAATTTTGGAGTGCTTGGTGGGGTGAGGTGGAAGGTGTTAGAGCATCTTTTTTTTCTCTTCCTATGCCTCTGTGCCCTTGGTGCAAGCACTGGGTCTGCTTTCAGTCCCCACCGATTGCTGGGGCAGAGACCCTCTGGAGTCCATCCTGGAACTGCTGGGCACCCAGGGGGAGCAGGGCAGCAGTGCCCTCACGTCCCTCGAGTTTCTGGGTGCGCTGGGGAATGCTGCACCCCAAGGATTCTCTTGGACAGTGATGGAAGTGCCACGCAGCCCATGCTGTTTGCGTCTGGGTCGCTATACACGCGCGCACTGTACCTATCTGAGCACCCTGCCTTGCCCAGGTCTCAGCAGTGCTCTTGCCTTCCCCGGCTGCGCACGCGGCCGCGGGGGGCTGGCTTTCAGGTACGGTCAGTCTCACGAGGCCCCCTTTCAGGAGGCAAGCAGTCTTCTTCCCTCTTGGCGTCCTTGTTTTCAATTTAGCGATGTTTTGACGTCCAGGAGTCCCAGGGGATGCTGTATCCTCTCGGTTGGAAATCTTGTGCAAAGGAGGTGGTTAACGGTTGCCCAGGAGGGTGAAGGATGACAGCAGAGGGAACACTTGGCTCCGACTGTAATGGTGGTTGGCAGGAGGAGAGCATTTCCCTTGCCAGCATCCTCCCTTTGCCATTGCTTGGGGGCACCAGACCACACACGAGGCCTTGCTGGGCCTCCTCAGAACTCTTGGATATGGGTATTACCAGGGTGTTAAGGGATGCCCTCCTCTCACTATTACTGGCAGAGGAGCCTGGCCCAGATCCTCACAGCCACTGCCTTACCCTTATTTAATTTCAGTAGCAGTAGCTTCCCACGTACCTTTCCTTTTTTTCTCTCAGTTGAAACCTGGGCCACGTTAAACTGCTGCAAACCTCTTAAGGTGCCTTTGGGGTCCCAGCATCTAGAGCAACCCCCAGAAAGGGCTTCTGCCTGCCTCTCCCGACCCTTGAAATGACAGTTCACCTCTCCCTCATGCAACAAAAGAGATGTCCCATCCTGCTGCCCTTTGGCTACTTTGAGAACCTTCATCTGGCAGAGCTAAAACACTTGTAAAGGTGTCCTGGTCAGGGGTTGCCATATTATCGAAGAGGTGATCCCTGTTGCTGCCTGGTTATGCGTTATCTAGTTCAAGCCAGCATAAGGTAAAACACAAATAGAATAATTTAACCATAACTTCAAAATACACAACAAATTTACATTGTTTGCAGAAGACGCAGGAGAAGAAGATAAAGTTATTTTCCTACCTAAATTAATTATGCTAATAGCAAACCAAGGGGGTCTCTTTCTCTAGTATCAATTTAGAGATATCAATCAATCTCTAATACCAATTGTCCTGGCAAGTTGGCCTTAAGGGACGGTACCCCCAGGCTGCCTCCTGGCTGATCCCGAGCCCTTTGCCACCCGTGCCCGCCAGCTGTTTGGCCACGGTGCAGCCAGCGGCCGAATGCACAGCAAGGGCAGCTGCTCTGCAGCCCAAACAGGAACATTTCCAAGGCAACTTACAGGTTTCCACAACTCGGCATTTACATTTTAACACCCGGGGCTCTTAGAAATATTGCAGGTCAAGCACGGTAGCTCGAAGTGACAGAAACAGGGCAGCGCCCCTCTCTACCAGGGCTTGCACCAGCGCTGCAGCGTGGCCTCAGCCCAATGTGGCAGGGATTTGTGGCTGCCCGTTACCTCTCCCCAGTCTCAGTTTGGGCCAGGGGAGGCTGCTCAGATGTGGAGCCCAGGGTGCTTTAGATCAGGAGAGCTAATGATCTCCAAGCTCTCCCTGCTGCGCACATTGCATTTAGATTTCCCATTTGGAATCCATGTGGATTTGGGTTTTCTTTCTGCGCAGCTTCAGGCAACAGCATTGGAGCAGGACAAGCTCTTGGCTGGACACAGGCTGGCTCCAGTGCTAGACCCCACACCTGGCTGCCATGGACCTGCCAAGATCCTAGCCCATGCTAGACTTTTTTTGGGGGGGGGAAGCAGGGGGGAGGGGGGTTGAAAAACTGCTCACACTTCACACGTGGGGAGCAGCTGTTCACCCACATGAAATTCAGATCACCGTAATGCTGAGGAAATCAGGGAGACCTGCTTGGCTGCCTTGGGCTGAGCAAGGGACAGATAGTCAGGCAAACGAAAGCTTCCTCTGGGCACAACTGAATGCTGCACCTACTCTTTGCAAGATGTAAAACAATACTAATAATACAACTAATGAGAGAGACAGTGTGTGTTTTCTCTTGCTGAGGCAGATCCACCCATTTTTCTGCTTGTGAGGTCTCCTGCGTGACTGCACATTGCCTGCTCCTCCAAGACACACACTAGCCCCTGAGAGGGGAGAAGTTGCTTTTGCCTCCTAGCCAGGAAACAACGAAGATCTATTCTCTAGTTCCCACTGGGATAAACCCTCTTCTGAGAGTCTATTAAAGGTGCTGAGCAATAGGGAATAAGCCCCCTTGGAAACAGAGAATGGCCCCGTGGTTGCAGGGAAAGAGTGAGCTCTGGTGATGGAGCCATGCCGCTCTGTGGAACATCCCAGCACTCAGAGTCCGAGAAGCAGAAAGCAATCACCTTGTCTCTAATTCCCTTCTTCTGAGTCTTCTCAGTCCCGCCCCAGGTGCACAAGTAGGCTTTATCCATATACTTATCCTTATCTTTGCAAGGCAACCAAGTCCTTTCTAAAGCTAAAGCCGTGGTTACTCCCCTACAACACAGGAGGAAGAGACTGAACTTTGAGAAACTATTGGACAAGCCGCAAGTTTAAACCTGAAGTTGATCCAGTTGCACAGCGTATCCATCTAGTACTTATTCTTTGCAAACAGCTGCTCCCAGTGTAAAAATTAAATATCTGCTCTACACTATTTGGGAGACCTAAGTGGTGGATCTTCATAAACCCTTGGCCGCCGATCAAAAGCAGTTCAGTTCCTCTCTGACTCTTTCTCGCTTGCTTTGTGTTGCTCCAGTGAGACAGCTCAGCTCCTGCCAGCACAGCAGTAGTGATTTACTGCTCGCTTGGTGGGTAGCCACGGGGCCCAAGGTATGTCCCTTATTCCCCCCATCTCTTGATCCTTCATCTCCAGTGACTTGCACTGCACTGCAGACATCAGCACTGGTGTCCAGCTCAGTGGGACTTACGGTCCCAGGCGGTGGGGGCTGTTGGTAACCCCCTTTCATCTGGGCCTGTGGGGGTGTCTGTGGTAACACTGAGCACCTCTGGCAAAGCACTGGCTGTAGAGAACAGCCAGCGACATTTCACCTTCCTGATTAGGAAGAAGCCGCCTTTTGAATTTGAGAGTGACTGATATTCATGACCTTTTCCTCTTAGAAGTGAAGGATTGTCTTTAAAACACACTCTGCCTGCGTCTGGGGATGAGCAGCAAGCTGAGCTGCTCTTGAAAACAGGACTTGAAAAGGACTTCTCTTCCCAGGGTCTTGGTCTGGGATCAAGAACTTACCCCGCGAAGGGAAGGGAGCTGGGGATTTGCTCAGTCAGGGTCAGGGATAACACATGAGGGATCACGGGTGGGCAGTTGTGTTTTCAATCTTGCACGGCTGCACTCCACAGCCCAGGCTGGTGACCGCAGGAGGGGTGGCTGGCTGGAGGACACCTGCCAGAACCTGGGTGCAGGTCCCCCCCATAGCACCGCAGGGCAGGACCTGCCCCGGTGACAGCCAGGTGACAATAAGCATGCAGCTTGTTGTCCTCCCCAGTGTGTCTTCTGCGGGGAGGACAACATTTCTGGTGGGAAATGTTTCACCCCCCAGGAGGGTTTGAGAGCTAATGCCGCCACCAGCTTGTCCCACTAAGGGACTGAAGCCCCCACAGCTGCCACGAGGGTTTGGAAAGCTGAAGCCACGTTTTGCAGAGCCACCAAACCGTTGCAGTCTACAACCTGAGGCCCTGCATGAGGAGAAACCCCTGTGCTCGGCGAGGGTGATGAAAATGCTTCCTTAGCACAGATGAAAAATTAGATGTAGAGCTAAGTTATCTCCGTGCACAAACTTATAAAGACAACACACACAGCTGAGCGAGGGTGTGGAGATGTTTTAATCACAGCTACAGGGCTCTTTCTTAGTTTCCTACAAAGCTGTATGTAAACAAATATCTGACAGACTGGGGTCTGATTCTGGTTCCTTGTAGGAAATAACAATGCCAGGAGTGTTGCCTGCAGCCTTATCAAAATTACAGCAAGATACAATTCTCTATTAAATGATTAAAATAAAATAAAAAATAAAGCCAAGGAGTCAGAGATGATCATAGCAGTCTTATGATCATAGTGAATCTTTTAAGATTCAGAATTATGATGCTGTAGAAAGGTTATTATTTTCTGTACAACATAAGAGTATCTGCTCATTTCTACAGCATTATTATAATCATTATCACTAGTAATGCTTGAACCAAGGCAGAGTTTGCTTCCTGTCTACAAAGTGGAGGGGAAGTCCTGAGAATTGCAAACCCATAGCTGTGAGATAAATGAGGCTGAAGATATTTTTACAGCTTTTGGCTTCTTTTAGTGTACCTCCTTTTGCGTGAATGCTCTTTTCAAGCTGGAGCTCTGCAGCTGGAAGTAAGCACTGGGAAAAATCCAAGGAAACTTTCTCAAATATGTGCATTAGCAACGAGTCTTGAGGCTCATCTGGGGCTGTTGTACCTACTTAGGCAGTGTTTGAAGAGCTTTCTGATCATAATGAATTCATGCACCCTACTTCATTTAAATACCCAGAGATTCCATTCTTCTGTGCATAATACGGAGCTCTCCTATTTCATTTTGCACGTCAAACGGGAAGGTATTTGGCATCAGTCTGACCCCATTCACGCTGCCATTAGGAGAGAATAAAAACTCCCACCTCAGTGAGCTCATGGAGGGGTGACACCTCCGGGATGGACTGCTTGGTGCAGCGAGCAGCACCCAAGGGATCAATCCAGGGACCCTGGTGTCCAGCCAGGCTGCGGGGGAGCAGAGCAGAGGGGCAGCACATTGGTTCTGCCTGCCAGCCCCCCACCCCGGTCTGTGCCGCAGCTCCCCAAGGGTCCCAGCCCTGTGGCAGGGCAGGGGGCTTTCCGAGTTGTCTCTCTCACTCCCTTCATTCATCCATCCGTCCCCCAACCTTACACAAACAGAAGAAGGGATGACAGACTGTGTAGTGCAGATAATATAGATAATATAAGGGGTTTTCAGAAGACGGGGGGTGGGAGGAGGACTTCTGCAAGCATGGGTGAGGGGGGGTGTATTGACAGGCACGTCAGGTGCTGAGATTCAGAGCAAAAAATGGCTCTTACTTCTGAACAGCCTCCCATCTGGCTACTTTTTAATGTAAATAAGTCTTTCATCTCCATCACCTCCTTGTCCCAGCGGTGGACCTTAACATGTGCCCGTACAGCTTTTGGGCACACACTGCTCTATGGCTTACATGGCAAGAAAATTGTCCCTGCCTGTGCAGGAGTCTTACGTGAAGGCAGACACACTATATACACATTCTGTGCTTGCTCATACCTAGATCTAAGCTTTTTAGCTCCCTTTAGCTAATACAAGGACACCTCCACAAGCATGGGGTGATGGGCACTCCTGTCTCGAGACACAGGGCTCTATGGGATATAAGTTTCTTGTAATGCTAGTGGCAGGGGCTTGGTTTGGTGCAAGAAGCTCTGACCACTAGTTATACGACCCCAGAGAACTTCCCCCCCTCCCTTTACATCTGAACCTGGCCCAATCCAGACCTCTCCCCATTAGGGAAAGTACCAGAAAAAAAAAAAAAAAAAAAAAAAAAAAGAAAAGAAGAAATAAACCCAAGGAGAAGAGATGCGTGGTCCAGAGAAGTTGCAGGGGGCCATGGTGTAGAGCAGAGAGCTGTCTGCAGGTGCAGAATGAGGCCTGGATTGGCCTAATGCTGCTCCCATCCCCAGCAGGGATTGGTGGGTTTGATGGCACCTAGCCCACCCTCGGTCCCAAGCGCCAAGATCCCTGCCTTCAAAATTTTATTTGATGCTTAAAGTGCCCCTCCTTAGAACTTACTGCTGTGATGACTCATTATTGCCTCTTCACATCTGCTGTGGCTGCTCCAGTAGGCCAGCACACCCCGGCTCATGGCCATCTCCTCTCCAGGACCCCGTCTCCAGCATGCTAGCCCTCCTCCTGCCTCAGCCAGGCTTGCCAGTCGCTGGTCTGGGGTCACAAGCTCTGTTCTTGGGTGTTTCAGAAAAGGGAAAAGGGGGAAAGCCTGCTGCAGGCTGTGCCAGAGGTACCTGAGCGGGTCCAGCAGGCAACTTACCGGCTTTTTGTGTCCCTCTCTGTGCAGCAGCTAATCCACAATGGGAATGAAGCGGCTGTGGGTGATGGAGGGCTGACAGTACTGCCCTCTCCCGTGTCGGGGGGATGGTGGATGGTGAACTGGGTGGAAGAGGTGGCTCTAGAGCAGCATCAGCAGGGCCCACGCACACTGCTGTCTGCAAGACCGCTTCCAATCACGTACGGCCCGTGGCTGTTTTGCAAGGGTAAGCGCAATGGATGCAGCCTGGCGCATGAATCACAGAATATGCCTTCCCGTGTAATTTTGTCAGCCGTAAATCATGAGTCACAACCAGGTGTGCCAAGTACTGAGTCCTGTGCGAGCCCACAGACAGCATCCACACCTGGAAGACCCGGGCTTTGAAGCATTTTGAACACAAGCTCTAAGCCACATTGACCATAGCTTGGTCTTTTACCCTCGGCAACCTGCTCGAAGAGGTCATCTCAAGCACAGCAGATCTCCCTCCCTACATGTGCCCTATGGCTCTTCTTTTGACCTAGCAGTATTTAAGCCTTCCCAGTGGCTTTCGACACCTTTTTTCCCATCACCAGGATGAAGGATGGGAAGAAGGGAGTGCTATTGTCCTATTCATTAAGCAAAACAAGCGCATCTCAGACTTGGGCACTAAAGTCAGCATGCACTTCAGGTGCCACTATCTCTCTCGCAGGTGGATGGACCCAGATGAAGTCTTGCCCGTGCAGTTGAGGCTGATGCCTGCCCTGTGATGTGGAGGGGGAACGAGACCAGTAGATCTCCTGTGGCAGCAGCCCTGGGAGCTGGCAAAGCAGCAGCAAAACTGGCTTGCACAGAGGTCTAGGGGGTGGCAAGCTTGCCCTAGCAAGCTGGTTAAAGCCACTGTGGGTACTCCTACACTGCAGGGCAGGTATGCCAGCATTCTTCAACCTCTTTTGAAAGTGTAGTGGTGTCAGCTTGCCCCTCAGTCCATGCTCTGGTTGCCTCCTATCTGAAGGAGAAAGCCCTTTCAAAATCACCCGTTCCCCTCCCTGCCACTGCCCCTCGCACATAATTAAATAATAATGGATTAATGGAATATGGCATCATGGTAAGTGCTTAAAAGATTTATCGTGGTAATTTATTTAAATGATTTATGTGGAAAAAACAAGACATGCCACAACACCTCTGAGACAGCTCCTGGGGAGTGGCTGTTGCTGGCTAACACTGATTCTGGGAGCCAACGTACTCATTCACGCCTTGTACTTCACATCTCAGTGGGAGGGTGATTACCCCTGATAACAGTACCCCTTGTCAGGGATCTTAAGCGTTTCTGCTTGAACAAATATAAAGATGCATGGAATAATTTAAAAAGCACAGTGCATGGGAACAACATGGGAAAGAATTATTCCAACAGTGCTCAACACTGCAAAGTGAAATGGCAAAAAAAGAACGAAACCCCGGAAAGAGATTTTCCCAAAGTAAAACCAAAGCATATTTAGGGACTTTAGAATAAAAACTTGGGGGAGAGGGAGCCTGATTAATCTGCTGGAATAGTCAGACACTAGACATTACCCCATTAAAGGTTTCAGAAACTCTGACTGAGAGCAGATGCAGAAAGGACATTTTTGTTCCATAAAACAGTGGTGAGCCATTCTACAAAAACAAACAACCAATTTAAAAGATCACCGTTGCCTCTAGAGCTGCCTGGTTTATCCATTTGCAGAGAAATATTGCCAGTTAAACAGGACTGCAGTGCACTAAAGGCTGTCTTATCCCATTTTTGAAGTCCTTCGTTGGGAAGCCATCCATTCCTCCCTGGACTCAGGGTGATGACCCTGCGTGTCACAACAGTTTGCAGCCTTGGACTCCAATCCCCACCACCTTCAGCTTTACTGAAAATGCCTTCGCAATGCCAACGACGTGAGATGTGCACCCATATGATTTCCTTGTCTACATGCATGGGGCTAAGGGGACTTTGAGAGCTGTCCTCCTGCCAGTCGTGAGCTGCCCAGCCGGAGTCAGTGTCCGGCAATTCTGCCTTGCAGAGATTGGGTGCAGGAGCTCATTGCGGCGGGGTGGCTCGCCTGGACCTGCACAGGGAGGGAGCGAAGGGCAGAGCTCGGGGTCAGGCTGCTCACCTCACACCCAGGGCACTGGGGAGCTCTGCCACCCACCCGCAGCTCCTCGTGTGAGCAACCACGCTTCCAGCCTGGTTGTGGCGACACCTCAAACACCACGCTTTGGGCAGAGCTTGCTCAGCTCTACACGTACATGTTTTCCACCCTCGTTTCGTGAAGTCACTGAGTAAATTAAGACCTTCAGCAGGTGGCTGTGAGTTGGTTAGGACCTTGAGCACGTGCTCTTATAGTAGAAAAGGGACAGACAAGAGACACTCCTGCCTGCATGAGGTACTGTGCATCCCCAGTGACCCTCTTTCCAGAGCACCAGTTGCCCAGCTGCCGGCACGCAACAAGTTGAGCAATGAAGCAGAAGGGAGCGTTCAGCCTTGCTTTGTGTTTGCAGTCAGAGGCAGCTAGTAGAGCTGGAGGACGAGTCAGAGGTCTTCCAAGTATTCAAAATTACAATATTAAACTTAACTATTAAAAATACTTATTAAGTATTTTCAAGATTAAAGGGAAAGTTGTTTTCCTGTGGGGACCACAAGGCCCGTTAAGCACCACAGAGGGCACAAGCATCTCCAGTAAATCAGCAGATGCAATATCTCGCTGCAAACTGCATCCGAGCAGGGGATCTCCAGGCCAAGGACAGAGAGCACAAGCCTGAGGGGGTATGTCCTCGCTCTCCTGCTCTCTGCTGGTTTAATGAGACTGCCAAAGCTTTACTGCTACAACCAGAGCAAGCCCTGCTGGTGCTGCCGAGGGGGTAACAGGCCCTGAAAGTGCTGCAAGCCTTTGCCCCGTGTCTCTCCCCAAGCCCCGCCACCCCCAATCACCTTTCTCCATCTCTAAGAAATTTCAACAGAACCAGCAGCAGTAACCTTGCTAGGTAATATCTGTTTCCCAGGGCCACTGCTGATGTGAACAAAGTTAAATAGCCTTCCTTCTGGCTTGTGACCCTGTCTCTGAAATATTCAAGGTTCAGGCATTTGTTCTCATTACACTCTGTAACATATTTCACCAGTGCAGGTTTTCTCAATAGCAGTAAGTTTTCATCAGACCCTTTAGCTTTGATGAAGCTGTGGGTTTTGATAAGTAACAAAAAAAAAAAAAAAAAAACAAAAAACCAACTCAGAAATAGCTAGTAATTATTCACTGAAACAGTAATTATAGCTTCAGTCACCTCATGTCCCAAATCAGTGCTCCAATCAAGGGGGAGGATGGGGTGGGGGAACAAAATAGAACAAAACAAAACAAGAAAAGAAAACCCCAAACCAAAACTCCAGTTTGTTTCACTCTGAACCCATGGGCTCACTGAACTGAACCCATGGGCTCACAGTACTGCTTCAGCTCACTGGGACCAGAGTTATGTATTTACTTCTGTTACACCCCAAGGAAGCGACCATGTTGTTACCAGGTAAATGAAATTAGTTTTGTCACCAGGGCAAGACAGTGCAGGTCCTTGGCGATTAAAGAAGCCATGTCAAGGTACATGAGTTGCAGTCCAACCTATATTACTCATATTAGCTTTTGCAAGAAAGGAAAGCTCTGAACAAGCTCTAAATTCCCTTGCAGGGACCCTGGGACTGCAGTCGGGCTGCTATGTTACTTGAATCAAGTCAGCAAAGGACCATCAAAGCACACAAGATGAAGTACTAACATAGCAGAGGGACCTGACATTCCAGTACCATTCTCTTCATAATATCTCAGTGTGCACCATAGGCATGAACGAGCAAGAAACCCCCACACCCTGTATCTAGTTAAGCTCATGCCCATTAAGGAAGTCAGGATTTGCCTGCAATTTATCGAATTACGGTAGTGGCAGATACCTCCTGCCACTAGGCAGGGGTATTTTTCTTTATGACCTCTTCTGCACGAGTTATCATCCCTAGTCTAGAAATAGGGAAGACAAGCACTATGAGGTGAAGTAATTTGTACAAATTATCTCAGCTCCTATGGAAAGAAAAACCAATGAAAAACACACCATTTGGTTCCCAGGCTCAGTGTGCCCACGATTCTTTGCTCTCTATTACTGTCCTTTCTTCTAAGTACAGGAAAAGGGAAGGTGGTTAAGGTAGGAAGACCTCCGTTCCCTATTTTCGTAAGTTCCTTCTAATAAGAAGGGAGGCTTATCCTAGAAGGCAAACTTTATCTCTGATTACTGCTTAAAAAAAAAAAAAAAAATATTGCAAGGGTACCTCCTATGCAAGTCATGGAGGAAGCCTCCTAGCTTGGTCAGAGATAGCAGATGAACCCGGACTCCTCTGGCATGGTTGCTGCAGAGGCAGGCAGCCACAGCAGCACCTTTGGTCACCACCTTCCTCCTACCCCTCAACATATTACATGGAGACACTTCATATTACATGAGGACACTTTCATTATAGGTTTGAGAAAGACATCCGGGCCAACTTTCAAGTCTTTATATGCATCAGTCATTCCTCTTGAGACAGGAGAGAGTTTTTGTTACTGATTTAGGGATTTGTACTTTGAAGTTTTTATGAGCCAGTGCTAGGAAAATTAAAACCAGGTATTTCTTTAGCACATGGGACCAAGATGTTGAGGTATAAGGTTGAGAGCCAATAATAAAAGAAACCATCGATTGTAAATAAATACTGGTCAGGAAAAAAAAAAATAGAAAAAAAAAAAATAGAAAAAAAATAGGAAAAAAAAAATAAAAGCTCACACACCACTTTCTTACCTCCTCTAAGAAAATCCACAAATCCACTTAGTGACCTCTCTTTCTTTTTCTCTGGAGTCTGATTCTTCTCTCATTTACACAGCTGTAAATCCAGACTAATTCCATTGAAGTCAGAGGAGTCTGAGAAGTTCAAAACACATGAAATAGGAGAAGAATTGGTCTCTTTATAAACAGAGACTCCCCAGCTGGCCAGATCCTGACTCTGTTGATTTAGAGGGTATTTCCTATTGAGTTTAACAAGAGCAGGAGGAGCCATTTCACTCACTAAAGTTACACTTGCAGCCAGATCTTCTACTGAGTTCATGGAAGTTACGTTGGTCTCTAGTGCCAGAAGACTGGGAGTTTGATTTTGTGAGAGCTGGCGTAACTCAGCAATAATCTGAATAAGTAGGTGAAGTCCAAGTTAGGTCCATTATTTGAAATTATAAATACCGGTGTTATTTGTCATCAAAACAGTGATTGATGTTTTATAGCTTGAATTGGACAAATCACTAGCAATAAAATATCATTAGGCCTCCAGCTGAAAGTTTGATAGCTGATAGGCAGTTTGGAATATTTATTGGTTCAATTAAAAGGTAAAGAACACTTTGAGGAGATATCCTAAGGACAACTCTGGCCAGGCACCAGAACTAAGTTGATAAATAGGTGTCAAATGGGTACTAAGCAGAAAAGGCAGCGAGTCTTGCTATTAGCAGAGTATGTTTATTCAGATGCAGCAATAAAATGACACCGTCAAGAGGCTGGATAAAAAAACTGAATTTCTGGAAAAGAGTATCTTAGGTATCATAAGGGCTTGTTGATTCCTGTAAGTATCATATTCACCTGTAAAATTTACCATCTTGACATTGTTATTTTTCTTAAGAAACACAAATGCTTTTTTAACATTTTAAACAGAATTGATCTTTTGTCTTTAAAGACTAATAGCTGGTGGAAACGTCACTGATCTCTTGGAATATGGGCTGTAGAAAAGATGCAGAAGCTGAAACCAAAAATGTGATTTATAGAGCTGAAAGTGCTAAGTGTTTTTCTTCTGTTTGAACGCATGGCAGTAACTGACTTTATCTTCCTTTAACACACCACAGCCTACAAGATACAGCACTTTCCTCTCACCGTGCTTTCTCCTGAGCATAGATAGTACTGGAAATGATGGCTCTTAAAAACTGTTGACATGGCCTAAATACTGTGGCATATTGTGTTTGCTTTGACCAAACCAGGCAGAAAGTCAGGAATGAAGCAAGCCAGCATGTCTGGCTGGGATGGGGTCTTCCTGCTGGTGGAGTCTGGGCTGACACAACCACTGAAGGGAATCCCAACTAGGAGGCATATGGTAAATTCATACCCACAAAACATTATAAAATAACACCAGCACTACCATATTGTCCAGTTTGGAGGGAAACCCTATAACCACAGATTTGATTGAGCTTCTGCTGAGAAGTCAGTGTAATCATCACCTTCAAAAACAGGTCTGTTCTCTGTAACGTAGAGATAAATTGCTCACAATAGCTTTGAGCAGTTCAATTATCTTTACCTACAGCGAGATTGAACATGAATTTCTCAAGGTGCTTTTTATCTCTTTCCTTCCCTTTGTAGCACTAGCGAGGATGCTTGGCTTTTAGCAGGTCCTTTGACTCCCCGAGTTGAGGAAGTTATTCTATCCAAATAGTTGGGTCCAGGGCTTATTGTATCCCATGTTACTCTAGAGGGACCTCTGGGAGCTGGCCACAGGCAGGCCAACACGAAAAAAAGTGGCAGAGATCTGCAAGATGTCATTGGCTTTAGCTATTTTATCAACACGTATTTTACAAAGCAGAACTTGCCCTTAATATTCTTTTGTTGTTCTCACATCAAAGGGCTAAATTATGCCCCCTGATATGTGTAAGAGGCTTTTCAGTTATCTTTCTGATGCAAATTATATCATTTTGCATTATCCACTGATTATCTGCAGTTTGAAAAGTACAGCAGATGTTGAGCAAAGCCTATATGTCAGTTCTCTCCTCCTCTGAGAACAGTATCCAAGTAAGCAAAATTTAAACAGCCCCAATGGTGAATTCAAGTTTAGCTGTAGATCAAGGGTGGAATCAGTCTGGGCTTTAGAAAATTTGCCAGGTACTTGATGAAACCGGGATCAAAGGACTGGGTGTGCCCAGCTCAGCAGCTGGATGTATACCCAGTCATCTCCAGCACATACATCCTCTCCCCTTGCTAGATGCCTATATTTAGGACAGTGCGTCATTTCATTTATCAGGCGCTTCAGGTCCATTAGATGACAGCTCAGTGTGAGATCTGCCCTCAGCTCTTATTGCACAACATGGAATAAGTTGCATTTGATTGTGGCAGCATGCCGACAATACCAAAGTTAATGAATTAAAGATGTAAAACAAAGAAAGCTTAATGAAGCCGAATTATGAGTGATTGTTTTACGAGGTGGCATTTGGTATTAAGACTAATCATTACAAAGTAAATCCTCTACGCACCTCTGACTGGGCTTTTGTGGAGGTGCACAGCATTTCAAAATGCAGTTGAGTTGAGAAAAAGCAAATATTCAAAAGGTCTGCAAAGCAACATCAGTCAAATATGGTATTACTGTTTTTAAGGAGCAATGATAGGAAAGTAGGGGGGTAAAGAAGGAACAACAGCATGACTCTGCCTTGTAAATTTTATTATCATAATGTGAATAGACCATCTTTCTGGGTTTTGCCTGTATTAAATCTCAGCAAACTGTCTCCTTTGAAAGTTCAAGTTTTGTATGTCTATACCATAGCCTGGGACTGTAGTCTACAATTATTATTAATTTAATGATGGTTCTGGACCATATCTTATTATCTGTTCAGATATATTAAATTATGACAGAGGACCTCTCCAGAAGTCCACTGAGGGCACTTCCTCAAAATAGGAACACTGCCAGATGGTTGAACATCTGAGGCAGGAAGGAGCGAGAGGAGCCTTTTCACCCATTCCCATCTACCCCTCTGAAAGTCTGAAGTTTTGTCAAACTCACGCAGTCCTTAACTCATGGAAGTTAGGGAACATGTGGCTCTGTAGGTGTCTCCTTCTTCCTCCTATGCCAAATGACGTACAGGGTTACAACAGAACCACAACATGCTTAAGACAGGCCTGGACCACTCATCAAAGGGCAGAGTATGAAAGGTAACTGCCAGAGCTGGAAAAATCAATGCCAGTTCTTTCTCTTTGCCAAAAAGACTATTGATTCTTTACACTTGCTCCTGTAACTTGGCTCACAAGTTCATAGGACAGCAAGAATCTCAGCTAACAACAGTGCTGCTTCAGCCAGTTGTTCTTAATAACTCTGCCAAGGAAAGAAGATTTATAGACAGGAGCTGAATGAGGCAAGAGGAATTTTTTTTTTTTTTTTTTTTTTAATGTAAGCACATATCTCAGGACAGTTTGCTTGCATACCAGTTGTCTCATATTCTTTTCCACAAAGCTGAAAGAATACGGTCTCTCTGGAGTGTTTGATGGGTAACAGACGATACCTGAAACTGCAGTAATAGGATATACATAAAGCTGGTTGCTCTATGTGTTCCCTCACATAGAAGCAGCTGCACAATAGCACAAGTTCTTAAATCATGACCTTCTAGGCTGAAGACTAACCCATTCCCCATTGAGGTTAATTGGAAAATTCTTGTTGATCTATATGGAGATTATATGCTTATCGCAGTCAAGGTCTGGCCCTCAGTATGTTCTCTTTCCCTAAGGCCATCAGTTTGTTTCGCTCTTTCTTCTTCAGAATTAATATCCAGGTCCTTCCACATGACCTCTTTGCTTTGTCAGACATCTATACCATGAGTTTCAGATACACTACGAAATCTGGCACCACGCACTGGCAAATAAAGGCAATACAATAAAAATGGGAATTAAGGTGATTGGTTGGATGCTCAGTGCGGTAGAATATACATCAAAAGAAGGAATAAGCCATGCTGAATATAGGATAGCTCTGGTTTACTATACTTTCAAATCATGCCTTAATTACTCTGTGGTTTTGGGCATGGTCTGTAATTTTTTCCCTCTCTCCTTAACGCAGTCCCTCCCATCCCTTACATTTATGTACCCTCTGCCTTCCAGAGCATATCTGAGTGGAAACGCCACCCAGCGCAAGGCATCTTGCAGGCTGGCAATCTGGGTTCTACAAAGCTTTTATGTGAGCTATAAAGAAGACACTCAGCAAAAATAGGTTGATATCTGAGATGGTATCTGCACATGCTCGATATGTGACTGACTGTGACAATGCCACAGGATGAAAATAGATGTTTCTTAAGCTTTAATCATCAAAAAGAAGCAGAGAGAAGCACAAGCTGCTTCTGTTTGGTTTCCTTTTCTTTTTGTAAATCACCTTTCAGTAAAATACATGGGTGAAAGCCATGTTTATTTTGAACTTTAAGTCTTAGCTATTGGGCAGCATCAGGCAGGTAATGTTTGAAGGACTTCTGAGGTCTTACTTTGTCTCTCACTTTGGACTTATATAGCATATATTCAACATTGGAACAAAAAGCCAGCATCCTTGATAGCAAAACACAACAGCCTTGTAAGAAACTTTACCCATCTTGGATTCTGGTAATACACTGAATGGGGGGTGACCTTTGAACTGTGAGACTTCAAGGCATGCCTGGTTAGTTTTACTGCCAGGGTGAGGAAGTCCCCTGGAGACCAAGTATCGCAGGAGGAGAATTCAATCACTAAGGTGTCTCAAAGCTGAGTTAGTCTGAAATACATTCATAGAACGTGCTGACAGGTTTCCTCCAAGCAGGAACCAATTATAAAATAAAAGCCATTTGTTTCTGTAAATGCAAATCTAATTTCTGGTTATCCTCCTGGATATACAGTATAGAAATTATCCTACTTTAATAGGTAGGGATGGATCCTAAATTGTGCCTGAGCCTCCCTGTACTAAGCAGGTATTTCTCCCTTTTTCTCACCCCAAAGTCTTAGTCCAGTATACTAAAAATAACACCACCATTCTAAAAGGTTTGACCGTCACTTTGCTGAATAGTGGTTTCTTACTAATATGCTCACATTCAACCTTAAGATGCCTGTGGTAGAAACTATTAAATATCCCAATTAGGAATGAGATGGAGCCGTTCCCTAGGGACCTTTGCTCTCTGATGTTCTCACTGCCACTGGAAGAATAAATAAATGCAAATCCTGTCATCCTAGCTCATAACTCTCAGAGACAGAGGTTACAATTACGCAATGGGAGTTAGCTCATGTTTCAATGATGTTTTGCTATTAAATTTGCCTCCCTGAAAGACTTTTTATGACTGCGAGAAAAAAAGAGGTGGCAGACTTAAAGCATATGACCCAGCAGTCTGGGTTTCATGAGAGCCAGCACTAATCAAGCACAGAAGACATTTTTTTTTATTTATAATGTACCAATACCTTTCCTTTGGAGGGGAATATGAATCAGAACTGACCAGACTACAGGGAGTACAGCTGTTCCTTGACCAGGAAACATCCTGGACTGCACAAGACCCTCCAGGAGGTGATCGGGTCCCCAGTAACCACAGCAAGGAGGAACTGGGGGAAGGACAAGGATTCAGCATTGCAGTGCCCCGTAGCAGCAGACCTCACATGGGGCATTTGAACCAACACTCCTTTTACTAGAATGTTCCTCACGTGCTTCACAGTCTTGTCCTGCTGCAATTTTGATCACTGCTTTAGGAACACTCAGGTTAATGTCTGAACTCTCATGATAAAAAAAAGCAAATTTTTGCATGCTCCAAACTTCATATTGTGATGAATGTGAAAAAAAAGCCAGTGCTCTGGAGGTATTTTTTTAAGTGGAACTGAGTTTTATATACATTACCAGAAGATGACATGTGCAGCAGCTTGGCTTCAGAGATACAGAACATTTAAGGTGGAAATTTTGCTGATGAGAAAGTCAGGAAAGGAAATTATAGCTGGAGCCTGCAAGGCTGGGAAGGACAACATGTTAAAAATGTTTAATGCTTCTGAGGGCTGTCTGTATATGTATGGATCAAAGTCAACTAAGAAGACAGACAGTGTTAGTCATTAGTGCCAATTACTAGTTCAAGAAGTAAAGAAACAGCAGTGGAAATTAACTGTTTCAGGCTTTTACAATGCAACAAGTGAACTACTGTGCTGGTTAGAGCCGCCAGTGTGATGGATACACCGGGAGGGTGGTTTAGGCAACAGTGATAAAACTCTGATTTTCTTACAAAGAGTCTAATTCTTTACCTCCATCATATGTCTTCTATTAACTTTCAAGTGAAAAAAGGAGCTGGATGTTTCTGCATGGACCAAACGGCAGCAGAAGTAAATACAAAGACAGATTTACAGTGTTCAGGGATTCTCACTAGCTGCCCTGTGAGGGCAGATTTACAATCTGTTTGCAACACAGAAGTAACCTAAAAAGGCCAAATCTGAGGATCTGACCTCTGCATAAAAAAAAAAAAAAAAAAAAAAAAAAAAAAAAAAAGTATATATATATATATATATATATATATATATAAGTGAAGTTATAACACTTCTTTGGCACCTTTTTCATTCGTAGCCCTCAGAGAGTTTTACAAACATTAACTTAGTGCAGACCCCAGGAGAGCTTCATTACTTTTCCCCTGCTATCTGTTTTAGAGGTGAAAAAAACATGCAAGGTGAAATGTCTTTCTCAATGTTACATACCACCTGCCTTGTAGCCACCAACTTCTACACTCTTGCTCATAGCACTATATCACACTGACAAGTTAGTGTGATAGTTCCCAGTGTGAAGTGGTCTTCTGGAGATGAAATGTGTAACCCCTTCAATATCCAGCTTGCTTACATTTCCTTACTTTTAAAGTCCATCTTTAAATAATACATTTTCAGTGAGCAATCACAATAGTTCACAATTTATAACATTAAACCATGCCAAGGTGGTTTTTGAAGTAAAATCTAATGAAATTACTGTTAACTTCAAATGAGAAGTTGAGCCTGTGATTCACTGAAGGTTTTATCTGTCAGATTTGCAGTTACACATATTAAAAATTGATCCACTTATATATATTTTGCTGTAGTTGAAGTTATCAAGGTTATAAATTCTGAAGAGTTCCCAAGCTTGTGGTGAATAATACCAATTTTAGGATGACAATATTTAGAATAACTTTTCTTTTTGCACTAAAATGCACTTTTCTCTGCAACCTGCATCTTTAACCTCTGATATTTTCCTTTCTCAAAACACAGGCTTCTGTTTAACTTGTGTGTTTCAGAGACCACTGAGAAGTGGTATACTTTCTTTTTCTTTTCTTCAGTGAGTGCCTTTGAAATCACTTTAAGAGCTAGGCATGAAATACTGCATTGTGAGTTTACATACCTTTTCCAGAAGCAGTGGAAATGTCAAGCCAACGCATTTAAAATGGATTGGGTTTGGTGTTGTTTCCATAGTTAGGTGCCTGATTTGGCGTGTCTGAAAAGACCCCGATGCAAAGGGTGGATTTTCAGCTTGATACGTGTTCCGAAAGATCATGTATATTCCTATATGCAGTCTGTGTGCCTATGCATTGAGCTCGCTGAGTGGGTGACTCTGGTTTCTGCTGTGAACGTCCTCAACCCCACGGAATGGAATCAAGATCCTGGCTTCCAAATACCGTGTTTTGGTGGGAGGTGAGCTCAGGCGTCCCGCCTTGTCTGGCCATCATGGTGTTGAGCAGTACTGGGTCACCTCCTAGGCCACAGCTTCTTCAGTTCAGAAGAAGCAGCAGCATCCACTTGAGCATCCTCTGTGGGAGCTAAGATTTTTCTCTTGCTGCAAACCCCTCCCAGTCTTGTTTCTCCTCAAGCCTTCATCTTGTTCATCTTAAGCCTTCAGATTTTTCTCAGTCTTGGATCTTTTTTTAAAACCTTTTTTTTTTCCCTAAGATATATAATTAGCACTCACCTGACAGGAGAGCATACTCAAGACTTACAACAAAGCTGCTTTAAGACCACATGATAATAAATTCTCCTTAATCCCAAATGCATATGAGTTACAGAGCAGGGCCCACAACAAGTTCTATAGAGAGCATTACTGTCAGGAGTTTAAAGAGAATTAAAAGGAAAAATAACTTTCCATCCCTGAGGAAGAATCCAAGTAGTACATAAGACTAAATGGAACATTTCTATAGGGAATTGCTTATGAAAGAGATTTTTAGTTCAAAATAAGGAAATCACTAGGAACTGCAGAAGAATTATATTGATCAAAAATAGTCTTCTGAACTATCAGGATCCAAAGAAGAGCTCAAGTAAAAGACACAAATGAAAGAAAAGTAAGCGAGTTCAAGTGCAGGAGAAACTCCATCTTTCACTTGCAGCAAAGATTGTTTGTGATCAGACTCCCGAATAAGACAGATGCTTCATGCAGTTGGGAACATTTGAAAACTGACTTATAGCTATGATCCATAACAGTGCTAGATTTATTGACCACCTGCTGTGAAAACAGACCTTTTTTTTTTTTTTTTTTTTCCAGCAAAACCTCAGCTCGACATTTGTGAAGTATCTCCTGTGTCTTTTTCACAATTTCCTAGAAGACATGATTAACCAAGATGCCAGTGCAGCTCCATTTCTACACGCTCACCAATCAGTGCAGTTTTAATAAGATGCCAGGTGAGACCACTGAACCTCCTGTCGAGCTACTGAAAGGAAAGTGAGCATGCTAAAAATATTTAGAGAGATTTATTTGATTTCTCCACATGAAGTCCTCTATAATTTATCACTTCAGCTCATACTCGTTCTGTTTTCTGCTTTGTTTTATTTTAGAAGGGGGCTTTTCTCTCCTGGCTTTTATGGGAAGCACATCAGGGGTTTGGATCTATGATGGTTATCAGTGCGCTCCAGTCCCTATGTTTGGCTGTTTGTCCTATCTGGTAAACCAGCAGACTTCTCCAATTGTTCTGCTGAGCACAGAGGGGCTGAAATGATATATATCTCGAATGTGTATGTATGGAGCAATAAAGTTAAACTATTCTCTTCTTTGTAAGCATCTATGGTGCCCATAAATACCCAGAGATATGAATGGGCACAGTGCTGGAGCAAGCAGGGGATTGATCCTTACTCTTCTGAGCTGCAGAAGCAGCCTGCTCTGCATTGCTAAATCACAGTGAAATAACCCCCCCCATCTAATGGTTATTTAATTTAATCCAGCAGGTCCCCTTAGAACGGGCAGGTTTTCTGTGAGGAGCTGAAAGCAAATCAAACATGACATTTTGGGGTATCCAACAAAAGCAGTTGAATGAACTAATGTCTGAAAATAGACACTAGTTTTTCTCCAATATTTCAATACCCAGGATTGGAGACATGACAAATTGTAGGAAAAAAGATTGTTGGGTTTCCACTGTAAACTGTTGACAAATAAAAGTGATCTGTTAAGTCTATTTGAAAACTTGCGTTTACTTAGCATTATAATGGAAAGTCTTATGAGCACATCAACAGCCCCCTGGAGTTGCTGGATGTTGTGTATGCAGTAACAGCAATTATTATTTGCATTAAAGTATGTCACAACCAGTATGGACTGCAAAGTGCAAAAGCAAAATACGTACATGAACATACAGGTAGCGGATGAAGAACTGGGTCTCTTACTCCAGTTACTAAGCAAGGTGACAAGGCACATTTGTTTCTGACACTTCTAAACGGAGACCAAAACTGACCACAGCACAAGCACAAGGAACAGATTGGCTGATAATAGAGAATAAAATCGAGGTTTTACTACAAAGCTAATCCAAAATGGCGATCCTAGCCAGATTGAGATGTCAGTGTACATCAAGTCACCTCACAGGTAATGTTGGAATAGAGAAATGGGTAGATTCATAGGTGCTTGGGTGGAAAATTATCTGAAATGTGAGCAGTCAGACTGGCACTGACCTGGTGTAATACAGAAGGCATAAATGATATACACAAAAATGTTTTGGTGAATAGACTCATCAGTGTTTTGAGATCCATCGCAAAAGTCTCAATGAAGTAGATGATGTTGTCTTAGGCTGAGCATTCAACAGTGCTGTTCAAAATCATTAGCTGTCTTTGGAAATCTTCATCCTTATATGTGGAGAGTCATTTGTAGGTGAGTGGATTTTTTTAAAACAAATGCATTGGTGCATGGCTATGTAAGTAAATGTATAAATAAATTAATTTATTCCATTCAAGGGAGGGCTGTGTGCATATTTGTCTCCACTAAGCACAGAATAAGAGCTTAAGAGCCTGTGGAAAGAAGTAAGGGGTGAACATTCCTGAAAGAGGGAGGCAGGCACTGCCTAGCCTGTGTACTGCTTACTGCTCTTTTACTGCTCAGTCCTAGTTTCACAAGTCTTAACCTCAGGCAGAGATTAAATGGCAACTTTTTAAGAGTTTAGACAAACTTACTGAGCCCATTGCATGCAACAGGACATTTTCTTTCAAATGTGATTTATCTCCTCTATGTGGCTGGAGCAATAAATACCCTGCAAATGAACTCCAGGCTCTCTCATAAAATAAAATCCACATTAATCTCAACTATCAGAGACAACTATAAATTGAATGAAAGTGGAACAGGGTAAAGAGGGTTTGGAAACAACAGCTCCATTGCTGGCACCACAGCTCTGGGCAGACATCATGGCAATGCCAGCTGAGTTCAGCTGTTGAGATGCCCCAGAGAACAGACTCTTGGGTCACCTTTGACAAGGTTGAATATGAAACTTCAGGTCTCCATGAACCACATGCAGGTCCTGGAGACCACTGCAGGCAATAATTATCTCTGCTCCAGAAAGGAGATCAGTAGGAAAGATGAATTTTTTTTGTCAAAAGGAGAAGGAGCAAATCATTGGAGAGAGGAGAGAGGCACATAGAGAACGTAGCAGAGTCTTTAAATTTTAACCCTCTATTGGTCCTCAGGTCAACAGAAACCAGGCAAGTTCACCTTGTCCAGTTGATGTGTACGAGTCATGAGTGTGTATACGCTGTGTGAGTTACCCTAGCTCTGTCTTTCTGCAGCCAGCCTCCTGGGAGAATCACATTATTTGTCTTCTATAAAAAGCTAGTTCTAAATGTCCTTTCTTGGGTTCAAGGTCAATACCGTTCTTTTCAAGCTAGCTCTGAGGAATCCCCCACATAACCAAACGTACTGGATTCCCTACAAGCAGTGCCACTGGCTGATGCCAATGGGATAGCATGGAGGGAGCAGGAGTCATTCCGGATTTGAGTGATGAAGGTAAGGAGGAGAAGGAAAGCAGAATACACTGCTATTTCAGAATTGAGGGGTGGTTATTTTTACTGGATTACGAAATGTGGTGACATTCCTATAGTTTCTTAGCTTGAATAAATATATTCTTCAGGGCCCCTTTTCATCAAATACTGTATGCAAATATCTGTAAGTGCATGGTGCCCTACACCTTCTATCTGATACACACATTCAGTATTAGATATAAAGCCTCCCGAACTGCCACCTAAACAGGCATTATTTATTATCAGATTTGCAGCGCTCTGATATTCTGTGCTCCAAATCAGTCCTGGGTGAATTCCATCCCCACAGCTCACCCATTTTTCTATTACAGCTAATCCAGTTACCTCAGACTCTTATCTTCCTACCAGTGAGCACATATGTCATCTTCCTCATGCAAGTCATCCTGTAGAAAAGTTAACGAGCATATTTATGTGAGAGAAGTTATGGACCAAAGTGTTTATGGGCACAGGAGTTTATTATCTTGTGGTAAACAAGGCAACATATTGATGGACAAGATGGATAAGTGTAATTTAAACAAATGAAAAGAAAGCAAGAATGAGAGTCTGAAAAAGGCTAAACCTCATCCCCAGTTCAGGTTGGGAACAGCACAAAGAGAAAAGTTCTTGAAAGCAGATGGGTGACACTGGAGAAAGCTTTTGGACCCATATTTTCCCCCTTTCCAAAAGGAAACTATACAGAGTGCCTGTTACTGAGGGAGTTTCACACCCTGCGGGTGCCAGTGGGCTCTGACGGTGCTCGCCAGAACTCTCCGAGTGAATCAAGCTAAAGCTAAAACTTGCTTAAAACCTGGTTCTAGCTAGGACTGGTTGTGAAGAGAAGAGAATCAGTCTTTTCTTGCACTTGAGCTAGTTAGAGAAATTAGACTGAACTGTGAGGGACAGCGGCTGTTAGCAGAGCTGAGGGTACCCGAAAGGCTCTGCGTGCAGGTGGCTCGCCGCAGGCAGGTTACCCCGCTGAAGCCAGTGTGTGACAATGTACCCAGAGAGTTTGTCAGCTTACTCCAGGTAATTCAAACCGAAAACATTCTGGTGCTATTCTCTTTCTGTAGCGGTGTGGTGGCTTATTTTCTGATCTAGCACTGGCGAGTTCAGCTTCCAGATTCAGTGAAATGGGATCTAATAACTGCTCATATAGAAAGAAGCTGCTTGGAAAGAAGCCTGATGACCAAGTTACATTTGAAAAGATGAGGAGGGCGAGACCGGTACAAACTGAGAGCTGATCTTGCTCCAGCATCATAAAATTGGGGAGAAAAGGACTAATGCACACCCTGAGCAGTGCTGCCAAACCTCACCACGGTGGGAAGGGGTGACTGCCCTGGGACTCTGGGGTTGCACCCCAGACAGTGCCTCTGTACCATCACCACCAGTAGTGCTGGGGAGAGGGGGAGGCCAGCACTAGGCTGACCTGTAGGAGGAAGGAGGAAGGAAAAAGGAATAAGGGGAAAAAGAACCAGCCTGTTTTCTCTGGGACCCAAACCAGCTCTTAGCTGCTCTAAGTAGCTCTGTGTGGGATTGTCAGTGTAGCTGATGTTGAATTATTCCAGCAAAAATGAGCATTATGAGACTATATTAAAGTGAAGGAGAGGGAGGGGGCAAACCAACATCTGGTAAAACAGCTTTGTGAGGCAATTCTTTTACTCGATAGTAAACATTTTCTCCTCAGGCAAGAAGCCATCCCAGCTAAAATCCTCATAATCAAAGGAGCCATAGGACATCCCATCTTCAGGAGCCTATTTCCTCTCCCACTGGGAGGACACACTGCAAAGACCTTCAAAAGGACAGGGGGGTTTTGTTATGGAAAGCAGCATGGCAGGCCCAGGGCTTCTCCTGGCCAGGAAGGTCCTAACTCTGGCCATGTCCCTTTCTGGAGGCAACAAAGACAACGGCCTGCAACGTCAAGTATACAGTGGCAGGATTACGTTCCTGTACGTCTAGAACAAGTGTGTGGAGCTGGACTCTGGATTTCCAGCTCACAGGACAGTGCTCTACAGGCACGGGCACACACAGGCTGCTGCAGGCATTTCGGCTTCTCTCCCACAGCTGGGACTCTGCAGGACTGCTGCTGTCACCTGGCCGATCAATTAAGGGGAAACCATAAAATGGCAGCTCAGGAGCTGATTAGATAAATAGCGTAGCGTTTCCAAGAAAAATTAAGCTGTCCTTTGCAAAGAAAGATACTTCGAAGACAGAGAGTTGCTTATCACTTTCCATGAATGCTTACATTTTATACCTTCTCGATGGGTGCCTGCTCTGCTCTTTAAGACCATAACTGAGTTAGGACATCACTGCCTATTTCTCAGCATTTGACCAGGGCCTTATTAAGCAAAGCCCCAATATTAGGTCATCCCTTGGCACTGCAGTAATAAACACGAGAAAGTAACATTCATATTACACAGCCACTGTAGCTTTGGATACAGAGAAAGCAAAATGGATGCACTTGTTCATAAACAGAGAACTGTTTCCTCCAATTATGGGTTTCCTTCCTGCTTGTTATAAACAATTGTCAACTATTCCTGCCTACAGGTATATCAAGATTACTCATCACCAAGTTAACAGTAAGGCAATCCACAGTTGCTTCTGTAATTCAGGTTTAGAGTTATTACAGCAGCACAAGTCAGAAGGATTAAATGAGAAGGAGGGTATGCTGAATACAGGAAAATATTATATGCAAATTGTGATTATTCATGGCTGAGTCACAAAAAAATATGTATTTAAAATCTGTCATGATTTAAAGTTTTAACAATACAATGCTTTGCATTTATGTAATGACTTTCACTGGAGGATCTCGAAACGCTTCGGAGGCAATGAGATAATTGCAAAATAACATCAGTCTCACGGGGGGGGGGGGGTGTTGGGTGCATTTCTTTTCAAATCAGCAGCTGGTGGGGGTTGATACACTTGGGATTTGAAGTGAGAGATAAACTAAAGGACATAGGAAGTGTCAGCAGAGGCCCGGCAGTCAGTTAAACAAGATTGGACCTTCAAACGTGGAGAGAGACGAAGCAGTGCGAGGGGCAGTCAGCAATGGGAGAAGTACCACACGTTAGTGTGTAGCCCCCCAGGGAGCCCCCCAGCCAACACTCCTGAGATGGTGTGTGTCTGTGCTTGGGAGGATGCTGTGCCAGGGTAAGCTGAAACGTGTTGTCATTAGCAAAGATCAGCTACTGTTGCCTCAATTATCTCTTCATAACACCTTGTACACCGTTTATCTCCCACCATTTCACAGTGGCTCCCAGGGGTTTCCAAGACATCAGAATGTGAAAAAAGAAATTGCAGGCAAACTTAAAAAAAAAAAAAAAAAAAAAAGCACACAGACTCTTCCCCCACCTCCTGCACAGTCAAGCGGGACTAACAAGCAAAAAAATGGAGAAAGTGAAAACATGAACATTGAAAACCTAGCCCATTTTGAAATTAAAACCGTTGTGAAAACACGGAACAGGGTGATACGTGGTGGTCTGGGAAACAAAAAGGGCTCACAAAGATGGATCTGTTCCATCTTCTAGCCTCCAAAGAGGTTCAGGCTCTGTTGATCCTTACACATGCGTTTGTAATATCCTTCAAAATATCCAATGATAGAGTACTTAAAATCATATCCAGCCTCTTTCTTCTCTCTTATTATATCACAGTGCCTACAGGTAAGCAGCAAATATGTTGCAAATGCAATAATGCCCTGAAAATGTACTCACTAGCTGAGTATTATTAGTGCCAGCAAAAACATGATGCGGCCCATCACTCACCAAAACAAGAAATCCCTTCCCCAAAGAGAGCGTGGGAATTTTGCAGCATATTCCTTCATCCCTTTTCACATAAGATGAGCCGGGATGGTGGAAGCATAAAGCAAGAGAGAGCCCACCTCAACCTGTATGGAACAGAGAGTGGGCACTGATGTTAGGAGACAAAGTGATGGAAATCTTAACCACCGTATTTCTGGAACCTTCCGAGAGCTCTCTCGTTGTTTGGTGAGACAAAGCAGACTGCAAGATAAGGAGTACTCCAAGGTGTAAATTCTTCAGCTGGAGGAACTATGGACTACCAGGCCCTATATAAAGACCTTTCTTCTTCTACTCAGTGCATGTGTTTGTTAAGATGGAGAAAGAAAATGAACAGATCAACAGTTTGAGTATTTCCAATAATAATGAAAAATAGAACACTATAATCTTAGACAGCTAAAGATGGGAACCGAGATTTTATTGATAGGAGATACATGGTTTAGAATGCAAAAAAATCTAAATTCACTGGCTGTCCCGAGCAAAACCAATGGTATGTTGAAACTGTAGACTGATAAATGCCTGCTGATATTGGTGGCCTTAGTGGGAGGGCATACTAGCATCCACACAGTTTGCATAAGGTTCTGCCAGGGAAGTGATTCAGACTTACAGTGACAATTTGTGATATAAAAGAAGTTACAGGCGGTGTAATTTGTGTTTGATTTCATCAAAACATCCATAGCAGAGGCTCAAGGTAAAGTATTTCAGAACCTATTTTCTTAGAATTGTAATTCTACTTTTAAACCAATTTTTTTTTTCTTAGAATTGTAATTTTCTAAACAAATTTTTTTCTTTTCTTTATGTCTAGCTGAGAAAATCCTTTGCCATGTGTATGCCACCAGGCCGACACCCATGGGGAGCCTTTATCCCAGAAAAATGCTTCCTGATCCTAAAAAATACTCAGAGGGGACTACAGAAACCCGTGGGACACTGCCTGGTTGGACTGCTTTAGGAACACAGGCGTGGTTGTTGCTGAGAGAAGTAAAATGTTTTGCAGTATGTCAATGTCTAAAATAGTTCAGAATGTAGATTTCTGAACTTCCATATCAGCTTGCGTCCATATCCTTCAAAGGCCAAGCAAGGATTGGCGCAGTCCTGAAAGACCCATATGTTTGGCCGTACAAGGACAGTGACAAGGTCTGTCAGGCAGTCGGGGCGTGTGGCTTTTTGATAGTCTAAACCACGAGGAACCATGCTCCCAACTAAAGGCGAGCTCTGCTGCCAGCGGTGTCTTTGTGATGGTCCCCACTAGCTATGACTAATAGCTGATCAATAGCTCTTGTTTAGGAGACAGATGGGCCCATTACAGTCTGACCTGCCTGGAGTCTGGCTTTTAACTTTTAACCCTGTCCGATATAAAATATTCACCAAAATTCTGGGTTAGACATTGGCACAACCTCATATTTCTTTCCCTGCCGTTACCAAATGTCACACATTTGTCAGTGGCACAAATTATCACATCCACCTCGCCACCGCGGGTTGTTGTTGAACATTTGTTGAACGCATCGTTAAAGAAACAGTAGAATGGCTTTTTACCAAAATCCACTGTGGAGCTTATGGGTAAGTGAAATAAAACAACCCAAAACTTGCGGTGTGATTCTACCTGTATTTTCGTACAACAATTAATAATACCTTAGTAGTTTCCTCATGAAACCAAGGTCAGACACAGCTCACTCCGATGAAGTTTGCCAGAGTCTAGTCACGTTTTGCTAAAAGCCAAAGGGCCCCCACGTTGCCTGCCTGAAGGAATGTAAGTTTGTGTGTTTGCTGCAGAGTGGAGTGTCCTTGGTAAGGGAGGGAGCCTGCAGAGGAGGCTACAAACCCATCTGAAGGGACAAAGGTGGTACTGTAAGTGATGGAAAGGGGAGGGTGCTCACCGGTGGGGAGAGTCCCCCGGGGCGCACAGTTTACGTACACATTCAAACCATGGTTCTGCGTGCACTGCAGTGATTCAAACCTGAAAATCCTTTTACTTCTCAAGTAATTCTCAGGTTAGGGAACGGCCCAGTGTGATTTTGCGCAGGATTTTCATAGTCAGTGCCCTCTCCAACGAGATGCAGGTCTGGTGTGTTCTAGCAGTAGAAGAACTGAGGGAGGCAGACCACCAAGAACAACTTTCCATCCTTTCCTTCCGAAGTCTGTGCTTACACAGAGGTGAATGCAGTGGCACCCGGTTGCTCAGTTCTTCAGTGAATACTGTCACTCCCTCCTTCTGTCACCCCATATTAACTGCTTGCTTGCAAAGCCATCTGCTTGGCCTCCCGTGTCAGATTTCAATTTTTTTTTTTCTGCTCACCTGTAACAGAAACATCTATTGTCTGGCAAGAAGTGAATCCCTCACATCTATTCCCCCCGTACACAAATACAGGCAGAGAGGTGCTAGATCAAAATGGAGGGACTGATGCCATGACATTTCAAATGTATCCCACTGACCAAATTAATAAGGAAAAAGAAAAAGAATGGTGAGAAACTATTCACAAAGCTTGATTTCAGTGGAGTGTTTCTGATTGTTTTTATTAATTATTGAATAATTTCAGATGCTATTCAAGCTTTTCCTGAAGTTTATACCGTCATCATACACCCTCACAGACCAGAATCAATCAGCCAGCACCTCGTGCTCCTGCCTCGTGTGCAAATGGTGTGCTTGCACACGGGTTGAGAGGGAACCCCTGTGCGCCAGGGCTTTGCTCTGCTGGCTGCTGTTTCCCCCGTTATCTTCTGTCTGAGAAGCTCTGCTTGGATTATTTCCAGTCAGTCTCCTGACACCACACAGCAGCACGATGGTCTGTATTAAAATGCGGAAGGTGTGGATACAAATCAGCTCTGCTCTCGTTCATCCTCTGAGGATTTTGTATTGTGTTCCTCATCCTCTCACCTGAGCGTTCGGGCTGAAGCATCCCCACAGCTCGAAACCCAGATATGAACCCAGATGGTCTGTGTGCTCACAGCCACCAAGACAGGCTGGACAACCCACACCTGAGATCTGCAGACCGACAGCTTTCTCAAGTCTGGCTCCGGATTTTTCAGGCTGGGAATCATATTGGTTAGAAAGAGAGGTAAGAAGAGAGAGAGAGGGCAGGAAGGGAAAGCAGTCTTCTGTGAAATGGACCATCTTTCAAGCATTTTTTGGTGAAACATTGTCAAATATACAGACCTACAGACAATGGGTTTAGTCATCAGTCATATTTTTGCTGGGCATAGAAGCTCATGGACTTGAAGTTTTGGGGAAGATTCTGATGCTTGGGATTCATCCAACTGACAGTCATAAACAGAACAGTCAGACCAATTAGACCAAAATACGTGCAGGTTTTTATTTGCAGGGAGTGTTAAGAAAATAAGATATACTGATAGTTTTTCTCTTAGAAATGGTGATTCTCCATCCTTGCCTTTCAGCTGGAACTACTTATGCTCTCATGAGCTTACTCAACCTTGTCCTTGTCATCTATCCATGTCCACAACAGCCTGGGCAACCATGATTCTGGTCTTATTTAATTCTTAATCTATAACAAACTCGAGGATAGTAGAGAAACACATCCTTAATAGTGGTATGGAATAAACAACAAGGTATCTTTTCAGGGCTTACTAAGGTTTGATGAACTCTTATCACCTGATCATCCGTTTTCCATTGGAGCAGCTACAGACCATAACTTATTAAGCAATTCTACTGGATTTCCACAGTAAAGCAGACGAGGAATTCCTCCTGGGAATGTGTAACCAGCCCTGCCTTTTACATCTGATCCACAAGGGAGCCAAACAGAGTCCAAGAGTAAATGTGAAGGCAATGTTTTCATACCGTCTTTAACACATTCACATAACAAGTATTTATTCTTCTGTAAAGACAGATGAAACCTAAGCAGCAATGAATATTGAGTGTAAAAGTGATATAGCACTTAAGTGATGCCTGCAATCTGCAGTTCACTCAGGATGTAGGGACTTCATTACAATAGCCACAGGGGACTAAGATTGTAGTATCTGCAAGGAGAAGCAATGTGTCACATAAGTAATTGATAAAGCTGAAAAAAAAAAAAAAAAAAAAACACCAAAAATAAACAACACATATCTGGGACATAGAAGCCCTTCCTCACATCTGGGACTTTTCTGGACATTTGAATAACTGATGCCACAAATTTTAGCCTTACATTTATAAACAAAGAACAGTGATACTGCTGAGCAAATCCATTTGCTGAAGAGAACAAATTGTGAGAAACTACGGAAAGAGAGTAAGCCTGTTTATCACTGAATGTAGCATTTCAGAGCAAGAAAACTGAAAAAGCAAGAACAGGTTTACATGATGCATAGCCATAATTTTTCCGGCCATGAATACAAATCTGCCATGTCCTCTAATTTCAGGTGCTGGAGCACAAACTAAAGACTGTGTGATGCAGCTTGCTGTGTTGGCCCTATTCACCTCTCTTCTAAACTGATGTGGATCCATTGGTTTCTATTAAGGTATTCCTGATCCGCACCAAAGGAAAGGAGAAGCCCAGCCTTTGTTTTCCAGATGCAGTACAACGGCACATATTTACCTGGGAGAAAACTTGAAGAGCACTTCCTGAAATTCAAACACACTTAAAACTTAAACCACACTTCCAATATTTGATTAACTATTAATTCAACATAATGAAAGTGAGAGAATCGGTTGTTATAACAATTCTTTCTAGATGTGCTCAAAGTTGGGAACCTTTTCCCACAAGCTGGAATTACTGAACAATTGAACGATCAAGTCTTCCAGAAATCAAATCCGTCACTTGTATGTGTAAATACAACTAAGGGTGCTAGTGTTGTTCTGTATTCTTTATAATAACTGGGATCATGAAGAAGAACTCTCTCCCCTCCCTGAGAATTGATGATGAAGTTTGGAGAACTGCAAATTCCTCCACTGTTTCTGCTGCTGTGACCTTTATGAACTTGTGATCTCCTAAAAACTTCCCAATGAGGTGTGAGTTCCCAGGTAGAGAGTTTAAATCCAAAACCAATGAATTTGCTTTCCACATGTTGAAAGCAGTGCTTTATATACATGGAACAATAAAAAACATCTTTAAAAGAATAGCTACGAAACTATTTTCAGTGCAAGCTAAAGTGATGCTGTACATTTACCAGCCTGTTGATCGTATTCTAGACTCAAACTCAAAAATTAATACAAGGGAGAGAGTACTTTTGGGCTGCAGAAGGCTTTGAAATCTCAGTGTGGAAATGTTTTCTGTTTGTGTTTTGGCTAGCGTTTCACCAAGTCGGACATTCTTCAGTTCGTTGACTCACATCCAGAAATATCATTAGCAAAAAAAGCTTAAGTGGATTCTTCCTAGGCCTGATGGACCACAAAGCTGGAGAAGCGGTTGTTTTCGCTTCCTCTGCTGCTGGCTCCAACTAAAAGCCCACTCCAGTGCATCAGAAGACATAGGGACAAATTCTGCCTAAAGTCAAATTCGTGAATATCTATTGTTTTTAATGAAGTTTTGACAAGTCAACCTGGAAGAGAACCTTCTCCTGTGCCCTCTGAACACTTGAATACATGTTGAAAACTCCGTCTATACCAACAAAATAAATAGCCTCTTAGAGTCCATTATGGCTACTTAGGTTAAAGGAGTACGATAGTATTTGTTTCTACAGCTAATCAGTGTTGCAGTCCTTACTGATGTTGCCTGAGTAGCTGCTGTATTGGAGTGTTAATCATGATTGTTCTGGTTATCAGCAATTGTTTAAAAAAAAAAAAAAAAAAATCACAGAGCAAACAAGATAATACTCTTCTTTGATAATAAAACCAAAGATGAAAGAGAAAAAGAATAATTGTCATCACTCTGTTGTGTGTTAATATTCATCTTAAATTTTTGAGAGGCTGCTTGAATGATGCTGTTTGTGCAGTCTTTTTCGGAAAACAAACACAAAAATCTTCCCAAATAGCTTAAGTTATTATTTTGAGCTGTGACACTCACTTGCAAGGCACTTTTCAGAGCACTGAGCCAGAGCACGGACCTGTGCTGATCACACCAGCGAAGGATCTGGCATTGCTCCCAATTTCTGTGATGGGCTAAATACATCTCGGGGGACAGAACCCCATTACTGCCTCTGCCACCAAACACACCGTTGGCCTTCAGGTTGCTGGATTTGGCCCTGCTGTTTCAGGCAGGCAGCGAGCCTGGGGCAGGTAATTTCAAAAATGCACCCGAGGTAGCAGAGGAAGTCGTGGCTTGTAGTGGGACTACAACCCTGGAAATCCTGGTTCTGGTTCAGGGATCGTAGCCCTGGCCAATATCCCTCTCAACACTTCAGTAGTGTGACTGCTGCAGACAAATCATCATGTTCTTCCTCGCACCAGTCCTGGTGCTACAAAATACTTACTGTGTGATTAACCAAAACATATTTCGAGTCTGTCATTGATTCAGGGCGTGCAGTCTTACAAGCATCATATCATTTATCTTCCTTAGAAGCGGGAAAAATTCCTGGGCTCTATTATCTCTCCTTAGAAACTACAGAATAGAAGCCAATGCAATTCATGCAAAGCACTGGTATCATGTGGACAAGAATGGGGCACACGTTCAGCCCTTTCTTCAGCCATTCAGTCTAATGGGAAATATGCCTCTGTGTGGATCGCATGACTGGGGCCAAAGACTGGATTTAATATATCTGCAGCCCAGTCGTTTCCCTAAGGGAACTGCCAATTATCAGTGTGAAACAGAAAAGCTGCTGATTACCTGGGCCAAACTCTGCTCTTGTTTGTGTCAGAACAATATCCCTGATTGCACTTGCTTCCGTGCGACTGCGGATCGAGTTTGGCTGTGTGTCCTCAGTTCCCTGGGTAGTTTTTGAACCACAGGAACAACGCTTCGAGACAGCTACTTGGACAATTGCTAATGGCAGGAAAATCCACAGCTCTTCTAACATTAAGGCATTGTAAATACTGAAAGAAAAGAAATCTGTGTTGTATTTTTTTGGCGTACAACGCCTAAAGCCTTATCTCTCATTCTGTCAGAAACCAAGAACTATGTATACAGATGGTGCAATTTATTATGTTCTGTGCTGTGACCAAGTGCTGAAATACCTTCAGGAAATCACCAGAAAGCCTGAAAAGCTTTGCTGTCTCTTGTGACTCCAGCTCACTAAAACTGTAATTGAATGAGCACAATATATTAAGCACTGCATGTTATATAGTAGATTTACGGAAAAGGACGCCATCTTTTTCAGCGTCATTACAGAAAATACATTTGCTGTACAATTACTGCGTATATCCAAGGCCGTAATGTCTCTGACATTCTGTATTCTGCCCTTACGAACCCACAAGACAGAGATTTACAAATAAATGTCTGGGCTCAATTAGTCGACCTCAACTCAGGTGTAACTCCATTAAATTCCACCATGCTGTTCTCATTTGTAAGATGTTGCTGGGCCTGATAGTCCTGACATTTAAACCAATGCCTGTCAGGGCTGAAATGAATGGAAACATGTTGGTGTAACAGTGGTATGAAGAAGAATCTTAGCCCTGTATTGGCTGAGAGGTTAATATATTTCCATTCCTGCTTCACTGAGCAGATTTTTATGAAAGTGATTATTAAACTTGGCTCAGTGGGTGCCAGACATACAGAGAAAAACTAGAATTGGTATCTGCAAACTCATTCATCTCTGGGTATAAAATATAAACCCTGGGCCTAATATTTTGCTCAAACCCGTTTGCTTACTGCATTTGCAACGCTGAAAACAGGACCCAACAGCAGACATTTATGGTCATCCTGATGCACACCAAGCCCAACCTGCAGCAGTGGCCATGGAGCAGCTGTTTCGCTCATTAACTGCTTCACTAGAAGCAAAACCATCTTCATTTTTGATTTTCTACTGTTTTGGTTTGGTTTGGTTGGGTTTTTTTGGGGTTTTTTTGGGTTTTTTTTTTGTTTGTTTTTTTTTTTTTTTTTTTTTTTTTTTTTTTTTTTGTGGGGAGGCCGGGCGGCGGCTCCGTGGTACTGGGGGATGCTTTAAGCCCTTCCCCACAAGCACCGTTAAACATTTCCACGTGCGTCGTTATCACATAGAAACGCAAATCCCGCGAAGCGTCTTCCTCATTACACCCCAGAGGCGCCGGGCTGGGGACGCAGACCCGACAAGTCCCTCCTGTCACAGGACATCGCTCTGGGGGGGGGGGGGGAAACAACCCCCCCCCAAACCACCAACCCCAAAACCACCTGGCTGCAATTTGGGAGGAGGCTCCTCCAGGACACAGAGGTGCCGGTTGCTCCCTCGCCTCCCCCCCCCCCCCCCCCCGCTTCGTCCCGCTCCGGGACGCGGGGAGGGCGCGGGGGGGGGTAGGGGCGGCCCCTCCCGAGCCCCCCCAAACCCCTCCGGGTTCACACCCCACCCCCACCCCCCCCCCGGGGGAACCCGCAGCCACCGGGAGGAGCCCGGGCGGGGAGGGAGAGGCGAGGGGAGCCGAGCTCTCAAGGGGCTGCCTCGATGGGCTTGAAAAATCACTGCAGCAGCAGCAGCAGCAGCAGCAGCGGCGGCGGCAGCGCCGGGCAGGGGGGGAAGATGCAATTCCCCCCCACCCCGGGCTGCGCTGCCTCCCCCGGCAGCGCCTCGACCCCCTTTACCCCGGCTCCAAACTTTTTTTCCGCCCCCGGGGTGCGAGGGAGCCCCGGGCTCTGGGGTGAGCGCCGGTCGGGGAGCCCCCCCCCTCCCCTCCCTCCATGGGGCGGGCAGGCTGCCGGCGGCGGAGCATCCCGGGGAGGGGGGAGCGGGAGGCGGGCAGGGCGGGGGTGGAGGCACGTCTCCCCGCTGAGGGAGCCGGGACTTGCAGGGCGCTGGGTTTTTCCCGACCACCCTTTCCCCTCCCCACCCGCCCATCTCCCTCCCCTCCCTCCCTCCCTCCCCTCCCTCCCTCCCTCCCTCCCTCCCCTCCAGAATTAAAGTTGGGACAGTCGCGCTCCGGGGATGGGTGCGAGCCAACGCCTGTGCTGCCGGCTCGCTCTGCTCCCTCCCCAGGTCGCCCGGAGCCCTCGCCCCCTCCCTCCCGCCCAGGAGCGATGCTGCTCCGGGAGCTGCTGGGGCTGCTCCGCTGCTGCTGCTGGCCCTCCCTGCTGCTGCACTGTGCCCTCCACCCGTTTTGGGGCTCCGTCCAGGTAGGGCTGCGCGCCCCCATGCAGGGAGCGGGGGGGGGGGGGGGGGGGAGGCGGGCAGAGATACCCCCCCACACACCCACACATACATCCCCCCCCCCAACACCCCCACGCGGGGCGGGGGGGGCGCGAAGAGCTGTTGCTCCGGGGGCTCGGCGCGGTGTCCGTGTGTCCGTCCGGCTGCTGCGGGACGGAGCGTGGAAGGGGCGGGCGGGCAGCGCCGAGCCCCGGGAGGGACCAACTCGGCGCGGCCGCTCCGAGCAAAACGTAGCGGACTTTTCTCGGCTCTTGGAAGAGCGTTTTGCTGTAGGTGGCAAGATGCACGGGAAGGAGGAATGGTTTGGGTGACGTTTTGCCGTGGGTTTTCGATGTGGATCGCGAACTGAGGATTCTCGGGGTGGGGGGGGGGGGTGGGGGGGGGGGGGAAGGGCTGAATCAGCTTTTGCCAACTCGGGCGCTGTGATGTTGTGTGACCTTGGTTGGAACGGGGGGGTGACCAGCAAGACGGGCTGGGAGAAATTAGTCTACGGTGGGGGAGAGCGCCCATCCAGTTCGGAGAGTCAGAACGGCAGCAAAGCTCAACTCAAATGCGTCACTTTGATATTTTAAAGTTTATTTATAATATATGTCTTCAGAGGAGTGATTGATGAGCCAGCCAAGTACTGTTCAAGAACAGAACAATTACAGTTTCTTTCTTGGAGAAAACACTGTGGAGACTCCGCATCTTTTACTCCCTGTTCTAAACTTAGTGACTCCCGAGAGATTAAGGAGAGATGTTGTTTGTTTTAGCATCTTGTCTCTCGCCATGAATGACAAAGAGGATTTGTGCTCCTTACAGATAAAAAGGAACAGAAATACAACAAAAACAACCTCCTTTTAAACCAATGCCCCTGTCATAAAAATCTCTGCCAGCGCTACCTCCCTGCTGTCCTGCTCGAGTATTTGGGTAGCTAAGCTGAAGTTAAAACTGTAACTGCGTTTTTAAGGGAAGTGCAGTTGTGTAAAAAGAGATGCCTTCTGCAACCTCTCTCCTGTAATCAGTCATTCAATCAAGCAAAGAAAAAAAAAAAAACTTGCACACACATCTTTCTGGCAAAATACTCAGATGATCTAAGCCAATCTTTCAAAAATAATTACATTTATAAGGATTGAAACAGCCTCTGAGAACTGCAAAAGCCAGGGAGCCCTGCCTTCCCTTGCAATAATCTGGAAGTTTTGTTGTCCCATTCATCAGCTGTACTTGTGCTGTTGCCTGCTGCTCTGTGGAAGGGCAATCAATAAATCTGCTCATACTCAAGCTTTTTTTCCAGCTCTCCCAAAACTAGGATGCACTTAAGGCTCCTATCAGCAGGTACCAATGGGAAAGGCAGGTGTGGAGCGCCCACGGGCCTGTCAGCCTTCCCATGACCAAAACTCCCTCATCTTTGAATCCCTCCCGTGACCCCCTTCCCCATGTCGAGTCATAATCCTTGCTCTTATCTTCAAAGTCTCGCAAGCCACACTCTCCTTGACTAATTCAGTAACGTGGCAGCATGTTGCCCTCCTGCCCCTGCCCCATCGATAGCAGCCATCGTGTTTTCTCATGTCTCTTCTCCCAGCCCCTCTTCGCCTATTCGTCCCTGCGATGACTTATGTGTGGCATGGCCTTCCCTCCCACATCTTCGCGTTCCCTCCTCTGGCCCTGCCTTGAGGCACGTAAGAGAATCAGTCAGATGCTGATCAGAGGAGAAGCATTTATGTTATTAAAAAACAAAACAAAACCAAAACCCACAATCTTTTTTTTATTAGCGTCGTAGCCAGCGCTGTGACAAGAAGGAAGGGATGATTCTGTCTGAGGCTTTTGACATAATTAAAAAAAAGAGCAGTAAGTGTCATGATAAATAGCAGGGTCACGTTTTGTTTTTTTTCTGGTTTCATAAACATGGATCTGGATTAACTCTGATGTGAATTATGCAGAGCCATCCTGGGATTTACACAGCGGTGTTGAGATCTCATCTCTGTAGACTGCTTCCAAGAGACAAAGCTCTTGCCACATCAGCAGGCTTTTAGAGGTCTCTGTGCCTTTTCAGTCAACTGCATTTTTCTTTTCAAGCTTTCCTCCTTTCACCTGATTCAAAAAGTCACAAGAGGGCCACCCTCCAGGGACTGTATTAATTGTCTTTTCCCATCCCACTCTGTAGAGCATGCTCGTAAACTGCTGCAACCCCATGGGATTCTGCTGAAATACTAAAGAGCTCTGACCACATGCAGATTTATTCTTCCCCTCTGTGCAAAGCAGGACTAGGACCACTGTTTCTGAAGGAAATCTTGGATTAAAAAGAAATGCATCACAGGCATGAACTTCAACAGAGAGACTGCAAAAGGAAACCACCAGTTACCACTTTATGCTTGCTTTTCCCTGGACGTCTGTGGATCAGATTTTAATTTCCATGAATATTTAAAAATGTTTGTCCTTTTGCAAAGCATGTTCATATCTAATGCACAACTCCATGAAGTCAACTCTGTGTTTTCAGAGCAGGGTAAAAAATGCATCAGCTTGAAGTCCAGTCAACACGTACGTCCAAACGGGCCAACTGCCGAGTGAGTTAGGAAAGCCTCATGCCAAACAAGCAGCCAAGTTTTAGGCTGGGGAGACACAGGTTCATGGCACCTCCAGCACCTGGAGGAATGGCTGGAAGGTGCAGAAGTAACAACTGGGGAGCAAGGGCTGTGTGGTCCCTCTCTGGAGGTGACCCCTTGCCAAGGCAAGCCCCGTGGGTGTCTGGTTTGTCGTTATCTGCCAAGTGCTTCCAAAGCCACTCTGGGGCCGTGGCACTGCACATCAGAACAACAAGCAGTAAAGTTTGAGGCCGGACTCGAATTAGCAGATTAGGCTAATAGATAGAGCAAGATTAGGCTCTTTCAACATGCCTTTTTTCCTCCTCCCCTCTCGGGTAAAGGCAGCTTACCTTCACTTGCCGACAGTAAGAAAGAAACATGGAATAATTTATTTCATCATCCTCTGCCAGAGCAAGATTGTTCCCTAAAGCACATTTTCTAGTGATTTGTTCTGCTTACCTTTAGAAGACACAAATAATTGCCTTCATTGCTTTCATAAGAAGACTAATAGATATCAACAGTGAGGGTTTTTTTTTTTTTTTTCTTGAAAAGGAGCCAAATGTCTTGTCTTTTTTTTTTCTTAATTCTATCTTGCTCCTGTTAGTTAATCTTCTTGCAGCAGTCCTTGACTATTTCTCTCCTCCTCGAGGCACTCAGCCTCAATTCGGGTCTTTCCTTTTCCTGACAGATTTCAGCCAACTTGTGATACCTTTGTTACTTTAAACTAACCCTCTAAGACAAACCCTTGTCAAGGTAATATCTGTGTTCCTACGAGTATCTTCTAACCACCAGACATTTTACTGAGTGACATGAGAAGGGAAATGAATAGGTGATAAAGACCATGCTTTTAAATGTCAGTTCTTTCCCAGTCATTTGAAAATGATCACGAGAAATTTTGATAAAGGTTCAGACTAAGGTATTGAGAGATGACGCAACTTTTTTTTTTTTTTTTTCTTTTTCCAGAAACAGTATTTTAAAAGTACACAGGAGCAGGGAGTGGCTGGGCATGTATAGGGTTAATCTCGTCTGCAAAGTAATTGACAAAAATATCCACTGGTTTCTGAGGACACTCTAAAACCAGCCTAAGGTAGGAGAGCCTCCAGGGATTTAAAAGCAGTCAATAGCTCTAAAAAAAGACATAGCAAGCCTTTGGTTCTGGTTGATATTAAGTTAGAGCAATAAGTCAATGTAGCTTTTCCATACCAGCACCGTCTTCAGACTTATATACACAAAGCTGCTTCAGGTCTGCAGATGAAGCTGGCTCCAAGGCTGCTCGATGTTATTCTCCCCTGTCTCTGTCCTCTCCCACTGCACTGGCTCCTGTGAGCCCGTAGCGAGCCGTAGGATTCAGCAGCCGGGGAGCTAGGTAGGGGATGGTAATTGTAGCTGGGAGCCAATAGTTGCTTCCTAATCAGCTGCCGGGACCAGTGGGGAGATGTCACCCTCCTTCCTCCGTCAGCGAGGTGAATGTTTCACCCCGGGACAAGCAGGAGGCAGCCCGGGTGCCTCGGCCGGCGGGGAGCGTCCCGAACACCCCCAGCCCAGCGCGCAGGCGGCGTTGGAGGATATTCTGCTGCCTGTGATCGCTTACTTTAAAAATAAATAAGCCTGCTTAGCAGACAGATTTATTACCAGCCACGAGGGATTATGAAGCCGAGTCACTTTGATTCATTAGAGCGTTCAGAGAGTTTGTGTAAGTTCCTGGAAGCCATCTGGGATGGTCTTTAACCATCCTCTTACTGTTACCTGATGGTGAAGAGGAAAGTTGGAAAGCACTCGTGCTGAATTTGTTTTTCCCTATGTTTGGTAATAGATTTTGACAAGCTGTTTAAAGAACTGAGCCTTCTGACTTGTGCTGTGCCGAGCCATCCTTCCAACTCAGCTGTGCATAGCCTCTTCTATTCTTTCCTCCCTCTCTACAATATTTAATCAACAAAGCCCTACCTCCGTTTCCCTGAGGCCAGAGTAACGCATCTTTCTGCATTTAGAAACCTCCTACGCGTGTGAACATGTCCTTTGTGCAGTGATGTTGGTTTAATTAGCCATGCCTCTCTTTTTTTTTTGGCCAGAAATACATGAAATGATTGTGTACGGCTTTCCTGCAGCCAAGAGGCAGCACGGCACCCTTGGTGCCCAGCTGTGGGTGGTGGGAGAGGCTCTCCGGCTGTGCTGGGGACTGGGAGCTGGGGTTGAAAGGGGAGGGGAGACAGGCTGTGTGCCCAGAGCTGGCAGGGAAGGGGAAGCAAAGCTTGGGCACGAGAGAGGAGAAGGGAGAAGACAACCCTGGGTGACCCTGGGGATGGGCAGGGAGGCAGAAGAGGCCTGCCTGAAACAGGTCAGAGAGTGTGGCATGAGACATCCTCTTTGTAATGACCAACATGTTGTGGAAAAGAGCTAATTAAAGAAGATGATGTCAGGACAAAATTATTAGGACAGTAACCCACCCAAGACCAAACTGTGCTAGGCAACAGTTGAATGCTAGCATAACTATCAGCAAGACGCAAGTCAGGCCCAGGTGGTCTCCTAATCCTACATTCAAAGTACTTGTTAGATAACATGCTTATTCATCTTTTAGACTTTGCCTCCCTAAAACTGTATCCACTATTTTCCATCTGAGTACCAGTCCATTCAGAAAGAGCTGGTTTAGAGACCTCTGAAGTTAACACCTTTCAGAAGCAGCTGTGGTGTTCAGCAGACTTCCTTTTCATTAGGGACTTACTCCATTTCATAGCGTTAAATTAAGGATTTTACTGACTATTCCTTAAATTCCTAGTCACGTAAATACTACTGATGGTAAGAAAAATATTCTGTTAATAAATGGTCCTTGTCATGATGAGATCAAGCTGTTGAATATATTGTATACCAGTACTGGCTGAATCATTGTCCATGGCCAAGCAATGCGTGCGCTTGGGTTTTTGCAATGTCTCATCTTCAGCTTTATTACTAGCCAACACTGCACGTTACAGAGGCTACAAGTCACAGTTTATGGCACTTCCATTTTGACCACATCATTGCTAGCGTCTGCAGATGAGTAAAATGTGGGCTCCCTGTCCTCTTGGTGGGAAGCGAAACACTCTGTGAAATTCTCTCTGAACATCCAAGTGAGGCTGGCAAAGCAGAAGAGAGATCTCCTCTGGCTTTCAGTTCTGCCTTAAGGAAAATGAATTTAATCCTGACCCTGACTGTCTTGTAATTTTTATTAGCACTCCTGGGCTTGCAGCAATGACCCTGTGAATAATGCATGCTGCTAGATGGCTTTCCTAAGGAAAGAAGGCTTACGCAATCATATTGTCTGCAGCTACCCGCCTTCTCCTTACCCCATAATAACTCAGGAACCAGCTGGCCAATTTCAAACGAGTTTGACAGAGGGAAAGAAGTCTTGAATATATTGTGTTCAGTAAAAAAAAAAAAAAAAAAAAAAAACAAAAACAAAATAAAAAATGGGGACCTTATAGGGAAGAGACCTCCTTGTAGTTGCCTTAGTGAGGAACACGAGCTCAGTTCTCACTGCACAGGCCTGAGGCGCCACTCAAGCCCAAGCAACACATTAATGGGAAATCAGTTTTCACTGTTTCTGCTGCTCATGCAATGACTCGTCTCTCCACAGATCACTCGGGGTGAGCCCCAGAAGTCATGCTCCAAGCCTGTAGCAGAGAAAGTCACGGAGAGCTGCCAGCAAATTTGCCAGTGCAGGCCACCTCCACCACTACCACCGCCTCCTCCACCTCCACCGCCCCCGAAGCTGCTAGTGGTGCCGAGTAAGTAGCCGCCGGCACGGTTGTGGTGTACTGAGGGAGGGCAAAACGATGGGGATGCCTGGACAGACGGAAGGAGAAAGGATGTGGGAAAGGGCACAGCTAGCATATTTGTCATTTTCCACTTAGCAAATGGAGGAAAAAACGTTCTCAGCAGAGATGGAGATCTGTTTTCTGATCGATGAATAACGCTTGGCTTTTGGAGGAAAGCCAGAGAAATTCCTTCCTTTCGTTGTATTATATATGATTCCCTGGCTTTAAAAGGTTCCCCTAATGCCCCAGCTCTGGGAAATGCTCTCCTACAGAGACCTAGCGCTGTGCTCCCCCTTGAGTTACACGACCTCCTGCTTCACCGGGTGTGCAGCTTGGAGGTCTGGGTGCTCCCAGGTCAATCAGTCTGTAAGCAGGCAAAAAATTCAAACACTCTGCCTAGACCGTGCTGCAGGTTTGGCTGTCTTCTTCAAGACACTGGAGCTCTACCGGTTTACCGTAGCAGCGTCAGGCTCACTGGTTTTAAATAGCTTACAGCTGTAACAAAACTCCTGTCGGGAGTCAACAGCAAGAGAGCAGTTTTCCCACTAATGCACATAAAGGCTAAGACTCGTCTCTTCATACAAATCAGTGCCCCCAAGCCCATCTGAGCTTCTCCAGCCGTGGTGTTTGGTATTCCAGCAAATCTCTTCAATGCTTCTATATTTTCACAGATTTCTCTCTTCCAAAAAGGCTGCCTATTAATTCTTCCCCCTGCTTAGATAACTCCCCTGGGAACAGTGTTGCAAAGTATATCTAGCATCCTTCTCATCGCTTCCCCCGCGGGAAAAGAAATCATTAGGTAGCATCATTTGGCTGTTTGTCTTTATCAGCACCATCCCCAGATGTGCAGAAGACATGAAGAAGGCTTCTGCACAGCTTTTAGCCAGGCAAAGGACAGGCGGAATCTTGCAGTGTCTTTTCTGCCAGGAGAATGCTTCCCTGTTTGTGCCACACTGCAGAAATTTAAGGCAAATGCAGGGGAAAAAAACCAACAGTGAAACACTTAGGAAAGGAGGTACAAAGACAGCTTGGAAAGCAGAGATGGTTTTTGTATAGCAGGAATAATCCCTTTCAATGTTTGGGAAAATGTCGTGGACAGTAATTCTGAAAATTCCTTTGATGTCTCACAGCCAGAAAATAAAGTACTTTGCCACTCTGTTTTCTTGTACCTGGGGCACCCCGTTGCTCCGAGGGAGCTGCTCTTACCCACCCGAGATGAGGCAGAGGAGCAGTGTTGGCACAGGGACCAGTGCTGCTGCTCAGCTGTGCCAGGAGGAGGGCACCGCTGCCAGGCTGCTCCCCTCCCCGGGCTGCTGCCAGGCAGCTGCTCTCAGCGCCTGCATTTGTCTCCTGTGAAGTGGGAAGGAAATCATATCGGAAAAAAAAAAAAAAAAAAGTCTGTCACACTGCAAAAAGAGGAAAGAGAAATCAAATGGGCCTGCAACTGGGATAGCCTGGTGCTTAGTCAGGATGGATTGCCAGGTGTTAACCCAGTTCTAAAAATGAGCTATATAAATCCAGATGACTAATATTTTAAAAAGTTATTTCACTTCAAATGCAATAATAAAAAAAAAAAAAAAAATAGATTACACATTCCTTTCACCAGTAAGCTTTAGATTAGCAATCAAGTGCCTCATCTTGAAAGACGCTTTCCTTATCATCAGCTGTCTAGGCACTGTGATTTAGCCCACGTGTACAGCAATCCCCATCCCTGTGAAAATGAGCAAGCCTCGTGGTTAAATATTGATGTTATAGACGCTGCTTTTAAACAGCATTCAGACGAGAGGGCAGTAAAGGGACAAGACAAGTTACTGTTAAGTGGTTGATGCCAGGCTTGTACTTTGCACTTTTTAAGCCATTAAAGTACTGGAAAGACCTCTGCAAAAAAAGCAGCAGGCCAGGAACTGCAAGTTTTTTACCTATACCAGGTACAGTGTCTGCACCATGAGGCACTTCATAAAGATGCTGGCATTGCTCTCAGAGCTTTGTGAGCCCCAAACGGCTGCAGCCTGCTAGGTACTGTCCTTAAAAGCTCTTTTTGCAATCAAACCGAACATTGTTGGAGGGTTAGATCATCTCTACATCCTTCTAAAACAGCTACTGTGGTTTGGCCATGATGATTAAAGCCAATAGATACAAAGTTCCTGTCCATCCAGTTACTACAGATGCTGACAGCTCAGTTATCTGCTAAGTGAAGCCATCTAGTGCAATTTGGCATGTCCTGTCTGGTCTCCAGCTGCTGCTATGGAAAAGCAGGGGACCCTCTGTGTCCTTTCTAACATCCCCACCTGAATGTTTTGCAAACCCTACTTGGATATATGGGACGGCACTGGGTAACTGTGAGCGGGTGCGTCACACCCCGAAAGGTTTTTATTGTGCTTGAGGACAACTGAGGACTTTCAGGAACAATTACAGTGCTTTTAGTGTCCCTTTGGACATTTCAATATTGACAGGTCAATCCAGTGACAAATCTTTAGCTCTGCTTCCTACAGATAGATTTATACAAAATCTGTTAAATGCTGTGAATTCCAGAATTCACGTATAACTGGTAAATGTTGTGTTTACACTGAGGGACAATAAGCTAATTCCCTCCACGGAAAATTAGTAGAATCACACACAACTTAGCAACCAGTCTAAATACTTGAGCGGTGGTAGAAACACCAGCTTTCCAGGCTTTAGTATATACCTCACTGTTATAGTCATGTATTTACAACAGGACTGTGTGGGGTGTGTTTCAGTGCACTCTGAGGAGACCTATTCGTTCAACAACATGAATATGGGAAATTAAATTAGGTGATGTGGCCCATATATTTCCCAATATAGACAACAAAATTATGGACTGGTGAATTCAGAGAATGCCTCTGCCACCAGAGCTCCAGGCCCCAGGGGAAAAAAACATAGTCTGCTTTTGTCCTCCTTCAGCTATGTCTCCAGGCCTCCCTTTTCCACGTTTCTAACTCCTTCGCACAGGCCACTGGTGTTTCTGATGTCCCTTACAGCCCCTGTTCTTGCCTTCGCTGCATCTTCTGGGCAGCAGACATGAGACCTTCCCTCGTGGTGGCGTATCCGTGTGCCTTCTCCTCACTAAGCAGAGGGCTCCTGCTCTGCCCCAGTGAATCTGTCTGCTTTACAGTATCTAAATGAGGGCTGGGATCAGCCGTGCTGGTCCCTGTGGACGCTGCTTCTCCTAACATTGATAGTTCAGCCTTGTCTCTTTCTGTAAGGTGGGACACATGGAGGTTCAGTTTTGAGATTCCTGAGCTTCATTCCAGGTGCCGTTTGTTGGCATCCCACTGAGATGCTGTTGTCTTGTTTGGTGCAGACTTGGATCTTGGCGAGGGTCTTCGAGGAGAAGGGCTCCATCCTGTGTTAGAAGTAACTAGTATGGTGGGGACTGTGTGACAAAGTGGTGGGTACTGTCAGGAGACAGGGTCGCCGAGCCAACAGCAGTTCCTCCAGACAGTCTGGCATATTGATGTTCCCACAGTAACTCTCCTCGTGCAAGGAGCAGCTTGCTCCTTAGCCCGTGCCTAGAAAACTGCTAGTTGATGAAGTGAAGGCAAAGCTCGTGAGGCTCTGAGGGGCCTAAGGCCAGCTAAGCTTAGGTGCTGACCATAGTGAAAGGAGGAACTTTAAATGAAATTGCATGTGTTCCCTAGATGTGGCTGTAATGACCTGAAAGAGGTAGAGGTGCTCAGAACCTGGCCTTTAGTTAATTGTTTCTCTTTTTCCTGCCATCTGCTTTCCTCCTTGTCTCTGGATTTCAGCCAGGACTAAGGCAAGGTGGATGGAACGCTTGTTTAGGCAGCATTTCTAACCCAGCTTCACAGACCCATGAGATTAAGCTAGTTCAAATGATGTTGATCCTTCAAAACCTAAAACACTGCTGTTGTCAACCCTTAAATACTTCGTGAGCATGTGGATTTTTCTCCAGGGGCGTTGCAGTGGACTTTGGAAGCCGAAGCTGGGCTTTCAAAATAGCGAAGGGTTAAAGCTAGACATACACTGCAGTCAGTATCAGTTTTAACCTGTGAAAGGTTTGAGGTAAAAACATTTCAGAAGCGACTTCTTCAGAATATAAAGGATGTTCAGCATGGACACTTCGCTTGCTGGTTAGCAACATTTGCTGTCTCTGCTCTAATCATCTTGCATTGGGTGAGGGGACCACGGTACTACCATCCCCTCTCTGGGCGATGGGAGTGTCCAGTCAAACATTGCTTCTGTCAAAATTTGGAGGAGGAAACTTAAATAAAAGTTTTTATCTGAGATCATTACAAGCTGTATTAGTACAGCTGCGTCTGGCTGTGTGAACCAGCCTCTGCGTCGCTGGACACTTGCGCATAGGTGCACGGTGAGGTCTTTACAGCTCCTGACCTCAGTGAAAGTTTGCCCTGAGCTATCAGTTGAGATAAAGCACAATCAAGTCAGTGCAAAGCCAAAGTGACTGACATCACTGCAGAGGACTCTAATCTCCAGGCTTTAATTGTATGATTTTGTTTTTCAAGGTGAGATCTTTATCTTTGGAGATAGTGCATCTAATTAACTAATTATTTGGACTGGTGAAAATGCCAAATGAAAATTACCAACTGCAGGAAAGGTGCAACTTTTTGGCAGCTATGATGTATAGCTTAATTTCAGAAAGTGTGCAGGGTCCCTTCACTGCAAGTAGGAAAGCTAAAGGACATTTGGATCTTTTAGGACAGATGGTCACAATGTGTGTGTATAGGCAGGAATCTGAAGTACAGGAACAGTCTGGAACTTCTTAAACTTTGAGTAGGTTTTAAAGCAATTAAAATCTGCAGATTTGACTTGCTGACTGTTAACAACATAGCCTTTCACAGCTGGAATTTGTTACAGAAATAAGAACTCTATGACTCTGGGACATAAAAAAATAAGAAATGTTTTTATCTTGGGCTTTTCTGTGACCTAAATTCTGATGGTAGAATGGACAGGGTTACCCAGTGTGGATCCAAAGAATGAACTTGAGCCTCATGCTGAGCAATGCCTCCCCGTGGCCATTCCAGAAGGAGAGCTGACCATGGCCCTGATGCTCACCACATCGTTTCTTGTAGTACACGGGTACAGATGTTGATGTGCTTGCCTACACAATGCCAAAAGGACTTTCACCCTTGGCAGAGGTCTATGATTGTCCCCCAGGAGTTGAGGGCAGGTTCTGATTGAAAACACAGAAGAACTGAAATCCTCCTGGAGGCCACTACATGTTTTAAAACATGAGATGCCAAAGAATTTGCTGCAGGCAGTCTGGTGTACCTGTTGCAGCATGGGTTGAGCATCTCAGAGAGCTCTGACGTTAAGTTTCCCTTTAGGTAGGCCTTTTGTCTTGTGAGTGTTTTTCACATTTCCAAACAGCCGTTATAAATGCAATTCTGACCCTAAGAGCTCAGCAGGCAGGACCAGGAACCTGCCAGAAGGATCAGCTCTGAGTAGTTTTGAGATATTTGGGCACACTTGTGGAGTCTTGGATTATCTCCCAAGTGCTGATGCCCAAAGGACCTGTTAGCAAACAGGTCGGGGTGGTCTTGCTTTACAATATGAGGAAGATGGTTTCTTCCATACTTCATACAAAATAGTGAGTGCCAAAACTGACCAGTAATGGAAGAGAACTACAGTAGCACCAAAATGGCATGAGGCACGTTGTTTCCTACACCAAGACGTTGATGGTAATGAAAGCTACTGTGAGAGAATATTGTCTTATCACAAGGCTGGTCTAGACAGCGATTGTTTTTAAGTGCAAGCAGAATGCTGAAACAGGAAAGCCCTTTCAGTTTTGGTAACGCAGCTGTCACGCTGTGAATTAGCCCTGTGTGAGAGCACCGCTTATAATTTACAAAGCAAAACCAAAATTCAATTCTTGTCTTCTCCCACATATGCTTTCATTTTATTGGAGGACTGTGGCGGTAGGATTTTGAGGCTTTCAAATCTAAATTGAAATCAAGCCATGCAGCCTGGAGTCATGGATGATGGCACATGCAGAGTCTGGTCCAGGTCCCCATCGTGTTGGTTTCACATCACAGACGCTACCTTCTCTGTTAGCGCCGTGAACCAAATCGTTAAGCATCCAAGATGGGATTTAGGCAGAATTCACCCACCTAAATCAGAAACGTAATAATTAGATTTCCTGCCTCAAACTGCAGGCACCTCTGACTTTATCACTAAAGAAATGAAGACTTCAAAATCCTGATATTTTTTACATTCAGCACAGTTATTTCTGGCGTAGGAATAAAAGTTACAAGTCCTCACCTCCCAGTCAAAAGGAGAAAATTATTTAGGGTGAGGAGGTTTTCTAAGCAGCAATCATGTATGAAGTTTGAAACAGTCTAGACATCTGGGATATGATATTAGGTGAAGAGCTGGATTAGTGACTAGAAAACAGGTAAGATTGGAAAGGTTCGTGCAAATACTTTCATGATAGGATTTGGCTAGCACGCGTGCACGTAACATGTCCTCATACTATGCTGTTGTAAACTCTCTGTCTGTCTTCGTAAAACACTGGTTAGATCAGACTGTCAAACACAGCTTTCATTGCTTTCCCAATTCAGAGTTTTCCACTGCAATACATTCTGAAATGTTTTGTCAAGTCTAATTTTTCATTTAGGCAAGTGATGAATCTTCCCTCTGCTCTGTGACCTTGCAGATTTGTTTTGAAATTTTCATGCAGTAATAAATCCATATTATGGAAAAATCCACTGTCTTGAAAATGCGCTCGTTCATATATGTTGAAGTATTTAAAAGTAAGAGCCTCAGGCCAGATTTTGCAGTGCAGGAATCAGTGGGAGCTCTGTTATCTATAGATTAAAAGCATTGTCTAATTTTGAAAAAAGAAGCATGAGATATTAAACTGATTCTGCAGTAGAACTGTCCTCTCTACTCTGAGATGCATATTCCTAACAGCTTGATTATTTTTATTTTTAAGCAAAAGGAGTTGGCTAAGCTGAAGACATTAATTCCCTGTGTGGATGGCAGTCCATTTGTACATGCCTACCATTTCACTGATTAAGAAGATAACAAATTTTCAGCGAAGTTACTGATGAGTCAGAGGCTGCTGATTTACAAGTTAATTGTAGGTTCCCCTGCCCATGGCAGAAGGAGTTGTGCCTCATCCCAGCAAGTCAGAAGTAAACTCTTAATTGGCACAAGCTGTTCTAGCAGGGAGAGCTAAGCAGCTGACCTTGGTAAAACAGACCCACAGAAATATGTGTTCTTGTAACAGTTTTGTGCATCGTCTTTGTTGTGAGCATGATATTAAGGTGCAGCACTGCCTGTGTAATGGCAACTTATGGGTAATTTTTAAGTCGACATAGCAGAGCAAGGAAGCAGCAGTCTGCACATTTGTGATATCCCAAAGTGAGTACATACTGTCCATTAATACAGTACAAACATAGGTTAATAACTGATGCCACTGCCAAAAACTCTCATTAATAATTATGCAAGTTAATTTAACACTTCCACTAGTACATCATATAACATTGTAACCACGTATACGTAGTAGCAAATTGTGAATTCCTAATTGTTATTAAAATGAATCATTTTATAATTTTGAAGTATCTTTTAAATGGAGCTGGTGTTTCATCAGTTCATTGGTTAGAAATATTTTACACAAAAATCTGTTCCTTGACAAATGCTGCTATTGAACTGGACTTTTACCAGGAGCACTGCTGCTATTAAACTGGACTTTTACCAATGGAGCAGATTCTATTGAATCATCCCTGGACATTTTCCTTTCCTTTTGGATGCAGTGCATAATCTTATTTCATAGCCACTGTCAAAGGAAATTATTGTCAGTGGAGCAAAGGGAGGGTTTGATTTAACCCTCAGTTTGATTTGCAAGCTACAGGTGCTCTCCTTCAGCTTCAGGAGGCACCATTCTGCAGCACAGGCCACCTGCTGCTGTAGGCTTCAGTAGGCAGTGATGGTGAGCAGCACCTCTGCAAAAGCTCGCGTACCTGTGCACGTCCAGACTTGTGTGCAAAGCCCGAGGAAAATGCATATCACAACCAGTAGCCAAAGTGCTTAATTTTGTGACTGTAAGATAGCCTGTGTCTTGTCTTTTAGCTTTCAGAGAGTTACAAATGTACTCCGAGTGATGACTGAGGACTTTGTGTTGGGCGTTTGGCATGGTGAAATTACTTGATTTGTTAATGAGATGCATTGCCATTTTAAGTATTCTATATTTTATGAACACTGCATGAAAATTTATCAGTTGATAAATGTAATTTTATTTTTATTAGAATTAATTTTACCCCTGGTTTGGAAGGCATTTCACACTTCAGTTCCATTTTACCCTGGGTGGGTCATCGATTTTATTTTCCTTAAGTCGAACCTGAATACAATTTGGAAAAGGAACTTGAGTGCACTAGGTATGGGAATTATTAATTGGTCTCCTCAGGGACATTTTTAAGTGATAGCTGTAGGCCTTACTTTCAGCAATTACTGAGCCATTTAAATGATACAAGGAATAAACTACGTAATATCAAACAGGAGGATTATGTTTATATTGATGCTGTACACTAACAGAAGTATCTGCTAGATAGTCAGCCGGCTGTTCCCTAAAACTCAGACATATGACTTGCAATATGGCTTGCTTTGTTAAGTGAACTCTTCAAAGCCATCTGTACTTACCATATAATATAAAGTATATTTCTATTACAGTCACTCCCTTCATATTGTTTCTGAATGCAAAGCATTCATTTTTTTAGAGGTGGACACAAACCAGTACCTCAGAAACTGCTGTTACTAACACATTAGGAAAATGTTCCAAGTATTTCCAAGTCTCCCACAGTCTGTGTTAGGAAATTCAGTCTGCAGTTGGCTGAAGCCGGTTTGTATCTGCCTTCCCTGAAGGCACTAATTTTGAGAAAGTTTCAGGTCTAAGATTTGAGGCTTGTCCAATCTTCGCTATTATCTGGAGGTTCCTGAGCTCTTCAAAAAGCCGGTAAGGATCTAAAGAGAGGATATCTTAATCACACCAATAGCACTGAATTTTTCTCACATTTCATAGCCTGGGACTTTGATGGCACGACTCATGTGAATACTGTTCAGCCTGAAGAAGTTGTGCGGATCTGGACCTTAATTCGATCTATATATAGAACATTAGATCAAGAAAATCTGTCATCCTTCTGTGGGATTGAATCTGCCAGCCCTGTGGTATCTTATTAATCATTTGCTGGCGAAAGACTGGTCATCAGTGCAGGAGCTTAGACTTCCAAAATCGTATTTCAGCTGTTTGAATTTCAGCCTATCTCATCCCTCCTTTGAAGGCCTGTTAATTGCAAGAGGTGAAAGATGGATAAGCTTTCAGAAGACCCGATGGTGACGTACTGTGACTCCCCCCAAAGGGGAGGCATCTTGCCCACCCTGTGGGCAACGTCGAGGAGAGAGTCCAGGGTGCTGCTTCTCCTTCTGCCACTGACCTGCTGGGAGATCCCAAGAGAGTCAACTACCCTACCAGCCACCCAGAGTTACCATATCTGAAACGGAGATATTTTTTCACCTCTGTAAACTCTGGATTTGAGACTAGTGGGTGTCAAGCCCTGAAGAATATTGCTATTTTTAGCAATTCAAAATTGAACAGTAACTGCTATAGAATAGATCAGCTACGTCCCGTCCTACCACTCCTCGAAGAGGAGGCTGCACCACCACACAGCAAGGGGGATAAGGAGTTCACCATGCCAAAAGCAAGAGGCAGAGCCTATGGCCATGTCACCACCATAGGGTAACGAAAGAAAGGAGGCAGCCTGATGGGCTGGACAAGAACCCCTGGTGCAAAAGAGCACTATGACATGTCTTACTTCTCCTCCGGCAGTGATGATACAGCTTCAACAAAACTCTGACAGAGGAGTGTGCATCAGCAGATATGGGAATTAACAGCCTGGAAGGGCTATCATTATATGTGCTTACAGTGTCCATATGGGTGCCACTACCACAGTATCTTAACAGGCTCAGCTGTACCTGCCTTCACAGCATCTGCTGGGGCATCGGTTTCATCCAAGGGTGCCTGAGGCTCAATAAAAGCAATGGCTAGCTTTTTAAGGGCTTTTTATCACCTAAAAAGGCAGATAGGTGCTGAATGAGCTCTCCAAACCACTTTACTCCCAGCAAATGTCCTAAGCCATGGCCCGCTCCATGTTATTTTGGAGGGGACTGATGTGCTGTTTACTAAGCACTTGCTCACTGTTGCAGCAGGTCACGAGGGAGGACGCAGGGAGGATGAGGCCAATTCTCTGCTCACATTTTTGCTCCTTAGCAGTCACTTCTGCTGCTGCACCGCCCTGTGCAGGGGCCTGTCTCTCCCTGAAATACCCGGTAGCTGGTGATGAGCCCATCTTCTGCCCTAAAACAGCCTCTGAAACAGCCTGAAATCAAGCCAGCTTGACTGGGGGAGACAACTGTCCAGAAGACTTATTTCTCTTCATACCTCTCTTACTGCAGCGGGTCTGGGAGGTGATACTGGCTAGGTGATGGAGGAGGAAAGCTCTGCGAGAAAATGCATCTCCTGTTCCCAGTGAATTCCAGTTTGGAAATGACCTTTTACTTCTCTCGCTGGTTCCCTACTTTTGTTTGATGTCAAATGCCTCAGAGCCCAGTGCCATAAGCCTGCAGGCGAAGGTAGCCCTTTTCCCAAGAAGCTTGAAGAAGTCTCCACATCTTTGATTTCATAGCAGCACCCCCCCTCCAGCCCGTGCTGAAGTTGCTCACGCCTGTGCTGAGCTCTGTGGGTCTCGGCGGGGGGGGGGGGGGGGGCCCACCGCAGCAAACTCCAAAACTGAAGCTTCCAATTTTTTTCAGCCTTGTTATGAGGTGCAGTGAGGAAGCCAGAGCCTCCCACATCGGGGCAGCTGACCGGCTCCTTGCAGAAGCGGCCGCGGGGCATGCCGGCAGAACACGGGCTGCAGCACTCGCTCGGTCTGCGAAGCAGCTTGCAGCCCATTACCGAGGTTAAATTCATCCTTAAAAACCTCTTGGGAGTTCCCTCACCTCTGTGTATCATGCTCTGCTTTAGATCCCCCCCCCTAGGAAATCTGGGCCAGCCAGAGCAGAAGAGGGGAGGAACACATATAGATAGCTGTAGGTATGTATGTGTGCGTGCGTGCTTGCTGAATACCGATGGCAATATGCTAATACGCTTGTGGATGTCAGAGCGCTGAAATGGCAAAGGCAGACTTAGCACGAAGGGTCAGTGTTTTCAGGCCTCTTTTCTCCAGGATGCTCTTTCGTGACAAGGTCCCACGGTTTGCTGGGGCAAGCAGATGATCCTCAGCACTTGATTTTTCCCCGCCGAAGGATGGCCAGTGCTCTTTGCGCGTCGCTCACCGCTGGAGAGCCAGACTGTGTGTTTGTGCAATGAAGTGGATGGTACTGTGCTGGCACATCTCTGTGCCTCTCAGTGGTGCCTCTGTTCAAAAGAACTGAGAATTACTGTCCCCAGGTCAGTGCTGTGCTGCTGTTGTTCTGCCATAGACCGTGGCCTGGCTGCTGTGTTTGCTAGAATATGTAGTTGACGGGAAGGCCAGGGAAATGCAGCTAGTTCTTGTAGAAATATAGATGAAGTGCTTACAAATTTACCTGTTTACCCTATAAGAGAATTGGGAAAGGAATAACAACAGTGCTGACCTGCAGCCTCATGTTGCACTTTTTATCCCTACATCTGTGCAACAGTTTGGAAAGCTGTCCTTGTCCTGGAGGAGGAGAAACAGAGGCTGGGGGTGAAGATCATCACAAAATCACCCAACAAGCAAAGGGGAGAGCCGAGGCTGGAACCCACGTTCTCAGAGGAATTTCTGTCTTCCACCCGTGGTGACGCTGCCTAAGTAGAGGGAGGTTAAAGCCTGTGTCATAAAACTCAGAAGATTAAACTTAAGATTGTATATATACATAGCCAAGTTAAAGCATCCTGGCTTTCTGAGTGCTTAGAACCTCTGAAAATCAGGTCGCCTTCTAAAATAAGTTCCAGGATACTAATTTAACAGCAAATTTGCAGGCACTTGTGACCTGTTTCTTAGAGGCACCAGATACCCACTGCTCTGATTGATGACTTCTGCATTTTGGGAAGCAGGTCACCCAGTACGGCAGGGTTCTCCTGAGAGACGGGTGTCACGGGGAGGCAGTGCTTGGGACGGGCTGGGGGTGCCACTAGGACTGGCTGGGTGCTCCCCAGCCCGATGCTGATCCAGGTTGCGGGGAGCAAGGAGACACAACGGTGCCCACGAGGCTCTCCAGAACTACCGCGCTGCTGCGAGGAGGAGGCTGCCTTGCCAAGGCACGGCCTTCAGCTCTCCTTTGCTCAGGACGGAAACCGGTAGCGCGTGATTTGATCGGGGTAAAAACAATTAAGTCCTTTTTGCTGAGGGAGAATCAGGTGGCGAGAGAGAAAGGGCTTCTCATCGGGAGACTGCTGGTTAGAAAAACATGCGACAAAGTCGGATCACAGGGCAGTGGCTGACGTGAGCATCCATTGTAAAGATAAATGCCAGAGCCGAGTGTTAACACAGAAACTAGCTATGATGTAATCTCCTTGAAAGCCTTTTTTCTACAAGGCCTTTAAATGCTACTGCTTCTCCACATCATGCTTTAGAGAACAGACTCTCCCTCTCTGCTCTCCTCCAAAAGACCTTGGCAGCTGAAACCGTGTTTTGCTCCTATTTGCAGGGTCATACCTCAGTTCTGGCAGGTCCCATCAGCTTCACCAACAACCTAATAGGATTAAGGCTGGCGGATCTGGCCCTCAGCCTGTCGATTGTTTGGAGCACAGACTTTCCCTCCATACTTTTTTTTATAGTCCTTTGACTGCTCTGCTGCACGCATCGTCATCCTTCCATAAGCATGTAGGTCTCTCAGCTGAAATACTAGTTTTCCTCTGCAGCCGTGCACGCAAAACCAATACAAGTTAGCCCACAAGCTTAGTATCAACCCTTCCTGGGCACCTTATGGGATCCCACTATATTTCTGTCCGTGGGTCTCAGCCACATGGAGCTCCCAGGCACGGCAACAGTGTGCTGGCTTGGGGCAGAGATCTGGACCCTGCCCGGGGAGTCAACAAGGGACTTTGCTGCTTCCACCCCTGTAATGTAGTTATGGCCAAATCCAGACTTTGCATCTACTCCCAAGGAGGAGGCAACATGATCCAGAGGGTAAGACTGGCCAGGAGTCAAAAGACATTTTGTTTCCTGGCTTTTTCGCTGAGCTGCAGTGACTTTGCGCAAGCCACTTCTTCACAATGTGCTTCACTTCTGCCTGGGTGACTGATACTTTCATCTGCAATTATTTTTATTTTGGTCCTAATGATATGTTCATTTTCTAAAGGACTCTTAAATCTGCCAGGGAGAAGCAGCTGCATGAGACCTACCAAGACAGCACAGCAACATGGGGCTTTAGTGAAATACACTGCAAAACCCAAACCTCTATGTGTGCAGGTTCAATAACCTCTAAAGCTTAGATCTTAAGCACCACACTCAAAACTCCACCACCCAGCTCCTCTTTTTCACTGGCTATATCCAGGCTCAGTTTTTTTCACAGGTGGTTCAAGCCGTATTTCTTGCAATGACCCATGCACTCTCCAATTGCCCATGACCTTCAGAAAACTGCTGCAGAACGGCCCCTTTCCTCCCCCTCCTGCAAACACCAGTCTCCAAAATTAAGCACGACACTGAGCATGTTTCTTGTTTCAGAAGGTAAGTATTTTTAGAAAGGGGGAGAAAAAGAAAAGGGGAGAAAGGAGATGAGGGAACCGAGAGTGTAGAATAACAGTGTCTACACTGTAAAAGCTGCGGGGGAGGGAATTTCTCCAGCATCATCCCACACATGTTTTTATTATAGCAGAAGTTCCCGCTGTGTAGTGATGATTGCAGTATCCCCCTTAAAAGTGTAGTAAGAACATATGCACAGAGCAGCTGCATGATATAAACTTGTCTGCAACATAATGTGATAAACAGAAGTATCATCTGCTGCAGGAATAGCTGATTTCCACCAGTATTATTTAACCTAGCTACTCCAGGGAGGCAGTAAATCAGGACAGGCTTTCTGCTGAGCACACCACTACTGCCTGGTAGTAGTTGTTTACCCAACTAGCTCGTGGCACTCTGGAAATGGCCCTAAGTTTACAAGCAACAGGAAGGGTACAGATCTATAAGGAAGTAAAGAAAATAAAGAAAACCAACATAGATTTTTTTTTTTCTGGATCCAAATTCACTCCAAAATCAGGTGATTCTTATTTTCTTTAAGCCAGTCTATTGCACATCATGTACAGTTACAGCCGTGCTCTGGAAGTGAGGGTGGTGGGATAGAATATTGCTGGTCTAAAGCAGTTCTTTAGTCTTTCCTTGCTGGGTAGCGTTTTCCTCCTGTGCCTGTCCTCTGTGGCAGGATCTCAGGGAATAGGTCCAGCAAGGCAGCTTTCTGGGTCATAGCTCTTCGGGGACTGTGATAAACCAAATCCTTTCTATCATGTTCGGATTTACTGGAGGTGAACATGTCGCAAGTGGACTTCATCTGTTATTGAAGCTGCCATCCATTCCTGCTTTATATTCCTGCTGCATTGGCCCCGTCCCTCAGGTTAATGATGGCTCTTAATAGATCTGGCTTTCTGTGCTGCCCATTCTGGGCCCTTTTTCCCACCCCGGCTCTCCAAACAGCTGTCATGGTTTAACCCAGCAGGCAGCTAAACACCACACAGCTGCTTGCTCACCCCTCCCCACAGTGGGATGGAGGAGAGAGTTCAGGGAAGAAAAAAAAAAAAAATACAATTAATAGGTTGAGATAAAGGTAGCTTAATAGGACAGAAAAGGGAGGGAAAATAATAATAATAATAATAATAATAATAATAATAATAATAATAATAATAATAATAATAATAATAATAATAATAATAATAATTTAATGTAGTAATAATATTATTAGAATATAATTAGAAAATAATAATAATTTAATGTAATAATAATATAATTAGAATATAATTAGAATATAATTAGAATATAATATAATATAATTAGATATTGATATAAATATAATGTAATAATAATATATTAGAATATAATTAGAATATCCAAAAGTGATGAACAATGTAACTGCTCACCACCCACCAACAGATGCCCAGCCTGTTCCCAAGCAGCGGCCCCCACCCAGCTTTCCCCTGAGTGTTTATATACTGAGCAAGATGTCGTATGGTGCTGGGAGGGGAGCAGTCTGTGCCCAAAGCCCTCCGGCCAGCAGCGAGATGGGTTTGGTTATGACCATGGCTTACCAGGGGGGCAAAGAAGTTGCCCCCTTGTAGTCATGACCAAGTCCAGTGTATCTTTCTTCAGGGTTTAATTGTGCATACGCACTGCTGGCAACGGCGCCCGGCGCTGCCGACCAGCTCAGGTGGTTGAGGCTGGACCTGCCTGGATTCCTCTCATCTTAGATCCATCGTAGCTGCAATCTGGGAATGCCTCCACCTTCCCCTCCCCGAGCCTGCTCACAGACTTGGCTCTGCGTTTGCGGGGCGGTCTGCCGGCACTGCGGGGATGGGTTGTGGCCTCTTGCGGGCTCTGAGCCCCTGGCCGGCCAGTCGAGGAGTTGGGGGTGCTCAGCCAGCCCCCCGGGCTCCTCTTGATACCAGCAGTGCCTTTGGCATTTGATGTGATGTGCTCCTGCACCCCCCCCTTCAGCGGTTCAAGCGCAGCCGGTGTGCTGTCTGCAGGGCAGTAACTGTGAAGGGAGGGTGATGAGCTGATTTTTGGACCTGCTAGGAAGACAGTGAAGTACATCCAGTCATATCACGTAGCTCCTGTATCTTCCAAATGAATCATTTCAGGCACATGCGGAGGTACCCCAAATGTGAATGTTTGCCTTTACGCGGTCAGCCGATGTAAGGGATCTCAGGTGCAGGGAAGAGGAGGAATCAGAAAAGGAGTTGGTAGAGTTTCTCACATATTCTGTCACTCACACTTACTAATTAATCCTGAGGAGCCACCCGGAATGCAAAAACATTTAACAAAACTATTGGCAGCAGCTTCCTTTATATGGATGCATATGCATACCCCTTTATATCCATACATTAAATATATATACTATATATATCCTTTCTATGCGTATATCTGTGTTTATACACACACATGCATGTGTATGTGTATATATACACACATATATGTATGTTTATACACACACATGCATGTGTATGCATATATACACACATATATATGTACATTTATACACACACCTGCATGTGTATGCATATATACACACATATATGTACGTTTATACACACACATGCATGTGTATGCATATATACACACATATATGTACGTTTATACACACACGTGCATGTGTATGCATATATATATACACATATATGTATGTTTATACACACACCTGCATGTGTATGCGTATATATAGACATATATGTATGTTTATACACACACATGCATATGTATGCATATATATACACACACATATATGTATGTTTATACACACACATGCATTTGTATGCATATATACACACATATATGTACGTTTATACACACACCTGCATGTGTATGCATATATATACACACACATATATGTATGTTTATACACACACATGCATTTGTATGCATATATACACACATATATGTACGTTTATACACACACCTGCATGTGTATGCATATATATACACACATATATGTATGTTTATACACACACATGCATGTGTATGCATATGTATACACATATATGTACGTTTATACACACACATGCATGTGTATGCATATATACACACACATATATGTACGTTTATACACACACGTGCATGTGTATGCATATATATATACACATATATGTATGTTTATACACACACCTGCATGTGTATGCATATATACACACATATATATGTACATTTATACACACACCTGCATGTGTATGCATATATATACACACATATATGTACGTTTATACACACACGTGCATGTGTATGCATATATATATACACATATATATGTACGTTTATACACACACATGCATGTGTATGCATATATATACACACATATATGTATGTTTATACACACACATGCATGTGTATGCATATATATACACACATATATGTATGTTTATACACACACATGCATGTGTATGCATATATATACACACATATATGTATGTTTATACACACACATGCATGTGTATGCATATATATACACACATATATGTATGTTTATACACACACCTGCATGTGTATGCATATATACACACATATATATGTACATTTATACACACACCTGCATGTGTATGCATATATATACACACATATATGTACGTTTATACACACACATGCATGTGTATGCATATATATACACATATATATGTACGTTTATACACACACATGCATGTGTATGCATATATATACACACATATATGTATGTTTATACACACACATGCATGTGTATGCATATATATACACACATATATGTATGTTTATACACACACATGCATGTGTATGTGTATATACACACATATATGTATGTTTATACACACACATGCATGTGTATGCATATACACACATATATGTATGTTTATACACACACATGCATGTGTATGCATATATATACACACATATATGTACGTTTATACACACACATGCATGTGTATGTGTATATACACACATATATGTATGTTTATACACACACATGCATGTGTATGCATATACACACATATATGTATGTTTATACACACACATGCATGTGTATGCATATATATACACACATATATGTACGTTTATACACACACATGCATGTGTATGCACATATACATACACATATACGCATGCACATACATGGTGCAGGGATTTCCCCTCACAGCACAACCCGACACGGTTGGACAGGCCCCCTCCTCCTTTGCCAGTGCCGTGATCCTTCCTCCTGTGCGCCCGCCTTCGTAGCCTGAGCGGCCCCTCCTGCGGGCGGCTGGGCTTCTGGGGTTGCAGCAGGGAGGGATGCGGGCGCAGGTTTCCCCGGGGCCCGTGCATGGGGGCAGGCGTGAGGCTGGGGCCAGCGGAGGAGCTGCCTCCTGGCACGTGTGCGAGCATGGCTTTCTGCCCTGGGAGGAGGCACCAAGGCCCCCCCACCTCCTCGCCAGCCTCCTCTCCCCCATCCTCCCAGGAAATTTCCCCCCTCAAATTAAAGCGTGGCAATGGATACGGTTCAAAAGGAACACACGCTTTGCCTAGTCCTGAAATGCCGTTTAGAAAAACGGCTGAAGATCTATATTTGTGGCAAGGTCTAGCAGTACCACAAACTTCATTAGAAGGCTCTTGTGAAGGAATAGTTTTTCCCGTGCCGGCTGCCTCTGACTGTTAGAGGCCCCAGCGTGTTCCTACCGCATGGATTATCCAAACACACCTGTAGGGATTCCTACCTGACAAAATCCAGCAAACAGAGGGGACGCATGAGCTGACACCGACTCACAGATCTCTCCACATCACCCCGAGTTAGGTCACAAAACCTTCCAGGACTCTGGGGACTGAGCTCCTTGACCTTCAGCAAATTTCGGAGCAGCGACTAAGAGCATCATCATGCAGATGCTGGGTCAAGGTCCTCAGCCGGCACCAGTCTCATGGCTGGGTGGACTCCTACTAGTTTACATCACTTGAGGTCTTGGCCCTTCTTTATTAGCTGCCTAAGGCTTCATTCTGTCATACAATTAAGTTAATCAGCATTAAGTTGATCAGCACTCACTTTGGGCTGAATTTGCACTGCTGGGGGGGAGTGAAGGGCCTCACGTGAAAATAGACAAGAGACCTCAAGCTCAGCACTGAAATCAGCTTTCTCAAAAAAGATGTGGGCATGTGATGAAGGCTCTCCTTGTTTCTCATTTTACACAACACAGTGCTTATAAAGTAAGTGTCCGAGCCTGGGTGTCTGTGTGTGCAACTGTTCCTCTGCAGGGTTTCTCCTCCCAGAACTCTAGTTGTTTCACATTAATCAGGGGATTCACTGAACTCCTCTAATCCACATGGGGTTGGATGAGACACTTTGCTGTGAAGAGACCCAAACTGCAACAGATTCAAAATCCCTCTCCATATTTAACTGGGCATGGAGTATCCTGGCAGTCTTTTCATATACCTCGACATCTGAAATCTATCTAAACCTCTCCATGCTTTCTGGGCTTGTTCCTGCATCCCAGTAGTGGCCGTAGGAACTAGTGGCTTCTCTCTGTCTTTTCAAATGGAGATGCTAATGTGCAAATTATGTGAATATATCAAAATAATAAGGCAAATAAGAACGAAGATGAGATTAGAACCCCAAACCCTGCCTTAGCCAGCAGATAACAGGTCTCTAAAATATGTGAGGTTGCCAGCCTGCATCTCCAATTCCTTTTAAGTTCCAACCAAGACTGATAAAACACTTCGGGCCCTTGGAATACAAGCCTGCCTTAAAAAATGAAATCCAATATTGCTTCCTAGCATGCTAATTAAAAGTGCGTGGCTGATTCAGGCAGCCCTACAGTAGCAAGAAGAGTGCTGCAGGCATAGAGATGGCAGGGTTTAGCCTGTTGTGAGTATACAATATTAAAAATGGGCAGATGTCTCATAAAGATGATTACGCCAGCACTCTTGACCTTTCTGCAAGAACAGGAATAAAAGCAGGAGGAAAAACAATAATCAGTTTTGATTTATCTTGAAAGCGCTCTTCCTTTTTTAGGCATAAAGTTACTGTTGCTGTGGAGAGGTGAGGGGGTTCACTGTCACCCTTCCCCATCACATCAGTGCACACTCATCAGCTGCTTGGGACTGAGCTTCTAAGCAGATTGACACACTCAGACCTTGGCCAGAGACACCTCCCCTGGGACTGCACATGGGAGCACGGGTCACTGCCTCCCTTAGCTATTTTCCAGCTCAGCCCTGTGTTTGTTTTGGTTTGGGTTTGTTTTGTTTTGTTCTGTATTATTTTTTTTTTTTTCTGGTTTGTCTTGTTTTATTTTATTTTGTCTTGCTTTGCTTTGTGGGGCTGGCTGATGGGCGAGAGCTGATGGAAAGGGATGCCCTGATGCAGGCTCCCAGCCTCAGCCTTGCTGCTGAGGGCTGCGCGGAGGCACCAGCTCAGCCCAGCCTAACTCCTGTGATGGAGCACTTACTCCCTCCTGTCAGACTTGGTGGTGTTACTTTCTAAATGCCTTGGCATTCCCATATGAAGAGCGATTAGCCTACAACCCATATTGCAATGGAAAGTAATAACCCTAATCAAAATAAATGATGGGAGTACTAGATTTACAAAACCCAAGCTTTGTGAAGTACAGCCATGACCACTAAAGATAACAGGAAGGTGTATCCAAAGATTCTATATTCTGTCACAGGCAGTACAAGTACATGTGGCTTTTATAAAATACACAAAACAATTCAATGCTTAATCCAGAAACTTAAAACAGCTTCACCACTGTTTTTTGGTTTTGGTAACTCAGAGAAATTTTGAGAGTGACCCACTCTGAGATTTGCTAAAAAGAAATCAGAGAGTTCTCTGTAATTTCATGGAAGCTTCCTTTCCAGTGACACAACCTCTATTTTTGTGCCTGGACATTGAGGGAAACCCTCTGTAGCTGAGCTAATCTTTCGTGGTATGCACATTTCTGTCTGGAGCCATGTATGTACAGATACTTGCTAACATTAGAACTGGAGCTGTGCCTTTATGCTGAGCCTTCAAAACAAATTTAGTCAAAGAAAGCAAGCGTGTAAGATTTTTGTGGTACTGAAATAGTTTGCAGGATGCCTTTGCTCTAAAAGTCCTTTTTCATTAATTTGCTTTCAGTACATTGGACCCAGCCACCCACTGTAGGCCTGGAATGGGTCTGTTTATTCATTGTATTTATTTAGGCCTGGTGCTGTTGAGAATAGGAGAAGGTGTTGGCCCTCTGAGAGTAAACCTAACCAACATGTGTACGTCATAAATTTTAAGGCCAAGAGAAAAAAGGCATTGTGCTCATGTGGACTTTCCAGAGACACAGCATTTTCTTTACTTACTTAATTCGTATCCTGAGTCCAGTCTCTTCAGCTGAATTTAGACTTCTTCTAGGGAAGATGAAAAGTCTACCTTAAACTAAATTTCTCAGTGAAATAGTCCACCAGAGCTGATAGACCATTGTAATGGATAATTATCCTTAATGATAATATTTACCCTATTTCTAATCTAAATATATTCCACTTAGTCTCCACCTGTAGCGGAGTACATTCCTGAGCCATTTACAAACTCTACCAGTATCCATCACCCTATTTTGGGGAGGAGGAGGGGAATCACTGTTAAAAAATACATTTCCTCAGCAGTGACCTTCCATTTATAGTTAGATTTTGAGACACACCAGCTCTCTGGCTTTTAATTGAATCTATGTGTGCCACACTTACTGTGTAGCGTTATAGTTTCATAACCCAAACATCATGTGGAATTAAGTTGAATGTCTTACCAAAATCTAAAGTTATCACACCAGCACTAATACATCTCTTTATCGCATCAGTAATCTCCTCAGAAAATATCTAGTTAGTTTGTCAAGATGTGTTTTCCTAAACCTATGCCGTTTAGTATCAGTTATTTATTTTAATGTTTTATTAATTGATTGAGATCTTCATTATTTTGGCAGGATTTCTGTCAGGATGCCAGGCTGTGATTGCTTAGCTCACCCTGATTATCTTCTTTAAAATGTCATCACTTTCCTACCACTTTCCACCAAACGGTGTGTTCAATGTGCAGAAAGGCACTTCAGGGCTTAAGGGGAAAAGCACAATTTCTTCAAGTTGTTTTGCAACGTGAAACTCACCTTTCCCCATTCAGCTGATTTTGAGACCAGTGAAGAGCAGCCAGGAATGAGTCAAACCAGGAGGAAATCATGCTCTGACTGGCGATAGGTGCTGAGGGAGAAAACACCACGGCTGGGCTGGCCAGCCCTTAGCGCTCAGTGGCCCTGCAGTGATGACAAAGGGACTCCCTGTGCCCGGGGGGGGTCCTCCCCAAATACACCACCGAGAAGGACAGCAGTACGTGGCTTTTTGTTTCTTTACTCAACAAAGGAAAGGGCACAATTTGGTTCTGAACCCATACACCTTTGGGGGGTTTATAATGGGTTTGAGAGAGGTGGTACAAAGACGGAGGCAACCATGAGAATTTAAGTGTTTTCCTACGTTATGTCAAAGTTTTCATAAGACTATGAAACAACAAGACATTGTCATTGTTATAGGTATTGTGGGACATCATCTGCTCAGTGTTTTGTATCATAATTTCAGTGTCTCCCTAGAGGAGGGTTTGGGATCCATGTCTTTGCTCCTCCAGAGAGGACCCAAGAAATGCAATGCTATTCCATGCAAAGTGGCACAGTTGCAAGCGTGTGCTGCAGGTGTCCTCACCCCGAGATAATTTCGGATCACTGAGGGCATGACACATTCAGGCTCAGCCCTTCCCAGGTACGACCTGTTTTTCCTGCACTGTGGACGATGCACTGGGGGCTGGGTCCCAGGCAGAGGATGGAGAGTTTCTGCAGACCCTGGCTGCCCCAGGGATCAGAGCTGTGAGCCCCAGTCCAAAGGGACAGAGATGTCAACGCCTCCCTAACATCAAGAGCTCAGTGTGGGACTCACCAAGAGACATCTCTCAGGACATGGCGCATCCCAGGCACCTCGCTGGCTCTTTGAGAAGTTCCCCTCATGGTTGACTTCCCTAGCTGCATGTAGAGGCATCCATGTGGGCCAGGCTTGGGTTTCCCATCAGCACAAGGGTTTTAAAAGCAGTTCTTCTCTTCCTCTGAGAATAATTATGAGGAGAAATGCATTAAGGATGTAGAAATGCCACGGTAATGAGAGCTATGTGAATGCATGCTGAAAAGGGCAGAAAAGAGCACGGAACTAGGAGCTTCTTGGAAAAAGAGTGGACATTTCTAAAGAAAACAAGATTACCTAACACTGCAATAATAAGGGGTAGAAGGAGAAAATTATTTTTAAAACTGTATAAACCCACCAGCCACTGGATAGCTTCCAGTGAGATTTCTCATGCTTCTGAGTACCTGGTCTAGCCTATGGGGATCAGGTGGATTAGGGGTCTCCTCCACCTCAGCAATTCTTATTTTCCTCTCATTAATAACTACATATAGGCTATCAGGAGTCATATTCATTATTCAATCTCACATATATCTGTTGTCTGTGTAAAAATACTGTGATAAACCATCAAGGACCACATGGTGCACAGGCATGTGACAAGCCTTGTTTTATACTGTCTCTGCCATTTGTCAGTCTCATTTGTTGTGCTGAGGAGCAACCCAGTCTCACCATCTCATCTTGCTTTACGACTAGTTTGGTTGATCCTGCCTTTGAGGAAGAACATGGACTAGATAAGGATAGCCATACTTGCTCCATTTTTTATGATCTCATCTAATTTTACATGGCATTGGTTTCCTTTGATTTCACTGCAACCTTTTGTGTTTGTCAGGACAACACCAGGAGGGTAGATTTGGCCCTGAGACTGCCTGCACCTTCATGCAAGCATTTTGTCATCTTTGAAATGCCTTCTGTTCTGGAATCTTAGAAGATAGCAATATTGAAATCTTTCAGAGAATATTAAAAACATTAACTTTATCACAACACAATAAATAGTTCCATCACCCACTAAAAACTGACTTCTGCAGCTGACATAGTAATAAAGTAGAAATTCAGTCTGGGAGTGGACACATTGTCAAAATAGGAACCAGGAACCACTAGTTATTAAAATCACTTAATTTTGCAGCTTTATTTTTCTCTCCCATAGAAAAAAAAAGCAACAACCAAACACACACAAAACCCACCTCAGTCCCTATGCATACAATAAATTGAAGGCAATATTTGCTGGACAAGTATGATCAAAGTGATAGCACGTGTTGAAGGCTGATGTGTGTGAGAAAGATACGACTTCATAAGTGGCATCAAATGCTGAACTGCCTATAAATTATCAAGCTGTTGGCTTCATTAATTTGATTGCTTCTTATAGTTCTTTACCTAGTTGTCTTCTAAGGTGCTCCTGCAGATTTCTTGGGGTGAATGTTACCAATTCTTTTATAGATTATGCAACTGTAAAAAAAAAAAAAAAACAAAAAACACCTCAGTAATTGTGTACTTCAGGCTTTAACCTAAAGAGTGTTAACCTAAGAGTATGTGTACATCTTTTCCTAATCAAACAGATGTCAGATCACAATAAACGATGCAGGTGTGATGACATATTTTAACTTGTGCAGCTATTTATGATGTGTATAACAGGAAGTTCAGAACATAGGATATATCAGATCAAACAATTAGACTCAAAAAAAAAAGCCTTTTGCTATATTTAATTCTCTTCCCTACTTAACTGAACATGTAGATTTAGACAGTCCCGTTGACTGATTCATTATTAATCTTAATTTAAGGTGACCCAAATTCTCATGGAGTTTATGTGGTTGCATGCACTGCATTAAGGGTCTCCTCCTCCTCTGCAATACACTGGTAATGCTCATGGCATTGTCTGGTGCCCACCATCCTTCAGGAAATAAGTGTACCCTCACAGCATGGGAAAAGGAGTATTACTCTGAGGGAAAATATTTTAACTAAATGCCGCCAGTATTTCTTCAGATTCAAAATATTGCTCATTTTGAGTGATACTTACATAGACAATTCTATCCCTAAATGGAATAAGAAAAACGTAATAATAATCACATCTTCAAGAGTTAACATTTCTTGATGCTAACATTTATTAACTGTTGGACTTACAATTCAAATACAACATAATGGGAAAGAAGCTTGTCAACTATAGTCCTCTATAAGCAATTAATAAATGTAATAAAATTCCTGTTCTTTTAAAACAAATGCCCCTTCCTCACTCCAAGGTTACAATGATAGCAGCTGCAATACTGATTGGTAGGCACTGATGCAGCTCCTTGATAAATCTCCCCTAATGGGGTTTGAAAGCCTACCCTTATCAGAGTAATGTCTCTCTCTAAAACTAAATCCGACACAGCAGGAGATGGCAAATGCAGAGGGAGGAGAGATTTCCCGTGGGTAGCAAAGCTGATCCTTTGTGGACGAGACAGAGAACTTGGTCATCTGGGGACCATGACAAAAAAAAAAAATCTAGTACCAAATAGATTGGATTGCTTGGAAAAAAAAAAAAACAAACCAAACCAACACAACAACAAAAAAACCAAACAGGTCCTTAATGTGAAATAACCTCTTTGCATGTATCTCTGGCCCTGGCATAGTGCTATTGCATGGGTGACTAAAGCATATCTGATTATGCACTATTCATTTAGGAGAACTCATGTATTTTTCCACATTCTTTTTACAGCTCCCAAGTCTACCTTTTGTCCCACTGAAGAGACCTGGTGGCCAGGCCTGATTATCATCATTGCAGTATGCTGCGCCACACTAGTGTTCCTCTTCGTAGTTGTCATCATTTGCTACAAAGCCATAAAAAGGTAAGACTCCAAATCTTTTGCTGTACTTAGGGCAATGTAGCCCCACAAATGTTGACTCAAGACTTGGCTGACACCTTGTTTTGGTTAAAGGCATCCTAAAGGCAATATGCATCCTGTAGTCAATGTGTGTTTTCATTGGAAAGTCACTTTATGTACCATATCCTGCCTGTGTAAAGGGTGAAGTTCAATGCACAGTCATGGACACAAGTTGGAAAAAAACTAGAAATGGGATAGAGCCACAACACTCAGATTAATAAGAATTTCCCCAAAGTCAAATTGCTCCAGGTTGCTGGGGAATGTTGATAGCTTTAGCTTGACCAAGCGTAGAGGTAGGAAACACTGTCCAATTCAAAATAGGACAAAACAATATTCAAAATTTACATGTGGTATATGAGATTTTTGGCCCATGTCTATCACTAATTATAGCATTTCAAACTGATGCAAGCTCTTTTAACTCAAACTCTAGGGTAATTTGTGTACTTTTTCAGTTGGAGGCTCTACTTGTAAATTATTCTTGCTTCAAAATTACAATCTACAGAATCAAATTCAAAACCTGTCTCTTTTAATATAAAAGCCCATGTGAAGCCTATGTACAACATGGTGTGTAGTAACCATTTCAGCTCACTGTCTTTGCAATAGATGTGCTGCTTGTTGTGATTTGAGCCCAGAGGGGCACTGAGCACCATGCAGCTGCTCACTCACACCTTTCCCCTCAGAACTGGGAAGGAGGAAAAATACAACAAAAGCCTCAGGAATCAAGTTAGGGAGAGATGACTCACCCATTACGGTCACAGGCAAAAGACAAGCTCCTTAAGGGAAGAGAAAGAACAGCAATTTAATTCAAACACTAACAACAACACAACAGAATAGGACAGTGAGAAGTATAACCACATCTTAAAAACACCTTCCTCCCCACCTCCCCTCTTTCCTGGCTCAGTTTTCTCCCAATTCCTCTACCTCCTCCCCCTCAGCAGTAGCAGGAGGGCAAGGAACGGGGTTACAGTCACTCCGCCACTCCTTCCTCCTCAGGGGCAGGACTCCTCACACCCTTCCCCTGCTCCAGCGTGGGGTCCCTCTCACGGGACACGGTCCTCCATGAAGTTTCTCTGACATGAGTCCCTCCCATGGGATGCAACTCTTCCCAAGATGCTCCAGCATGGGTCATCCCTGCACGTTGCAATCCTCCCAGCACCAAACTACAACAGCACAGGCTTCCCACAAGAGTCCTGGCCTTCTCCAGGTGCAGACACCTACTTGGGTGCGGGGTCCCCCATGGGACGCAGGTGGGCATCTGCTCCACCGTGGACCTCCATGGGAGTCTCTGCTCTGGCAAACCCCCCAATCCCCTCCTTTCTTCCACCAACCTTGGCACTTGTATAGGTACTCCCCTCACAACTCTCACTCCTCCTCCCAGGTTCCTCTTCTTAAATACATTATCACAGAGGCGTGGCCACTGCCGCTAATTGGCTCCACCTTGGCCAGAGGTGGGTCCAGCTTGAAGCCGGGGGAGCTTCAAGAAGCCACAGCCGCTGCTGTAGCTCCCTTCCCTGCTACCAAAAACCCCACCACACAAACCCAGCACACTTGTGTAAGCTGCCGGTAGTTAGAAAGTTACATAGAAAAATGGGAGTGGGAATAATTTCTTCACCTAAATAATATTTCATATTTCTGGTGGAAAAAGTTAAAACTTGCACATTTCTGTATAAAGGCTCCAGCTGCAAGTCCAAAGTGTCAATTTAGAGAAGAAAGTAACTTGTGGGAATTGTAGCCCAGGTGGATGGCATTTCTTTTCCCATTATTGGTTTCAGTATGGCACTGACAACACCCCACAGCTGTGGTTTCATGGTGTCACTGTTTTATACCACAGGGTTCTTGGTCAGGAGCTGTTAGTACAGCTGGGTGACCCAGCCAGCAGTACAGAATGCAATATATGCAGTCCATAATTCTCATTAGATACTGCAGGGACATCTGAATTGCAGCTTGGATTAAATGATGTTTTTTCAACTTTGTGATTTTTGAGTGATATTTCGGGGAACAAAATAAGGAATATAAATTAAAATGCCTTTCATGGAAAACACTGTCTGCATGCGAAGCAATTGCAAGACTTTCTGATGAGACCCAGTAGGGATATCACAGTGGTGGAGTATTGCACATACTTTGTGGTTGTCTGAAAAAATTATGCAGGATTTGAAGGATAGTGTATCCAAGAGCATCAAAAAGGGAGAATCCAAACAAGAAGATAGAAGTCTGTGTTTAATTTCTTATTAAATTTACATAAGTGCCTTTGCTATTCTAGTTTAGCTAAAATGAATGCTTATTGGTTTTGAGGAGTTGAAAAGCTTTCACTCTAGCAACTGCACCTTTGAAAAATCATCTGTGGAGGACTGAAGTTGGAGTCCAATTGGATTGGTACCACAGTGCAAAATTTCTTATTTGTAGTTCCTAATCTACCATTGGCTGCTCATAGGGGATGGCCCAATTCCATGTGGAAAGTTGTATTAGTTTCAAAAACAGCTATTGTATTTGTCTGCCTAGTGCCAAATTGTGAATGATTTTTGCCAAGGCTGCAAATTATACCTACGGGAGCAGTAACTCTCCAGGGCTGTTTGTGCCTAGCGAGGAATTGCTCTTCAAATCTGCTGGTAGATGGGAGGAACAGAAAAGAAATTTAAACAGACAAATTTAGAGCTGCCTTCGAAAGGCTTTGGGAGTTCACATAACAGTCTCATGTATCGTATCAGTGAAGAATAATGCTGATACTTGATGAAGACATCCATTATTTGTCAACAGTGTGAAGAGCAATGTACAGGTCAGCTGCTTGAACGGGCATTAGGCTCAGAGAAAAGTGAAAATTCCTCTTAGATCTTCTTATTGTTGAGATTCACACTGCTGACAAATGTTAAGCTGAAAACTGCTCAGATGTAGGAGGGAGAGCTATAAAAGAAAATCTTATTAATTATATTTTTACAGAGTAACTAGAGCATTTCTTTTCATCAATGAGTCCTTCCTAAAACAGCTCTGCTAAAAGGATGCCCTAAAGTGCCTGGCAGCATTCCCCAGTAGTTCAGGTTCCTTGATCCACTTTAAAAGATATCTATTGATAAACACTGGGAAATAAGATAAGATGCTTCACAAGAGAAGCATCTCTGCCTTCGACACAGAGTATTATCACATATTGTTGAGCTGAATTGGCTTTAGCTAGTGTGAGAAATCCTTCACTTACTTTTTGCTGGGAGGTAGAAGTGGTTAGCGAAAGAGTAAGGGGATTAATCTGGGTGATGCTGAAGCCAAGAGTCTCTCCAATGTGTTCCCAGCCTCCAGCTCCTTAACTGTGCTGTGCCCCATCCTTTTTCATTCCCCCATCCCACCAGCTCTCCTCTGCAGTCCTCCTTCCAGGCCCTCGTTCTGTGCATCTGGAACTGGGGCCTCTGTCACTGCAGCATCTTCAACAAATCTGTCTCCCACCTCCACCGAAGAGATGCTGAAGAGTGAAATAATAGCAGTCATCTGGTTGTAGGGTGTAGGAAGAGTTAAACGTTTTATTCGGAAGCTACAGGCAGAGACTTATTTGCACAGAGCTTGGATCTGTTGTATTAATCCCTCACTTTCATAAGGATAAAATTTGAAGTAGAAAGAGAAAGAAAAATCCTATTGTGCTTAAGTTAAAATCTCATCAAAGGGCCAGACACAATCAAACTCTCTCATGTCTGTTTTTCTGTAGCAGGAAGAGAGGGCATGACTATCCTTGAGGTATCATAAATCAACTGTATTTTTATTCAATCTGTATAAAACCTGTTTCTCCTGGGGTGGTTTGTTTTCCCTTGTAAAAGCTTAAACTTCAACTTAGCACCAATATTAGGCACTAAGGCTTTTTGTGACAAAATACAACCTAGTGGATTGGTGCTTCTCTGGATAAAATAACTACCAGAACCAAACAAGCAGGCTGGTACCTCCATCCCTTCATCTTCCCTGGAAATACTCAGGTTCTCCCAATATGAAATGGTCATAAGAAATGCTGAAATCCATTCCAATGGATGGATTTGACCTCTCTGGTCCATGAGGGAACTAATACCAAAATGTGTCAGTCAGCTTTAATACTTAGAGAACTGCGAGAGAGGTTAAAGTCTTGGGAAGATTCATATGGGGCAATTCTTCCAAGGCTCCTAAAGCAGCCTCTAAATTTCCTATGTATGATGCTGCTGGTGTCTGCAGTGTTGGACGCTGCATGACCGGCACACTGGGTACAGATGTGTGCTGCTGCACAGATCAAGCACCGGCGGAGATCACACATGAAACTGTGTTGTGCTGCAGCGTGGTTACACACATGGAGAGAGCATCATCAGTTTGGCAGTGCAGGAACAGCTATTTTCTCTGGTCTCGGTGACAGAGGAGGGGTATTTCCTTTTTTTTTTTAAAAAAAAAAAAAAAAACAACAAACTTCTCTTAAATTCCATGGAACATTAGAAAAAATCTGAGGATTGGCACTTGGCACTGTCAGCAATCACAGTTTGTAACATCTGTAGATTTCTAGAACAGGCTTGATCACTGGCCCACTGTAAGCAGTGGGACTTTTCTGCTCATTTCACGGATAAGGAAGATGATCTCACAACCATCCATTTCTGTAACACATAGCAAGAGAAGATGTATAACTGGTTCAAAATTGGAATACCTCCAGGTATTTCTCTCCCATATCTCTGTCTGTAAAAAACTGCCATCCTTTCTCTTTCCCTGTAAGATTGTCACCAAGAAGTAAAAGTAGGAGGTCCAAGGACAATTCATAAACTAGTACAAGCTGGAGGAAGCTGGATCATTTCAGTATTACATGGTCTGTGGACTTGGGCAAGTGCATTGTGAATGCCAGCAGCTCTAACATCTGCTGTAATTCAGTGTGGATTCAAAAACAACCAGTGGATCTCGATTCATTTTAATCAGCTCTGGAGGTGTCTGTCTCTTAAGCTTTTTTTTTTAACATCTCCAGGCACCTGAATAATAGTAAGTCTGGAGGGGAGTGGGAGGTAAACACAGTAAAGAGGATTAACAAGAGTTGTTTGGTAAATAAGCAACTGAGATGGGAGAGAGAGGGACCTGCAGTATGTAATCCTATTTCTGCAGCTCACTGGTGTGTCAGTGTCTGTGAGGGGAGTAAGAGATTTACATAAAACGGAAAAATAAATCCCTGGCTCCCTGTGTAAAATTAAGATATTGAAGCTATCTCTCAAACCTTGAAGGGGAAAGCAAAGCTGAGCATCCTGGTCTCCATGCCAGCTGATGCACCAGCTACACAGCCTGGCAGGAGGTGTTTCAGATGGTTTTCCAGCATGTGAAAAAACATGTAATTAGTATGTCCAGAACATCCGTATGATCAGAGATGGCCTATGAGCAGACCGTTGTGCCTAGCGATGTGACTCCTTGGCTCTGCTGGATTTTAGGTAGGATGGATACCTCTGCTCTCAGATGTACCACAGGACTTGCTGCCAAAGAGCCCTCTTGCTAAGTCAGCAGAGAAAGCAGGCTGATGACAGCTAAGTTTTACCTGATTTATCTTTTACTCATGATTGCAACTTTGTCAAGCCACTGTTTTGCGTGTGTCCCACAGCCTGAGAGAAAGGTACCATAAATGCCTACACATGCATTTCCCTAAATAGGCGCTGAGTTCACCTTCAAATAGTAATTAAATGGAAGAAAACATTGTACTGAAATAAAATGACAGGTCATATTTAAACTGTCTTAAAATTCACTGCTCAGGTATTTTCTAGGGTATTCAGCGTTAGCGGATGATTTATGAACCCTGTACACTGCAAGGTCTAGTTTCATTAGCAGGAGCAAGGTTCTGAAAGTTGGTTTTGTTTAAAAAAATGAGGCAGGTGCTTGAGAGGGGAAAACACGGAGGCTCTCTTAGGGAGAGCAAAAGGTGGGAATGGTAGCTGTGGTGACCATGTCCCATGGTGCAGGGATATATGTCCCACTAAGCGGGCCATGGCTCTGCGCCTCTCCCCAGCCCATTTTGTACCACTCACTCCCCCAAAGGGAAAGGACTGTGTAGTCCTCCACATGGCCGTCTCCTATGAGCCACTGAGGCCAAGAACAATCTAGTCCAAAATCATTATTAATTGCAACAAAACAATGCTTTTCAGTGTGGGGAGAGAAGACAGAACAGTGTCCTAAACTTACTTAATTACTTTGAAGTGGATATTCATGGCATGGCTGATGACAGACAGGTCAAGGTGAATTGAGATTGTTAATCTCTTCTGTTCTTCGTGACACATTAGAAGTGCTTGTACTGACATGGTGCCTTAATTCTCAGCAGTTGCCTGGAAAGACAGTAAGTACTCAGAAGATGAAGTGAGATAGTTGGTGGAAAAGCGAGGTTAAAAAGTACTGTCTGACATTCAAAGGGAAGAAGAAGGTCTGTGGGGGCAGATCTGTGCCTCATTGATACAATTCATTGACGTCAGACCAGTTCAGCTCTGCAAAAGAGGTCAACCCCTAAGAAATGTCATTCAAAACGGAAGATGGTCTTCATCGGGAAGACCCGGGAATGTCACCGGGGGCAGTTGAAAGAAAGACAAACTTCAAAACTTTGGAAAAGCAAGGAAAAGACAGACACTACAGCCTGACTATCTTTTCCACTGGCTGAATGTTGATGCTTATCAACAACAGGATCAGCATCTGCCACTGAGCACCACTGTCCAGATCTTCTGACACTTCTAACCGAAGCCCAGCGTCCCCGCGTTTTGCTTAGCCTCTATGCCTAATCATCTCCCAGTGATGAATTTACTCCCATCCTCAGAATGAGGTTGCAGATGACGATTTAAATACACTAAGCAACCAATCTTTCTTCAGGAGATCCCATTTTTTAACCATCATGGTGTGAGTTCATAGAAACACAGAATGGTTGAGGTTGGAAGGGACAGCTTGAGATCATCTAGTCCAGACTTCTGCCCTAACAGTCAGGTAGAGCAGGTTACCCAGGTCTGTGTCCAGCTGGGATTTGAATATCTCCACAGATGGAGAGTATACAACCTCTCTGAGTTCTTGCTGGTTTTCTTGTGTTGTTTCAAAGCTATCACTATTAAACTAAATGTAGGCCTGCTTGATGAAAATTTGAGTGCTAGCACAAGGAAAATCTTCCTTGTTTCTTTTGTTCTTCCAAACAGCGTTGAAGTCTGGGTGTTGGTTGTGCAATGATTTCCAGGGTGGTATATATGAGTCGAGCTGCTGAACAGCTTTACAACTTGACCCAAGCCCACTGGGGATGCCAGAGCTCTGCTGTATTCATTCTGCTGATTCAGTGGCATCACTGGGGATTTTGGGTGAGGGACAGATAGTTGGCACTGCCCAATGTTTTTTGTGTGCATCAAGATGAAGTAGGGTTGGCCTAATTTTTTAAGTAGATAGCATAAGTATTGCTACTACTTGTTCATTTGAGAGATCAAGGGCTGATGAGTAGAGTGAATAAAATAGCCTTTCGTTTGGAGAGATGGCTGAGCCAAGCTGTATGGGTAGTGATGTGCAGGAGGAAGGTTTGTTTTGCTGTTGCCTGTGCAGTACGTGTTGGTTGGATGAGCAGGAGGATCTGGGATTTTTGTAAGCACTACAAGTTTGCATAACTACTATAGGGCAAGATTTCTCTGAGTCTTAAGTGAGAGCAAAGTAACATTCTGCTAGGGAGAAAGTTTGCTGTCATAAATGGATAAAATGCCCCACTGTTTCTCATCATCAGGAACACTGGAAGCCTTCAGGAGGCTTTAGTCTTTACCACAGAAGAGGTGATCCAAGTGTTTCAGAGAATACTCTCCCATGGATCATTTTTCACTTGTTCACTCCTAACTTCTAATGTATTGACAAAGGTGCCAACAGAAACCTGCAAGGCATTGTGGTCTATCCTGTGATCAATTGACTTTTCACTGTGACCAGAAACAAAACTTGCCATTTTTCTGTTTTCTACTGCAGATGAGAGTACCACATTGAATGGGCAAAAGTCTTGCAATACATTCAACTGTTGTACAGTTACTGCCTCAACACAACTCTGTAATAGCCATGTGTGGATTTTACAGTCTCATGCCAGAATAAAATGCTCATGATGGTCTAATTGTATTGGTTGAAATACTCCTGATGTACCCCAGAGCAGCTAGAAGATACAAGTGGATGGTAGAGCTTTGAAATATACAGGAGAGTTGCCAGGTTTACCAGGAGTTTTTTACTACATTTCTTCCTGAACCCATAACTTCTAAATAAATCTGAGTAAATATGAGATCAGGGTTCTCTTCACCTACTAGTCTAAAAACTGTCTTTAAACTCAAGACTCGTACATAGTCAAAATTCTACAAGGCAAAGAAATACAGTTTTCTTAGAAATTAATTTGATTTTTAAGCCAATCATAGTTTTTACAAGCTGACACGGGGGCACATGTGTTTCAACCTGCTGGTGAAAAGGTACAACTGTGGCCAAGATGTACCCAGCACAGTGTTCAGGGACATTTGAAGAAAGTTTTTGGCTTGATTATCTGGGATAGCTGAATTTAGGACTGTGTTTGTTACGGCCTGCAAGAACCCAGCAGCAGCACCCTAGGGTGCCTGGGACAATGTTTTTTTCTGACTCAGAGGAAATTGTACCCATGGTAGTAGGCTGGGAGTGCAGATCCATTACTCCAGCTCTCTATCACCCAGAAATTCTCTCTACACAATGAGAATTCCACAGGGACCTGCTGGGTGACTTTATTGCCCCCTTTTGCTTTCCATGAAGGATCTGCAGTGCATCTGGATTAAAAGCAGTAATGTCTGATTTCTCCAGTGGCTGAACAATTGCAGCTCCCGGTGGCCTGAGTGGATACAAGGGATTTGCAAGAGCTCTAAAACCCAAAAAGTTAGGATCAGAAAGCCAGAGAAGTATGGGAATGCCCCAGCAGTACCCACACACGCCCCGGTCAGCCTCTGCCCAGACTCATTCAGCTCTGCCTTGGGGTGGCAAGAAGCCAGATCTGACCATGGAGCAGAAAAGCACCAGTTGGTCCCCTTCCCACCACACATTCAACCACTCTGAAGATGATCAGGACTGCTCAGATCACCTCTCAGCCCTGTGTGCATGGCCCCTTCTCTCCCCGGCTCGGACACGCTTCCTCCTGTGCGGGGAATCTCAGCCAGATGTAGTGAGGCATCTGACCATGGCGGTGTTATTTCCCACTGTAATTTATGTTCATTAGTTTCGTACCTTTGTCTAATTAGTCACAACCTGGTGGGCAAACAAGATCGCAGCTTTTCCATGCCCTAGCTGAGAGCAGGTGTTGATAAAGGAAGGCTCAGGGGTGTTTGTCCACACCAACTGTTTTTGGGGGTCCCCACTGCTCTGAAGGGAGGTCGCCTCACAAACACCCCCACCTTGCCGTGCTGTTTGCTGTCACGCAGCCACACTGCCTGGGGGGGAGATGGGTGCAGACAGGGTCCTCTTTGCAGAGCTGCAGCACTCCTTGGGCGCACATCGATCACTTGCAGCCACCCCCCCCACCCCGAGCCCCTTGCAGCCGTGCTGTCACCACTTGTGTGGCTGCACGGTCTGATTTCTGCTAGCTCTCTCCTTCCTTCTCTGCACCCCCTGTACTTACTGCTAAATATTTATCACGCTCCAGGGTTGCTAAGCAGCATACAGCTCCCTGCTCGGGAGAGCCTTGCCGCCAAGGCGAGAGGCGCAGGAGGTCAGCACGGGCAGAGCTGGGGGTGGGAGAAGATGGCATCTGCTGGGGTGGTCCTGCTCTGCCACACGCTTACCTTGCTCTGATTCCAGTGTCCTCTCCGTCAGCAGGCACACGGCCACCCAGTCCAGTAAGGCTGGGCTGGAGACCGGTGCTCCTGGTTTGGCCATCGCCGAGAGCTTTTGGCTAAAGAGCCATGTCAGAGAGCATCTGTGGAGATGAGCATCACAGCACCCATTCCCCAAGCTAATGCCAGGTGGTGGAGTGAAGCACCAACAGGGGGTCTGGTGTAAAGGGTCTCATCCCAGCTGTGTGCAGGGCAAGAGGGGGAGAATAGGGTCATTCCTCATTCTGGCCTTTGAAAAGAGGCCATGCAAAGAGGTCCCAGGTGGAGAAATAGCACCTCCTTTGGTATCTGTGTTTTGAGGCAGTACCATGAAACTTCATGTCAATACTCCCAAGCAGCAGGAACTGCAGGCTAACCGGGTTATTCACTTCAGTTGCTCTGAGCCCTGGGAAGCCAGTATGGAGACTGGCTGAACTCAAATCCTTCCCTAGAAATTTTACCCAGTTACAATTGTCTAAAGCCACTTAGTTCCCAAACTGCACGAACCCAAATCTTTGTGTAGACATCAAGGTGTGCAGGTCTTGCTGGTTGCTCTGCCTCTGTTTGCCCTTTGCCCTATCGCACACCTGAAGCATTGGAAGGCTGGGACCACCCCGTGAAGTCCACTTACAGTAGGTTTGTATTTATCTGCAAAGAGCAGGGTCTGGCTCTGCAGACTCTTCTTTGTGAGTAAAGAAAGTCAGAAACATCTACTTGGAAATCAGTGGTCTTACTCTACTTGGTGGTAGAGACAGAATGCCTCAAATGCGAAGTGATCTAGATAGTTTCAAAGGTCAGTTAATTTTACAAGTTTAAACAAGTTTTAATTTTCTTCTCATCTCGCATTTATTTGTGTTGCAGACACTCTTCTATTAAAGGCATTTCTATAACAGAAACATTTCTGTGTACAGAGATGAAAGATCAAACCTGCATTTGCGTTCAGCTTGTGGGCACAAAAGCCCAGAGAGTGTGCACAGTCCAGTTTGGGGTCAGCCTTAAATTTTTGTCCAGCACTACACAAGCTCCAAGACTTTGATTTTAGTGGAACACCAGCACTATGCCACTACTGCAGTAATGCATTCAGCCTGCGCTAATCTGGAGGATATTCACAGGGGGACTCCAGGAAATGCTACTCTCTTCCTCCTTCTGATCTGCATGAAATGGGGGAAAAAAAAGCAAAGTAGGAGAGTGTACTGCCTTCATCGTTAGCTGTTAGCTGTTCCCAGACATTGCCCAGACCCAGGTGCCGTAGTAAAGCAACTCACCCTGTGTCCAGCTCTGACCATAGGTATTGCCTTGGTCACTGGGAATCAACCCCAGAGAAGCTGAGGCTGAACCTGAAGTTCAGTGAAATGATTTCTCCTGTTACGCTGGTTGTTTCAGTTCCCTGCAGCAGTCAGTATTCCTTCTTCACTACTTCAACGTGGCAGCCCAGACATCTTAATAACATGGGACTGGAGCAAGACCCTTGGGTCACCCTGTCAGTCAGCGTCTGTGGGCACTGTGGCATTTGATTCTTTTCATAAACATAATAAGCATAATAAATAAGCAGACTCCTTCTTGAAGCTATGTAGTTTTCCCTCTCTCCCTGCTCCTTCCTCCAGCAGTCCCAGTTCAAACCATTACTCTTCTGAGAGTAAAAGAACCTTTTTTGCATCTCCAGCCTAAATATACCCATGGCTTCTTCCCGTTTCTTCTTTTCAAATACCCTTTTCCTTTTCTAGGGTTCCCCGAGACCAATCCCATCCTCTCTTTCTTTTCATTAGACTAGATTGTTCAAGCTTGTTTATGGTTTTCTGTAAGAACTTTGGACAGAAATTTGGGCTGGCTACTCTCTGTATATTATATACTTATTAGGGCAGATCATGCCTAATGCAATAGTTTCATACGATCCCAGTTATCTGGATGCTGTGCATATATTGACAATCCCAGGCTGTTTCTGCCTTGCTTGGCAGAGTGTGCTGCACCATGCATTGAGCACCATGAACAAACCTTAGCTGCCTACACTGCTCTGTGGCAGGACAGGTCTTTTAGGATCAGGAGTGTGCCCAGCTCATCCCCAAAGGGCACTGCCAGTGTGTAACACACTGCCAGGCATGGCCATGGCCAGGGCCATCCTCCAGACACGGTTTTGGCTTTGTTCAAAGCAGGGTGCCTTCATTCCATGCATTTAATGTCTGTCTTATTGCTTTTTTTTTTTTCATTTAGTGGCTTTTTGCCGGGCTGGAAGGCTGGCAACATGAGCTGATCTTTTTACATTAGGCCCATTCATTTTTTTCCTTTTGTCATCAAAACATATCGATGATGTATTCTGCACTGAGAACACCTGACAGATAACATCAGCTGTAATATCCCACCAGTCAATAAAACCTTTTAAAGATCATTATAGGGAATGCAAAGAATGAGTTGTAATGTGAGGGGTCACTGAAAGTACTTTTGTCAATTATGTCAGTTAATAGTCCAGCATCCTAATAATAAAGTGCTTCTCTTCCTTAAGATTAGTTTTATGTAGGAACATAATTCTGCAGTTAGCTTAATTGAAGACCTAGTAGGAAATGTGATTGCATCACCTTAGTCTCCCAGGGACAGATCTTCTGTAACATCAGAACAAACCCTGCTCAAGTCCAACAAAGTCTGTGGAATTACTCTGACTTTGCACTGCTGACTAAAGTCCACTTAAAACTGAACTCCACTTCTTAAATTTCATGTGTGGCTCAGCAATCTACTGAAATTACTTGCAATGTGAACAGGCCAAATCCTCCCTTCAGATATACCCAAAGGGACTTCGGCAGGCTGGGATAGATGCACTTCAGCAAAAAGAGATCTGCAGCCCAGGCGCACCAGCTCAGGGAACCTCTAAGGGCTGATAAATGGCTGCAGAGCAGCTCTATATGGATTTTCTTTTTTTTTTTTTTTCTCTGAGAGAAGCACTCAGCAAAGGCTAGATCTTCAATCCGTGCATAGCGAGGGGGATTTGACTGTCTCAGAGGAGCGTGAACACCCCAGAACAGAAATCATCCACATCCCTGCAGGGCTTTGCTTAAATATACTCCAGAAACTGGTCAGTGAAAAATGGATGTGAGGGAGACCTGAATTAGCTGTAACTTGCAGGCTTGAAAATATTCATGTGAACAGCCGGAAAAGAAGAAACTCTCCTTAGGACATGGTGTCTTGGGGTTAGATCAAAGCCCATTGCTGCAACGTGACTTGCAGTGCTGTGAAAGGGACAGCATAATGGTCCTAGCACTGTGCACTTCTCTCCCCTTCTTCACATGAGAGACAGACAGAAAAGGTCTGAAGGTGTTAAAAATTGTATGCTTATTTTCTCTTGTAAATCTTACTTATCAGCTGACCACTCATTTTGTTTGGCTAAGGCTGAAGTTCTCGAAGGTCTGTAGGGAAAGAATGGCCTTTTCTGATTCACAAAAAGAAATCTCTTTTTTTTTCATAAGGAGCAAAAGGGCAATGCAGCTGGAGGAAGGAGACCTCCATCAAATGTCCAAAACTAAAATTAACCCCATATACATAGTTTCTTCCAAATGGTGCAGATACCATCATCCAGGTTATCTATAAAACTGTCTAGTTTGGGAGAGTAAGTCTAAAGCACCATGTACTGGCATAATAAGTAATAAACACTAGGGTAAGACAGTTTGTTTGTCTTCTAGATTCTGGACTATCTCATTTACCAGACTGGAGATGGAAATAGAGGGAATACATGTAAAAGCCTCAGAAGATTGAGACTATTGAACATTGCTCCTTGACAAACATTGAGCAGTAGTGAGTGCGTTGCTGAAAGTTGTCCAGATGGAGCTGCTTTTTATTATAACTGTAAAACATTTGCTTTGTACGTGGGAGGTAGTTGAGCCAGTAACCTCCTCCTACGAGTAATGAATAGTATGCTGCTTGTTTTCTGGACAGATAGATGGTCCACATATGGCTGTTAACTATTTTAATAGAGGAAAACTAAGGTTTCAGAGAACTGTCATCATTAAGGTTTCTTCTTTGATTTCTATCTTTACTCTGACAAATAAAAAATATCCAGAATTTTTCTGGTCTCCCTGAGACAGTCAAAGGGAGAAGTCAGAATGTGGCTGTCTTTCCATGACTCTGAAAACTCTCTCTCCAGAGAGGTGTAATTCTTTACCATGAGCCCCGTACGTCTGGGCCATAGCACCAGGCTGGCCAGCTCAGGTCAGACATTAGGCAAGGCTCATTGTGGGCAGCTGCACACAAATTTGGTGGCAGGGGTCCCAGAAAGCAACTGTTGTCAGTGCACTGAGCCCCTCTAGCAGGGGTCCTGTTCTCAGACCAGTCCTAGAAGGCAAGTTTGCTTCTCCCACCAGTTGCTCTCGTGGGGACTGATTCACCTATGATGGCTGATGGCCAGCATGAATCAAATGGCTGTTTGATGAACGCCCCCAGTACTGCAGTATAAACAGCCTCCATTCATGTTCTTCATGTTCCTATAAACATTCAAGTTATTTGGAGAGATGGCCTAGTAATTGAATAACATTACAAAATTTATTCTTCCATTCCTATCGTCTATCTGCTAAATGAGGACTGTTTCTGAAGGGTGATGGTAGTCCACACATCATCTTGTCTGGGCTTCCAGCAGTGAAGTCCAGCCAAGAACTCTAAACATAGCTGCCACGGGGACTGCTAGCATCCTATCCCAGGAGATGAAGCTGAGTGAAAATATACTTACCAGATATTTACCATGTTTCTTGGACAACTGTTGTAACCCAGGAAGATGCTGGTATGGTTGGATCTCTTCTGGTGTATAGGTAGCTTGGATATTTCTGCTGTGCTCTGGGGGCACATCAGGACAGATCAATCCTACGAAGCAGAGGTGTATCATGAGAGGCCCAATTTTACTGAAAATCATTAATTATGTGTTGATAGCTAATGAAATACTCATCGGTGTGGAAAAGGGCTTTGAAGTCATTGCATGTATAAGCGGTGCATCTTCAGCTCTCTGCTTTGCCTCTTCCCTCCTGCCACTCTAGCCCTGGGGGTCGGCAGCCCCACGCACAACCCAGCACACGAGAGCCGCTGTGGTGATCACCGTGGCACAGCCCTGTGCTGTGACATGCAAAAGAGAGGCTGCCCGCCCACGGAGCTTGGTAGCAGCTTTGTTCATCGCAGGAGCCACCTCGAGGTTAAACGGCTTTGAGAGGCAAGCTCTTTACGTGTTACTGAAAGCACCTTCACAAGGGCAACTGAAAACATGACAGGGTTTTTGGCACAAGTACCTTGTACATTGGCACAGGTACAGATGTGCAAAGGCAGTACGGAGATGCCTCAGAGCTTTCACTGTTGGTAAAATCCCTACCATTTGATACTGATACCCACACAATGCAATCTTCTTTTTTTTGTAAATATTTTTGCTGGTGCCTTTTAAGTATGATTTAGAACTTTGTACCACTGCTCAGGAAAGAGTGGAGTTGCACTGTGGTCTTCTGAGCACTGGACATCTCCTCCTACAGTGCACAGCAGGGAGGGCAAAGTGGTCTTTCCTCCTCTACCTGCATTTTAAAAGAAGAATGACACTCTATTCCCATTTGGTAAGAAACAAGATAGGTGTTTCCCTCAGAGGATAATCCAGGGCAGCAAATCCCAAGTGGAGACAGACATCTCCTGGCTTTGCTAATTCAGGTGTGGGAGCCCCAGAAGGAGGTGAATTTAATATCCCTTCATTTCTCTGCTGCCAGGCTAAGGTCACCCCTTCCTAGCTTGGCTGGGTTTCCCTGGGGCCCAGCCTTCCCAAATGCTGGCCAGGGTGCACTGGCACTCAACAGACACATTGATATGGAAGTAGGCAGTAGGAAACAGGTTCGCAACGCTCAGGCTTGTCTCCCAAATTCAAGTTTTATTCTTAACTCTCATCCCTTCCAAGCACAAAGCACCTTGAAGAGCATGAACATGGGGATTGCACTGTGTCTTTTAAACTCTGTTGCAGTTTACTCTTCTGGACAAAACTTCTGTTCCCATTTCTAAGTGATCTTATTCTCCTCAAAGCTTCAATAAGCCTATAAGTAACAAGGCATAATAAAGTCCTGATTAAATGAATGATCTGCTCAGCTTTTGCTTGATTTTGTCTGAAAAGTCATATATAGAGATTTTCTTAAGTGTGTATAAGTGAGACACAAGGTGAAACCCTCCCCTAGTGTTCTACCACACAACTGCCTTACGGACAGTAGGTCTATGCCAAATTTACACCAGTAGCCAAAGCTGGCAGGGAGGGTTTTGTCAAATTTGCCAGCTGAATTCTGTGACTAGACATGGTAAAGACCCCAAAACTGTGTTTCCTCTAGGAAATTTTCTAAAGACAGAACATAGAAATTACGTTTGAATGTGCATTGCTACATTGACCTTTACACAGAACTCTGCAGAGAACTGGTACAAGCCAATGACAAACCAATATTAATTTGATAAATAAGATTTATAATGTGATCAGCACCTCATCTGAAATTTGAGCTTGATGTGTGAAATACACTATTAAATGGCTGTTTGATCCTTTCTTGATTTTAGGACTCATGCAAATTAATGCATGCATGGTGGAGAGGTCATTATGGACTCTGACTCATCATTTCAGGCGTGTACTAAGCTGTACAGAGTTGCATGTCCCTTTCATTCGCAGATGTTTGGCATGAAGAGCACACCAATTTGTTTGCTAAACATCAAAGCACAATGTGTAGCAAATCATTCTGTAAAGCAATGCAAACCACTTGTTAGTGAACAGCCCGTTTCGCCTGCCACCAAGTGAGTATGTCACAGATATGAATAGTTCCCTACTCATTCCCTCACTAATTTGAAACATCCCTCTTACCAATGAAGAACAACCCTGGAATGGAAATGCATACATACATGGCCACAGCACGTCATCTGAAAGGGGGCTTGGAGTATTACACATAGGAAGATCATGCATAATCTAGTTTATCAGGCAGAAAATAGGATAAAAGGTTTCCCCTTGGTGTGTAAGAGGAAAACTTGCATGCTTGGATCTCAACAGTCAATGAAATTTGAGGTAAAAAATAGCTAGTGACACACAGAGCTAGTGGCACAAAAAGAGCTAGTGCCTTAATGGAAAAGGGCAGTTGAAAAATGGCAACAGGCCAAAACGATTTTGTATATCTCAATACATAGGTCAATTTTAATCACTATGACAAGTGCATACAAGTCCGCCGAGCCAGTGATTTAAATGGTGTAACTGGGGCAAGTTTGACCCCAAAATTCATGCCTGACATGCATCTGGTAATAACTTGAGTAGAGGAGTTAAACAGATGAGTCTCCAAGCTTGTATTTTTGTGGCTGCCATAAATAAATAAATAAATGCCTCAAATAGCCATTTCGTTGAGACCCAGGAAGGCAGTTGCTGTGTTTTGGTAGCACTAACCCTGAGCAGCTGATAAAGCAGAAGCATAATCTTGATAAAATCTCCATTCCACTATTTGCAGGCTCTGAAAAAATACACTTCCAGTGCATGCTAGTGCCAGTGGTATGATATCACTGGCCACCTCTCCAGCAGTGACTGCAGGGAGGTCTTGCCATCAGAGAAGAGTCTCTGAACCACCCAGGTCTGTGCTGGGAGACCAGCCTGGGGAGGGGAAAGAAGAGCAAACAGCAGCTCTTGGGGAAGAGAAATTGAATCAAAAAAAGGGGGAGGAAAGGAAGAAGTTTCAGGAGGACTGAAGAAGCTGGTCTTTAAATCACTTCTAGAAACAGGAAAAATATAGATAAAAATTAAAGGAAGTTATTTTTTAACATGAAGAAAGAGAAAGTCCAGACAGGGAAGAAAATGAAATGGAGAGGTGCAGAAACACATAGGAGACCAAAATAAAGAAACAGGGGTAAACAGGAGACAGACAGATAGCAAGTAGAACTGGCCAAAACATCTTAATTTATTGACCATTCATAGATTGTCAGGGTTGGAACTGGGGAAAGGGTTGGGGCCAAGGAAGAAAAAAAAAAAAAAAGACATTTTTGAAAGCAGCAGAGAAATTTAGACAGCTACACCATTTTTCCTGCCCAGGAAGAAATAAGAGAAGTATTGCCATCAGATTTTCCATTCCTTCTGTCAGGGATGTGGTGAGGTAGATGGGTGCTTTACAATGTAATGAAAGACAGGGCTGCAGGACCTTGTATCAGATACAGGCAGGCACAGCATGTTAATGGCTGAAAAACAGTTCAACAAGCCCTTAGTCTCAACAGCCCTTAGCCTCCCCTTCCTTTCCATTTCCATTCTCTAACAGCAGGATTCGTGGCTAACATTAACAAGCCTTAACTCTTACCAGCTGAAGAGAGGCGTAAGATACCACAACCAGAAGTATTTTCTTGAGATCACAAGCAAAACAAACTTATCTTCCTGTAATCATTCTCCATAAATCTTTCATTAATACTTTGCTGAAATTAAATATCATTAACCATTTTTTATTTATTGTCGTTTGTTTCGTTAAACAATGTCAAGAACCATAGCACGGACTGACTGTTGTATTACACTTGCCTGGTCCTCTTTTTGCCCTCAGAAGCTCCTTAAACTCAAGGCACTAATGTTTGAAATACCTCTGTGGAAAGCACAAAGCTTTTTCCTCCTCCTATGTTTAAAGCTTCAGCTTTAAATAAAGGTTCATCCCACTTTTGAGAAGAAGCTGTTGGGGAAACACATGATGTAACATGGTCTGTTATGGGACTTTTCTCAGGTCTCACTTTTCAGAGTCACTTTAAAAATCCCAAATAAGATGATTTTGCTCCACCATGTGCAGATGCTTGTTAGTTTTCTGCACTCGCTGGGCATTTCCTGAATTGTCTCCCAATTAGCATTAGTGGTCCTGGCCTGTGTTACCAAATGGTACCAGTAGCCGCCAAACAAAACAGAAAGCGTGGTTAGTGCTGGAGGGCTGGTAGATCACAACAGGCACCGTATTTCAGTCACAAACTCAGCCACCTAGAACATGGACATCTGTGTCTGGGCTAGCAAACTAGCCTGCCTTCACAGACAATGCAGAGAAACACAAATGCCTTGAGCATGAAGCCTCTGACTTATTTTGGGTATCCTCTTTAAGCTGCTCTGAACTGTGTTTTAAAAGTACCTGTTTCTCTCCACTGACTGTGAAGGTAGTCTGGGGTGGTGACCACAGGTGTTCATATCTACACTGCTCAGGTGAGTCCTCTCCTAGTGACCGAAAACAGTGGGTTTGTGACTGGTGAGCAAACTGGGTCCTCGGTGGACACGCCTGGTCGCCAGCCCAGTTTGACTGCTGTTGGCACTTTGAGGAGAAAGGCCCAGGACTGCCCCAAATCAGAGCCTGACCCCGAGCCCCAGCCTCTGTTCCAGGGAAGAAGATGATGGTGAAGGGTGCTCCTTCCAGCAGCCTTTGTCTCACGCAACATGAACACCTGTGGCTATACACAGTCTAGCACAGGGACACCAACAGCCCATCCTGAGGCATTAGGACCAGACCTCTCACCTTCCAAGTGGATCATGAGGCTTGACAAAATTTAACTGCTGGTTTGGCCTGGGTTCAGAAAGGGAAAAATAATCAGGAAAAGTTCAGTATTATGATGCACCTTACAAGTCCTTGCTTTCAATCTGTATTGACAAAGAAGATGTTTATCTCTGTCCTTTTTTCTCCCCCTCCCCGCCCCCCTACTGCCTATACATCACTGAACCTGGGATGACCCAAGGAAACCGATGAGAAAAGAAGAGAATGGAACCAGTCGGGCTGAATATGCAATGACCTCCTCCCAAAACAACAAAACAGTTGATAACAATGCGGTCGTATAATCCCCGAAACCCCGCCGAGGCGCAGGAGGCGGTAAACTTTCAAAGCACACGCACGGCGTACACAAGGTGGGTGAAATAAGGCCACGAAAGGAGCTCTGTGGCCAAGGACTTCATTTCAGAAATAGCGCACGGATCAGTGATTCAGAAGAGAAAAGCAAGCTGCTCTTCAGGCTCGCTGCTTCTCCAAGGGAGGATAAACTTGCCCACCTGGGCTGCCCAGAGAAAAGGCCTAAGCATTGCATGCTGCATCGCGTGAAAACGACGTCACGATGCCTCCTGCTTCTTCTTCTTCCTCTCTTCCCCCCACTTTTCAGTTTGAATTAAGTGTCCACAAAAAGCTGCTGAAATGGGATCTTTTTGAGGAGAAGGTGATCTGCCAGAGTGGCGGCAGCTTATTATAAATGGGTCTGAGGATTAAGGGTGGGAGGTGTCACCTAAGCGCTTCTCCAGCCTGTGCAGTTTTGTAGGCTTATACTTCATTCTTATCACTCTTCTTATTTCATTACTAAAAAGGGAACAAAGGTTTCTGATAAGCCATCAAGCAACCAAAAATTGCATGAACTTGTGACTTATCCCAGGAAGTTCATCTGTGGTCTGGTGACTATGCAATTTCCGTGGCTGAAGACCTTTCAGGCAAAAGAAAACAAAATGTAAGATGTTAGCAATTAGCATTGTTTTTGAAAGAGAGATGTTATTAAGAGGTGCTTTGAACGTTATTACTTCATAATCAGCTTCCTTTTTTTGCATCACACCTTATTTTTCTTTACTAAAGTTCTTCCTTTGTGAAATTATACACGTTTCTCTGTGTTTGCATCATGCTGATTCCCCAGCGAAACCCCTAAAGGAAAGATGTTGTTTACGTCTTGACATGAGTATTTGGGCAGGAGTGTGCTGAAAGGACTAGCAGCCCTTTAAATTCCTCTTCATTCACTGATCAGTGGCGTTTCCTGAAAGCGTCGCGTCTCCTGAACTGACCCACCAAGGACTTTGTACATCTGGCTTGGAGCACCACTCCTGAGGGTCTGGTGAGCTGGTTGTGCCCACGTTAATTCAGCCTCTGCCTCTCCCGGGCGGAGACTGCCGATCGTGCCAAATTCAGCGTGACAGCTTAGTGTTGTACTTTCCATGACATGGATTGCAGACTACTTAAAAGCAAAGCTGAATCCACCCAGATTAATTTCATGTAGGATCTCAGGTTAGACCCAGTAAGTAACCCTTAGGATAAAGGCAATGAGACTAGTTGAGACACTGGTCTTTCCCCACCTCCTGAAAGCTTTCTTCTGTGTCACACCTCCATGTGTATGTCTCCATTTACCTCTGTGCTGAAAGTAGTGATGCAGTGAAAGACAAATTTCCACCCTGGCTTCTTGTCTGGACATCAAGCTTCGGTACCACTCGGTCTCTGTGTCTGTGAGTAACTCCCAGGCGCCGACCCAGTCTCGCTCTGGGACGCGGCTGCACCCAGGCTGTCACGTCCCTCGGTACTGCAACACACCGATGCTTTCAGCTTTGTGTAAGGATGTGCCTGAACTGCAGAAATCAGACCTGGATTTTGAATGCATTCCTGTCTGTGGTTGGTCTATCACCAGGATGTAGAGCGTTGGCCTGATGACAGAGGAAGATGATGTTCTGCAGATCCTTCCCCTAAAAAGCTCCAGGATGTTCAAATCAGCGGTTCCAGCTCAGGCCCATCTCTAGTTTTCTATTGCCTATTGAACAATAGGGTGTAAGGAAATAGAAGTATCTTTTAAATTATAAAATGAAATGCTGCTATATACTGCTGTTGAGGAATTTATGGAGTTATACATTTAGCTTTTTAGCCTGTTATCAATATGTAGAAGTTTAGCTACTTAAAATTATTTTTTGAAGGCTAGACTTTCTTGAGAAGTGAATGCAATTACAGAAGTGAAAGGGAATAAGTAACCCTTTGCCCAAGAGTGCGATCGTTCCCTGCCATATTCATGTTGTGTGCTTGCACAAGACACAATGATATGTTCTTAGATCCAAAGTGGGATTAAAATGACAGAATTTACACTTTGAGTCTGGCATCCCAAATGTTGATTGCCTAAAGCACTTAGCCCCTAAATACTATAATAAAAATATTGCAAGTATATTTCTAGAATATTTTTTAAGCTATAACATTTATTTTGATGTAGTTACCTATGTTTGCCTTTCTTTTTTTACTCCAGTTGTTTTCTGCCTAAACGTTGCATAGCTTGAGACTGGTTGCATGTTTAGCTGGGAGTATAAAGTACGAATGCAGATGAGTTTAGCATGATACAGGCTCAGGATTAGCACTTTCTCCTAAAGGCTATTGAGTTTATTTATTTCCTAAAACAGCTTTAAAGGCATGTTCTGTAAGGCCAAAATCACAAAAGGGATTTGTAGCTCATTATGTCCATAGAAATATGTCTGTTTTTGCAAGTCTAAAGAGGTGGTCACCGGACACTGTCTGATTTTCAGTGATGTCAATGGTAAAACGTCCTCACTAGAGAAAAGCCTGGTACATGACATAACCCACAAGCAAGCCCACCCCAGGCCCCCGGAGGTCTCCTCAGGAGAACATAAACATTAAAAACTTCATGGAGAATGGGGAGCCGGGGCATTTCAAAGAGCAGCACGTGAGGACTAGGTTCTATTTTCAACTCTGCCGCTGACCTACTGATTACTAGCAAGTAATTTTGCCTCTCCGTGCCTCAATTTACCCATCCATGTAACCAAGACTTACCAGCTCTGTGGCAGTATTTTGAGAGAGCTTATTTGCACAGGCAGATATATCCTATTGTTATATCCAACATGCTGATATTAAATAAATGTATTGGGGCACATCATTGCTATAACGTTTCTTAGATAAACATTCCCCGGTGTGCTTTTATAATCCGCTGGCCACAGAAGAGCGGCAGCAGACAGGCTGAGAGCTGCTCCTCTGCTCGTCCAGAGCCTTTGCTCTCAGCACTCACAGGCTTCACGGCGGGGAGAGAGGGGAAATCCTGCATGGGGTAGTTTTGCCTTTAGGTCCCTGCCTACGTACAGTTGGCTGCGTAGCACCGAAATTTAAGGTGATCTTCAGAAAGGGGTTTGGAAAAGTATACTGGAAGCAGAAGAAAGTTTTCAGAAAAGGCTAAAAAGGCAGTGTCACTGAGGAATGATTTCTGAAGTTTGCTGATGTGGTCTAAGGTTGTGTTTAACACGCTACAGACTACTTGAAAAGCTTTTATAAAAGAGGCTTCTGTGCTTATTGTACTATAATTAAATACAAAGGGAAAGGAATAGGCTTGATGGAGAAGGGCTTCACTAAGCAGTGACCCTGGATCTGGGGAACTGGCAATCCAAAATGCCGCTTTACAAGCATTTTGAGTTTGTTTTTAGCCACCAAAATACCGGGCATAGAAAGGTCCTGCATAGCTCCATTCACAACACAGCCAGATCCCCAGCAGAGGCAAAGGAGGCCAGTTTCTAAGCAGAAGTTAACTGCTCTGCTCTGACCACCACCAGACAGACTCGGAAAACTGCTGTGTTCAGTCTGAGGGAGAGCATCAACTCGAAATTTCTTGTCAAGGATCACCACTAGCAGAGGCAAGCGGGGAATGCACTTTAAGCTGCAAAGTGTTGAGTTTCCTCGGTCCTCAGCGGTGCCAGGAAGGTGGAGCTGAAGCCCCAGCCCTGCTGCCCTTCCTGAGTCAGACCCGAGACAGCAGTGTGCCTGAGAAAGCATCTCTACCTTGGATAGATGCTGCAAAAACAGACATGGAAGGAAAGAGGCAAGTCTTACTAAGTACAAGATATAAATATATTGATATATATCTATACAGAGACCTCATTGTCCAGTCTTGCATGCCATATGGTCACAGCATGTGAAGCCAGTGTGGGCCTCCTGCTCCAAGCAGGTCATGACCATAGGTGCTGCCAAGCAATGGAGAATCAGGCCTATGGTAGATACGTATTTACAATACTCCCTGCACCTGTACAAACAAAAAATATTATTTTAAACTGCAAAATAGTGTGTTTAAATCAATGCATGAATGTAAATATTCTAAGATCTGCCTTCTTGACTGTGTACCACACGTACAGATGAAAACGAGCATTGTTTATAGGAAATCTGTATCAGTGGTTAAATGACTAAAGAGAAAAAAAAATATCAGAATTAATGTTGTCATGTTTCTCAAACAAGCCATTAATGTATATTTAGTATTTAAGGATATTGCTCAATAAGTATGTTCTGTACCAAAAACTGTGTTGCATATACAGATTGTGCAGTACCCTATTTTAAAAAGGCATCATAATTAATTTTTATTTTAAATAAAAATGTACTTGTAAAAAGTTTCCTGTGTCCTGTTGGTTATGTAGCTGAGGACAGAGTCTGCACCTTGAAGAGAGGAACGGCTGCAGTGCCTCTTCGGGCACCTCTCTGACTGCCCAAATTAACCCTGCTTTCTTGAACACTTTTTGTTCTGGTTTTGGAGAAGCTCGTGCCTGTTACTTGTGACTGTCTCGTGCCTGCTACTTGTGACTGTATCTGGCTGGGTTCTGGTTCTGCCTCACCTAATCCTGCAGTTTTAGTCCCAGATATGTGCACTGCGGGTGCTTCATAAACAAAGAAATTACACTTGTATTTTTGTGCAGCCCCCCAAAGCTCAAGAAGCCCCTTCTCTGTATGCCAAAGGTGCTGCAAGTTTCCCTCACAACATACTCTAGTTTTAGAGTGTTTTCTTTATCTTTCACATAATACTCTATACCTTCGTTTATCTTGGTGCAAGAGAGAATGTGGACCATTTTATATTCTAACTCCCTGTGTGCACTCCACACTCCATTCTTCATGCAAGAACAAAAGCAAGTCATGGACCAGTCTTTCAGCAGATCAACACTGACTTACAGCAGCTAAAGCCGGATCCCTTGGCTGGGATTCACCCCTCCCAGGTTTGTGCCTTTACCAGATGGGGTGAGGAGCACAGTCGGTGTAAGGTCCTCTGAAGCCGAGGGGCCATCACAGCCTAAACCCTCCTTCACAGAGGGGGTCTTCCTTCCCCAGCCACAGAAGAAGCCTAAGTAACTCCCCAGGGACCACCAGGTGACTAAGTGAGGTCAGTTGAATGCCAGCCAGGGGGTGGGAGGATTTTCTTTTAAACGGGGAGGCATCTTGGTTGCCTTTAATTCCCAAGACAGTATTCATTGGTCCTTTGGGAATGATTTCATACCCCAGTTTATAGAAGCTCTTAAACAGGCCAGACCAACTCTAATGCAAAGAGATCAGGTGTCAGTTCAATGAATAACCATTATGCCATATACTATGATATCCAGCAGGCTTAAATATCAGACATATTTTGCAAAAAGAAATCTCCCTGTGAGCACTGAGAAAGAAAATGACCCTGAAAGACACTGGCCCCTACTTCAGGCATCAGAGCTGCCAGGTCGACATCCGTACCTCCAATCTGCAGCAGAGGAGGAAGGACATCACTTTGAAGAGGAGACTGACAAGGCTGGGAAGAGACCACTGGGAAACCAGTCAGCAGAAAAAGGTAGGGAAGAGCCCTGGTGAAATTCAGGTGAGGTCCCTCAAGTCCTACTAACAGTAAAAAAAAAAAAAAAAAAAAAAAAAATCAGCCCAGAATTCACTATCATTTGGCTGAGCTCTCATAATGTTTCGGTCATGGTGAGATGGTCACAGGAATTAATGCATGAGCATGTTAAAAAAACTGACCCAAGTACCGGTGCTCTTCAGCAAGCAACAGGAGTATTGGGTGCAAAGCTGATCAGACCCGAGCACAGCAGAGGAGCTCCAAACCTAAACCTGGGGGTGTATCTTGAGCGTAGCTGAAAACATTGCTAAATAACACGAGACACAACAACTTGCCATGCTGAATAGCCTGGTGTTGCTTGGTGTGCTCTTCCTCCATCACTGGGAACCAGCGTTACGATACGGAGAGAAATTAGATTACTGGGTTTTAATATTATCTGGAGAGGGAGCAAGAGATTTGTAATGAGAGACATGCAGTGTATTCTGTGATTTTGGTAATATACGGTCATTATCAAGTGCATTTCATCGGTTTCATCTGGACATGTGCATTGCCAAGGTCTACATCATTTTAATAGAAGTCCAGTACAATTAGTTTCAAATTACAGTTTTCTCTATTTCTGAAAGATGCTCTGGTTTAGATGGTCTTGATTCATGCAGGTGTAATCTTTTCCCCAAAAACAATGAGATATTCGAAAAAAAAGACCCACAACTGATGTCATAATATGTATTAGTCTTCAGTTACTAGTGTTAGCATTCTTAGTTTTAGTAGATATTTCTGTTCTATCAAAATTATCTCTTCAGAGCTGATCTTGCATTTAATAAAGATTTTATCTAAGCTATTTCCTTAAGGTTCTTTTGTAACTGTTATGTCTTGAACCATTTTTATAGCACAGAAACAACTGCCTAATTTCAAGCTAACAGAGAAGTTGCCCTTGAAAGCAGCCTGAATCTAATGAAATTGTTTTAGTATTCAGGAAAAAAAATGCCGGGAATATTAAGCCCAAGATTCCTGGCATGTTCTGAACATGTTTTACTTTTGGGACTACTTAATACGAAAGCACTCACTGTCACGGGGAAATATTTGCCCTGCTGCCCCTGCCCGGCACGCTGGGCACGGTTGGGTATGCCCGGGGGGATTAGCAGTGCCCCTGCTTCGGCTGAGCCTCGGAGCAGAGCCTGTGCCATGCTGGTGTCCTCCCGGCCCCCCCCGGCCCGCGGCGGGCATCCACGCAGCGCCGCGAGCCCCGGCGAGGGCTCCTGTCCCCGGGCGGCTCACGTGGAACGCGTGGGGTGTCCTGGCAGCCGCCGAGGGAGGCACCAATGCCTGGATGAAGGGTGCTGCCCCGCAAGGGGCATTTTCTGGGGAGAGGGTGGGATGATGGGGCAGCTGCTGGGGGCGAGATGCAAGCAGCAACTCCCGCTTTGTGCCCCACCCTCCGGTACAGACAAGACACTGAACACGTTAAGGTGTGGCAGCAAAACAACTTGAGGCTAGGGGTAGGTGGTCAAACCCCTTTTACCGTATATTATAAAATGCCATCAAAATACACCGGCGAAAGAAGCGTTACTGCACTGATCAGCCTCCAGTGCTGCTGGGGAGAGGGATGGACAGGGTGAGCACGATGCATGGAGGCCCAGCTCTGCCTTTCTTAACAACTTACAGAAGAAGATCCAATGGGCTTTAATTTCTACCTCACCGTATAAATGGCAAGGCTTTAAGAAGCTGATTTTATCATGAGTGCTGGCTAGATACATCAAATCTTTCTGGCTTGCTGGTTTCCTTAATCTGTGAGCTCTCATTAAAAAGACAGTTAAATGGTATTTTTATACATCTGCCTGAAAGTATTTTATACTATACATCACTGTGGCTGAAAAAGGAAGGAAGTTTCTTTGTAAATAGCAGCTGGCTCCTTTGCTTTCCTGTGCATTGATATAAATTTCATGAACTCGTTTTCATGCAGCACAGAAAGAACTCAGAGCCAGTACGTGAATAAATTTCCCTTTACGTTCGGCATCGCTTCCCCCTGCACACGCAAACAGAAATGCTTTCAGTATTTAAGGTTTCATTTAACACAGTTGTAGTCGGAAGCAGAAAAGAAAATATAAAGAAAAGCAGTGGAATGGCAGACACATCCCAGTGAACAAGCCTGTGAGCCAGAGACGGCCTTTCCTATTTTGATTTGTAACTTGAGGATAATTCAATTAGACATTTCAAGCAATTTAAACATTCATGCATTGTCCAGCACCAAAGCATGAACTGTTCAGCAGCAAACTAGACCTGACAGCCTTAGGAGGCCGAGTAAAAATCTCAATGTTTAAAATGAAAAGCTCTCACCTAATTGATGCCTACCGGAAAATTAAAAAAAAAAAAAAAAAAAAAAAAAAAAAAAAAAAAAAAAAAAGGAGGGAGCTGCAAGAAGGAACAAGGAGGGTTAGAGAAGTACAAAGGGCAGAATGAGGCGTATATCCTGGCTGGGGCTCCACACCTCATTTGCAGCTATTTGCTTAACAGAATATTTCAGGTCATGTATGTTCCTTTTAGAGAGAGATAAAAATACAAACGCACCTGATCACCCATCTGCTCCACCTCACCAGTGGTAGCTGAAAGGCAGGCAGGCCTTTAGGAGCAAAACAGGGAAGGGGGGAGCCATGGGGGGCACAGCTCTGTGCCCACAAAATGGAGACGCTGGCTGCTTGCGTGACAGATTAGTGATGTTAAAACGCCGTGTGAGATAATAACAGTGCAAGAATTTTAGGGGGAATTTCAAACAAGGACGTTTCAGAGCCTTGGTTGCTTTAAATGCGTTGTCCCTTGTGACGTCTGAATCCAGGGGAAGGAAAGCTATTTGTCTTTTCCCCAGCAAGCTGCCCTGGAAGCAGAAGGTCACTCTAACCTATCGACTGGCCGGCTGGCAGACAAGGCTGCTTTGATGGGCTGCTCAAAGTCATCCTTTTGATAACAAATTTTAGAGACAGGTGATGAAAGCGTCATGAATCATCAAGTAAAACTTTTCTGGCAGGCTACGTTCCTTTGATGACCCCTCAATGGCAACCTCAGAGAATCTCTGAAGCAGCAAGCTCACCTGCAAAACTTTTCAGGAATGTAACACGCTTATCTCCTCTTCATTTTAGGCATTACGCAGGACCCAGTTTGCATGGTAAAAACCCAGAAAGTACATACATACAGTATGTGTGGATGCCAGATACAGGGGTGATTTTCCTTGAGCCTTACTGTTTGAAGACCCAGTGTCCAGTGTGCTTATAAACCTATTCAAGTGTGAACAGTTTGTGCTGAAACTTTCCATGTTGACCGCCTGCTGCAAGCTGACCTTTGTATTTGTCTAGGAGTTGCAGAAGAACAATTCTGTTGCTTCCAAGAATGACATTTGGAGAAAAGATATTAAAATCCAACAGTAACTTCTGACTTTTATTGAGAATCTCTAATTCCTTATGTCTTTGGAGAAGGGATTAAATTTGGCAAACAAAGCAATGCTTTTATTGCCAGTGTCAAGTCTCTGGAAACTCATCGTTTCCCTTCTTTACAGACCACTTGAACTAGATAGGTAAATCCTCTGAAGAGTCTGTCTGTGGTGAGGTTGCTCCATTTCTGACTTTCCTACTAAAATTAAGACACTGAATTTCAGTCAGTTCTTTATCCAAGAATTAATCGATTCAATATCTGTGAATAAAGTCAGGGGTAGAACTGAACAAAAGTAATTCAACTCATTTGTTTGAAAAACCATAGTATCGGAGGATCAAAACTATTTGCAAATTCAGTTTTAAATTAATGGCGAGTTTTACTCAAAATATTTGCAATAGTTAGAAAGCTAGATGCTCTCATCTTCAGATATCTTGGTAGACCTTAGCAGAATAGAAAAAACACTTGGCAAAAAAATAAACAATCTCAGCAAAGGAGAATCTTCCTACTCACTCTGTTAGTGGAAATAAAGGATATTTTCAATGTCACCTTGAAAGAGGTGATGCTGATCATACATGCAAGTAGAGACCCTCAGCACTGGAAATCCCTCCGATGAACGACCACATGAATCTGCTCCACCCTCCTCTTTCCTGGTACCTTGGGCAGTGCTTAGACAAATCTACAATTCTACAGCTTTTCAAACATGCCTTCTGCATGTAGGCACACCAACACACGCACACACACAGACATACATATACACACAGTGCCTGCCTAGAAGTAAGCAGCAACTATTTGCAATTTTCCCTGACAATGTAGTGTAAACTGTTTCGGGGCATCTTTTGAAGCAAGCTTTTCTCTCTGCCTCAATCACTAAGGCAAAATTGATATAATCTGATTCTCCTTTGAAAAATGACAAGGAGGAATGGAGTGGGAGATATCTCTGGCTTTATCCTTTTTCCTAACTTTTTAAAGTACTGATAGTGCACATCTGAAGTTCCTTTACTGGAGGGTTTACAGGGATAGAGGAATGTACCTGAACAAAGAAATTACAGATTCAGCAGCTATGTTGTTTTTTTTCTCATGCCTCATCACCTGAAATATGAATCCAGGTCTCCAAATTTGGTTTTTGGCAGAGTTTGAGCAACTCATCATTTTCAGATTATGATCTTCCTGACTCATAGCTGTATTCAAGAAGGGTGTCCAGGAAGAAAAAAATGCAAATTTAGTGAGCAGTTCCCTAGCAGAGACATCCAACTCTATGGTACCCACAGGGCCACCTGCCAGCTTCACCGGCCCTACTAAAAGCAGTAGAACTACTCTATAGCAATAGACATGGGAAAAATATTTTGACAATTGTAATTTCATGTAGGAACTGTGTTGTTAAAAAAACACAGAAGATGGAGCCAAGCACTTTTAGAATTTAAATTTACCATTTCTGAGCCAAAAAAAAATAGTCTTCTCTGAAATTATATTTACTGTACAAACAGGAAACTGATCCACCAAAATTTGAGGGATGCTCTAAATTCAACATTCCCTTTAAAAGAGTTTTAACTTACCAAGATGAGTACTGGCTACTGCCTAAACATGGTGAGAGACTTACTCTGCTCAGCACCATGTAATCTGAACAGGCTCAGCTTCTGCTGTCAGGACCTTGAGGGATATCAAGAATATTGCAATTTCATTTGTCATATGGGAGAAAAGATTTATTCTCCACACCTGTGATTTATGAAGCCTGACTTATGGATCCACTGAATACCTGAGGTAGGATTCCGCTCACCTAATTTTAATCAAACTCAAAGTGTGGTGTTTGATGTATCTAAATTATCTAGAATCTTGTCATCAGTGGAGAAAGATGGCACCTCCAGATGGCAACCCATCTTACCCTGAAATAAGTACCTACGCCCCGGGGGGGGCTGAACAGCTCCAGCCTGTTTGGTTGTGCAGGGACAGCTGCTGTAACCTGGGACATGGCTCCCAGCTTCTAAATTTATTGACAGTAAGAGGGCAGACGCTGCTGCATGCAGGCATTTCATCAGGGAGTTATCATCCAGTCCAATGATGTCAGATGCCCACCCCAGTGGGAAATAATGCACAATTAAGTAATAATAATAATCAATAAGCAGAGTAGGTACAGTCCATCCAAAACTGGACATATTCATCCACACATGTACAACCAATTTGTACAACCAAACTCATTCTGGAAAACACTGTGTACTAGCTAACCCAAAACAAGACTTTAGAAAATCGGAAGAAAAACACCGTGTGTGTGTGTGTGCATGTGCGTGTATGTGTGCACACGCATGCAATTTAGTTCAGCCTGAAAATAATAATTCTTGGGCAGACAATACCTTTGAGGTCACTTGTGCAATCTGGTCAGGCATCCACTGTACAGGACAACTGAAAAGCCTGGGGTGCTTCCTCCTCACTCCCGCTAGCAGCCGCACATGCAGCGCAGGCTCCGACGGTAGCGGCGGGGCCGTGGCTGCTTGAAGGCTCAGCTCCCCTCTCTGTAGGCAGAAACTCAAACTGGGATCTCGCAAGGGTCTGGAGAGCACGCAGGAGAGGAGCCCAGGGTCCCAGCCCAGCTTTCAGTCAAGGTCATCTCTCCAGTGTTGAAGTCAACATGGAAATGCAGGTTACAAACATATTAAACACCCCAAAACTCTCCCCACGACCTATTTTCTTTTTTAGATTAAGAAAAACTGCAGCAGCCATAAGACACTTCCTTCAAATCTGTTTTTCCTCCTGTTTTTGAGCAGTTTCTCAAACTGCTCAGGCATGTAAGCGAGGAAGCAAACGCCCTTTGAACTGGCTCCCCTCTAGGGCAAGGGGCTGCGTCGTCTGTCCAAGCTGGCTGCTCACACGCTGTCGACAAGCGTGACCGGAGGTGCCCGAAAAGCCAACTCATCTTTTCTGATGGCTGCAGTCTGTCGCCGTCGCCTGAATTCAGCACGCACTGCACAGACGTGCCCTTTCTCCAAGGGAACCGAGCAGCTGAAAGCAACATGACACTCCATCAGCTTACAGAAGCTCGAAACCAATCAGCACTTGGTTTGTCTGTGGGTCTTCAGGGGTTTTTCTCCCTTGACTTCAATTTAATCAGCAGAAGTAAGGAAAAAAAAAAAAAATCTAAATAAAAAAAAAAGAGAATCTAACCCACCTTTCCCAAACCTTTAAAGCTCTCAAGCCCTGTTTACTCCAGGGAAATACATGTTTATTCCAGGAACGTACATGGTGATGTTATTTGTATCATGAACAGAATTTTTAAAAATATCTGTTTCATAAGTTTTTTTTCAAACCTGGTAACTGCTCTCCTGTTTACACAAACAACTTGTCTATAGAGGGTGAGATCTGCTTCAGAACAATTTCTCCTGGTCAGATCATGCATCTGTACCCGTAGAGTTTGCTTGGAAAATGATCACAATATAAAATATTGCTTGACCTGTATTAGTTTATGACTGTAGCTGAATAAAGACAATGACATTTAAATAAAGTGTATGAATGAGACAGACCACCAGCTGAGGCTGCAAACCCTTGATGCTAGATTGGAGAAAGGGCTCCCAACTATCTAAGGCGTTGCAGAAAGTATAATGCCCAGTGGATGATCCCGGCTGCTAATGATTAAGGATCTGCTGATGCTGCCAGATCTGAAGAACTGAGGAGGGGGAGCAGAGTGGCGTGGTTAATGTTTTTTATAGGTTGGTGCACCACGTGTACTGATTTCATGGGCTCTCGTGGGTTTGGCTGGTGGAGGATCTGGCTGCTGATGGGTTCATGTTCAGGATTTCAAGACCAAAGAGAGTGCTGTTACGTTCCGTGCATAGTTCTGGGGCTTGAGGTAGATAAGAGGATGTTTGTTGAAACCAAAATATAAAAGATATGTCTGAAATTTCCTTTTGCATAAAGGAAAAATTACATTTTAAAATTACACTGGAGATGAATACATTTATTCCATATTACGTTCTGCACATTTTAGTTCATACTTAAAATACCAGGTGACAGACTAAGGAGGTGCAGAAGTGATGAGATTCTTCTTTGCAAAAGAGGGGAAAAAACATTCAGTAATGAAGACAGAATTCACACACATATCATACGATAGTGATAACTAAACTAATATAAATTAGACATGATATTTGGATGCTGAAGAATAACCTACATTCCACATTCGTTGTGATGATTCACAGCAATGAACTTGACCTAAAAAATGCTACATAAGTGCTCAGTGTTATTAATAATAATCATTATTCAGAGAATTCCCAGATGGACTAATTCAACTTCCTTTCTGCAACAGCTCTGGTCTCCTTTTATTCAACATGTTCATTTTATTCCCTTCTAATTAAATGTGATTTTCTCAGCAGACGCCTTTATTTTTTCATTCGAATATTTGACTCAGCAGAGCTGAGCAGTGGGCATCCCGTCCCGCTTGCCGACTTACCGCTCCGGCTCTGCCTCGCGGCCCCGGGCGCTGCGTGCAGCAACCCTCGGAGAAAGTCACAGCTCTGGAAATGCACTGAAGGGAAAAGCTGTCCCATTTTGATGAGGCCCATGGCGCAGATGGTGTCCTCCTCTCTGGATTGATGACAAATGATAATCACAAGGCCGGCCTGTGCAGGTTTGATGCAGCTTTTAGAGAATCGATCTTACCGGTACGATAAATGAAACAGGCTGCTGGGTCCTTGAAAACACAATCTGAAAGTATTCTGGACAAGGAAGGTGTTGGATTTTTCCTGGTTTTTCATCATCATGATTCAAAATAACTTAACAAAAAAAAACAGATTTTTATCTAGGAGGCACATTTTCAGGCCAAATTTAAAACTCCCCTGTCTGCTGTTACCGGACCCGATGGACCCGATGGATGCTCATACAAGCATTTGTGACTTTGCTGGTTGCCTACCTGGATGTCATTTCACAGATGACAAGTTTTCTCCTTTTTTTTTTTTTTATTTTTTTTTGTTTGGTCAGGTTTGGGTTTCTTTTTTTTTTGAGGATAAATTCTTTGTAGGTTTAGCTTGTACTTTAATGCATTGGACAAAAGAAGAATCAAGGCCTCGGTTTCTCCCTGGACAAGGTGGGTGAAAGAGGCAACAGGCAAATCAACTCATGCTGAGTTTGCATTAGCCTTCACGGCTCACAGAAAGTACAACTGGTCTCTCTCTTAGCCAGCATCAGTGAACACAATCTCCAAGTTGATGTAAACAGAGGCAACTAATTTGGAGACATCAATACAGGGCCTGCAAACAACATTTGCTGGAGTCAGGAGAATTTTTTTCCAGTGCCCTGGGGAACCAGAGATAATTATTTCCATATGCACACATCACCTTCTTGAAGACAAATGTGACTCCTCATACAAAGCCCCTTCAGCTCCCCGGTGGGGACATATACCCTACATTTACTGGCAGTGGGTGCTGTAGGAAAAGATAAACTAAGCAAAAAAGGTCATTTGTCTGACCCCATTTCCCAGACACTGAGTTCAAATGATGAAGGTAACAGAACTGATACCTCTCTTCAAAATTTTGTTGTCTTTTGTTTTCTTTTTTCTCTGTTCTGTTTGGTATAATTGTTTACTGGTTGATTCTGTTTTCATGAGTGGGGATTTTTTTTCCCCATTACATTTTTTTTCCAAACCTCTGGGATGCTACCATGATTTAGCAATATTTTTTCTTCATGAAAACCAAGGTACTGAAAGAAGGAACTGTCTTATGGGTAACTTATCAATTTCTGATACGGAAGAGTCACCCAGGAACAGAAATAAATCACAGTCTTGCCCCGCTAATGAGTGCATGCTGCAATTTATCCCTCCCATAGAATTACAGTATTTCATGCAAAATACAGCAGCTGCCAGAAACCTTCTCCATTCATAGAAATGAGCTGAGCTCTTCACCTGGTAAATAGTCATGTAGTCCCACGGGAGTCAAGGAACTTCAGTTTTATCAAAAGCAAAGATCCATCCCCTTTGCTCCCTTCAACCAAGCTGCCAGAAAAAAAAAAAAGAAAAATAAAAGGAAAAAAAAAAAAGCAGTCCTGTTGTGAGCCAGTATCTGCCGTATTCCCTCTCCCCAACAGTGTGTGTTGCCTGTGGTTGCTCCCACACAGCACATTGCCCTCCGCCAGCAGCTCGAGGATGGCTTCCAGCCTCCCAGAGCTTTTCATTACCTTATCTCTATTATTTAGACAAATGCAGAACACTTGCCCAGACAGGTTTTGGGGCGCCAGTTTATCTGCATTATTATAATAACGAGCCTTTATCCACAGTATCCAGCCACTCTTTAAAAATCAATCACTGCCTGATTAATGTTCTGTAAATAGGGGGACCTCCACGCTATAGTACTAGCTGCACTGCCCTCCTCTTTTCATTCCATTCTGCTGTTTTGACATCACCTGGCCACTTGTTGTTTCAATGTTTATTGTTAAATAATGAGGTTGAAGATCTTTCACCATCTGTTTAATGGGACCTGTGTCACACATTCAAAGGAATTTAGCTTTAATGCATTTACCTAGCTGGTCAGGGGCAAAAGGTAGCCAAGATGTCCCGAAACTCTGACATGTTAATGATAAATGTTATCTTTGTCTCTGTACTGCCCATTAAATCTTACCATGGTCAGGATGTCCCAGAGCTAAGCATGATACCATATAATTACATGGCGAGAGGAAGGCCATAATATTTATTTTATCCGGGGAATTATATGAAGCCACCCTGTAGCAAACCAGTCAAATGATACAGAGGCTTTTGGGTGACAAACTTATTTTACATAGGTTTTTTTAGGATCATTTATTTCTTTTAAATGCCAGGTTATAAAAAACTATCAGAGGAAGACAAAGCTGTATATTTTCCTTATGCTCTGGCTCCCTATAATTTTACAAAATATAGGAGGTCTTCTCAGAAACACAATCCTATAAATGTAGACATATGTGCAAATTGCATGTCAAATGCCTTCTTCTAGGAGCTCTAGCTGTGCTACTTAGGACACGATATGCTTTTATGCTATCTAGAAGCCTTGGCAAGAACAACAAAACAATGTCTTTCAAAAATGTGGCACATCACCACGTATAGTTTAAAACAGATACGGATGTTAAAAATCTAATACAGATAGTTAAATAAGATGGAACGTGGCTTTTTTTTGAGCCAAAGACAGGAAAGAAGACTTATAAGAGTCAGTCCCAGTTTTCTGACTTGCCCATTGGAATAGAAGTTCCATTCATTGCAGAAGGATAATTATCTTCTTTTGGCTCTATGTGTGAATTTCTACCCAGTTACGGACTGCCTCATCACAGATGGGCATATCAGGAGAAAGGTCCAGTAATGCTGGGCACTGTGCATACCCATAACAAGAGATATTCTGTCTCCAACGAACTGAAGAGATAGCAAAAGCTAGGAGAAATTGAGCAATTTTTCTCCCGTCTGAAAATAGGAAAATTGTGGGACACAGTGATCTGCACAGAAAAGAAAGCTCACAAGGAATAGCCCCAAAAGCCCAATTGGGGAGGCCTCAGCAAGAGCCCAGGAAGCTGCCTCTGTGTTCAGCGTGGCCCTAAACCCCCAGGAATCATCTTTGGTGACAGCTACACTCGGAGCCACAGTGACACATATTCCGTCACTGTCTGTGGTGGAAATTACTGCCTTTGATGCTGCTCCTTCCTTGGTGTTTTTACTTTTGGAAGAAATGTTGTTGTTTTGGTTGGGTTTTTTGGGGTTTTTTTTTCAATGGAGAAAGCAGTTCAAAAGCAGGGTTTCTTTCCCTAACTCTCCTAAAAAGAAAAAGGAGGTCATATATGCTGGCATTTTCCTGTAACCACTTTAAACATCTGCAGACCCTCACAGTTTGCTTGTCCAAACCAGTTAGGACTCGAAGGTTTCTATTTTCCTTTCTAGCTGTGGGATAAAGTTCATAAAACAAGAAGAACATGCCTTAGAGAAGCATTTCAAACTGAAAATTATCTACCCTGAAGATGTGAAAACCCATCTTGCTATATTTATCAGTTTCATAGCAGAGAAAGGTCAAAATGTGTATTTATCCAGCAAAATAAGCAAAGCCTCTTAGGCTTCCACTGTCCCAAGTGGCATAAAACTAAAACTGAATCTTATGGTTCGATGTTGATGGGGCTTGGCTTTTTGTTGTATATGAAAATGTTCTGTAGAAGGTTTGGGGTATTGAGACAACAGAGGGTCAGGAATATCAGATTAAAATTAGCAGTCCTCAAATGTGGAATTAAAAAACTAAACAAAAACACACACACCAGAAAAAAAAAAAAAAAAGAAAAAAAAAAAACAGGAAAAATTATGCAGAACCACTTCTACTCTAGAGTGAGCCAAATCCATTAAGCTAATTAGTTAAGCAGCTGATATTCTGCCCTGACATTTTCCCTTCATTTAGGAACTTTCATTCCTCATGCAAGATCTCTCATTCTTTCTTATCTAAACAAATCCCAATATATGGCCATTCTTCTGCAGTTTCCTGATAAAGTTTTCCTCTGAACAGTCAGAACCTCAAATTTGAACAGTGCGACCTATGTGACCTATTACATAAATTTTATTTTCTCTTCTCCTGTGAACCAGTGACCCAGACTTCATAAACAACTTCCTTTATCCCTCCCTCAACAATTAGCTTCACACCAAAATACGTTTTCTTCTAAGATTTTTCTTTTTAAAAAACAACAGGGAGGTGGATGACAGAACACTTTAATGTAAATCCCCGCTCTGTCACGTACTTCTCATAAGACATGGGCTGGGAAAAACAAAGCCAGATCCCCAGAAGACACCTGACAGAGCAATCCCGAAGGCAGGGCTTTGGAGTGCCTCTTCAGCTGATGCCTGGCTTGAGAGGGGCTTAAATTTGCAAGCTGCTGGGATCCCCCCCAGTGGAGTAGCTCTGCTCTGGGCACACACATGACTCCATCCATCTAAGCAGCACTGAGTGTTAAAATTCATCAGGAACCACAAACTGGTTGTTTCTTCTGCCCCGATCCGACCGGGATGCGCAGGGAGACTCTGGCTTTGCAGCCTGGGGTTAGAGCCCTGACCAGAGGTGGGAGGGGGTTGTAATCAGTGCCCCGGTCTGGTCAACAGTGTGCAAAGTGGAGAGAGAGAGATAAAAAAAAAAAAAAAAAAAAGAAAAGAAAAAGATCCTTACCCAAAAATGCCAGGAAAGGCCACAGGCTGGAGGTAAGAGCCAGAGTCAAAGCTCGGTATAAATCAAATCAGCAAAGCAGCTGCTTCATCGGCCAGAGAAGCAGGAAACTAAAACATTGCATCTCCCCATGCCCCACCACGGTGGCTGTCCTGCATGCAAGTACAACTGAAATGAGTTAGGCGTTTAACTGAAATGAGCTAGGACCTTAAACATGGTTTTCACAAATGCTAACTGCACCGAGGAAGGCAGATTCCTCCAGGAATCATTTCGGCACTGAAACCCATGAACCAGGCCAGCAGTGGCCAGTCATTTTTGTTTTGTGAGCTCCTGTAGAAAGCCTCCTCTAAAAACATCAAACACAAAGATTACTGCAGGTATATACAAGCTTGCTTGTATTCATCAGCTTTCACAGCTTCCCAACAAGTATTCCATAGGTTCCCAGGGGGCCGGTGTGTTTAAAAGCATTAATATAGAGACTGAAGACATGTCTGTGCTCTGAGTGGAGCTGTATACAGAGGTACCTTAGGTAACACTGAGTGAATCATCACTGAAAGTTTCATGACAAAACGAGTGTGCACGCAGAGGAGCTTACATGCCTTCACTCCATTCCCTTGTGATAACTCATTCATGCTTCCATGTTTTGTATAAACATTCATACCTTGCAATAACTTGTGACCACGGCTGATTGTGAAAGAAGAGCCTCCAGGATAAAGGCATCACAGATTCCCAGGCTTGGAGATGGCACCCTGAATCAGGAAAGGAATGGAACGGAATAGAACAGAATAGAACAGGATAGAACAGGAAAGGATAGGATAGGATAGGATAGGATAGGATAGGATAGGATAGGATAGGATAGGATAGGATAGGATAGAATAGAATAGAATAGAATAGAATAGAATAGAATAGAATAGAATAGAATAGAATAGAATAGAATAGAATAGAATAGAATAGAATAGAATAGAAGTGGAATGGAATGGAATGGAATAGAATAGAATAGAATAGAATAGAATAGAATAGAATAGAATAGAATAGAATAGAATAGAATAGAATAGAATAGAATAGAATAGAATAGAATAGAATAGAATAGAAGTGGAATGGAATGGAATGGAATAGAATAGAATAGAATAGAATAGAATAGAATAGAATAGAATAGAATAGAATAGAATAGAATAGAATAGAATAGAATAGAATAGAATAGAATAGAATAGAATAGAATAGAATAGAATAGAATAGAATAGAATATTTCAGTTGGAAGGGACCTACAACAATCATCTAGTCCAACTGCCTGACCACTTCAGGGCTGATGGCAAATTAAGGCATACGTTTGCCGTGACAAAAGGAAAAGTGCTGTGGAAATCAAGGAGGACTGTAACGATAAATGAAACAGGCTACTGGGTCCTTCACTCCATTCCCTTGCGATAACTCATTCATGCTTCCATGTTTTGTATAAATATTCATACCTTGCAATAACACACCTGTTAACCCTCTTCTCTAGAGGGAAGGGGCCACCACAGCCGATGGATCCTGACCCACTTTAGACGACACCAAGGGAACAAATAGCTGTCCTTCAGGATGGCTCTTCTGCCCTGCGCTGGGCGATGGAGGCAGGCCCGTGCCGTGCTCCGGCCTCACACCATCATCCCAGGAAGAAGGAGGAGAACGCTGAGGAGCGGAGCAGGCCAGCGGACCGCAGCGGCGTGGCACTGCCTCCGCCTCCGAGAGCATCACCCTGCCAGACCTTAAAAGGCTTTGCTGCCTCTTCAGTGCATTTCGACTCCTTCCTTCCCTCCCTTAGGGAAGTTTCTGAGATTAAAAGCTTATAAGCTTAGAAAGACTTCTAGTCACAGCAGGAAAAGTGGGTGCGTTTCATAGGGTCCCTTTAGGCTCTCTGTCAGGATGAGCGGAGGAAATTGCTCACATCCAGCCCTGAGCTTCCCCTAGGTGAAGTGCATAGTAACCCTGGCAAAGTTTCTGGGATGGTTAATTAAATTGTTCCAGCACAGGCTCACAAGCCACCCAGGGCTGACATGGTGGGGGGGATTTAGCAGAGAAACAGGAGCCCAGCGGGGAGCAGGTCTTCCGAGTCCGGTGAGCTTATATTCTCGTGCTTTCCCTGCTCCATCATGCTCTCTGAAAAATGAATGACCAAGCTTGATTCTTAACAACTTAATTTTCCAAGTGTGTTTTGACATTGATCAAGAAGTTGCCTGTTTTGGACTTCAAGCACTTGTCTCTGAATTGTTACTTTATATACATGCCTGCAAGTGATGCTCCCTGTGACATTTTTGCTAAGCTAATCAGTTCCTGCCACTGAAGTTTAATAAATGTTCCTCCTCTGTCATGCAAGGCCTGAGGTTGTTCTGCTGAGGAAAAGAAGGGTAGAAATTGAGCTTGAGGAGAAAACATTTTCTGCAGGATCAGGATTTGATGTAAGCCTTAACCCTTGAATATTTCTTACTAAAGTACCTCATCAAAACTAGGAGAATTAAAATATCTTCTACTTTTGTAGGCAGCAGTATTTTTTTTTCCCAAAAAACTTAAATTACATGTCTGGAGAAAAAATGCAGACTGGATTTCCTTTATGGGCCAGATTCTGCCACCCCTCCTACCTTGAACTCACTTTATTGCCAACCCAAAGTTGAATTATCATTTCTGATAACTGTAAAAGGATAGCACTTGTATTTGATCTGGTACTTGGAAAGTTCCCTCTTTCTAGCCTTTTGAGGTGCTTGATGACTACATTTCAAACCTCTGAAGGAGTGAAGAAGTTTGGATTTTCAGCAGAAGTTTCCCCTAACAGCAAATCCTGCCCCTCAAGCAGGACTGCACACACCGCTCCTTGGGGGAAGAAGGGCTACAGATCCCCAGCACCGAAGCAACAATTTGACATGCCCCCCTTGCATCACCAGTAGATGCCCAGCTTATACCAAGGAGTAACTTCAGTGCTATAAATTCCCCTAAAGAGATCAGATATGTACTGTGTCATGAGTGCCTATTGGTAGCTCGGGGTCCAGAACTTTAGTGATACAAAGCACTGAAGGGATCAGACATTCAGAAAATTAAGAGCCATCTCTCTAGAGAAAATACAAACTATTCCAACATCCTGTGATGCTATTGCTCGTCTCTTCCTCTTTCTGCTTTTTTATGGCTAAGACCTGTTTTTTTCCCAATTTTCCCCTTTGTTTAAATTTAAGAACATCTCTTTGCTTCTTAACAGGAAGACATATTTCATCCCAGAAGTGTTTATGGGTCACTGACAACGATACAATTTGTGCTTTGCTCATTCCCAGCCAAACTTTGGCTCTTTGTCTATTGCTTCAATTAATCTTCCATTTGGCATTTGGCTGCTTATTAACACTAACAAAATATTGTTATAAAAACATATCAAGTTGCCCTTCTTAGGCTCTAGTCAGTCTTTGTGGCATGAAGTACAGTCAGGTTCAATCTGGACTTTCAGTTCACTTCTAAATTTCAAAAGAATTCAATCTGTGAAATTTCAATAAGTTAAACTCTTTCTGCTCCACCTGATATATGAGCTTTTTCATTTAATATTTGTATGCCCTCAAAGCCAGGTATCATATCCAGAAAAAGTTGCATCTGAAATGTTTGCTGAGCGGGTAATTTCCTCTCTCTGAGTACTGGAATCCACCAAGAATTATCAAACAAACTTTTGGTTTGGCTTTATTTGTTTTGCTTACAGGTCCATGTGGAATTTCCTCCACTGGCCCATTGAGACCCCACAGCTACCTCAGATGTCCACCTTTTGGGCCTTCCAAATTCCTTTTGAACCTGCTCATCATTTGTGCACAGAAGGTCTTCTCACAGAGACACTGGGGGTGGGCGAGCTCCTTTTACATGCCTCAGAAGGCTTCACAAAGATAAACCTCATTTTCATAAAACTGCTCTGAGGGAGGTCAGTCTTACCTCCCTCACAGTATGATGAAGGACCTGAGACACAGATGCTTTGTCTAAGACTGGTCCCACTCTGGGACTGAGAGGATGGAAGCCCGACCTCTCTTCTCCCCATCCAGTCCCAGGGCTTTACCATACAGGCTCATTTGGTTGTTGACAATTACTCAAGTCAATGTAATCACTGTATCTCACTTAATGAATACCACAGAGTAAACAAAGGGTTTTTTCCTAAATGTATATTACATAGCAGATCTATACAAGTCCCAGATTTAGTTTGCCTCACAAAAGCACAAAACAGTTGTTTCAGTGCTTCAGGGACAACTTAAACCTGTGTATGCTGGAATTGAACCTAGTATCAAAGTATACACATTTGAAAATATGACTCTCCGTGATGGCAAAGCAAATCAGATAATTTGAGGGCAAACAAATTTAATTATGTAAATATTACTTCTTTTATTCCACATGTTTTTTTCTTAAGCATTAATTTAGAAGGGATTTTAGCTTGGCTAATCCAATAAAGAGCAATGACTTGGAATAAAAACAGCAACAATTATTCCAAGTCTTCTGCCTTCTCTTGTAGCAAGCAGCCTATCCCACCATTAACTTTTCATCTTTCAGACACATCCTTTCCATCTCACTCACTGCTGACATTTCCCAAATGAACCGCCTCCATGGATGACAACGTTTCATCAAACAGTCATTCTCCTCTGCCACAGGATATCCTACAGCTGTCCTATCCAGCAAACCTAATCAACCTGCTGGGGAGAGCTGAATTATTATCGATGTAAAACTGATGGAAATTAGTGATTCCCTCCACTTAATCCCAGTGTGAGAAAACAAGACTGTGCATATATAAATACCAAGTTATCTCAAGTAACTATGGATCAATAATGACCTGAAATACCTATGGTGTTCTGTCAGTACTGCAGGAATTACTGGAATGCTTGGTAAACCAGTTGAATGCTGAAATCAAGTTAGTTTCAGATTGTCATCCTGGGCATAGCTTTGTACATGAACGAGTCATAAAAACTACATCTTATTAGAGTTCTTAGGGAAGATCTCAGGGCTCTGTCCCCGGCCATCCACATCTCATAGGAAAAAGTGTTAAATAAGCCTTTGCGGATCTGCCCAAGAGCCTTTTTGTGTATCTTTGTGACCGCGTCTGATTGTGAAAGAAGAGCCTCCAGGATAAAGGCATCACAGATTCCCAGGCTTGGAGATGGCACCCTGAGTCAGGAATGGAATGGAATGGAATGGAATGGAATGGAACGGAACGGAACGGAACGGAACGGAACGGAACGGAACGGAACAGAACAGAACAGAACAGAACAGAACAGAACAGAACAGAATAGAATAGAATACAATAGAATAGAATAGAATAGAATAGAATAGAATAGAATAGAATAGAATAGAATAGAATAGAATAGAATAGAATAGAATAGAATAGAATAGAATAGAATAGAATAGAATAGAAAGGAATAGAAAGGAATAGAATAGAATATTTCAGTTGGAAGGGACCTACAACAATCATCTAGTCCAACTGCCTGACCTCTTCAGGGCTGATGGCAAATTAAGGCATACGTTTGCCGTGACAAAAGGAAAAGTGCTGTGGAAATCAAAGAAGACTGTCCACCTTCAGAAAAACTCCGACACCACCGTATCAGTCAGGGAAGGAAACTGCCCAGCCTGTCTGAACAAGCAACTCAGATCTGTGGGAGAGATGAGATTCCATCAACAGTACCACTTCACCTAAAACTGTTCTGCTGGAGCAGTACTACTGCTGGCCACAGGTGCCTTGATATATATAGGTGCCCACTGTCACTAAAGCTTACTCCCCTTCCCACAAGGGATGAACAAACCGCTGTAACTGAGCCCACACCAGCACAGCCAGGACACAGCTCGCTGCTGCAGACAGACAAGCCTGCAGACGGCCCCAGGATGGGAGATCATGGCCCCAGCCAGTGTCCTGATAGCTACAGGGATGCTGCTGATTACAAGAGCCAAGTCCTCTGAAAGTACTCTGTATGTTCAGTAGGTATTTTTCTTTTTTCAATCACAAAGACCTTGCTTTTTCACCATGGGTTCATTCTCTGAGAATATTCCTCCTTATGGCTTCTAGCCCCCGTAGGACAGATGGTGAAACTCTGCTCCTGAGAGGGTTTACCTGAACCATGAAACCAGTGGAGGACCATACTCCAATCACCCTGTTTGCTCCAAGCACTGCCTTATATCACAAGAGACTGCAATGAGGTCATTAGGCCTACTGGAGGAGAAAAGAGCTATTTCAAGTAGATCTAACACCATAACTGGACTGAAGTGGAATTTTCCATTTCATACATATGAAAAATTAGGCTGCAACTGCACCACGCTGCTACAGAATTAGCCATGGATCCAATTATGGCTCTTCTCCCTTCATCCTTGGAAAGCTCTCTTTCTGAATTCGCAGTCAGCAATAAGCGGTCAATGTTTATCTAAAACGCTTATAATCCTTCCCTCTCCCTCGTGCCCCTGGCCCGTTTGTCCTTAGATTGCAAGAAAATACATCGTTGAACCACTCTGGAAGCATTTCCCAGACATCTAGGGAAGAGCTTCACACATACCAGCTGCTGCTTTTAATGAGTAAGGCTTTTAACTCTCGTAACTATGGTGTCACTACCAGCAGTGATATTTGCTGCATGCTGTGGTTTAAGGGTAAAAAAGAAAAACACAACAACAAAACCCACTAACAAACTAACAAGAGTGTCAGCTCAGCACACAGCCTCTCCCTTTCCTGGGCTATCACAGAGCAGAAGCCTTCTGAAGGTTACTTCTCTGCTAGTTTCAAATATTGACCTTGATGTCCCGTCCCTTACAATTCTCTTTAAAATCCATCATTTGCAAACTAAGTTTAAGTCAGAAAACCTAATTAGTAACAGAGACAATGAATAACAAGCTTAAGGGGAGGAAGGAGAGAACCTCTTGCAGGTGGCCAGCTCTTAGCTGAATAATTCTCTGTGCAATGGTCATGCTTCAAAAATTTAATTCTCTGTAATTTCATTTAGGATGGGGAAAACAAAACAAAATGAGCAAAGTGATATAGGATTTCATTTATATTCTGACAAGTACATTCATCTAAAGTTTACCTATAATAGCTGCAGTTACTGTACCTTTCTTCCGAAGCATTTAATGGTGTGAAACAAGTGGCAATTAAAAAAAAAAAAAAAAATACAGGACCTAGTTGGCATTGCTATTTTCTATTTTTATTCAAAAAAAAAAAAAAAAAAAAAAAAAAAAGAAGTCTCCCTACTGTCAGGCTGATTGTATTAATCTGAGATTCCTACGGTCCTTCAGACTTGATTGCTTTTTGATTCTTGCTTAATAGAAGTGGCAATAAAGAAGCTGAAATCATAATTCCTATTTAGAAGGCAAAGAGGAGGCCACTTCAGTTCTGTGGTGAGTGGCACATTTTGTTGCTTTAATTAAAAAGTTGTTCTGAGAAGCTTAACTGCTTCTGCAGTGTTCAGAGCACAAAAAGGATGGTATTTACAGAGACAGTTTGGGGAAGACCCTGCCAATTTTTCTGAGCTATGTTGATGCCGTTGCTTAAGCATACTAAGGCAGAGGCAGCAATTGAATTTGAAATATTCTTTTTATCTTGAAAAAAATAAATCAGTCCTCTTAATGATGGAAATACATTTTCCTTTATGTAGTTCTTAAAGTGCTATCCATCTCTATTAGGGCTCCTAAAGCAAGATTTTCAGCAACAGAACACCCTCTGAAAACAAAAAAGACTTAAGTATCAAGCAGTGATTGAAGGCTTTTAGCCCAGTACTGCAATGATTTTCAAGTAGCTGCTCCCTTTGAGATGAATACCAAGAAACCTCTAAGGGTCAAGGTTTTTATTCCCTGAGAGTGAGCCAAAAGTGAGCATCACTGTACAACCATGAACTACCACTCTTTTCTGGAGACAGAAATGGCTGACGGGTTCATTAGTGTGTTACACAATTCTCTGAGCTAGCCAGACTCCCTTGAGACTCAGTTTTCACTTTTAAAAAATCAATACTCTTCACCGGTATTTTCATCTTTTCATATGACAACAGCATCAAAAATTAGTCTTTTACTGAGATTAGTAACAGTGGACTAAGAAGGGCATGTAAGATTTGGGTCCACTTCAGAATCATGTAAGAGCTCAGGTTAGATGCTGTTGGCTTAGAGATAGTAAGTTAAATCACATCTAAGTTTTTTTTTTGTTTGATAATGCCAGGATCCTTCATGTTGTCTGTGACTATAAGATCAACTATTTCTTTTGCACTGGAATCATGCCAAAGGTCCCTGCTAGCTTTAAATCTAAGCTCAACCCAAATTACACAGATGTATTTCGGGTGCCTGCTATGTTTCCCTCTGGTCTAGGTACCAGCAGAAATCTCTCTGTCATGTCAAACAGTAAAATTAGCTTCAAGGAATGTAAATGTCCCAACATCCAAGGTTCATTTCCTAATCTCTGAAACTATCCTTTACTAGAAAAGTGAGTTGCAAGTTAAGCTTGTTCTCTTCAAATATTTTGCTACAGATCAGAGTTGTCCAAAACTACAGTACTCACTGCTGAGACACTGAAAAGGGAAGGAAGAAGCCCAGTCCCACTCAGTTCTTCCAGTGGGACACTCAGGTCCACCCATCTCCTTAAACAAGAAGGACAGTAAAAAGTCTGAATCTGTCCTCCTGTCTGCAGATGGCACCTGAGAAGAGGGTACAGCTGGAGTGGCTTCATTTACTCAAATTACCTAACAAGAGAGGTAATTGCTTTGTAAAAGTTATGCCCTTAGGGCTAGCAAAAATCAACACTCAGCATATGCAGGCCTTCCTTGAACAAAGCAGCTGATGCCTTCCAAAGGAGGACTTCCAATCTGAAAGCTTGCTGCTTTCTTGTAACTGAACGGGGGCCCAGCTCTCCAATAATCCACCCAGCACCTTCAGGAGGCACCCAGATCCCCCTGTTCCGTCAGACACGTTTGCTCCCCAGCCAGGCTCCAGCTCTCCCCTCTACCTTTGCAGGGCAATTGGTGGTAACTAACACTCAGTGAACGGGACTGCCTGGTGTACTCCTGCCAGGGTTCTGAGCATGAGCTGCTGCAGAGGTAGCAAGGATTTGGTTCAGGCTGCCTAGAAGTAGAGTAGAGGCTGTGCGTAAGATGCACCTTGATCTGAGGCCCCACAGTCATCTTGGGCACGACTCAGACGTGTCACTGCTCTGTCCTGCTCATGATACGCCACCTCTGAGGCCATGCCCCTTGGCCACGGTAAGGGTAGGGAGTGAATGCCCGTGATGTGAGGCAATGCCCTTCTAGTTATGAACCAAGATCTAGCTTGAAGGGTTTCCCAGCACCTTCAGATGCTAGTTAACCTAGAAAAAGCTGACCCTGTGCTGATTGCATTAGCTATGTTGCTTATCTCTGGTTTTTGCTTTGGAACTCTCTTGTAATATCTCAGCTGAACCCGAGTAAGTGTGTGCTCTTAAATACCCCCAGCTGCTATCACTTCCCTGAAAACTAACCTCTGGCTAAAATTTAAGATCCAGGTTTCTCAGTAAAATGCCAGCTGGAAAAGTTGTTCAGGGAAGCCTCAGGCTGGCACAGGTCTACCTCCACATCCCAAAGCATGGAAGCGTGGCCTGTCCCACTCACATCTGGAACAGGGCAGGAGCAGTCCCTCCTTGGGTCCTCAGGTCTCTACGGGCCATGCTCTGTGCATTCGTGAAGTGGTAGGGAGACCAAAGTCTCACCAAACCCTCTCTTGCTTTGCTGAGTGGTGAGGGAAGAGTATTGTCACACTCGGGGCTGGTCCATCAATGAAGGCCATAAGGGCAACTGGTTATTTGCTCCCCCCCCCTTTACACATCCTAACTAGCACACACTCACTATGAAGCCCAGGAGAGATGCCACAGAGCATAGGAAAACACCCTTGAGCTGGGACCAAGCAGAACCTTGAAACACTGCTGTGGAATGAACTTCCTAGTCATGTCATTCTGCTCTGCTTTGTGATACTTGAGGCAACGTTATTAAATTCCCTACTTCTGACATCCTCACTTGAAGCAAAGCATCTTCAGCTGCCCTAATGTTTGATCTCAGCCTCACAGCTGGGGAAAACTAGCAGCTGTTTTGTGATTCAAAAGGAACAGAACAATAACTCGCTGAGACTACTTCTCCTGTATGTGGATGGGTGAGTAGGATGAATAATTGGACAATGCAGATCAGTTAAGCCTAATTCAGTTAATAGAATTAATTTGTAAATTAGTATACATTAGGTGAATCAGCTGCAATTCATTTTTACAGAAATGTTAAAAAATATTAAAGTGATTACATTGAAACATAGATAAATATTGCTGCTGAAAAGATTCTGAAGAAGGCAGCGGCTAAGTGGAAGTTTTTGTCTGTAAAGGCTGGGGATGCATAGGTTTGAGTTTCATAAAATCAGCAGGAAGCATATTTTATTCCTGCCTTGTACAGCTTTTATCACCCTGACAACTCTCAATGGATCTTAAACAGTCATTAGAGATGGGCCGAGAAAGTTCTGACTGGGATCCAGGCATAGAAGTCATTGGAACTGACACAGGAGTCTGTGAGAGGAAAAGGAAATAAACGGTCTTAAATTTGAGACCTGGCCCAAGAAAATGAGTTGCTAAAGTAATCTGGCCCTCTCACACTCTTCCTGGAAAAGCCTAGAAACACGTCTGGGCTATGGCTAATGTGTGACACACACTTAGAGCAGATAAGCATCTGATATTTGAGCCAGCTTGGTGTCTTCAGGGTGGCAATCACTGGGAGGAAAAGGCCAGTAATATTATTTTATATGTTATTGAAAGGCTGAAAACTGCTTTAATCAGGTACAGTTAATAGGATCTCCCGAGGAAAAGTAGAGCTGCAGCTGCTGGAGCACTAAGTTGATTTGGGAAGATGCTGAGCTCTCAGGTGTGTGTGATCAGAGCAAATTGAAGAGACAAGATGAACACAGGAGAATGAATGTGCCATCCCCGCCATGGCAAAGAAGAAAACCTCCATTGTTGGCTTGATTGTGCAATGATGACAAAACCTGGTGTTGAATAAACGTATCTGGGGGAAGATCAAATCATGGCTGCGTCAATTTAGCAGTCTAATCTGACACCTCCCTGGAACCGACTAGCGCCAGAAACACTTATTTCTGTGGTGCTCAGTTGCTTCACAGTATCAATCCTTGTTCCTTCTGAGCTATAAATACGGGGTCTGATCCTTGACAGGTATAAATTGTGTCTCTGTAGATTTCAGTACATATTTGGCAGTTTGTACTTGCTTTGGATCTCGCTAAAGAACACCATGTACACAGGATTTCCTTGGTAGTGCAAAATGGATAACAGTTTCAACGAACTATTTATTTTAATAATGGTCCTTCATGTTCTATTTTACTGACACTTTCCTGCATGGCAAGGATTCACAGGTTAAAAAAAGCTTTCGTAGATAAGTTCACTGCAATCAATTTGACTTCACATGAAAGCCATGGAGCTGCCAGGAAAGCTAACCTGCCTAAAGAAAAATTTTTATTCTCTGTGTAAAACTTCACAGGTGTGCCATTGTACTTTTTTGAAAGGATTTTAAATAGTGAAACAACAGTAGCAGTTATGTTGCCCGGCTGCTGAATTATACATCAAGAAAATTGACCTGGCATTATGTTGTGTCTATCAAGCTTAGAGCCTCCTGGCTCACAGTCATGGCTTGTCAGGTTTGATGGGGAGCTGGTTAAGGGCAATGTCAGAGTAGGTTATCTGGGGCGGTGCACAGAAGGCTGTTCGCCAGTCTGCTGGCAGCCCTGTGGTATCTATCAAACCCAGCAAAATACTGGAAAGTAATTCATGACCTAGATTTCCAGGGATTGAGTTGTGGGTTCTGCTTTTCCATGTTAACGCTTCTCAACTATGACTGAGAAACCAGCCACCCTTCCCAAGCACTGCCAGCTCTTGCCAACCTCCCGCTCCTTGCACACTTTACGATACACAAACCACGCAGAGAGCGAGCCGCAAGCCCCCCAGGTCCCAGCTGCAGGATTTAGGCACTGCAGCAGCTCACCGGGCAGCCAGGCCCCATTATCATGTAGCCTTCTCTTATCTGACCCAAGACATTTCCAGCGGTGGCCCCTGGCTCCCCATCAGCAAGCCCTGGGGAGGCTGATGCCAGCGGTGGATTCAGGTTCTCTGCCTGATCCCTTTGCAGTTGGAGACGCATCAGGACACCTTCCCCTCCCGTTGCTATTCTCACCGCTCTCGCTTGGCGCTCAGCCTCCAGCTGAAATTGTGCTCAGCAGGGAGAGGCAGAAGTGGATGGAATAAATCCGAGTTAAAAATCAGCAGACAAACGCAGAGCCCGTCCTTTCAAACTCGCATCAAGCCAAACAAAACAGCGCATCAGTTTTAAGCTGACTGTAATGCTGTTGCCTCTGCCTGATTTTACGCAGACTGCTAAGATGAAGACCCACATCGTTGACTAAATGGCCCTCATGCGACCAAGATTAGGATCCCACTGAAATAATATAGGCTTCGGCCCTGCTGAAGAGTCACGTTAAGACGCACCAAGAAAAACGGTGGATGAAAATCTCCCAGGGCTGTGTGCAGCTGGGGGAACAGATCGGGAACCTTTGCTGCAGAGCGGTTTGCCAGGACACACCGTCGAAAACTAAACAGCCCTGGGCTCTGGCAATCTTCATCCAGTTTGAAAGGAGGCTGCGCAGGCCAGAGAGATCTTCAGGCTCAGAGCATCCATCAGTCCCGGAGCACGCCGACTGTTGACATAGCATGAAAAACAGAGCCAGCAAACCGGCTGGTTTTAGGGCCTTTGACCTGCCACGGCTCTAATGAGATGTCACAGAAGCGTTACGTATACGATAAGGCACGTACGTAGATAGTAACCGATGCGCTGCAAAAGCCTTTTGTTCGCGTGGTCCCGCGTGTAGCTCAGGCAGCGGCCTTCGCGCTAGGCCGCAGGGGGAGCAGGCCGAGGTGCCCGGCCTGGGCCTTCACCTCGCTTTCCGGACCCCACGAGTTACGGAACCCAGCGCGGCGACGCGCCAGAGCCGGTGCGGGGTGTTCACCGTCACTGCGGCCAAAGGGCCCTTGTGACCTTGGAAATGCCACAGCTCCGCGGGCGGTGAATCGATTCGTTTCCTAGGTCAGGACCTGGTAACGAGCATCGATTTAAGCAGCTTATTGCAACAGGTGACTAAGCGGCAGCTCTCTGGGATCAGGCAGGGGATGGATTCTGCTCCTGGTGACACAGCCCCAGAGACGCAGCCGTGCAGAGTGGGAAGATTGGCCACTGCTATTTGGTAGCCTTTTCAGGGAACACAGAATGTTGTTTACTTCCTAATCTTCCTACAGAATATAGAGAGCTGCTGCTCTGGGCTATTTCAGGGAGATAATGTGAATGACTCATTTGAGTTGTATATTGACCTCAGGCACTGTAAAGATATATTTTACAGAGCTTTTAAAAACAATTAATGCAGATTTCTCTACTTCTGAAGATGCATAGAGTGCACTTGAAGGTTTTCACGAGGTGCTAAACCACACGCATCTGGCCAAGCCTCACATTATTTGTTATTATTAGTCAGCACATCCCCAATCAATCAGTCATACCATCTTCCAGGCTGTATTCTCCATGCTAAAGCAGCTTCTCAATTCATATTTACAGTCATAACAGCTCTATGAGAACCATATTAATTACAGTCAGTAACAGATCCATACTAAACCCTGTGTTCAGACATGGAAGTAGATTCTGTGACCAGCTCTTATCTCTAAATCCTGAGCTGAAACCGGAACTAAATTCCCACAAAGTCTTGAAGTGTTTGGTTATGGACCTGGATTCAGCAGGTCTGGTATTGGCTTGTGCTTAATTTTAATAACTACCCACCACTACATTTGCATTCTTTTTGTGCTTTGCCAGTCTGAATACTAGACGTTTCAAAGCACAGATTTTGCTAGGCAGGGAAAGCACTTGCGCCATGTTGCCTACATGCATTATCTACTGAGTGAGATGCCTGATTGTGGCTTCTACTTTCTAGAAGTGACTTTTAAAGACAAACTTCCTCAGGCTCTGCTCTTTCCTGCAAATCACCTGTCTTCATCCTTTAAGTTTCCACAATCCCCATTATAGCCATCTGAGTTCACCCACCTCACACCCCAGGGCCTCATATTCCCTCCCTCTCCTTGTCTTTCAGATTCACCGGGTCACAGTAGATCAAAATACAAAAATCTCTCCTACATGTCCTGCTTCCAGGGGCCTAGTAGCACTTCCACTTCACTAGGGTGACCCCAGACCCCACAATAAGTGAACCTGGTCCCTATGTATGTGATTACCCATCAAAGTTATCATCTGTATTGCAGACTCAAGCAGGAAGAAGGCACAGCCTGGGAAATGAACAAGTCAATCCTGCTGAAAACACAGTCCACAGCTCCTTTTTGCCTGAAGGCCGAAGTTACAACTGCCTACCATTTAGTTTTGAACTGCATTCCTGTGAGGGAGTAACGGACAGGTTCAATGAACAAAGGTGATGTGACAGGAAGGGATCACGAAATCAACAAAAAGGAGCTCAACCAGGATCACCACCAGCGTTTTGCATGTGAGCAAGTACAGGGCACCATTACGGAGAAATCCTCAAAACCCTTTCTGGGAAATCAACGTGCTGGGGTGCCTCTTGGAAGTACATGCACATGAATGCACACAGTATGGAGAATAAACATGGTGAGTTAGAGATCTGTGTTCAGCTGCAGGGCTACACTCTCACTGGGGTCACAGAGACGTGGTGGGATGATTCCCATGACTGGAGTGTTGCAACAGAGGGATGCAAGCTCTTTAGTAAGGATGGGCCGGGAAGACAAGGAGGGAGAGTGAGTGCATGGAGCTCTTCCTGGGATGGATGTAAACTGAGAGCTTATGGGTAAGGATTAAAGACAAGACAGTTTGGGGTTGACAGCGTAGTGTGTGACCAAACTCAAAAAGGAAGTACACAGAAGGTGGAATCAATAATGGGGATCCTGGAAGGAATACAGAGACATTGTCCAAGCACCCAGGGATGAAGTTAGGAAAGCCAAAGCCCAGAAGGATTTGAACCTGGCAAAGGATGTCAAAGACGACAAGAAGGGCTTCTAGAAGTATATAGGTGACAAAAGGAAGACTGGGGAAAATGTGGGCCTACTGGTGAGTAAGATGGGCGACCCAGTTACACAGGACATGGAAAAGGCTGAAGTACCGAATGCATTGCTCACCTCAGCCTTTACTGGCAAGACTGGCCTTCAGGAATCCATCTGAACGTCAGGCCACTTTTTTACTCAGAGAGTGTCTGGTGCAGGCTGCCCAGAGAGGTTGTGGAGTCGTCATCCCTGGGGGTATTCAAAAGCCCTCTGGACATGCTGATGGGCAACTGGCTCTAGGTGGCCCTGCTTGAGCAGGGGCATTGGACCAGATGACCTCCAGAAGTCCTTCCAACCTCAACCATTCTGTGATTCTGTAATGACTATTAGCTGATTAGTAGGTGAAAAGGGAGAGTAAAAAAGAAGCGATGGGAACATGCATAATCATTTCTCTACCACTTTGTTCCTTCCGTCCCCCTAGCCAGTCAAAAGCTGGAGGAAGAAAACAGTTTCCCTCTTTTACTACCACACTGAGAAATTATCATCTGGTGGATCTCTTAATACTCTTCACATCAAGACAAAAACGTTTTCCAGAAACTCAAAAACTATATTCAGTCAGATACAAGTCACCTCAAACAAACACAAGCAAAACTAGTTACAATTAAATAGTTTATGGCGAATCTTGGATTTTCTTTTGGATAGACCAGTGCATTCTAACTTAGACCCTATTAATGTGCAAATCTGAGGAAGAAGGAAAGCCAAATCAGTTTCTCTCCACTGAAAACCCAGAGAGGGACATTTTTAAGCAAGGTAGCACATGCTTTACTGGTTGGTTTGGTTTGTTGGTTAGTTAGCTTTATTGAGTTTGGAGTTGTTTTTTTAAAGAGTAATGGTGCTTCAGTGTCATATCTGCAAACACTTCTGTTTTTCCTTTGGTAAACGCACTGAGGAAAGATTGACCCTCCACAACAACTGAAGTGCATCAGGCAGTTCTTTACAGGTATGCTTTTCCGATTCCATGCAATCAGGGAGGAAAAATGTTGATTCTGAGAGTGGTAATAAAGGCTAGGAATTTAACAGTGTTCTAATACAGAACTTAAATGTGTGTTTGTTACTTTTCTAATCAGTGCATTACAGGAATAAATAAAGAAAACAAAACTGTAACTGCACAGATTTAAGTGTTAATTACAAGTGGTGGTAAATCGTAGTGCTCTCAAAATTTATGTAAAATCCACTGAATTAACTGAGTCTCCTTAGATTGCAATGGGCTTTGGCTGAGTCCCTTAATGATATTAAAATCCCTCTTATTAAACATTATGTTTAATACAACAGTATGCAAATGCTGTGATTTTTAAGTATCATTATGCAAAAGTTCAGGTCCAGTCATGATCCTCTGAAGTCTACAACATAATTTCTGTAGACATCAATAAGAATAGGTCTGGGATATCCATTTTTAATTGCACTGTATACAAGTATTGACAGAAAAATACAATACAATAGTCACAAAATTAAAGAGACTTCTATGAAACCTACAAAGAAGAGCAGCACAGAATCAATGAAGGAAAAGCAATATTTCAAAAAATAATAAATCAGACTTGGCAGTTTTGGAAAACAGTACTGAAGAAAAAGACAAATGAATTGACACAGTTTAACAACCTAATTTCTAAGTGCACTTTATAATAACGGTCCTTACAAGCTGCTGTTTTCCCAGAAGATGATGACAAAAAGCCTCATTAGAATATCACTGTTTTATAGTGACAGGTTTTATTGCATTGCCAGCTGTGAATCTAAAAAAAAAAAATACATCCCCCCCCCAAAAACTCCTATAAAGGTTCCTAAAAACCCTGTTTTCTTTTGTTATTGTCAAAAAATAGCAACATAGCACTTCCATGTTTGTGAATACCCACAGCTCTATTTTTAAAAAAAATAGAAGTTAAAGAAAAGTGATTTTTGTCTTAGCTTCAAAAATAAAGAAACATATAAGAACAAGGTATTTCAATGATCAGTGATATGTACAATGTGATAGATTTAAGTCCAATCCTGCAAATACGTGTTCACGAATGCAGACTTTAGTGCCTGTTGATCCTGAGTAAATGTAATTAAAGACTGGCAGGATCAGGCTCTTAGCTTCACCCGTCATAAGCTTTTCCACAATCTGTGCTAGGCTAGAAAGTATAGATACAGTATATACTCTGTATACTGATTTATACAAAAGGTCTTTTACAGCTCTAACCCTGTTATTGCTCAGCAAAAAATGAACATTTGGAACAAATCACATGAATCATAAAGGATAAAATTGAGACGCAGCTTCTGACGACTGAATTTCCACTTGAGCCATTTTAAATTGGGTACATTGTAGCCACTTGCGGAGCACAGACGAGCTATTGTTCATTTGTCCTGACCCATGTAACATCCTTAGACTGTGATGGTTGACATTACTCTGGATGGCTTGGAGGCGTAGCTGGAGTCCAGCAGATAAATGCTGTAGAAATAGTGGAAAACATTCAGTTTCCTTCCTTTAATACATACACTAATACCACATTGTGAAAGGTCCTGGTTATTGGCCAGGGAAAATTCCTCCACTGCCCCAAAGTCACACTGCTTTCCTCCACATCCTGCACTGTAGTGTTGCCATGAAAGGCAAATGTGCTTACAGAAACAACCATACTGAGATCAACTCCAACACTTTCATTCTCATCACTGAAATGCTCTTGACTGGCAAACCACACTGATCCACCTCGTTCTCTCTTACAAACAGGACCAGCTGGCACTGTTTTACCCAAGCAAGCAGGCCCACAGAATCTGCTGTGGAACCCAAATCCATCTCCTGAGTCAAGAGTCCCAATCCTGTTTTGTCAGGGCACTCTCAAGCCTAAGACATCAAGAAAACCACAACTCTGAGAAGAACCAATCTCAGTAAACAGAGAAGAAAGGCCCTGCTGCAGAACCTGGTTAGAAGAAAGTATTTCAGAAGGGAAAAGGGGTGCAGTACTGATTACAGGACAAATATCTTAGTGGATGATGCTCTGTGTATACTCACACCTGAGACCTTCCAGTGCTGAGCCACCCAGTGCATCTGGACATGCTACAGTGATCTATTTTGAGAGTTTGGAGACCACTTCTAGTAATCTTATTTCCAGCGTTTACAGAAACGTGTAACACTAAGAATAAAAGGGTAATGTACTAGCAACAACTTACCTTTAGATTTGACTGTATCATTGGCAACCACATTGGTATGAGCTGTAAGAAGAGAGGTATATTTTGTTATTATACAAGTGACTGTAAACGTGCTCCCGTTACGGTGCGACAGTGTATCTACTCCACTTAGTTGTCCGAACGAACATAGCCTGAAACACAAATCTGAAAATGTGGTTATTTTAAAATGATGCATACGTTTTGGGGCAGGTAACTCCCAGATGAATCACCAGTAGCAATTACTGATCTCCTGTTTAAGGCAATGATGAGAGTACAGATTAAAAACTTGTTAAAGGAAATCATGTCTTAATTTCCTTGTGAGGACGTTTCTGTATGCGCAGTGAGCAATACTGGAATAAATACAGTAAACACACTGCACGGCAAGGTATACATCAAGAACTGAAAAAACATGCAGCAGAAGTTCCTAGTAATAGGCCAGATATTTAAATGGCAACCAGCATTTTATAAGCCACTAGTCACATCAGTGCTTCACTGCAGAACGTGACCTGTAGGCCTGGGAGCAGAATGAGAAGGCAAGGAGGACTGCAAATCTGTCACCCACGATTGGACTGATAGGTATTTCAGTCTCCTGCTCTTCAGAGAACTTTTATTTCTGAGTAAGTATAACACGACAGGCTTATGGAAGACAGAGAGGCATTTCTAGCAAAAGTATTCATGTTCTCCAATATTAATTTAACCACTGAGGTTATTGTTCTAAAATGTTCCTCCAAATGGCATTAACTTTTGCAATTTGCCAATTATGGTACTGGGAGCTGCAAGTTAAACCTAATCACTATTGACAACATTAGATAAAGTGCTGTTTCCCTTGTGCAAGGAACGATAATTGTTTCAATTTCAGTGCTGTTTTGCTGGAGAATCATGTGCAGCTCTGTCAGGACTGATTACTTAGTCTACCACATGAAGAACCATATTGAAACCTCAGCATTTACAGATAGATGAATGCCAAAACAGCTGGAATACAGCCAGATGCAGCAGACACGTGAGTCCCATGCACCCTTCCGTGGGCTCTCACGCCAATGAAGTACTAAATAAGAGCCAGTGGCCTCAAGTCCTGGTGTGTTTTCTGGAGAGGAGGGAACAGGTATGCATACTGAGAAGCCGTGCTCCGTGCCCCACCGCCATCAACAAAATGTCACTGGAAATTTCATCCAGCATTAATGAAGTTCCTATGGAGCTAGCCAGTGGTGCTAGGACTGCTGTCGGAAGAACGTCAAGCAAGGAGGGAGGCTAGACAAAAAACTCGCAGTACCCTCTGCATCTGAACCAATTCACTGGACATCTTTTACAGGCAGCTGAGAGAATCAAGTACCTCTCACTTCCAGTTCATCTTCTCCCAAAGCAGGTATCTAAAATAGATCAAGATGGATCATGTTCAAAAATACCTGTTCATCCCCACTGACTATAAAGGGCACTTACAGAAACTGGCTCATATTTATATCTACACTGTAGAGGTCTAAGGTTAGGTACAGATCATTTTCCTCCAGCGCCACTGCTGTCTTCCAGGGTCTGGACACATCTAGGGAAACGAAACATACTGCTGCAGGCACAAGCCAGCAAACCCTCCACTCCTACAGCTGCCAGTTAGATAAATGAGACAAGAAGACATTTTTATTGAAGCACTTGAGTTTTATTACCTAATCGCCAGCCAGCCTTTTCTTCACAAAAAAGAATACACATAAAAGCTAGTTAGAAGGAACAGCTGGAAGAACAGACTGCAGTCAGACACTGTCAATTTTTTGGAGTTTATATTTTCAACAGAATTATGTTGATTCCAGTGCAAGTTTTGATGGAACCCAGGCTGGAGAACAGGTTGGTCACCGTGCTCTTCTGGCTCCCCTACTCTGCTGCCTGCCCAGTTCTCTGCAAGTCTACCCAGCAGCTACTGGAGCTGCCCAAAACCCCTCAGTCTCTGGAAAAGGCACTGTGGTTTGCTGAGCTGCTCCCTTCTCTACTGTAGGCTCCCAAATTTCTCAGACATAAATCTGATGGTCAGAGAGCTGTGATCAACAAAGAGCCGGTCTCCATTATCAGTGGCTGTCATGGGATGGCTAGTTTCCCAGTTCCTTTCACACAGAAAAACAGGAAGAAAGCAGAACACTTTCATTTTGGCCCTCCTAAAGCAGAATGCTTCCCCTCAGAGGAAAATATAATGAATTAAATGTGAGTATTTGTGCATCTGCATAAATGCATATATATGTATCTCACTCCAACTTAGAAAGAAAAATAAATGTGCAACTGTTGAAATGTTTTCACAGGAAAGAAGCTTTGTTTGCCTCACCAGATTGGTATATATAGTCTAACATCAGATCCAAAAAAATATCTTCTGAGAATACAGGGAATGGCTCAAAGACTATAGGAAGGAATCGAGACGTGTCTCAGTGCTATCAGTGTGAGTTTAATTTAATAGCAAAGGCCAATACAGCACCAGGAGGAGGAAACCTCAAAGCACCAACACAAGATGAACGAGTGCTTATCTCAGGCATGAAGGAAACTCTTCTTCCAGTGAAGGAGAGATGAATTGTTTATGTTTTCTCTCTCTTGTTTTAGGACATATTTTCCCCTCACTCGTCCTACAGAAAATAGCCACCTAAGATTAGCTATCCCATTAACCACCTGACATCACACGGCACGCACCACCTTCTCACTGTGGTGCATTAAAAATGTGTGTGCTGAACCATGCAATGACTTGGTTACACAAATGAAGTTTTTGCAGCACTTGATTTCTTACGAGGAATAAAAGACACTGCAGTAAATATATGAATGATAAATGCTCAGGATTTATCAGTGCTGCTGCACTCAGTTACGAGAGGAATTAATTGGGAATTATTAATTTTGCTGAATGAATCTCCAAGAGCGTTAAGAATGTTCTGTTTAAAAAAATCTCTCTCACTACACTGTGTCCTTTCCTCCAGTGAAAACTAAACCTTGTTTGAAAGGCTCATATCTAAAATAAAAGGAAAAAAGAAAAAAAAAAAAAACAAACACTTGAAGGCACAAGATAAAATTGTTTCATTTTCAAAGGCAGGGCAATAAAAGACTATCTAGAATAAAACAAGCTACCAAAAAACTGCCCAGTCAACTAATATTCAAATCATTTTCATCCTTCCAGAGTTCTGAAGTAGGAGCAACAAAGTTCAAATCTTCTTCACAGGCACTGAAGAAGAGACAAGTCTCAAAGTTGATCTTTTTTCAAATTATAGAGATGCCACTCACTCACTGATTCCTATGTGAATAAGCTTTACACTTCTGCCTCTTTGAAGGACTTCAAACACACAGTAAGTCTCTCCCCACATCATGACACTTACTTTTCAGATCTACAATAAATGTTTTGACAATTAGTTAGTTTAAAAAAAAAAAAATTAGTAACCAGAGACTAAGAATCCTATAATACTATTATATATGTATATTGTTCCTGCAGGATTTCACTTCAGGGCTAAGTAAAGGTGATTTGGTCACCCAGATTCTTATCTTCCATCTCCCATCTGCTGAACATGAAAGAAACCGTAGCACCTTAATTCTGAATTTCACAGGTTTAGAAGTTGATTTTGTAGTAACAACATCCTTTTAAACTGATTTAGCATATCATTATTATTATTATTATTATATACTCTCAGATATAACCCCCTGAAAGCATTCATTTGAACTGTGACATGAACTTGGCCCTAAAAGCCTCTCTTTTCACAGCTTTAAAGCCATTTCTCATCATTGTCAAAATTCTGCACATCCTGGACTGGCTGAAAGAGAAGCTCCTGTACCTTAGGGGGGCAGCCACGATCACTTTAACACTTCATAATGACAGAGTTTCTGTAGTAAATCAAGTCATTACAAATCTGTATTTTCACAATGAGTGTCAGTTGACATCAAGACCTGACTTTCATGTCAGTTGACATCAAGACCTTCAATTTTAGCTACTTTATTTTCAATTCCCACTTGACCATAAAAGACTGAAATAAAACAACAGTCAGAACTTTCCTTTATGGCAACAGAAGATTCTAGGGACAGAAGATTCTCTATCAAATAATATTGGACTAAGTCAGACATGTAGGCATAGAGTAACAAGAAAACTGCTGTGGCACGAAATTTTTGTTAGCAACCTAAAAGAATGTGAGGATCAGAACACTGCGGTGATCTGCAAAGGACTTATGATGAGTAAAAGCTACAGAATGGCTGAAAATTCAGAATACCTAGAGGTTCCCAAAGTCAGCAACACCAATTGAGTCTATTAGAGGAGTAAGACCACTGCAACAGTAGAAGGGGAAAGTAGATCAGAAGTTAATTTAAAAAAAAAAAAAAAAATTCAGGAGAACTTGGATTTCAGATTATGGTTTGGTCTTACTTCTTAGCAGAGATTTTATTTTTTGTTATGCTCTACTAGGTTTAATTTCTGCATTAGCATTTAAACCTCAGCTTATTCTATTTTCTTTTTTTGAGTGGGAGGGGAAGCAGGGAACAGTAAGTCTAGAAATCACAATAGACAGGCAACATCATTAACTACATATTCATGGTGCGGTATGCCTACCTTCACAAAGATAGTGGAGTTGCATTCCTGTAAAGCCTCCATCAAACTAATCACATGCAGGCACACCATTTCCACCATCTTGGGGGAAAAAAAAAAAAAATCAAGCATAAAAACAAATTAGTGTCCAGCATAACAGTGTTGTAAGCTAAGCCCACAGTCTTTAAAAAGAATCTTCCTGTATTTGCTTGGCAGTTATACTGAATCACTAGATGTGCATTTATTAATCACATATAAGATTAAATATTACATAAGCACATAAGAGACATTTTTATTTAGTTTTCCCTTGATGAGGCAACACCTGTGTGTAAAATATTTGAAAGTGCTTGATGTATTATAATTCATATCACACATCAAAACAAGTTGCCTTCAGCTTTGTTCTTTTTGAACATCATAAATCCTTTTACATGCCTTTGCTGTGTAGTTCTCATCGATCAGTGTGTCAGAAATTTGTATTTTTATTTACTAAATCTTTGAAAATTAACATACCTACAAAACCCATCTTTTTATTTCCCCCATCAAAAGACAATTTATTGTTCTGAACTGGCAGCAAGCCCCTCGTTCTTCCATTTTGTACCATGAATTATGACAGATGCAAATATCACTTATTTGGTAGCAGACAGCATTTTATGTTTTATATTGTGTAAATTCATAGGTACAAGAAAATTACCATGAGCCAGCCGTGAGCATTTACAGCGCCTGCCTGAACTATGTGTAAATTCCCCTCGATAATAATACACTTAGCTTTTATGTAGTGCTTTTCATCTTCAAAGCGCTTTACAAACACTAACTAATTAACCTCGTAACACCCCTGTGAGACAGGCAAGGATTATTATCTACATTTCACAGAGCAATAGCTGAGGCTGAGAGTTTAATAACTTGCACTAAAGCCACATAATGAGATACTTTCAGAATAAGGATTGGAACTTGGGTCTTCCAGGTCATATTCTTGTCCTGAGGCTTGACAAGAAGCCTTTGTGTCTGACTAAACAACTGGCTAGTTAGAAGCGTTACGCACACTTCTGGCTCATGCAAATGGAGCTTCATCAACTACTGTTCCCAACGGTGGCTTGTCAGCCACAGAGACCTCACTAGAGGTCAGAGGCTAAAATATCCTTTAAAAACAGTTTTAGGTGGTCCTTACCTGATATGGGCAAGACGCATGGGAATAGCAACTGGTTCAAAGACATTCAAGTGCAGCCCATGCAATTACAATTGAAAGGGCAAGGGTTCATACCTGCCTGGGGTGGAAGGTGTTCCACATGGGGAAAGGGGAATTACAGAAAATAATTTCCATATAGATAGCAGGTCTCCATTTGTAAAAAAAAACAAAACAAAAAAAAAAAAAAACCAAAAAACCAAAACCCAAAACACCAACCAACCAAACAAAAAAACAACAACACACACCCCCCCTCCAAGCAAACAAAGAATGAAAATCCCAAACCTTAAGAGCATCTGACTTAGAGGACTGAGCCACATATAAAGAATTTCCCTCATTCAAAGCTAATGTCAGGTTCCCCAGAGCAGAGCAACTAGTTAACACCTCAGTTAAAGTTAAAAAGTTTTGACAATTCATTACAGACTTGTCATGACTTTCTGGAAAGTGGCAAACACAGTATGCCTTGCCCATCAGAAACAAGCTCTCAACCCTGGGCCTGCAGGCACAGTGAATCATTCGTCAATGGGAAGCAAAGGTAGCACCTATGAGAAGGCTGCTGGAACCCCTCTGGGTTTTATTGTATAAAAATTCTCCAACAGCAGTGAATATTTGAGATAAATAAATGCTTAAAAGTTATTTCCAACAAATGGTCTGGATAATTTCTGGACAAAGCGAACATTTCCCTTTCAAACCTTATCTCTGGAGATCCCTCTTTCATGTCACTCGTTACTCCAAAATGTTTCCAGAGATGCTTAGGTAGCTTATTTTTGATGAGTAACCAGTGGGTTATGAGTAGTCAAATGTCAGGATTTTTGTATTTTTTCACCATCGCGAGGTAAAAAAAAAATATTCAAATGGCTATTCACAGAATTATCCTAACACACTTAATTGCTCCTGGAAGGCAGAGTCAGATGAAATAATAGGACCACTGTGAAGAGCAGAAGATGTATAAAATGAGACCTGATGCAGGGAGCCCTTAATCCAACAAGAAGCAATTCCATCTCTTGATTCTGTTTTTGGCAGACCCTAGCTACATTCTGTTTCAGGCCACAAAGTTAAACCACTGTTGATTAGCTCTCCCTTTAATTTCGCAAAAGCATCGAAGTTGTGCTATGACGTTATTCATAATCTGATGTATTCCACTGAAACACTGAATAAAGCCAAGCCCTCTGAGTTTAACCTGAACTAAATCTGTGCACAGCACTTGACTCACCACTTTGTTATGTGCCATTAGCTGCAGGATGCTAGGTGTCACTCGGCTCCAGAACTCCAGGGCTGTAAGGATTGCTGTAAAGCTAAATTCATTCTGATTCTGGACTGTCGGAGCTACTGCTGTTTGTTCACAATACACTGTCCAGAGCTGAGCAAATATAAATGCATGGAAGAGGGAACACATGTGCAGAACAGATGTCTGTAGAAACAGAAAATGGAGGAAAATGTTTATTTAAATAAGCATACTGGGATACAGCGCAGAGGCTTTCAAAGCACTCCTGTCCTGCATCCCACTGTGCAGTCCTGCCCCTCACTTTCCCACATTTCCCTCCCATTAGGAACTAGTAAGTCAAGGACACTTGATAACATCTTCCCTATGTTTAAAAACTGTTTTTATATTTACAGACCAAAAACTGCATTTACAAACACACATTCCCATGCAATCTTGTGTTTGTCATTAAGGTCAGTCCCTTTAAAGAGAAGGTTAGTTTTGCAGAACAGCTACTTGGGACTAGTTCTGAGACTTTCTTGATGGAAAACTCCACCACAATCTGTGGAAGGCCTGGAGGTTCTGGCACTTATGACTCCATTTCCAAAATGCTGCTGGGTAGGTCATTCAGACGCTGATCACCTGAAAGGAGGACCACCATACATCACCTTACATCTGTTCTGTTAATCTATCATCCATTTCTACATTGCTGAGACAGAACTGCTCACAGACAAGGAAAGTAAGTTTTGAAAAACCAACAGAGAATTAATTTTGCATACTCAAGCATGGCTCTTTGCTAGTATGTGTTATATATCACAGTGTCTGAGCTGCTAGGAAAGCTGGCCATTAACTACTTCATTACAAAAAAGATGCTTCTGGCCAGAGATGTTTTCTCAGTTTGCAAATGCAACAGTGATTCATGCTCTGTGGCAGTATGACTGCACCAAACATGGCAATGGTTGCTTGGTAACTGGAAAGAGGTATTTGAAAGAGCAAAGAAACGCCAAAGACATGAATGAGGAGCACCCATGTCTTGGGTGAGGGGAAAGAAAGGGGGATTTTACGTACAAGATAAATGTGTGATCGTTCTGCTTTTGTTGCTAGTAAAATCCTGGTTGTGTAAAAGAGTGCTGCTATGTCTGTGTTAAACTACTGTCACACATGGCTTATAATCCGCAAGAACTCTTCTTGTCCAGAGCAACTTGAGAAAAAAAGTTGTGCTTGAACCATCACTGCTTGTAATTAACTTTTGATCATAACATTATTTATCCAATTCTATTATACAACTAGAATAAGTAACTTTGAGATTTGTTATAGTGACGGTCATTGCTAAAGCTTCGATTTGGAATTCAGTTTTTCCTCCATCACTCCTGAGCTGAGATATTTTGGAATAGTTGAATCTCAAACTTAACTGTAGTGATTTCATCCTTCATCACCACCTTTCCATGCATGAAGAGGCAGCTATGCAAGAAAGACTACATAAATTTCTTTCTCTAGATCCCAGGTTTTAATATGGCTTTACCCCTCCCATTTTCTTACAAAGAAATAAATAAATGAATGCAATAATAAGGCCAATACATAATACATCTCCACTTAAAGCACAGAATCCCTTACCTTTGATTGCTCTGGAAACCCAATCAGAATAACAATAAGGTGGTCAGCAATTTGTGAACCCGCGTCCAGTGGAATAGGCATGCAAGATGATGAAGAATTTGGACAGACAACATTGTGTGTCAGAGACCCCAGAAGCAGCCAGGACAGCAAACGAATGTGTGAGACACATTCTATGAACTCTTTGGGCCTGTCAAGAAAGAGTGGATTTTACAATGATAGTAACTAAGTTTTCTGGTTTTCCCCAAAATCCGGAGTCTCCTTATGCACTCTAGGCAGATCACTGGTACAACTTATGGCAAGACTAGAACCACACAGAACTTTGTGGACTTGACGTATCATTAACAAGCCCAAGAGAAGGTATTTGGTGGGTCTAAGAAACAGTCTCTATAAAAGGCTAAAACATTCACAGATTCACTGGTTGCATACACAGTGATATTTTTACACAGAAACCATCAGATGGGAAGGGTTGCCCACATGGAAATGCTCCTCTGGGAAGGGTTGCCCACAGGGAAATGCTCCTCTGGGAAGGGTTGCCCACAGGGAAATGCTCCTCTCCGCTCCCCTGGACAGCACACAGGTGACAGAGCCATGGTAACCATGACTGACTTCCACTATGTTCCACTTCTCCATCAGTAAAGTGGAGCTAATTTCTCTTTTTCTTCAGCCATTTTATTGGACGTTTCGACTGGACATTTTTGAGGGCAGAGATGACACTCGAGTGTTCATCGACAATCTAGTGTGATGTCTAATTGTAATGTGCTTATATAATTTAAAAAGGAGTAACACATTTCTGGTGTCACCTTGTCTGTCACCCTGCTGCTCCCAAGTTCAGATTACATATTCATTTGAATTCATAGGCACAGGAAAAAAATAATTGTTTTTTCAATCAATAAATCACTACTTACTAGGCCACTCTCACTACTGTTTTTAATTTCTGATTTGATGTCATTAACAAGGACTCATAGCACCAAAGAGGCATTCCATTAATTTACTTTTTTTTTTTAATAGGCTCTGATATGATGCTTTTCCTCAAGTACCTTAAGGGTCCTAAAGGAATTCACTACCTTCAACTCCTTCTTTTTAAATGTAAGAAACTAAAGCGCAAGGAGATAATAACTCTGTATTTCCCAAACTAGACATGCTCTACATGAAACTACATGCAGATATATCTACAGGACCAGAGCCTAGAGTAGCTTAGTCCTCAGAATCCTAGGGCAGGTAGTCCAGGACAAAGCTGGGACAAGAATACAGGTTTGTGGAAACACAGTCTACACTCAAAATATCTCATTTGTTGTCATTGTAAGATAAGGGACAGTATCTCCTTTCTGAAGATAAACCACTGCAGATTAGGATTTCCCAGAGTGAAAAGGGATAAAAAACATGTCTTGAAGGGCAGGATTTCCCTCATCTAACTTTAATCAGATTAAGCTAGTATTTTTATCATTATATCAATAGGCTTACACTTACAGTTCTCACTCATTTGTACTCCATAATTTCAAAGGATATTTCCCATTGTATTCTCTGTAATTCCCAACATATTTTCTATAATTCTAGGACTGATCAAGCACCTGTGTGCTTTTCACTGTCTGTATCTAAATCGAGAATCAAGCTAATTTCCAGGGTAACTCCAGTCAAGCCAATGGAGTTACCTCTACTGACCCTTTGGCATGTACTTCAAATATTGCATTGATGAACTCCTCAGTTCAGGACCAGGGAACTCCTGGCCAGCTGTTTCAATGGCCCTCGGCCACCACTCCCTACTGCGGGGGTCTTATCTATGGAATCTGGCAATGAACACAGAATTCTGTGAAGATTTCTAACTCATTTTAGTATTCCTTTTTGTGCAAAAGCATTCTCACCCTTGTTGCATTGCAGAAGGAGGATGGTAAAGCCAAGGTAAGTATCGGATCACAGCTTTGTTGTCTCTGTGGTTTCCCCGTGTGATTTCCATAGCAGCAATCTGAGCTAAACCAACTTTCAGATGCCCACCAAATGTGTCTTCATGCAGTGGCTGAGAACAAGTCTTCATGTGACTCTGAAAGGCAAAGATTTGACTTCGTACCCAAAAAGAATATTTCACTTGAACTAAGTTCTTCCAAGCAACAGCATATTCTATTTCATTTCCCTTCAATTCCTTTCACAGGGCCGCTGACTGTGTCTACAAAACTACAGAACAAATCTTAGCAATAGGTTTTAAAAAATTCTCCAGTCGCTGTATTAGTAACAGCTTTACGATGCAGACCTTTCCACGGAGAGCCACAATTTCAAGAGCCCAGACAAAATATGAATTGTGCAAAATGTACAGGCACCTTTTGTATCAGCAAACTCAACAGCTGATGAATACAAACTAACGGCTGCACATCCGGACAGCTTAAGTGAAGATGAAAGAATCTACCACTTAACAAGATAGCATTTGGGCAGGAAATGTCTTCCCTGTGCAACACTCCACTTACATGTACAGAAATAAACCCTTTCCCAACAAACATGCAAATATTTATGACTGGAAAAATAATTTATTATCCTGCTTTGTCAGCTCTAAGGAATGCTTCATTGGTGCATCTTGAGATACTTCTGTATTTCTAATTAAGCTAACTTAGCATTACCTTCTGTTACTAGACTAACAGAACACATGCTGAGTGCATTTGCTTGCTTATAGGAGAGCCATATGCTTTGCACAAGAAAATCCAGGTCATTGGTTATTAAATCATTGTAACAGGATAAAAATCCTGTGGACCAATAATATTTTATAACAGATAAATATCTGACCACAGAAACTTACACTCTCAAAAATCATTTACTTGAAGTCTCTTTCAAGGGAAAAAAAAATCAGGTACCAGCATGGATATCTGATGACATTGTTATAGAGCTAGGTAAGAAAGATAGAAATGTATGCAGGCAGATACATTATACTTCTTCAAAAGTGGTGGAATTTTCTAAATAAAACCTTGATGAACTTTACCAATTAGAAGGTTATTCCAAAGGGGAAAAAAGATAATGAACAGAAGAGAAACAATAAACTGCAATGTGATTATCTTGAGAAATAACATTTATACCTTTTTAATAATGCAGTAGTTGCTAATACACAGGGCTGAAAATAATTAACCTCTTTCAAAGAAACTATTCTTGGACATGCAAAATAAAACACTGGAAATGAATAAACAACTTTACTTCTGTTCACTGAATTTCTACAGAGAGTAGAAATTTCAAAATTTGAAAACCAAGATTAAATTTTTGTTATTGGGATTGTTACTGGCCATATAAATCATATAGTATTTTTTGTGTTAGTTTGGTAGCCCAGATGCTGTTGATGATACATCCTCATACTAAGAAATTGCACAACTGGACTATCTTAGGGCTCACTTCCTAGAACACCTCTGTTAATAAAACCCAAGCAACATAAGTAAATATATTAAATAAGCTTACAAGAATTTGAACCCAGATGTTGTGAATTTGTTTAAAGTTCTGACTATTTGTAAACTTAGAACCACTTACAAATATTTTCTCAACTATGCTGGAACCACAGAGTAAGTTTATCTGGTCTGGTTAAATAAGAACTTCCTTTTCATTTTCCAAAGACAGCCAAAGCTTATTCTTTACAATACATAAAATTATGGTCATATTTGACTCTCCTATTACATTAATCTTATTCTCAGATTCCTGTACGTGGTAAATCAAAACAACATGACATTTTAGACCATCTGATTCTGATTTAAATTGTCAGACTACACATTTGGGAACCTTCTTGTCTAATTTCAAAATATGTAAGTGAAGAACGGGATAGTTTTAGTTCATGTCCTACCTATATCCGTGCATAAAAATTTAAAAAATAAACAGCTCTACTGAGCATAAGAAATTATCATCTTAGACTTCAGCACTGTAAGAGCATTTCTGAAAAACAGTCTAAAAGGGAAAAGGGGCAGAAGGAGAAAGTGCAAATGGCAGAGAGCTTCCTACAGAAACATTTTACACAGGTGAGAAGATATCTGCAAGTATTTATAAATTTTCCCCATTCCTCGTTTCAGGTAAGTTTATGCTTTTCTGTGGAACTAAACAAACCAGATGTATCTCGCCCTCATTTATGATTCATTTGCCTACCTATTCTTAAAATAGTTCTAATCTGTAAGAGAACTGGGTGAATAACTTTAAAGGATAGAGTGGGAAGACAATTCAATTCAGCTGAAAATGATTAATTAGTTTGTGCTTTGAAGTAAATTTATACCCCACCACAAAAGGCTGCTTCACACTAGAGTATTTTTTTAAAACTCAGTGGGATTCAAGGCATATGGCCAACAGCGTAAGAACTTAACGAAAGGGATATTTTGTCCAGTTGTCCTGGTTTTGGCTGGGATAGAGTTAATTTTCTTAGCGGCTGGTACAGTGCTATATTTTGGATTTAGTGTGAGAATAATGTTGAGAACACACCGATGTTTCAGTTGTTGATAAGTAGTGCTTATCCCAAGCTAAGGACTTTTCAGTTTCCCATGCTCTGTCAGCGAGGAGGCACACAAGAAGCTGGGAGGGAGAATGGCCAGCACAGCTGACTCGAACTAGCCCAAGGGATATTCCATACCATAGAATGTCACACACAATATATAAACAAGGGGAGTGAGCCAGGAGAGGTGGATTGCTGCTTGGGCATTGGTCAGTGGGTGGTGAGCAATCGCATGGCGCATCACTTGTTTCTTGAGTTTTATTTCTCTCTGTTACATTACTTTTCATTATCATTATATGTTGCTGCTGTTATTATTATTATTATTACATTTTATTTATTAAACGGTTCTTAACCCATGAGTTTTACTTTTTTTATTTTCCTCCCTGTCCCACTGGGAGGGGGGAAGAGTGAGCAAGCAGCCATGTCTTGCATAGTTGCTGGCTGGGGTTAAACCACAACACCGGTAAAACAAGGTTACTACAAGTTTTAAGAGACACGAGTTTCAGCTTAGTTGGGATTCTTCTTCCTTTGTGTTAAGTATTATTAACTTGCAATAAGGTGTCCCCGCTGGGGCATGAGGTGAGGTGGAAGGGCAGGGGGCCAGTGAGGAAGCGAGTGTGTAAGAAACTAGTAGGGTAAAAGTTCTCATTGCTTCATAAACAAACTCCAGTATCAAAATCCACCACAGGTCATCATTTATTCTGTCTCGCCTGACACAGAATGCTTGCACGAACTTGTGGCATGAAACACTTCAGTGCATTTCCAGTAACTTTCAGCAGAGCATCGGTACAATAGTGTGGTTTGGGCCTGGTCGGCAACCAACCACCGCAGCTAATCACCCTCCCTTCCCCCTCCCCACCTGGGAATGGGGAAGGGGATTAGAGGGGTGAAGGGAGACTCGCAGGCAGTTTAATAATGGCAATAAAATGAAAACAATAACGATGATGGGGGAAAACAAAAAGAAATATATCAACAGGCAATGTACAGCGTAATTGCTCACCACCCGCTGACCAATCCCCAGCCCGTTCCCGGCCAGCGACCCCGAGATACCAAGATCCCACAACCGCAATCCTGGAAGTGAGAAAGAGCCCCCCTTCCCGACCACCCCTCCTCTATATAGTGAGCATGGCTTTCCATGATATGGAATATTTCACTGGCCAGTTTGGGTCAGGTGCTCTGGCCGTGCTCCCTCCCTGCTCCCTGTGCCCTGGCACACGGGCAGGACATGGGGAGTCGGAGAGTCCTTGAAGTCTCGGTAGCAGCTGAAAACATCAGTGTGCTATCAGCATTCTTCTCATACCAAACCCAAAGCTAAATCCAAAACACAGCACTCATCTAGTCCCTGAAAAGGAATATTAACTCTATTTCAGCCCAAACTAAGACAAATAGTAGAGGGGACCTTTCAGGGAAGCACTATACAGATCTAGCAGGAAAACAGATCATGACCACCCTTTATTAGCAGATGTACTCTGTGTTACAGAAGCACGATGGCTCTTGAGGTCAGATGCAAGCCCCTGGTCGAAGAACTTCCCTAGCAGACCACGTGCACCGGGCACGCGAGCAATGGCAATGTGATTCCTACCAGCCAGGACAGGACAGGACTGCACTGATCCTCTGCATCTGTCAACTGAGCTTTAGATCACATAAAAGCAGCTTGGCAGCTCCCTGACCGTGCCCAGTGAGGAAATGACGTCTTTCAGTTGACAAGCTCCCCCTTGGATCACTGAGTTGCTGGTGTACAAGGACTAAAACTCTAGAGACAGATTTCAGAACTGGCTGAATCTCTGACAGGCACATCTCCTCCATACCTGTAACAGTCAATCTGCTGCCCTCCCACACCATTTGTTTGTCTTGCCAGCTTTGCAGAAGTTGAAAGCATCAAGGCCTAGTTACACCTCTGCCTCCATTTTATGTGCTGAAAGAAACCCACCCCTGTGCAGGGTACTGGTACGCAGCTTAAAAGCCTACGTTCTAACTTTGCCTAGCCTTGAAAAGTGACAGATGGTTCCACTGTAAGGTGTTTTCCCTCTACAAAAAAGAGGATTTTAACCACTAAAGTTTCACCTTCAGTGCTCACTTAGTACTCAGCTTCAGAGGGTACAATAAAACTACTTGATGGAATCGTGTTATACTAAATAGAATAAATATTTCCCCCTCCGCACATTATGACTGACTATTAGTGATATATTAGCTGAAATATTACATTCTTTATTTAGGCTCTTAACAACAGATGCTACTTTACTAACAGTTGAAACTGCTACACTTCTACTATTTCCTATTTAACAGCAGCAATGTTACTTAGTCTAGTTCTTTTCTAAAGCATCTTAAAGAATTTCCATTTTGTAGGAAATTTAATAGATACTGGCTTCCCCCATGAAACAGAAATTTCAGGTTTTGACCAGCTAATTATTACTAGGACGTTTTCATGAAATTCGTTCCTAAATAAAATACTTTATGTTGACAGAAGTATTTTCCTATTGCTCCTCTTACAATTTGGCATCAAACGAATGTACAGAAACCAAAAAGCAGTATGGACAGCAGAGGAAATAACCACTCAGTTTTCCCCAGCTCGACAGAATATAACCAGACAGTGAAAACAACAGCATCCATAAGAAAAAGAATCTTCTTTTTGTTTGTTTGTTTTGTTGGGCTTGTTTGTTTGTTTGTTTTTTGTTGTTGTTGTTTTTGTTTGTTTGTTTTTAATTTAAATTAGGTCAATTACTGCATTTTAATAACTTCTGAACTTCCAATTAACTTAAGTGCCCGTTTGTGTATATAAGAGACATGGGATTCCTCCCAAAGAGTGTAATTAGTTATACAGGCAAGCAGCTTTATGTTTCCATGTGTTATATTGAACATGACTACTTATGACAGTGATTTGGGTATGACATTAGCTTATCATCAACATTTCAGAAAAATCAAGCCTGCATTTTTACCGTGTGCTCACTATATTTGAATCAGCCTCCATTTCAACACTGCAGAAGCTACTTTTTACTGATTCCCCCAGAAGTGTCTAATCTATAACACTACTAACATTTCTTTAAAAAAGAAAAGAAAGTTATCAGGCATCCTCAAAGACTTCCAACCATTTCTCCCAGGCAGGTTCAGTAGAGAAAACATATTTTTGTTTAAAAAGCACATACACTTTAGTTCAATGTACACCTAGAACCAACCTTTAGTTTGGTTAAGGTATGCATATCTGCAATGAAATCCAGCACTTCCCCAACATATTGCCTCATGCATTCCATTGCTGCTGTTCCACACTAGAACATAAAAAAAATAAGTTTAAGTACCAGGTTTTTAATATGTTCATGTTTTCGTCTTTGTCTCTTGGTCAGAACACAACTTGTCTGTCTCAAATTCTTTATTTTACTTTTTAGTCAGATGACTTTAATTAGGAATAGGTGTTCTTTGATGTTTTTTTTCTCACTGTAATATGCCCTCTTATCTGATGATAGTATAAAAGGATATCCCAGTCACTGTAGCTTCTTCATGCATCATTAAAATACTCTTATCTGTGACAGCAGTAAAAAATTAACTGATGAAACTTTCAACAATATCCTTGTCATGTCATCCTGAAATTTACAGTGGTCCAGAATCAAAGTCTTAAAAAGTCCATGAGAGTTTAACAACCCACTTCTTCAAGCAGCTGAGCATTTCTGCAAGTGGAACCCATCAGCTACAATCCCAGAAAACAAAATTCAGTCCCAGGCACAGATGCTCATACGTTCACATTAATCATGATGGAAAAACATTTTAAGTTAATGGCTTCAGGTTTTTTTATGTGTAAACATCACTAAAGGGAACACCACTGAAATTTAAATGTTAGGGTTTTTTTCTTTTTTTAAACTAACAAATGTTTCTGGGATATTCCTGAAGCAAAATCACTCAAAATACTACATTCTAATGGCACTTAAGCTAGCTGCAGTTTTCAAAAGGGGAGGCAAGGACTATAAAGGCTGAGTGAAACACTTCATGAACTGCTCCAGTTTGACCATAAAGGTGTAAGCTGTGAGAAGCAACCTGTGCCAGGGCAAGAACAACCTCTAAGGGAAAACAAAAGGACTCAACGTGGTGCTTGTTGTATTCCCACGGTACAAGTTTTCATAATCCCTCTCCCAGGACACAGTGAGAAATGCGAATCTGGCCTTAGCTAGTACAAGATGTGCCCAAGGTGTGCAAAACAGTCAACGGAACAAAGCTGTCAATAAAATAAAGGCTTTGAACAGACCAAAGAACCCTGGAGAGAAGCTTTCAGAAGGTAGTATGACTGATCCACTAGGTATTATATAAATTTCTGTTTACATGTTAATAGTCCGAGGTGAAGATAATACTAGCTGAGCCCAAGGGCAACTATGAATGCCTCGTTCTCAGGGGCCAAGTAAAAGCAATGCTTAACATCTGAGGCTAAATGATGAAATTATCAAATTAGGTATCTTTTTGAAGTAGCCAAAAATGGCTGTATCCAAAGTCACAGGCTCAGGGCAAAACATCGCAGTAAAGTTTACAGGGGAGAACTACCCTTCTTTGACCTCTACTTAATTACCTACACTTGGAAGCACAGAAGCTGATTACCCTGAGCACACAAATGAACCAGATTCAGCTTGAGCACAAAATTATTAAGCCATAATTGAGTTTTAGGGGCTGAAATTTGAAAAACTGCTAGCATTCTATTCTTAAGCAACTGACCTGGGTGCTTCTCGTTTTTGTATGTTAATATCAATCTACAAGGTGTTGAACTATGCCACCTTCTGGCTTTTCAAATGCTATGCCTGTCAGTTCCCTTGACAGAATAAGAAACGGTAAAACAAGGCCACTGGCAGCCCTGCCATCTAATTTATGTGGACTAAGGATTCCACATGGGTTCTAAAATACTGAATAACAGAATTATACAAGATGCTGTACTCAGACCTCTGAAAATAATGCTCAGTTACAAAAGACCTCTCTCCATCCATCTACTGTTTCATTCAAGCAGCAGGCAGCCTGATTCCCTATGATTTTTTCTGAAATGATCACTTTCCTATCATACCTTGCAACACCAATGTTAGCCTATCTACTTAAAGCGAATAAAAATCTGAAAATTTTGTTGGGAGGAAAGGTATTACTAAAGATTTGCATTAAAAAAAAAAAATAAATCACACACTTCAGAAGACACAAAGGAAAGATCCTATTCGATCACCCCTGAAGCTGACAGACACACACATACTAGGAATCAAGTTTTCCTCAGCTTGTGAAGCAGACCTGAGCTAACCCTCATCCATCTGTTTGGGTACTTGGCCACAAGTATCATGGAACAAGTCAAGACCTCTGGTTGTGCTACTTCCTCGCATGCTCACCAAGTGCATACTCAGCACCTAGGCAATTAAGAGTACTGCTAATTTAGCCACACTCATCATCAGGATACAGATAAACGTCTGGTACATTTCCAGAAAAATACCCTTAACTCCCTTCTTTAACCGGATAATCTTTTGTGAGAATGGAAGCAATGGCTTGTAGCTTTCCTCCCTGCTACCATTTTTTGAGGCATTCATCTGGTCTGTTCCCTACATGTTGTTGTCTTGAGCAGAGGTCAGTTACGTTACTAAAGATTATCAGTGAAAGCAAGGCAAGCAACAGCAAGTTCAGAACTTTTCCAAATTAATAAAAAGGAAGCAGCATCTCAGTCTCTGCCTGCAATACACATTGCCAACCAGAACAGAAACGAAAAGGAAATAACATTAAAGTGAAGCAAAATGAGCTGAATAAGATACATTTTTTAAAAAAAGAAAACTAAGAGATCGAGTATGATTCAGTACTTACTCCAGGCATAGAGGCAATCATCTGTTTATGCAAGATTGTTGACTCGGCCAGTTTTGTTCCAGCATCTGCGCAAACAAACTAAGAAGGAATTAAAGACAAGTTATTTTTTCATTATTTCTGGAGGAACCTGAAGACACTAATAAGTTATTCATGACTTTATTAAAATCAGCTCAGATCTCTTCTTGCTTTTATTCATGGTAATTTGCCTTTAGAGCGCTCTCTCTTTATAAACAACCTAGTTAACTTGCCCTTATAAACGAGCTAATTTTAATGAAAATAAAATCTGACTTTAATGTGCTTAATTAACACATATATGCTGTGCAGGAGAAATCTGCAAAATATTGTATAATAAATCAGACTTTCTTCATGAGCAAAATTACGTATCTTTGCTATTCCTTACATATATCACATTCTCCTCCTTCATTATAGAATAAATCATGATAGAGGATGATAAGGCAACATGCCAAGTCCTTCACTATGATATTACAGTACTTTCATTTAAGTTCTACAATGATGAATTATATGAGCAATTTTGAACTTGAGAACATACTGGTATGTGGTATAACTTCTACATAATACAGTCCACAACACTACAAAAATACAAGATGTTTCTGAGAAGTCAGAATCATTCTGTTATAGTAGAATATCTCTAATTGCTTTTGTTATGCTTTTATTTTCCTTGCTTTTTTTATTTTTATTTCCAAATCCCTTGACCCAAAAATCTCTGATGTCCACATCATTCATACGTTAGACTTGCTAATAGTGTTATTTAATCATTATAAGTTTAAATAATGCACTGGACACCCTGTAGATGACTTGTTTGTTTCTAAAACTTGTTGGCCTAATACCGTATTTGTACTCGAGCAGTTTTTGTCCATAGTGATGCAATGTAACTTTCTAAGAAAGAGCAGACAGAAAAGAACTCAAGCTAAGGCTTAAGCCTTAATCCTTTTTTCTTGACAATTAATACCATGGATCCTTCACCAACTGAGACAGGTATTGACCAGGCTATATATTTCACAGTTGTCCAATGCATGTGTGTTAGCAATACTCTCAATGACTGGCCGCTCTTCTTGAAAATATTTCCAAATATCCTTTGCAGACCTAGCATTTACTTTTACGTTTCCACAAGCTTTACCTTTCAGTGACAGATTTAATCTGAACTAAGACTGACTACCGAGACTTGGAAACTACTCAACCTATGTCTTGGTGAAGAGTCTGTTCTTTGGGACAAACACCAGAAAGAACTACCTGTATTTTGAGTAATGATCTAATTAGGTATCCCCAGACATAGGCCTGGCCCCAGTTGACTCTTCGTCTAGTTAGAATCTATTTTACACCAGCATAAGCCAAACGGAAAACAAAACAGGAATCTAACTCATATTTTAGCTGAGAGATGGCCTGGTGCTCTTCTGTACCACAGCTCTAATAATTAGATGAAAAGCAAAAGAAAGCCTCGGGGTTATGGGCTGTATCACTTCAGTGAAGACAGCTGAGTCTTAGTTCATGCAACCATGACTCTCCACTTCTTTTTTAAAAGAAGGATCATTACTGGACTTCGGCAAATAGATGACAGATTTTCTCCTAACGCACCCTATCACAGAAAGAGTAATGCTGATGCTGGGTCTGCTGGGTATGTTGTTTTCCTGTGTGAAGGATTTCTCAGCCAACCGTTTTTGTGTAGATTAGGGTTCCCTTGTATGCCATCAGCTGCAAAATGGACTGTAATTCCCTGAAGAATCTGGCTGAGTATATTTAGCATCCAACAGTGAGTTCAGTGCACTGATAGAAACATTGTACAGCTCTCACCATATAAGTCAACACAAAACCCTTGCCAAAGACAGATTTGTTTATTTCAGACAGTATTTTCTTTGAATAACATTAAGAAGCAGCAGCCAAAGAAACCTCTACTGGCCTCCTGTAAGCTGTCTATACGTTTTGCACAGAGGAGTTTGGGTTAAATAACAGATATTAATTTATATGTAAAAAACAGATGACAAACTCCATTCCATTGCTAATGGATAATTAGGCCTTGTTTAGCCTATCTTCTCATCATCAGACGGCCAGTTCCAAGGATCCTTCCTAAAGTTGCAATGCAGTCAAAACAGGATGGAGAAACCAACATCAAAATGAAAAACTTCTTATATTTTCAGTCCAATTCACTGTCATTTATGTTGTCTCCCTCTGCAAATACCTATAATACATTAAGACGTCACTAGCAAGAGATTTAATGCCAGCCATACGCAAAGAAAAGAGGAAAGAAAAATACCTCCACGCTGCAAAAACATGAGAAATGGGCAAACAATTGTCATGCCTCTTCTTTGCATTGTCTCCTGAGATACAGCTGTAGAATGTCTAAATGGGAATGTCTGCTGATTGTAGTGAATTATCTATACCATAAACTATCTATATTCTACCTCTATTCATAATCAGAGTTTTTAAAATATATATTTTTATAAACATACTATATATAACTTTAAATCTTTCCACTCAGTAATTAGTAGACCGGATCTTCTCAGAAACATGAAGTGGAACCAGTAGGTATACACTGATTTACATTAGCTGAAGGTCCAGCTCAAAATAGGAGCCACCTAAACAAAAAAGATCAGACACACTGAACCTTATAGCCTGACTGAACAAGCAAATCCTAATGAGACACTAATATAATTTAAAGTTGGCGGAAATCCTGAATATGTGTGCTGGTGAAATGTGAGCGGGAGAGAAGTACTGGGAAACAAAATGCTGGGTGAAGAAGCAGTTCCTATGGAAACCCATGGAACAGCAGCATGAACATGATGGCTTTCATTTGCTAGGACAAATCAAGGAGACAGACCTTCCGTACCCTTTATCATCCACGACACCTATGCAATGATTGGGGTGATGTAGTTAAAATTCTCATTCTTTGTAAAGGGGGGTAAAGCTAACTCTCATTTTAGCACTGATGTCACCAGTGACACTGATGGTACCGTGTAATCTGGATGAATGTGGGTGTCAAGTGTACGTTCCTAGGAATTCCTTTGTTAGCCAGCCCATGACTGATCTATCATTAAAGTGCTCCTAGCTCCTTTGTTATCTCAAACATTTTGACTGAATCTCTGTATTCCGCGTGCACTGTATGTACAGAATCTTGTATACAGGCCAACACGTCCAGAGGGACACGACTGTCTCAGAAATTAAAACCATTTCTGTTTGGTGCTGCGTTAACCCTGCGACAGCTTTGTGGATTCAAAACCATACAATCTGAATTAATACTGTAGCGGCTTTGTGTGGTAAGGAGGTGAACCAATCCCTTCGTTCTATTAATGACATCAAAGAAAATTAAAATAATCAATCAGATACATACGTGGTTTTACTAGGAGGTTTCTTAAATTACATCAGTGCTTAAGATGTGCTTAGTGGTTACTAGGGTATTTAAATTCAAGAGGCTGTTGAATGATTCAGACCACATACTACTGAGGGCTGCCAATTTGCACAGTCAATGGGAGAAGTAGTCATCATGCCTCCAGTAGGCATCTACGGCAGATGGTCTGAATACAACCCCTATTCTTTACCATTGACTGCATAAAAACAGAAGCTGGCTGCTTTGGATAGCAGGAAATATGAATCACTTCATCAGCCTCTGAAAGAGAGACATCATAAAAGACTTTTATATCCACATTAGGTGCTGTTGTGTAAGGTATGAATACATCCCAACATGAATATAGCATATGGGAATAGTTCTAGGAGGAAAACCCAGGCAATTACCATTTTTTATTAATGAGATAAAGATAATATAAGAGAGAGTTCTGCTTACTGTGACTACCGGGCAATTGACTCAATGTGAAGGACAAGTGTTTACCAGTTAAATCCCACTGCCAAAACTGACGTGGTATTTGTGCATTCTCAAACGAGGAATTCAGGATTGACTAGACTGTGGGATTGTCACCCTTTGGGGTAGCCAGAGGACTGAGCTATGCAATGGAGCAATGCAGAAAAAATTTCTTTATTCTGTAGTACAGGAAAAGTCAGTTCAAATCAACAAACACTGATGCACATGATATCAAGCTGCATCACTGCACCCATAAGACAGAAAGAGGTTGGTGGTTGTTAAGTTATTTGATGGTCTTGGCTGGGACCAAAAAAAAAACAAGTCTGAGCTTCAAAAACAAAACAAAACCAGACCCAAGAAAAGGCAAATTTCTGCTTTTTAAATTAAAAATGTTTAAAAAAATAACCTTTACCATCAAAAGAAAAAAACCCAAGTGTCATTCTTCCCCACCCCAACTTCTTCCCCTAATACTGATGGCATAATCATTGTTTTCAGCGTTATCCTAACTGCTATGTAATTTCACTTGTCAGTATTATTTCTCTGTCAACTGGCAACCGTTTATTTACTATGAGTAATATATCAGTACTCAGAAGAAAGCAAGCCCATAGTAAGCTATAGGAAGCTTTCACCCCATAATGGGAGGGGAAAGAATGAATGGAGCTGTGATGCTGGGAGCATTATAAAGGATCTACATACTAAACATCTTTCTTGAACCTTACAAATTGCTTTTACTCTGGTCCCCTATCATTTAAAGTTACTAAATATATATAATGATTAGCTCACTGTAAACAGTGAGAGCCCACCACATGTGATTAAAATTGATGGACTTCAGTAAATTGTTTTTGCAGGACAGGCTTGTGGTGCCAAACAGTGCCACACTTGGAATTCTGGAGGCAGAAGGATCTTTCGTAAGTTTGCTTCTTACCTCCTCAGATTTTCACGTGAAAAAACTAGCTTAACTCTTACCTCAGCAATTCACATAATGAAAGGAACAGAAATACTGTCTATGTATTCTTTGTTGGAAAAATCCATGTTAAAAGAGAGTGGCTGTCAGGGACTGAAGGTAGTTTATTGCCTGAACAGACAGAAACTGAGTTCTGGCCCACGAACAAGTAGCGCTCCTTCCCACACAAACTGCTCACTGGTTTTGGGGCTATGATATGACAAGGAAAGAGCTGGGTCAGCTGCCCCACTGGGACATGGTATGAAGCTCGATGGACTCGACCCTTATGGGTGCCTTCCAATTCAAGATACATTCTATGATGCTCAATACATCAGCAGTGATACACAGCTCATTATCATCCCGGGAAATGTGGATTCCCAATTTAGTTTCTTAAATTTCAGTGTGGGAGTCAGTCTAAATGTATGCACCTACGGTTACAAATGTAACTGGATTTTGATTCAAAAAATTCTTGCTTCTCCTGACATTGCTGGTACTTTCTGCAACCGTGTTGGACTTGCCTCCTTCCCTCCCTGAATTTGGGCCAAGACAGGATCGGTATGAGAATTACATGAGAATCTCCTGTACCTGCACCAACAGCAGCAGATTCATGTCTGGTAAGGGTGACTTTAACTTCAGTGCCTGCAGTAACTCCAATATAACACTGCGTGTCAAGTAGAATTTGTCCCTTTCCTGCAACAGAAAAAACACAGAATTGTGAATGTCCTGAAATTCACCGACACCCACTATTAAACCATAAAGACATTTTTTATCTAAGTTTGAGAAAAAAAGAGTTACAAAAGTGTATTGGTTTCTCCTGCTTTACAAAAAAGCAGACATCTTTCATCATTTGTGTAATTCAACAGACTTGATTGAACAGACATCAATGAGGGTGATTGATTCTCCTCTGACGTTGTATCAGGAACTATATCCAAGATTTTATTATGTCACACATGAAATATAGATACATTTTATAAAATAGTTATAAAGCCAGGGCATGCAGCATTGCTTTCACTAAGTAGTTCCATATAAAAGGGACACCAGTAAGGATTGACACAGGAGAACAAAACTGGCAATGCTATTTAGCATTATTCTTTCCTTAAACCTGCCAGAAATGATCTACATTTTACCATACTTTATTTCTGTTGTCATTCCCCTTAAAATATGGATGCCTGCGCTCAGGCAGCTTGGACATCTATTTTCATACATTGGACTAGCAGTACTTTTCCACTTACACAATAAAAACCATCTTGGCTACAGCTGCTACAACAGAAACATTTTAAAACATAGGGGAAAAATCAGCCAACGGAGATTACAACACTAAGAATAGAGCTGTAGAGCTGAGACAGCAAGGAGGCACAAGAGATAAGATGAGCCTGTTACACATCTTACTTTGACATTCTCTGACTTTAGGCGATAAGATTAAAATGTGGAACAAATCTATAACCTGCTACTGACCACGGCAGCTCAAGAATTTTGATCAGCAGGAAGACTTACACTGAGCTCTCCTTCAAATGACCATTAGAGATGAACTAATGTTATCTAATACAGAGAGCGTATCCAAAGCGTGCTTAAGATTTAAAACCTGATATCTTCCATCTCATAAATCTCATGCACTTGCCTGCTTACTTAAGTTAAACGTGTGGAACTTTTTACTCATTCAGGGCTTCAGTTCCTCTGTGATATCTGTAAAATAGGATAATAATGTTCGCCTCTTCCTCAGAGAGGTCTTGTGAGGTTTAGTTAGTGAGGGTCAGTTTAAAGGCCACCTCCAGCTGCGCACAGTAGCAAGTGTTGCTAAAAGGGAAGGAGTTGGAGGAAATGAATAGCTGGAAGTGAGAGGAGCTTTGGTTGCAGCACACCAAGAAGCCAGTCACCAGTGTTTCTCCTCAGGGAGCTGATGTCCCCACACCGTATCTACGTAGCACACTGCCAAACAGAGCTTACAGCAACAGTGCATGTCTCCCGTGGCACCCACATACCTTTTAATGAAAACAGATTTTAAATATCAGCCCCTGATTTGGGAGAAGGTGTCAAAACAACAGAATGGAATGTCTTTCATGGATGTTATGATGCCAGTCTGCGAATCAAGAGACCTTGCTTCAAGCTCCTAGTTTGATCTTCAATTACACGGAATGTGCAGACAGAGAACACATTTAGCTGATGGAATGGGCCCCAAACTGCAGTGGTTCTTGTCTGACTACATTGCTGCAGTCTAGGCAGCTAAATTCACAGGAAGCTAACACTCTAAAATTAAAAAAAAAAAAAAAAAAAGTTAAAAAAAAAAAAATCATTCCCTTATGGGAGCAGCAAACACTGGATCAGTTCAGCTGTATTATGAAACCATTACTCGAGGGGACAAGTACTCAGAAGTCACACACCCCACATGCATGAGTGGTGCTCTGATAAGAATAATACCATGTAAGAATATCGAGGAGAGGTCAGACCAGAACGAATGTCCGCAGTAACTTATCTCCAACAAGGCCATAAGCAGATACAAAAGGAAGAATAAAAACATGGCAAGCATATTTAATGCCACTAGTACTTTCCTACACATCAACTATTTTCAGCTCAGGGAACTTCCAAGCTCAGTGTGGCTTCTGTTATAATTCATAACTCCCAGCGGATTTACATTGACCTCTTGGATCCAGATCAACTTTTAGCACCCACAGTACTCGGCAGGGAGTCACACGCTGTTCAAGAATCACTTCCCCTTCCTTGCTTTGACACTGGTTCCTACAAACTTAACATGTTCTTGTACAGGAAAGGCATGAAATTACCCATCCCTGTCTAGGTCACTTGTAACTTTATAGACCTTTCTCACATTCCCATCCGTTGCCGCTTTTTCAGATTGAAGAGCCCTAACTCAGTTGCCCTGTATGTGGAACTCATCCTGCTGTTTGATCTTTCTTGCTACTGTTATCTGAACTTTCTCCAATTCTACTATATTCTGATTGGGAACGGGGAACCAAACTGGTGCACAATAGGCAAGGTGCAGATAGCCCCTGGTTACTTGCTGGAATTCACCAGCAAGGGTGACCCTTTCCACCGTCTTATGCCTTCGTAGCCTTGAGACACGTACATAATGCAGTGTCATGCTAAGACAGCTCACAGTTACATCCCCCAAAACACTGTACACAAGTTCATACCGGTAATCCAGTACAGTATCCTGCACATACTGAAAAAGAGAGGTAAAATTCTTTCAAAAGCATTCAGCTATTTTACAAACACCTGTGCTACAGAGAATATAACTGGGCTATAATAAATTGCTTTGTCAGAACCCTGGGAAGGAAGCAGAGACTTCATTAATCCCAGCTTTCCTTGCCTCTAAGGATAATACAACACTGAGCTACCTCTTTCTCAAAAAGTCTCCTATCTCACAGACTAAACTCTTAATGTTTGTTAAGCAGATGCAGTGCAGAGAGATGAAGCAAAATCAAGCAAAATGTTTTTTTGACATCTGACCTCTTGCTTCCTGCACTGTAAATCAGGAGTGATGACACTAAAGCCAACAGACCAGAGTACCCTTCCTATCAAAGTCCACTTATTCCTATCATTCTGCTGGTGATAAAGACATATAAACACATTTTATACATACTTTAAGAACTTTATATTCTGCCAGGGAGCCATAGATGGGTATTAGTTCCATGAGAATAACTCTCAGGGGAGTCACATATGTAAGTCTGATACCAAAGGGTCAAGAATCCAACCACGTTAGCCTCTGTTTAGCCACATTAACCCTCTTGAATGTCTATGCATCCCTATAAAAAAACCACCCCTGCAACCTTCAAACCGTGACTTTCCAGAAGTCTGTGTAGAATGTGAAACTACTGAAGTTTGCTTCTAGCAGGGCCCAAATTCAGTAGTAAGAATAGTAAATTTGGTTCTTTAATGGAGTGGTGTGCTATCCTCCAAGTAAGCAAGCATAATGCAAAATTCTTTATTTTACCTCTGTTGCTACTACAGTAATTACAAACACTAAATATTTGCCACTTCAATATTCCGTAAAAAAATTCAATAGCAAAATCATGTCATGTCCAATTCAGTGACATTCTGCATTTATTTAATAAGGGTCCAGGAACCAGGAAGCATGCAAGAAACACATGGATTTTTTTAATATCATTAATATCATGGTTTTCATGAAATAACCTAAACTGTGGAGCATGAGGGGAGTGAAACATTTCCTGTATTTCACAATTTGCTTTAGCAAGCATACATTCAATAGTCTTATCAGACCACAAATGCAAGAATGTCTTTAGTTTTAAATGGGGCTTTTTTTATTTCAGTGAAAAAACCCCACTGCTTGACTTTAAGTTAACATTTTTCTCACTCTGCCTTGCCCAAAGCCTTAACTATACATCTAACTCAAGTTACTTCCAAAAACTGGACAGTCTCTTCTGTATTCAGGATTTTTTCTTTCATAAACTCTTTCTCTTTCAAATGAGACAAAAAAGGTAGGTTTTGCTTGCTGCCATAAAACATACTGTTAGCTTCTATTTAATGCTTCAAACCATTACAACTGGTAAAAGTTTTTCTTATTTTCTTGTGGTGCAGGTTTTTGGTGAGTGTCACTGCTTTTATCATTTCTTCTTCACTGTTTGTCCAGCGATATTTTAAGTCCTATCAAGAATGAAGCAACGTGTGTCCCAATTGTACATTATCAATATAAGAAAATCATGTTGCTACTTATGAGAGAACGTTTCCTGAGCATTAATTACTGTTTTGACAAACGTATAGAGGATAGAAAACTGTGCACTTGGTGGCTGAAGCAACATTTCTGCTCAGTACCTTAATAATCTACATAATGGAGCACACAGGGCCTTAGTAAAAGGTTTGATTATTCTCTGTAGATTTTGTTGTTGTCCAACTTTTCACCAACAGCTACAAAAATGAACCTGAGTAATAACCGTTACTTGTACACCATAGCTTTCATCCAATAATCTTAACAACTTTTTAAAAGGTGCACCTATACTGTTTTCTTTTCTACACAGCTTATAGATATGCATCACAAAGTGAGGTACCTGATACAGAAGGAGACAGGATCTAAGCTGGGAAGCTCCTAACTTGGATTCTTCCACCTTACTTTGCTGTCTGTTGCCTCCCCTCACAGCCGGCTCTCAAAAGAGACTACCAGGAATATTTAAGTTTTTATTGCACAAACTGGCTGAACTTGTGCACTCGGAAAGATGTGACTGTACAGACATTTTAAGTCACGCATGAATACCAGGTATCACCTCTACAGGAGGAAAACAGTTCCAAGTCATGAAATCACACCAAAATACTTTTCTGAGCGGTGTTTTCGGCAGGTTCCCTTTATCTGTGTCGATACTGTGAGTGTGAAACTCAGTATCATTAAGAGGCACTGAACCACGATTGCTACTTGATTAACCAAACTACATTCAAACTGCTGATATGTCTGAAACTTGACACTGATTTAACCTTTATTTACAAACATACTACTTGAGAGAAGTCTGACTTTGTCTGTGCTGTTTTTGCTTGTCCCTAAAGGAAGGTAATAATCTCCCTGTTACCTTAGTGAAGGCTCGGTAGCACAAACCACACAGCTCCACCAGGTAGGCCAGAGTGAAGACAGCATTCTGAATTACAAAGCTCAGTAATTTTGAAAAAGGCTCCAGAAGACTCTGCAATGACACGATTTAGAGAAATCAATAATTGGTTGCTCAGCAAAACAAAAAGCATTCCAACTCTGAAACACCTGACTGGAACAGCATTACTTTTAGCTCAGAAGCTACCTTGCTGGTATTTACACTGTTTTGGCCAAACGGTTATTCTATCTAGCATTTGCCTTCATGTTTGTATGAGAAACTAGAAGCAGAAAAATAGAAAATAGTTTCATCTCTGACACAGTGCTTATAAGAGATTCTGTAGTGTTTATGCAAGAAAATCTCACTGACCTCAGTGGAATTGTACTGCAGAACTTCTAAGGAAGTTCATTGCTATCTTTTTAATTTTTTAAGGAAAAAAAAAAGGGGGGGGGGGGGAGGGAGATGAGAGAACATCAAATCTTTAAGAAGATATACATTCACACCCACACAGAAATGTAATCCCACCCACACTTTACTGTAACCTAGATTCCAGAGCTCTTATCATTCTCCAAACAGTATCGGACTGCACAATTTTATGCTTATATATAATACTTTCCTAGCTAGGGGATAAGAATATATTCATAGAATAGCATAGGCTGTCTAAATCTGAGGCAACAGTTTCATCTTCTTGGAACTTACCCTGGTGGCACTCGTGGTAGGTATCTTCAACAAGCAAATCATGATTCTTAAACTAGAGTCTAAAGAACACTGTAAACATATTTAAAGGCAGGAAGGAAGAAAAAAAAAAAAAAAAAGAAAAAACAAACAGAATTAGCACGTCTTGCTTTTAGTGGTAGCAGCTGTGAACAAGTTATAGGTGAAGCCTAAAGAATAACCCTGATGACTGATCTTTACTTTGCCTAAACTGGCTTATTCCTGAACACAAAATCATACCCCTTCAGTGGTAACATATGGTAACATACCACAGCATGGGCCTTGAGATGAGAAAATTTCACTAAAGGATTAGTGTAGAAAATTTAACTTCACCCCTTTTATAACAAAAATTTCCTAGAAATATATTTCCACTGTAATAAAATGGACCGGGGGGGGGGGGGGGGGGGGGGGGGGGGGGGGGGGGGGGGGGGGGGGGGGGGGGGGGGGGGGGGGGGGGGGGGGGGGGGGGGGGGGGGGGGGAAAAAGAAAAAAAAAAAAAAAAAAAAAAAGAGTGGCTTATCAGGAGGTACACACCATCTACTTCATTTATGTTTCTGTGGTTGCCCTGGGCTATGACATTTTTCCCCACATCCCAAGACAGGGCTGCAACTCACATCCCATAACATCAGAATGTGCCCTGGCTAAAGCTGGTCCAGATGCCCCTCTGAAGTTGCTCCTTATAGTGTAATTGATTTTTCTTCTGAGTAAATCACACAGGTTGCAGCAGTGAATGGGACCTTTCAGGGTCTATCCACTGTCCTGCCTCACGCCTGCTGCAAACATCTAGAACAGCAAAGAGTCACTTATGACCTCAGAGGAAGGAACAGGAGATGGAAAGTTCAGGAGCTAGCAACTGTTTTACTTGTATCACTAGTACACAGAGGGAATAGTTATTGCCTGTTTGGCTTAGTAAGTGCTGCAGGATAGTGCCTCAATTTACCAAAACCTGAAGTAGTTTCAAGATCTGACTATTGCATAATAGTGCAAAGGAATGTAGTAACAGTTATGTAATTTAGTTGTGACACCCAATTTAAAAGACAACGTTACGAATCACAAAGTTAGATTTTTGGAACCCTCAGTTCATACTGAGCAGCACTGCTTTGCACAGAAGAAATTACCACTGGGCTCATTCGTGCCATAGGAAATGAAAGCAGAATAAAGGCATCAGAATCCCGTGTTTACTGGAAAGACTCAGAAAAGTTTTTACTGTGTTTACTGAGAAGACATCTGGAAATACACACACTCGAGTTAAGATCCTCTGTATGTACCCGAAGCACTCAGAAATCAGAGCCCAAAGCTTCTAGATTCAGTTTCTGCAGGTATATTCTGATTGCAGTCAGAACTACAACCTGGTCAGCCGAACAGGCTAGGCTCAATTCCCAGCTGTCTCAGTTTTCTCTGCCTAACTATTGTGTACTTTCAGCAAATTAGTTAGGTGGCGCTGCTCTTCTGGAGAGTTTTATTTTGTTTTAACAGTTAAAACCAGATGGATTTTTATTGCCAAAATGCTGATTCTCTCAAATGCAGTATTTTAATCTGACAAAGACGGGACATGGAAAGTGTAGTAGAGAAGAGCCAACAAAGAGGCGAAGAGTACTCTGGTCAGAGTCATTACTGTTATCCACAGAAGATATAATTAAAGGGATGGATCAGACATACAATAAATCCAGTCCTCTGGAAACATGAGTTGAATCATTACAAAGTATTCACAACCCACTCTGATTTCTCACCCACAACTTTCCCGCTGTTACATACATCCTGACCAGCAGCAGTTATAGCTCGTTTCAGCTGTCCATACATCATACCTTAAGTGGCAAAACACAAGGGAGTTTAGTAAGGAAGGTCTGAAACTGATTACTAATCGTGGTCCAGAGGTTGCTGGGTGAATCCATCGGCAAGGCTTCCATAAAGGTAGCAATATTTTCCAAACAGCGTAGCATTGCCCCCCCTGCTGGTAAATTCTTTTTGTTGTTTAAACCCTGGGAAACAAAATGAGAAATGTACATAAATGTACACATGCAGAAATGGTCCCTTAAACAGCAGTTGGAAATGCCACGGTTAATTTGTTCAGACCAAATACTACTAACCTCTTCCATAATGCTAATGATAAGATGCTGTGCAGGGAATTTGAACTGTGCATGTCACAGTTAGGTCTAGTTCAGTTCTTAAAAGTATTGAGCAAAAGATTTTGAGCCAGAATGTTACAGGCAGAGTTCTAACTCATAACCTGCTTAGACTGGCATGCAGTAAAAAAAAGCAGATCTTGTATTCACCAGTGGATTGTCCATGTTTTCCTTTGGACAGTTTTAAACACGATATGTTCGTTCATGTTCAGTAGACCATGTATGCTTTTTTGGCGTCTGTACTGGGGTCAGGCCTGGAAACACGTAAGCAGTTTTAAAGTGGTGTCAAAATCTTTGTACGAAGCAACCACCATGTTCTTGGAAGAGCAGGATACATGCAAATGACTAGTGCTGGTGGGAAGATAAAAGTTACTGTAGAAACAAGCCAAGTGCACTGGAGGCAGTCAGTGAAAGGCAGGTAATAAATCTTTGGACTACTTAGAGAAACTGCCATCAGGTGCAGGGGAGAGGGAGAACTGAGATGTATGAGCAGAAATGTTCCTGAAAACCAGAAATAGTGCTGGCAGAAGGGATGGCCCACACCACCAATGTGTAGGGCAGCTTCAGGAGCTGTCTGAGAAAAAAAACAAACACCAAACAAAACCAAACCAAAAAGCTATCAGTGGGAGCAAAACCCAAAAGGAAAATAGTGAGGACACACTAATGCTGCTTCCAGGCACTACAAAACAAAATTCACATCGCTTTTGGTGATGCAAGTTTGAACTCTTAATGAATGAGGAGAAGCAATCCAATATGCCTGATGTGTTAATAAATTAGCACCATTAACAGAACCAATTGCCAACATACCTCTAACAGCTGGCTCAGAGCAGCGATGGAGCTCAGCTCACTGAAGTCCATAAGAGATGTGGCCAAGGTCCGTAAAAAACTTCCATCTGAAATTCGATTACATTTTTGTATTGGCTGTCCACACAGGGGTAACCAAAAGGGTCAGAAATGCACTTAGGAACTGCACATTACCTTTAATATTGCTCTGGAAGAGCTGAGGGAAAATGCCATTGGGAGCCAGCTGATGGAACACACAGCGGAGGAACTGCTTGGCCACACCTGCAGCATTTCCAGGGATCATCATGCTGAAATAAAGGGAAAGAAAAAGAAAACGAAAGAATTGCATTGCAGATGAAACACTTCTCAAAGCTGACTACATGGAGAAGATAAATATGATCCTATTCTTTTTGATTTTGGAAGTGTTCAGTTATGAGTGAGACAGCCAAAAGCAGAACTGTCCTGGTCCCAAAAAACAGTTCAGCATGTTGATTCTATGACTTCACTACAATTACGAAGAGCTTAAAAAGTTATGTACACATACCTCAAGTATTTAAGTCTCAATCAATAGTTGCATTTTTCCTGATTCTCCAACATGATTTCATTTGTGAGTCACTTGAGTTTGAGATATAATCCTGCTCTCACCTTGTGTGTTTCAGTGATACAGGATGAGGTTTGTGGCTTTACCATAAAACACATGAACAACAGGTAAACACACACATTGTAATTTTAATTTGCCTATTGCAGGTTCCTTCGGGAGATGAACTACTTCCCACTCAATCATGAAATGAATGGTTTCATTTAAAAAGCTGAAGTATTATCTATTTGCTCATAAACTGCACATCTTAACATGTTTTACAGCTTCTCAAAATGAATTTATCCTATTCAGCATCTTATCTACATAAAGGGACATGACTACCAGGGGCTTCTCCATGGCCAAGGATGATTCACTCGATTGAATGTGTGAAGATTGTTTATCAAGACAAATACTGAACACAGAACAAGCTAGAAAGAGCTGCACTGAAATTGCAGAAACTAGAAGGCATCTTTAAAATCTGTCTAAATTCGAGGGTTTTTTTAAGTTCAATACATATGAATATGGGTTCCTGCTCATCTTCAGAACACACAAGATATTTGAAGCAAATGGGAAAGGACAGGACTTTCCTCTTATTCACATACCTTAAGTAAATTTTTAAAAAGTTAAATTTAGTTGATTTCAGGGTCAGGGAGGATGATGCTTTACATTAATTGTTTCATTTTGGCTAAGGTATCCTTTGCTACCATACCTTTCTGCTTGATTAGAAAAACTCGTACTTGATGCCAACCTGGAATAAAAATAACAAAAAAAAAAAAAAGTGAAGCTCATATACTTTTTTTGTGTTTCTTTTTTAAGTAAGCCTATAAAGCATTTTTTTTTAATAATAAACAAGAATTTTAGAGAACATTTAAAATGTCACCAGAAAGGTCTTCTAAATTGCACATAAATTCACTCAAATCATGTTTGCATGACATACAAACTCTATTCAGTCTTGCACTCTCATAAACATTTAACAGCTCTAAAGACAATGATAATGAGATAATAAGAGACACGATAATGAAGTAAAGCTACTGCCTTACATGCACATCACAGATAATTACTAATCTAGAGGTATTTGGAAAAAACAAAGTTTGCCAGAAGCTGCCTACTGACTGAATTCTTTCTGATTAACACAGCAACATAGACTATGCCAAAATTCTCTACTTGGCAGTGTGAAGTGAGGCTTCTAGTTCCAGATTCTGGCATCTAAATAACTGGCCTAATTTCAGAAACACTAAGTACCTACAAAGTCAAATGAGAAACACTGGGTTCTCAAAAATTGGGTCATTTATTTTAGTGCCTAAATATAGACTTTAAAGCCAGATACGGGCATTCAGTGATGAAAATATTGAACACAATCTTAAAAAAAAATCACGCACTTCAATATTCAGGACATGTAAACAAACAGAATCAGGGTTTATCATATCAAAGCATCACACCTTTAACACAAAAAGGCATTGAAAAGCAATTATGGACACTGGAAGTATTTCTTACATACAAAATACCATGCAAGTTTTACTTTCATCTGCTGTGCATCAGTATTTTAGCTGGTATAAGCTATATAGGTCTAAACAGAAAGTTCATGGCGCTACACTAATTTACAGCTGCGGATGATCTGGCCTTCAGTGTTCATCTTTGATTCATGATCCTGTTAGGCTGGATTTAGCTGTTGCTCAACCCTCTGTCAGACTCCGTTCTGAAGACAATTCCCTCTCTAGTCACCACTGCAAAATCCAAAAAGGAGCCTAAGGCAGCTCAGTTGAATGCATCAGTGTAAACTAAAACGGATGGTGATTTTCATTAATGATGCATGAGCTGGGGACGCAGCATCCTTTCAACAGTGTGTCCTGGTTTGGGCTGAAATAGAGTTAATATTCCTTTTCAGGGACTAGATGAGTGCTGTGTTTTGGATTCAGCTTTGGGTTTGGTATGAGAAGAATGCTGATAGCACACTGATGTTTTCAGCTGCTACCGAGACTTCAAGGACTCTCCGACTCCTCACGTTCTGCCCGTGCACAAAGGCACGGGGAGCAGGGAGGGAGCACGGCCACAGCACCTGACCCTAATTGGTCAATGAAATATTCCATATCATGGAAAGTCATGCTCACTATATAGAGGAGGGGTGGTTGGGAGGGAGCTCTCTTGCTTCTGGGATTGTGATTGTGGGATCTTGGTATCTCAGGATCACTAGCCGGGAACGGGCTGGATACTGGTTAGCGGGTGGTGAGAAAATATGTTGTGCACTGCCTGATTATATATTTCTTTTTTTTTCTATCATCATCATTGTTCTCCTTTTATTGCCATTATTAAACTGGTCCTATCTCAGTCTCCCTTCACCCCTCTTATTCTCTCCCCCATTCCCAGGTGGGGAGGGGGAAGGGAGGGTGACCAGTTGCGGTGGTTGGTTGCCGACCAGGCTCAAACCACGACATAGTGAAATAATCTCAGGCTGGATGGTGCAGGGGATTGAAGATTATATTCTCTTCAATTGTCCCAGCATGAATCAGAAAAACTCATTGGAGTCCCTGACTCCACTGTTGTTAAGAGGAGTCCACACTAAAATACAACACACTAATTCTGGTGTGCAAAGCTAATGGACATTACACTTATTTTCAAAAATCTACTACAACGTATAAATACAACAGCATGAAGTATTTCTTCTGAAACAAATCAAAGTCCTACACAAAGTTTTTCTCTCCTTTTGAACGCAGTAATGCAGGTGTGGTTTTTATGATAAACAAAACATTAGGTTTCTAGCTGTGGAAAACTTCACTCACGAGACATGAACTACACTAAACACCTGGGAACATCCAAACCTTTTTTGAAATTTACAGCTTGTGTGTATTTGTCATTACTACTCTAAATATTTTGTTGCACAAAGGCCATGAACCCCCATCATCACCTCCACTTCACAGACCACAACGCAGAACAGTACACGGACTGTAGACAGTAAATGGAAGTGTTCAAATTTGTACATGTTAAGAACAGAAGTTAAGCTTTTCAAAGCTCCTCACTAACTCGAGAGCCTAAATGCCATTTTCAAACAGGGCTTTGATGCTTGGAAAGCTAAATCTCACTGGATTCGGGAACTAGAGCAAAAGTTAAGTGCGTGCCAGAGTGTTATAAACATGTCAGTCTCCAACTGTCAGTAACTTGAACCCAGAACTTTCTCTCTTCTGAAAATCCCAGTAGAAGTATATCTCTATCTGTGGGTACCCAAATAACTTCTGAAAATCTAGCTGTGTATTGTTTAGGTATTCTGAAAGACCCTAGATTTCTTAACTCCTTGTTTTCTCTTCTAAACATGAAATCAGTGGTTCTTTTTCTAAGAATAAAAATGTAAGGAGTCTAATACATTCTAACCTCTGCTGTCAGATGGGTATTTGGAGGTAATGATACAGCACTGTTTGATGAAAGACAGCAACTTAGGTTATATGCATGAGGCACCTGAAAGCCTCCCTGCTTGTATATGCTATTTATTTTGCACGTATTCAAAATAATTCCTTTGTGGGAAGCCTCTTACTGGACTTCGAATTTGTCAGAAATGGCAGCCAGGAGGAACAACACAGGACGTTTAGCAGGAATACCCCAGGTTGCATGCCATCTGCTGCTCTAAAACAATCAGCTGTCTCATTCCAAAGATGCAGCATTTCTTCCTCAAAGCACAGAACAAGGTTGCCCACTCGGCCCTCATCCCTTGGTAATTTCCCTTCCAAATGATTTACCCTCTGTAGCTGTAGCACTGCTGTATTTACAAGAATCACACGGAATGGATAGCATCTGCCTAGATTAGAAACTGCCTCTATTGGAGTTCATTAGCAGTGACAGCAGGGAACTGCAGCCCTGCAATTAATGGAAGACTTGAATAGCTTCTGTGTTTAAACAGAATTGGGAGGTAGCGGAGAGGGAGGGCCACCAAAGAGCCATACCCCTGCAGAAGTTGCAGTCAAGCAATTTTAACTTCAGTCACTGGCCAGAACATGGAAAAGGAGAGCTGTGCATCGTTTCTGCACTTGTAGTGCTGCTCAAAGTTTATTCTGAAAACACCCCCAGCGCATCGTTCCCACCTCTTGGCAGAAGTTGTGGAAGTGGCTGAGGCAGCAACAAGAAGTAACACAATAGTAATGGTGCACTTCGATTATCCCAGGCACGCTGGGTAAAAGTCATAAGAGAAAAATAATAGATACCAAATGATTAAGACTTTATCGGAGACAATCTCATGCAGCACCTGGTTAGAAAGCCGTCACAAGGAGATGCACCCTTTTACTTAGCTTTATTTAGCATACAAAATATGGCTGAAGAGCTTCAAGTATGCTAATGAATGATCATACCTAGGACTCAACAGTCCTCCAGGATCAACAAAATTCAGAAAAGCTGACCACATTTGCGCACAACTTCTAAAGCAGGAACTACATAAAAGCGAAAAGTTCTGTCAAAGCAGGAAAAAGGAGTAGACAAGGGAATTCAACATTTACAAAGAGCACAGAAGCTGTTTAAGAACTTGACATTGGAAGCACGGGGCCAAGGTACCCCACTTGTTAAAAAAAAAGGACTTCAAGAGAGCAGTAGAAAGGAAAGGTGAGGGAGGTTACTAGAAAAAAAAGAAGGCTGCTTTCAGGAAGTTGAAGTCATGTCTCGAATGAAAGCAGGAAGAGCATAACTTCTGACAAATCCAATGTAAAAATCACAAGAAGGCAGGCCAAAGAACAGTTCAAGGAGCAAATAGCAGAAGGAATTCAAAACTAAAAGTAAATTTTTCTTCAAATAAACAGGATCAAGAAGCACACCAACTGCTGCATCAATTGCTCTTCAGGTAATAAACAGGGCACTCAAGGAAGATAAGGGTAGTGCAGAAAAAAGGAATTCATTCTTTACATCACTGCTTACAGTGAGACAGGCTGGGTAGATTCCCAAGAGGGAACCTCCCTTTGGAGGATAAAAGGGAAGGATATCAAAGGAGCTGCACAAAACTGATGTGACAGTGGAAGGAGTTACTTAAGAAACTGACAAAATGACAAGTAACAAAAAGCAGACAGAACCTGATGTTAATCACTTAAGAGTTCTAAAATACATAACTTTAAAATAGTGAAGTTTACGTAAACCCAATTCCAGACACAAAATTCTTTCAAACATCTGGGAAGAGCAAAGTCCTGAATTTACCTTCCTACAGACTGCATGATATCCAACAGCAGAGGCAGCCAAGTCTGGACTAAGGTGAATGAAGGTTGAGAGCACAACTATGGCCAGGCCTAGTGTTTCTTCATCATATTCTTCAAGAATAGCCCCACAGTCATGACACCTGAAAAGAATAGTTTTAAAAACTGACATTAACAAATTTAAAACAAAGTATTACCATATATACATACGTGTATATCTTTTTTTTAAATACCATTATTTAGTACATTCTATTCAAAATCTATTTAGAAAGATAATATAATTGTGATATTTCTATAATTAATAACAGACCATGGCTTTCAGACTTTAATAAAGCTTCTCACTGGCTGTTTCTTCACTGACAAATGAAAGAGGGCCACCGGGCAGGCCTTGCTTTGGGTCCTCCATTGCTAATTCTTAGCCAGTTCCCTCCACGGTACTGGACTGCTTCAGCTTGCTCTATCCAAGATAAATCTGCAGCGCTGAAGACTGGCCCTCAGCAGCGTGAGCACCAGCCAGTTCGTGTGACTTGTGCTCAGGCAAGGGCTCAAGTCCCTGGCACTCTTCTATTTAGCAGCACAGACACAAACAATGACACTCACAGATGATCCTAAAGAGATGGAACAATTTCACGTTGTCCTTCTTGTCAGTCATGAATTATGAATAATGAATTATACAGTTAGGAAACAATGACCTGATTGGTTCCCACAGCATTTATAGCTATCAAGAAAAAAATGAAAGGACCTCTGAGAGGCACAAAACCTTAGATTTCAGAGAAGTCTCCTTTCCCAGGGCCGATCTGCTGCTGAGTCACTTATCCTTTCTGAACTGCTTAAAGACAACTGATGAAGTTCTGAAAGGGCTCTGTAATGTCTAATTATAAAGGGGATGTCAGATTAAGAAGAGATGAGACAGGCTTTCACAACCTATAAAAAAGGCAAACCAATGTGGAAACTGGCTTATCTCAGCCCAGTAGGAAGGCTTGCTTAATTTGATCGATCAGTTGCTAATGACTCCAACAGATTATGGTATTTTAACTTAATGGAATTGTACGGGCAATGTTCTTGTCTTTGTTACTAAATAGAAACAAAATACGCCAATGAAGTCAGGAAAGTCAGGCTCAGCTGGTCTGTATATTAATAGGTGGTGCTAGAGCTTTTGTGAAATGGCAAAAGGAAGTCCCAAAGACAAGCCTAACTGTTGGGATGCTTCACTTTGTCACACAATAAGGTCCACTGTCCACTTCTAGTCACAGCCTGCACAATGACCCTATCTTTCTCAAGTGATCATCCTGGCATATCTGTCTACTGGCCTGAGCGCAGGAGCACAAGAACTTCCTGTTTCTCTTCCCAATTTTTGATCAAATCAAGGCACAGCTCCCCGCTGACTGCTCTACTTCCCCATTAAATGAGCACACTCAAGTTGAACATTTCCTTTAGAGGCATTTTAACCAACCAATTAAGGTTTGCAAAAGCTTTCGGGATCAGTGAGTCAGCATTAAAAATGCTGTGTTGATTATACATGATTACACATCAACAGTTACCTATTTCAACAGAAACACACAGGAAATTTTAAAAACAGCTTTTTTTTTTTTTTTTTTTTCCTGAAGGGGAAAGTGGTTTCTGATGGATCACAAGGAACCCTTGATTTAAAATTGGATGGAAAGTGCTTCCCCTGCCCTCCACACACACACAATAGCCTAAGTCATCATTTCACTTGTACAAACTCACATAGGCCCTACTGAATTAAAAGCACATCTTGTTGGCAGTGTTTAGAAAATGTTTACCTAGAGGGAAAAAAAATAATTAAAAAATTTAGCATGAATGATAGAATGGACTTTATATTTCCATGCAGTATACCTATACTGTATTTGATCTTTTTGAAGTTCAACTAGTTCTTTGAAAGGAAGAGAAAAATAACTTACTTATCAGTCATCATAATGGGCTGGTCGTCAGCAAATTCTTCCGGTGCAGGTACAAACATACTGACTATACTGGGTGCTGACAGCAAGCTAGATTTTGTGGCACCTTAAAGCAATTAGGGGAAAAAAAATAAGAAAAAAAAAATGAAAGAAAAATCACCAAACAGAAATCCAAACTGCTTGAAGAGCAGACTTCTAAAGAAGAGCCATAACCGTTTTACTGTGCATAGTAATAAGACATAAAGTGTGTCTACAAAAGGATATATAGAACATGCCTTGCTTCTGCCAGATTATGCCAATTACCTAGAACTATCAATTAAAAAAAAAAAAAATCACCTTAAAAAAAACAACCTTGGGAAAAAGATAAAGAACAAAAATTACAGGAAGGAGGATATAATAGTATCTACTCATTTCTTAAGAAGTGAGGATGATTCTACAGTTTCTATGAGACTGGACACCAGAAGATTTACAGTCTTCCCTCATACTTCTTGGGAATTACCTCCCCATAGTTCTCAGTGAGATGAAGGAGGAAATAAGTTCATGTATTTCAACACCAGGTCATCGATCTATTCATACCATCCCTAACAGAGGCACAGGAAGAAAATTAGGAAAGGACAGCTAGGAGAAATAATTCCTAAGAAGTTGAGAAACATTGAGAACATTGTAAGGCTGAGGATTAGAAATGCCTTCTGTTGAAAGTCTTCACAAACACCTTTATTTTCCAAAGCTGAGTTGTTCAGCTGGGGGTATAGCCACAGTGATCATGCGACATATGGGGTTCCCTTTGCCTTTGGCAGTTTTTGTGCACCTCATTTCTGATATTGCTTGTTTCAATAGTAAAGGTTACATATAACGGAAGATTCAAACTTTTGTCTTCTTGGAGTTCTACTTTCCAGAATTACAGCAACAGAGGGTAATCTGACAGTAACATCTCTCCAGTATGGTGTTTTCCTCCCTTGGTCCCTAAGCAGACAAGAGCAATTGCAGAAAAAAAAAAAAAACATACAGAGGAGGCAACTCTCCGGCTAGTCTGGTTAAGAAAACCTCAAGAAGAATAATCAGACTCATTCATGAGCCACCAGAAACTTGGATAAAGTTACTGTGATGTACAAGCTATGTCATTCATCTGAGATGTCTTGTGGTGATCATTTAAATAGTTAGCAGTTTCATTCTCCAGGTCACTAAGACAGAAAGAGAGATTCAATTCTTAAAGAAAAACATTTCTTTCGGTTGCCACATGTAGTTGACATGATAGAGACAGCCTTACTCTGTTCCCATACAGTTCAGCTCCAATAATTAATCCAGGGAGCTCAGCTGGTAGAGACCATCATTACATATATAAGATGTCCCCAAGAACATCTCATTCTAAAGACCAATCTATGAGAAGTTCATTTTATGAACCCATTTTTAGAAGGGTGTCAATGCCCTTTTGATGCCAATTCAACCACAGAATAAGTAATCCATTTTTGACTTTCCTCCTGGTTGCTTCAATCTGCAGATTCAGATTTAATGTTAACATTAGCCTGTTCTGATAATATTTAACTATGGAAACAGGGGGAAGCTTCTCCACCTAAGCTAGGTTCAGATGGAATTTCTGATGAGATAATCCCAGTTACTGTAGGAAAAGCAAATCTAATATCAGCTCTCAGGCAAAATAATCTAAGCTCCCACCATTGCTGAACTCAAAACATGTGGAGTGATGAGGGCTTGTTTCACAAGACTAAGGCAGGTTTTAAACAATCAATTTACTAAGTATGGAAGGAGATATTTCTTTCACATACAGAGTTCGATAGTTTGTAATTGTCTCATGAGATCTTGTTGGATATGAGCAAACGCTCCAGGAAGTCCAAAACACTCTTCAATAATAGGACACCATCCATAACACAAGAAATATGAGTGCATTTTCACATACTTCTAGCCATTCTTTTTCTTCCCTCAAAAATCAATAAAGATCCTCTTACCACGACTTTGGAAGTTTCACTGTCGTGTTCTCTAGATGCAAGGCCCATTGCAGCACACAAAGGCTAAAAGCTGTCATAATGCAGATTACAATATTGGAATAAGACTTAACTAGTCAAAATAAAAACGTCCCCTCTTGTGCACTGAACAGTAGGAAAAAGACATGATTTAGGCAGAGGAGTAGGTCACTGCCCCACTGCAAGGCTGTAAGAAAGTCTGGAAGTATTTCAGCTGTGAGAGAGGAGAGTTCGTAAAGAAATGAGATTCAACCACACTCTGCATACAGTCTTTTGCTTCCAGGTTGACAGCCCAAACAAGTACTAGCAGAAAGCTGGTACTTTCTTATCAGTTGTCCCTGTCTTGAATAAAATGTCTTGTCTAATAGTTTTTCAATAACCTACATTCTGCAGGACAGTTGAAGGCTTTAATACAGCTGAATAGAACATAAAATTCAGCACCAGTCAGTTGGTACTAAGCCAAAAAACCTTCCTGGCAGTCTTAGCAGAGAGATCAGGTCAAATGGACACTGAACTAACCTCTGATTCTTAGTGGTGGTCCCTCCAAGTCAGGGTTTAGGCAAACAGGGACATTGCACAGCCGCTTTCCATGCTGTATCTGCTCTGTGAATAAATACAGAACTTCAGTCTCCAGAACTATGAATCCAGCATCTGTTACCAGCACCACAAGTCTTAAACAGTTAAAACAAGAAAGACAAATACGATAGCTACAGAAAAAACAAAGAGAAGAGTTAGTTTTTTAAGCGTAGAAAAGAGGAGGGGAATGGAGAGGAAAAGAAAGATGAAAGAAGTCCACAAAGGATAAAGGAGATAGATAACCTAATAACAAAGGAGACGTTTTAGGAAAGTGTCATTAAACAAGAAAGAAGGTGCTAGCCATAAAGAATCAAGATATGAAACATGTAAGTCGCAGAAAGACAGTTTTTAGAAATACCAAAAGAGTAGAAGTTAGGAATAGTTTCTGCTGACAGAAGCTAGGCACAAAATTATTTTATTTTACTGATAGCAAGTTTGGGAAAAGAGTGGTTTCAAATAAGTGCAAGGGACACATGTTACCTACCAATATAAAAAAAAAAAAAAAAAAAATTAAGCATGCATGAACCAAGCCCGCATTATATACTTATAAGGGACAAGACTATTTCCTAGTTGTTATAGATGAGTATAATGAATCTTAAAATTGTGGTGTGACGTTGAAATGACAGTCACACTGAACATTTGTCCTGAAAAAAAAAACAAAACAAAAAAAAAAAAAAAAAAAAAAAAAAAAAAAAACACAACAAACCACGAACCTGTTATCTGTCCAAATAATAGTTTTACTTTGAAGCTAGTGGTTGAAAAAGAGACTGGGAGACGCAAAGCTGTCCAGAAAAGAACATTTAACTTTGTAGCCCCATGCTGGGAGGCATGCAGCTGGACTGAATGTTGGAGGGAAAAGCTAGTGGACTTGGAACAAGATTAACAAGACAGATTCCCTGAGCGGTTTTGAGTATGACTTGTTCCTCTTGAATACAGGCTAATTACTTCTTGCAGAATAAAAGCAGTAACTTCTTTATCTCTAAACCTCTGCCTGAGAAACTAGGTGATACCAGCTACGCCTACTCAATAAATAGATTAACCTGCCGATAGGACAAAAAAAAAAAAAACCCAACATTGTTATCATTGACAAATTCTGACCATTACAATTTAAGGATCTCATGCTGAGCATGCTACTCAGCAGACTGCAGTAGAAATGATAATCCTAAACTATACACCATACCTTTAGCCATTCTTCAGCTACAAGATTTAGTTTGATGGAACTTGATGCTGAAGACTGAATTAAGCAAAAATTTTAACTCAGCTGTCCAGAACTGGTGGTGAGACATTCATTCAGCATGCTAAGTTCCATATAATGTTTTAAGCATTCCTTTCTCTGGACACATCTGGATCTGCTGATAAATTCCTAAGAGGCACGATTCTGTCACATTACTAACATCAAGATGGGAAATAAATATCTAGCATTTATGATAAACCTGCTATGAATTTGGTCGCAACAGAAAAATCTTTCATAAATAACCAAAAAAAATAAATAAAGCACTTGAGTAATGAGGAAATTATGCGCTTAATTCAGTTTTCATTGCTTTGCATTCATCTTAATGGGAGAAAAAAACAGGTCAGTGAGTGAACAGAAAACTTCAGGTGTTCAGCATGAGCTGGCAGAAACTTCTCTAAAGAGAAATCAAACTGGTTGGTATAAGGCACGACTCTGAGGTGTACCAACACCATTGTAAACATACATGCAATTAAATGATTCCATGCACCAGGGATGAAAATCCTATACCTAATGAAATCAACAGTGATACTTCCATTTCATTCAGTGAGGCCAGGAAATAACCCATACAATATGCAAAACTGTAGGGACACCACAGAGAGATCATCCCCCAAATATAAAGTTTCACTTTAGACTTGGGATTGATTACTTATCTGCAACAGTAGAATAGAAATACTCACGTTTTAAATGGTTTGATACAGAAAGTAATTGGTTTAGGAAATAGAAATAAAGAACAATAAATGCAGCTCACCAGTATCCCAAGTGCTGATATTGTGGGGAGCACTAGACTGGTGTTCCAGCTGCCTCTTCATTAGCTGGTTCATTGTCAGAGCTCCCAAAGAGCCTCTTTTCATTTGTCTGAACTGAGCTGCAAGTCAGAAATGCAAAAGGATTTCAGGGGCTCAGACAACATGTAAAACTACTTTTATTTCCTGATATTCCAAGCCAGCACGAGATAAATACTGAAAGGACAATGACTACTTGCTCTGAGGATCTTCCTCAAGTCAATGTGCACTTTTCACACAACTATTGGGCCAGAATTGTACCCCTGACATCAGTCATAAGCGACTTGGATTCAGGATCTCATCCACCGTGTCAACTGTCAGGGCCTTTTTGTCTCCAAATATCATGAAAGCTCTTCAAAACACTTGGTATCTGTGAAGCATAAGATACTACCCCAAAATTCCCATACTGACAGGTGATATACGTATGCTTGAATCTCACCTGAATACCATGTCCCGAGGCAGGAAACTGTCTCCTCTGAGCAAAGCATGGAAGACTGACCTGCTCAAGCTCACTATCAGAAAACAAATCCCCTGTCTGTGTAGCACCAGCACCCCTCACAGGTGAGGCAATCTGACCCAGCCTCCTAAATACCCACCACTCAGGCGTAACACCTGCGTGTTTCTTCTGAACTGCGCAGCCAGCATGCCTTTGAAGATGGGTCTCTTTTATTAACTTCACCACCATTCTTCCTACATGGAGGTGTCAAGCAATGAGCATGAGATTTTTCCTCATCCAACTATTTATAATACTTCTTTAAATGGATATTAGTTTGCTTTAAGAGATGTGTCTCACTGGATAATGGCGTCGCCCTCTGCCCCCCCAAAAAAAAAAACAAAAAACCCACAAAACCAAAACCCAAACAATTGTGGATTTAAAATTTAAGGCTTTTTTGGTCATGTATTTTATCAATGCTTAAATGGAGGAAGAGACAGATCATATACAACTCCTAACTCTCTTACTTTTTTCTCCATTCACAAGAAAATTCAAATTGAGTGAGCATAATACATTCACTCTGACAGCTTAGTCCGGGTGATGTACTTCCACCACTGCAACCAAAATCATTATTCACAGTGTGGACAGAGTTTTAAGGCCTTGCTTGAACAAGGCATGTGAGACTGCTGACATGCATCTCCATGCACAAAACCTTTTAAAATGTTGCCGTAAGTATATGTTTAAGTGCTTTCCTCAACAGGACCTTAAAGCAAGGGCAACAAAGCAAAATCTTCTCCTAATGATTATTTTCATCTGCAACTACATTCAACATCGTTAAAGAGTAATAACATAAATACCAGGTAGTTCTGTTCTAAAATTCCAAACACCACCCAGCTAAGCTCTGAAAACAAACCCAGCATTTCACATTATTAACTGTGATGAACAAGTACAAACAAAGGACAAACTACAACTTTTAGAAAGCTCAGTTTCTACCGGAGAGTTTCAAATTCAGAGCAAGCAGAGTACTCACTAACAAAACAAATACAGACCCTGAGTAATAACAAACCAAATAACTTCAGTGGGAATCTGCACACAGATTACTTTATTAGCTGTAGTATTTTATATCCTTTTAATGTATCAGAGTCCTGATACATTACCAGATACACACCAGAGTATTTCTGGTCCAAGCACAAACTTCTACAGCATTGCTGCAAAGCAGTCCTGTATAACTGCACTTCTAGAGCTGAATCAGACAAGAGACCATTCCATTTCTCTTTTAAAAAAAGTTATATTGCAGCTGCCTTTCACAGAAAATTAGGAGAAAAATAGAATTTCCATCCTCCAGGGCAAAGATTTTAAATAGCTGCTTTAGCACTTTATCAAGCATAGACTTTCCTGATGAAAGAACAGCAATTAATGTTAGAACTGACAAGACTGCTTGGAGTGCAGATGACTGTCAAAAACATAGAAAATTATCTCTTTGAATTCTCTTCACAGCTTTAATTAAAAAAAAAAAAAATCATGCATATTTCACATAATCAGGCTATTGTTGAGCAGGTTTGGATTTCTAGGGTTATTTACCTGATTTCTCAAGAACAGCCATGATTTCAAATCCTGATAAGTTAAGAGAAAAAAAAAAAAAAAATCTAAAAAGCAAGAAACCCAGAGAGCTGCCAGCCTTTGAACAGTGCTGGAGCCAGGCTGATTGCCGTGGACCAGCACGTGACTCTTCATGCCTATGGCTGACTAGTGGCAAAGGGAGGGAAGTTTTCCTTGGTCAGCTTTTCTAACAGAAACTTAACAATCACAAGATCAGTAACCTTCATACAGTAGCTGGTGAGCCTTTCATAGTTTAGCTAGTAATCTGATTAATCACCCCTTCTTTGCTGTGGAATTCTCTACATAAGAAGAGAAGCCCAAAGGCAAAAATCTTCCTACCACTGTTAATGATGTATGCTTCCCACGCCAGGCACTGGCTGTACAAGTAATGTTACCTATTTGTGTTATGGAAGGGCATTGTGCTCACAGTCCTGATCAGGGTTTATTATGCAAAGCACTGAAAAGACACATAGTAGAAGGTCAAAAATATTTCAAGTCTAAACGGAGAAGAGACGCAGTGGAAGCATTCATGTCCCTTTTCGCAGTGGAAACGGAGCACACAGAAAGAGGACAGAGATATTTATAAGGGAATGTAGGCTCAGTATCATATAGATACTATTCCCAATTTCATATATCGGAATTCACAGGAACACCTAGAGCTCAGTGAAACCAGAGAGAGATATGTCTTAACTGGCACCTCTTTAGCTGCTTTAGTAAATGACATCTGTATCATCAGGTGGCCAACAAATGTACTCTGACCACGAGATCCACACGACACAAGATGCTTGGGGTAAAACTGGAGAGGAAACCTCTAATTTGGAATACTCATCTAGCATGTCTAAAATAACATCTTCCTTTAACAGGCCAGACAACCCTGCCAATCAAATCAGCAGAAGCTGAATTTCAGAAATTAAAATTCAGCTTTACTACCGAAATCTGAAATTGCAGTTCAACAAGACAGTTCATCTGATCTAGCAGCTCACTGGTATTAAAGTAGGCATTTTTCCTCCCTTCTCTACTAGAGTCCTGCCCCGTCAGCTTTCCAATGTGCTACCTAACATTTCCTTCTGGCTTTTGTCAGTTTTCTAGATGCCTCCACCTTCCAATGTTATCTACATCTGCTCTGTTAAGCCATGCATCCATGTCTACTTAAACCAACCTAGTTGACTTTTCACTGAAATGGATATGGGAGTCTCAGATAAAGAGTTACTGCATTTCAGCGAGCAGCTGAGGAAGTGGCACTTCAAAGCATTTTACAAAAATTGAGAGAGATTTTTTTCCTAAGGTACAGCAAGACATGTACCGAAGACCATAGTAACAGCCCTGTGAAGCTCTCATCCTCTGCTTCTGTGCACTGGTAGCTGCCAGTGCTTTCTCTCATCGGAAAATAAACATTCAGCTTTAGTGAAATACTGCTTTGAGCTGCTACCTACTCAAGAAAAGCACATTTGTCAAATTGGCCATGTCACTACAGAAAATGTTGCAGCCACTAACTGCTAAAATCCTGCTGACCATCTGAGATTTAACAGATCGAATGATATCCAACACAGCTCTACTTCCAAGAATCAATAAAACTCAGGAGAAGGCATTTATCATATATGATATGCATCTGACTCCCAAATACAGCAACTTAGATTTAATCCTCAACCAGAACTCACTTGATATGGAAGAGTGACTACTTGTCTCCGGGACGCCTGCTTCAAGGGTTGGTGCAGATGATGACTCTCTTGGCATTTCCAGTGTTGAAAGTCCTTTGGCAGCAGGATCTGCATGTGAAAATTGTGCTTGAACTCTCAATATTTAGAATTGATAAATATTTTTCATCCGTTTTCTCCCTGGACGCCTTTATCACATCTTTTCAGTCATCCATTCACCATCTGGCACTCCCAGCAGCTTTAAAAGGATTCTGTGTGCGTTGCAAAGATTTTTACAGGCATAGGGACCTACTGCTTAAAATCACATTCTAAATGAGATTTCTATCTATGCTCTTTAGAGTTCGTAACTAATAAATGCACACAGAGTTTGGTTTTGATCCCACTCACAGAGTGATTATCAGAACCACCAACATGGAAATAAGAGAGGTACCACTGATGTAATGCTAATTTAAGTGACAGGTTTGCACCTTTTAAAAGCCTTATCTCCAGTGTGTTATCGGTTTCCATTCAAAAGGCTGCGGATCTATCAGTTGATCCTAAAGATTCAAAGAGTTTAAGATTCTACCATTAAAAGAAAAAAAGCCATTAAAATTAATGCTTTTCTTTTATGATAACTGATACTGTCAATATAGGAAGAATGAAGCATAGAAATTTTCAAGTGTTGATGGCTGGTTTCTGCATATCCTATAAAAATTAATATATATCTGTGCCGTAAAAAGTCTCAGGCAGGAAACTCTGTAGCCCAGCATCGTGTACTTGAAGAAACAACCCATCTGGATATTTAATTCAGAAATCAGTTATATCAGAAGCCTTTCTAAAACACAGGGAAGTATAATAGGTTGAAAAGGCTTGAATAAGACTTATTCAATTATCATCAGCCATTACGATGGCGACAGTAAGCCTACTTAAATGAATTACTACACATATACGCTCAAATAAACTAATCAATAAGGCTAAGCAAAGCAAAACAAAACATGAGATACATTAAACTACCAAAGTCACTAAATTACGTAGTTATCTGAATTGCCTGTATCAGCCTGTAACATGAGCGAGCACTTAATGAGTCACTGTGAATGTTTTACGCTCCCCCTGGGTGGCACACTTAGACACATGCAGCCAAATGACCATCATCTATGCTATAATCCCAGGTTCCTGAAAAAAACCTGGGATTCAGAGAAAATACTGTCTGGCTTCCCCCATGCTTGAGCTTCAAATCTTTAACAAACACAAGGCACGTAAACTTTGTGGATACCCAATACAAAGAAGGCTCCAAAAAGCTTTTAGTGTATAAAACCAGAATGGGTGTGTGTGTCTGATCCCAAATGCAAACTGTGATTAATTCCAAGTGCTCTTAGCTCTGAAGTCTACAGCCCGCTCAGCTTCACACTTCATGATACAATCTGCTTTATGCTTGCAGAAGAAATAAAGGCCAAAAGTCACCACACACCAAACGGAATCGGTGTAGACTACATTAGCAGAAAAAAAGGCACAGAAGGGTGAATTTTTCTGACTTCCTGCACGAAGAGGCCATGGAGTTTCACTTCCTAACCTGGATATCAGAAACAATACTTTTGTTACTGAACTCCCCTTCCTTTTCAAAATGGGCCCTCATGCATGCACAACGCCTGTATGGTTAGTACATTCCCTGGGAGAAACCAACACCTGGAGCATTCGGCTAGCTCAGACCACATCAGCTGCAATATATACACATTTCTCCCTATAAATATACACATCTCCCCTTGCAGTGCTCTGTTACTAAAACCTTCATGCAGCAATAAGTCTTTGATGGGGTCAGTGGTTGCGCTCACCTGCCTCCTTCTGCTCTCCCAGCTTGTCAAGGATGTTAAAGGAAATGTCCAGGTATTCTCTCTGAATAGCACTCACAGCAATCTTCCTCTGCTTCCTCTGGCGAGGAACAATCTGAATCTTAAATTCTGACTCCTCAGTCTCCTCTTCTTGTTTCTGTTCCGTGTTTTGTTCCGTGTCAGACTCTGTGTTGGTGTCAAGTTTATCACCTTCCATCTGGTTTTCGGAATCTTCAGGGACTTTAATAAGGACCGTCTTTACATTTGGGCTTGGAATTGCTCCACTAGGTCTAATTTCCTCCACGCTGAGCTCAGAGTTATCATCGAGGGACATTTCTGGAAGGGCAAATGACTTCTGCAGCAGGTCCCTTTTCTGTTTCAGTGTTAGTGCGTTCCCAGAGGATATGTCCTGAAGTTCTTCTGGCTTAACTAACTCTTCAGAGTCCTTTTGATCTCTGGGAGAATTGGAAAGGATTTCCTCTATTCCTGCTGAAGCATTGTTGCTTGTATCCTTAGAACTAAAGTCTTTGGAGCAATCTTCAATGCTGAACTGAACCAGCGGAGTTGTGCTGAGGCTGAGTGCAGAGACGTTGATAGGAGTTAAGGGAGAAGAGGCAGCAGTTTTGCCAGAAGCCTCATCGTTCAGCTGGTTCGTCGTTTCTTCTTCTTCATCACTCTCCACTATTCTAAGTGGAGGAAGTGGTTCAAAGACTAAAGAGTCACTGTCTGAAGTAGAGAGTACTGAATGCTTTTCAGGACCCGATGTTGAGTCAGAGGACAAATCTATCAGATCTAAATCTTCCTTGGGACCAGCAGGTTTAACCGGAGAATCCACTTTCACTTCATAGGTTTCCATGCAGTTTAGCCTAACTTCTGGTATGACAGGTCGCCTTGTCTCCTGGAAACTCTCCGTACGAGGGCGATTTTCTTGTGTTTCTATATTTTCAGCTTTAGTAGAAGAATTCTGCCGAGATCGTCCGTAATCACTCTGTCTGTGTATGGCGTAAGCAGCAGGGACAGGTGGTTTTTCTAAGTCACACCGGTCTATGCAGGACTTCCTGCGATGTTCATCTAATGAAAACAACAGGGAGTCTGCATTTCCTATATCAAGAGATTTTTGTTTTAGAGAGCGCAGTTTTTTTTTCTGAATGCTTTCTTCTCTCACACAGCGTAGAATACTGTCTTGTAAGGCCCCCGTCTCTCTATATTCAGCCAGCTCTATTTCACCTGATTAAAACAGAAAGAGCTAATACTACCTCAGTTGGAGACTTCTGGCAGGTATCTTCATCTTTACCTCACAATTCAACGACTGGCATTTCAAATACAAACCCAGTATTAGTCAAAATTGTTTAGATTTTGTTTTAACCTCAGAGCCACATCACATGTATTTTTTACAATGCACAACCAAAACCCATGCTATTTGGATAATAGGGCTTATCTAAATTCTATCCGAATTCTCTTCATCCTGGACGGATGTACCCTGAAGACACATGTTTAACCTTATACTTTGAAAAGAAGATGGCACAGGCAGGTAATTTCTACAGACACTTGGGACGGCTGCATTAGGCATGAGAGATGGAAGAAGTGAGCTACACAAATAAGTTTCAAAATAATTTTGGACTCCAGCATTGTGGACATCATTTGGACATCAACGTATAGTAGACTACATCTACATGTTATTTACTGCAGCAAAGTGGACTTAAAATGGATGCTTCTAATTCAAGAAGCAAAGGCAGCAACAGCGGTGAGGATGTGGCAGCACAAGCCTAAGGTCAGACAGGAGTTCGAGATTTTTTTTTTTCCCCCCCAGTGATCCTAAACCCCAGCAGAGTCTAGCAACTATCACACCACAGTCACACCTCCCCATCCTAGGCAGGAGTAAAGTGAGCACAGCTGTATGTTGGTATTTTGCTATGTGAACACATTCATTGAGAAGGTTTTAAAAGGTTTTCAATGTTGTTGTTATGAACATTTTCCGATAAAACAGAATATTCCTGATCATTATTATCCCCATATTTCAAAATGCTCCACGTATGAATCACCATGCAAAAAAACAGTGAGAAAAGTTAAAGTAGATGTTTGCTCTAATCAGAATCACTGTGCGAACACTCAAAAGAAAAAAAGGCAGGTGGGTGGTGGTGGAAATCTCTTAAATTTTTTAGGGTATTCATTTCAGAAACCTAAATTTGAAAACAAAATCCTTCTTATTTTTTGAAGCCACAATGACCCTTTTTACCAATGGAAAACCATAATATCTGCAGCAGCAACAACAAATTTGCTTACCCCAGAGTCCCACCTCATCAAAAAAAAAAAATCAAATCAATTTCTGGGAAAATCTTCAGCCTAATGGTGGAAGAAAAATGCAACAAATCCTCTTAAACATTTTTAAATTCAAAAGAGCTTAAAGTTTTAGAAAATAACTGCTGATTTTAGATATTTTTATTTTGGAATGCCTACTTTGAGATTCCTATAAGAATTCGTTCAGGGAAATGAGTGCCACCTACTCTCAGAAGTCAGAGAGAGTACTTGTATTCAAAGTAGGCAGTGCAACAAACTCTACGAAGAAAGGTGGTAGCTTAAAAAGAAGAGTAGGGCATTGTATTTCTGCATGAGTTTATACCGACAAAACAATTCATACTTCTCTGAGCATTCATCTCAACTGGTTGATATTTCACCATTTTGCTGCCACCAATTCTTTTCAGTCTTGCAAAGAAAGTTTGAGATTCTTTATTGCAAGGTCCAGTTGGTGTATCATGAATATCAGATTCATCAAAAACACTGTCTTCCTCTGCTGGAGAAAGAAAAAAATTATTAGTCTTAAGAGAGTGCAATTCCTTGAATGAAAAGCTATCTATGTAACAAAACCTAAGCTAGTTTCAATTAAACTTGAACTGGAAACTTAAGAATCATCTGAAGTTTGCAAGGAAATTTATATCCCGGTATAACTTTGCCATTCTCATCACATCTTTATTTAAGGTCAGAAAGGACAGAGATAAATGAAAAATGGGCTACAACAATAAAAGCATACCAAAGCTTTTACCATTCTAAGCTGATATTTTCTACTGATAATAACACAGATTCTTTAGGTGGAAGAAGTACAATAGATCTGAACACGGACTTGAGTAAATAACTTTTATAGTGGTCAGTGAGAAATGGTAAGTCGAAGATCAAAATTAGTACAAGAACTGCAAGGTCAGTAATACACCAGCAAAATAAGAAAGTGAAAAAGGAAGAAATGGATAATCTTGGGAAGCTGGTGATAGAATAAGACTTAACAGTATGAATTATGAAACTGTTGATCTAAGTAGTAATAGCAAAATATTATCCTCTAGTTTGAGACCAGCTGGTTGAAAATGGCAGAGAGAAAGATCCAATCTATTTAGCCATCAAAAAATAACCACATCATCTGTATTAAATGGCTATAAAAAAGGAAAATTCTGTATCTATCATGTCTAGTGACTCATCTCCAAGGAAGTAAGAAACACTACTGGGACGATAAAGAAAGCAGATCTCTCAAAAGAAGAAACAGACAAGTTTGCCTTGTTTATTCCAGTAAGCAAACAGAAAGGAAATGCATTTGGTGCCTAGGAATGAAGAGGTAAGTCAGTCAGAGTTAGAATGGCCAAAAACCGAAGACTTGAACTGGACATTAATATCTTTAGCTTTGCAATTGCTGGAAAGTTCTACTACATCTGAAGCTATGGAACTGCCACCCAAAAGCATCAGGGATAAGATACCTGATTGAAAAATCAGTCGAAGTTGATAGTAAGAACTTCTGCAGGGGCTGGGCTTAGTAAGTTAGGAGATCACTTTTAACATCATGTCCTGTGTGTCTAACTTCTTGGCAACAAATGCTTCTTCTCACAAGATTTATCATCAGGTCTACAATAGTCTGTACACTTGCCATGATCCCCACAACAAAGTTTGGCAGAAAAATTAGAAAAAAGTTTCGATAGTGAGAAAAATCCATCCTTAGCATAGGGATTCTTGCGGCCTGAGAATGAAATCCTCATCCGTTGACTGCTGAAGCCCACCTTTGACGACGACAGCAGCACATACACACTACCTGATCACAGACTAAACAAACCTCCTTAGAAAAGGTGCGAAAGGCTTCAGCTTTCCAAGCCCCTTTGGAATTCCATTGGCTGCTTCTTGCAGGTGGAAAATAACTTTTCTACATCCTCCTTTTTCTGCAGCACTTCAGCAAAGGAAGAGAATCAGTCCTACGTTTAAGTCAGCACTTACAGAGTAAAATTTGCCCATTTATGGTCCTTTACCTCTGAGCAGCCCAAAACCCTTCCCAACAGCTTTGGAAAGCAAGTAAATATTATTCTCCTTACTTTAAACATAGAGAAACAATGATGAAGTGAGACACAAGGCCACCCAGGGAATCAATGTTGGACGTGGGATTGGAACAGCGAGTTTTCTAAACCTAACTTGGCACTTACTGTGAACAGCAAGCTTGCTACTTAGGCACGTTGCTTCATCTTAGAAATGTCTCAGAATCAACCCAGAAACTGAATTTATATTTTTATTATTACTACCCTCGGCATTATTAAGTCATTATGAATTAAGTCATTAACTCAGCTCAAAATGAAGATAAAGTCATAGCAAGTCCACAGTTACCTGAACCCTCTTATCCCTCCTCTAGCTAAACAAAATGTCCAAGTGAGTGAGAATATCTAACACATCATTTACGTCCATTTTAAGGTTGCTTTAATTTGCTAGTAGTACGATATTCAGGTAAACAAAGTTTTGTGTCCTTGTTCTACTGGTTATCTTCTCATGAGCAACAAGCAGCAAAAGAGGAAAAGGTACTGACATGCATAAAGAAAGTGCTTCTTATATTCTTCTGAAGAAGAAGAGTTTGCTGCACACCAGGAAGACCATTTGAGAAGGAGGATGTAAATAGCAAAAAAAGCAGCTAAAAGGCAAAATAGCGCTGAAAGGCAGCTACAGATTAGCATCAAAAAGAACGTGCTGGTCATAAATACTTATCAAAGTAATAAACTTCACACTTGTAAGGAACTACACTCAGTGACACCATGTTATTTCAAGTCCAACCTTATACTAGTTCACACCATCACTGTGACTCTGCTATGGCTAGCAAGCACGTACAGAGTTAACAATCAGACACAGACTCTGAGGGTTGAATCATTCTCTTCTGTCTTGAGACATTTACATCACATACATCTCCAGGTAAGCTAGTCAGCTTCAGCTCCTTTACAGAGAAAAGCAAACTATAGACTGAATTAATCATTTTCTCTTTTCAACATCAAATATTTGCTACTATGCCATGTTATTATAAAGTATAATCAGAATGTGGTGTCAGGCTGGTTGCACACCTTGTGTGTGGGCACGATCGTTAATATTGTCATAGAAAAGGCCAAGGACTACCCAGGCATGGTGACTGAACTACCAAGTCTAAGGTACACTCCCTCTGAGAGATGTCAGACTGCTGTCCTATGCTTAGCCTACAGAGAAATTGCGAATTTCTTTTACCATAAATGGCTATAGCTGGTCAGATAAGTCACACCTTGGACTTCATTCTGAGTATTATGATCTAAAATTCAGTCCGTATTTACCCATTCTACAACATCTGCCAGACTCAGTGAACTCAATCAGTGACTACCATAGAAGTGAGAGTGTTAAAAGTACCTTTTTCCTTTTCACTGTATCGGCTTATGTTACTGTTGTCACTATACAAAGGACCAGCAGTTGCATGGGGCTTGCAGCTGTGATACTGAGCATTGAGAGTATTGACTGTGATGTGGATTAGGTGAAGTACAATCTTGCTGATTTCACAGTCTCTGTAGGGGTACTGTTCAGTGAAAGAGAAAAACTTCAGCTTAAAAACTAACTTTCCTCCTTCGATAAACATTTAGGCAGTAAAATAGAAAAATGACAAGAATCTTGTCAGCTGGATGCTCTTTGCCTTCCTTTGATCATACATTTCTAAACACGTCATGAGAAGCAAGGCTGTTTTCAGCTTTGTACACAGAATTATTTAATTAAAAAAAAAAATCTCTACTAGCAACATTTAATATATTGCCATCTTGATTTTTGTGTGGCAAAACCAACTATTAATAATAATGCAGAAGGTCTCTCAACAGAACTGTTCTCCAAATATTCTATTTCAATCAGCACATCATCATTCATTTCTGGTGTCTTCACTTGCTTGCATGCCCTAGAGACCTGCTAGAAATTTGTTAAGTATATCAAAAGTATCACAGCTCCATTTTAGCGCATAAGCACACTACATTTAAACAACACTTCCTAAAAAGCATCGCCCAACTAAAGGATGCAAAAACTGTTAAGCTGACACCCACCCACCTCCATTTAAAGTTAATAATTTTTTAAAAAAATAATTCTAAGTTACTTAAAATACTCCTCATTGCAATTTTTATGTAGCATTTTCCTATTTTCAAATCTGTATTTTTCTTTCTCAGGTAACCTTGTGAAAGACAATACAGACAGCAGAAGTAATAGGTCAGTAGCACACGTGAAAGCCCAACTGTTTCAGACATTGAAATTAAATGCAACAAATAAAGAAAACAATGAAGTGTTCTTTACATTTCCTTTCACTTGTAGTACAGTTTGGTGTTCCTTGTAATAAATTCCAAATTGAAGTGTAAATTTTAATGTTGACAGCGTCTGTGTAAGACAACTCACCTTGTAGAGAATGACAAGCAAAGCCTTCAACCACATCTGCCGAATGTGAGGTTTGAGGGACCAGAGGGAGCAGCGAGGAGGCTGCTGAAAGTAATGTCTTAGCTGAGGACAAGTGCAGTATTTCAACACTTGCACCACCAAGGGAAGAAGGTGTTTTCCCAGGTTGATGTTATAGTCCATCACCTGAAAAGAATATTAGCACAGGAATTAGCTCACCAAAATCAAAACCACTGATGTTGAAAAGCAAAATAACTAATACAGTTGAGGTATTAGTTAAGTGAAAAGAAACAGATGTTTTTAAGGAAATCTCACCAGCAGTTAGAAACTTTCTACCAGCTTGCCATGTTCTCATTTTAGCAAGATAGGTAAAATGAAACAAAAGAAGACACGCCCTGAAAGCCTTTCATTCTGCACAGCCTAAATTTTAACATGCATTGGCAAGTTCACAAAATACATCATGTTGTGATAGCCTTGTGTTACAGCACAAGTTGATCATGCTTCAACAGACAAAACCATATTAGGTATATCTCATGTGAATGCAATTGTGGGTTTGGGGGGAGGAGGGTGTATTTTGGTTATTTGGGGTTTCTGTATTAACACTGCATTGCCAGTTTTCATTATTTTCTCATCAGGCTTGCAACATTAGCTTTTGGGGTTTTTTAAGCCCTGTGCTCTGGAATCGGGTAATGAGACAAGAATTCCACTCTTCACTACAGCAAAGGCAAGACTGTGTCTGCGATGTTAAGCACAAGGTTTAAGCATGCAAATCCTAACATATCCAAGCGTAAAACTAATGAAGAATATCTGGCTCGAAATAAAATGCTCATCAATTTTAAGTGGTGGTGTTGCTGTAGACAGGGTGCTGTTGTTATGTTAGTCATGAACCTTGCCTCCATCATGACCTTTGAAGAGCCTCATGTTACTCAGTGCCTACCCTAGAGGTTGGTTTCCCCATGGTTTGGTCCGGTGGGGCCATATATTCCCACTACCCAGACACAAGTGTGTTTTCATTGAAACTGCAAGGCTGCTCTTCATTATCCTCCCACCAGTCTTGCAACGTTAGCTGTTTTTATTTAAAGCCATATGTTCTGAAATCAGCAGCTAAACTAGATCATAACAAGGAGCCACAAAGCCCTTGTCTCTGACGCGGACCTGTACTGGTTGACACCCAGACAGGTGTAACAGCAGGCCAACCCAACTCCAGCACAATGCCCAAGATCTAACGTGTCCCTGCAGTTTCAGCAGACTTAGTGCACTTTATCAGGAGCCCTGTACGTCTAAACAGACACAAACACCAGTTTCATCTACATCATCCATCTCCTCAAGGTCTGTATTTCTTTTTTTGGTTTTGTTTTTATTAGAACAAGAGGATGAGCTTAATTTACAAACACAGACCTCGTCTCTCAAGTTCCCTCCTGACCAAGCTGACTAGAATTTTTTCCTTGTAGAATTCTCTAGCTCAGCGTACAGCTGTCTCACATTTTTGTGCTGCATGCACAGAGCTAAACAGATGGATCCCATGTCTATCCATGTAGGGTTAAGCCTGTCGAAAAGATGATACATAATCACCAAATATGGTCCTACCCTGCAATGCCTGGTCCCCTCAGGGTGTGAGCAGTCATACAGCAGGGTTAGGAAAAACTCATCTGTACAAGCAAGACAGAGCCCTGCCTTAACAGAGCACGTACTGTAATGCAGACATGTCTTAAGCTGAGCAGACCCATTTTTTAAAGTTGTCACAGGCAGATCTGGAATCGATGTTGTTGCAAATGCTGAACAGAGCTCAGCCTGGGATGCTGAGCAGAGCCCGGCACTGCTGCCTCCCCCACTCTGACAGGATTGTACAACATTGCCACCATGCGGGGTAATATCACAGTAACTGCAGACACCAAAACATGGCCACTTGGGCTGCTAGGGAGAGAAAAAAAGCATTCTACGCTTTCAAGAACTCCAAATATTCAGATTTTATGATGCAAAATACTAACAGGCATTTGATTTTTTTCTTGAATTGACCATTCCAACCAAGCTTGGAAACAAAATCAGTGAACCAGCAGGGAAGCCCAATCCCAACCTTTGCAGAGCTGATTGGAGAAAGCAAATATTTATGACTAGAGGATGTGTAATTGAAATAGATGTCTTAAGAGCTCTGTACTGAGTTTTTACTCTCTAAATGCACCTTCGGACTGCAAATAGCATTTCTCTTTCAGCAAAGGTGATTCCCAACAGAAAGCAGCCCTACGGCTAAGAAAAAAAATCCCCCCAAAATATAAATTAAAGTTTGATGTCTGCTACATGGAGAAAAATCCTGGCCTACCGAAGTTCTCAAACTCCATTTGATGTCAGAGGAGCCAAGATTCAACTGTGAAGCTTTTCAAACAGAAATAGTGAATCTGGCTGTCATGAGACATTTTAAAGGTGAAGAGGAAAGGTATTTAGAGCTGCAGTAAGTATTATTTCTGAAAGTCAGGTGAATTATGATCACTGAAGTTGGGGAATCCAAACTTGGAAAACATGTAGAAAAATGTGGATCTCAACTGCCACTTTCAGACTCTCAACACAACAGTAACAAGCCTGAGTCTCCCTTTACATGTTTCAGTTGAAAACTGTACCAATAGAAGATGATTAATAACACACAGCAATGGTGCTCTGAGACAACGGATCAGGATGCATTTGCAGCTACCCAGTGTGCTTTAACACCTTCTGTTTTGCCTGCTAAAACATGGATACTGGAGTTCTCCACGACTGTGAAAATTTATCCAAGTACCTACCATTACAATTGGCTGAAAAAAAAAAATTACCGATTCCAACATATGAACCAGAATATCTCGATAAGAACTGCAGATAAGGAAAAGGCCAGGATAGCTTTGAGCAGTGTTAAGGTTACAGTGAACATTTTAAGAGCGAGGGCAGAGGGAGATCTGAAATCAGCCCCCTCTCTCTCCTAAGGTAATCCTTTATGAGACCGTGATAAGGAAAAAGTGTGGAAGTGATGATGATGCTTCACTGCAAAAAATAAGAATACTGCAAGCTTGAAATGTTTTTCAGCCTAGCATCGCCAACTGCTCTATCAGTAAGAGTTAACTGAGCCTTAAAAGAGCCTTGTGAGGTAGGAAATTACAGTCATTCTTTACAAGAAGGAGGAAGAAAGCACAAGGCAAGGATGTGCTCAGTCATTATCGTAGCGATATAGGCACAAATTCATCACAGTGGCACCACTCTCTAGGGAAGGCAGAACATAAAAGTCCTGGTGTGCTCTGAGGAAGAAGGAGAATGAAGCTCCTGCAAAGTGAAGAATGTCAAACAGTTTACAGACATGTAAACTCATTCAGTGAAACAAGCAAGAGCACACGGGTCCCAGGTCATCCTGAATAGGAAAGGAGGAAATGGCACGTGAAGACATAAGGCATTCAAAGGCTAAGGAAAGAGGGCAAGGGCATTTGGAGCAGTCTCTAATTTTTCATCATGTAGTATATTTGCATGCCTCCACGCACACAAAACCCTTATCTCTGTGCCAACGATGCAGCAAGTTTAGAGTACTAGTAGGAAGTTATAAATTAGCATACTTCTATTTATTTACCTTTTAACTGCAAAGCAAAAACCTACAGAAAGCACCTCACTAGGCTACATGGAGCCTTCTGTGAGCAAAGAACCAGCAGTCAACCTAGTTCCCAAATTCTTTCACCAACTTAAGAGGTATCAAGAAGGATTACTGCACTCAGCCATTACTTTGGGACTCTACTACCATCATTTCAACAACAGGCAACGAGAAATAGCTGCAAAAAGTAGTAAGTGCCTTCACCTACTTGTGCTATGCCAGCAATAAAGGCATTAAAGCAGGTCGAAACGCGCATTTTTTTGTGGTGCAATCATGAAGCATCCTTCCTGCTGATCATAACCAAGCAGGACGTACAGATGGCGCTTGACTGTGTTGAAAGCTTTGGCGCTGCTGATGTCCGACTCGGCGCTGCTCTCGTCCTTTGCCATGAACTTCATTAGCACAGTAATGAGCTGGTGGACAGTCTGGTGATCAATCCCGGCATCCTCTGGCAGCAGGTCTTTTATTGTATTATCATTCTCTGGGGAGGGTTGTCCTATCGGCACAAGAAAGGTTTTGATATGAGACACTGGGTAAGGCTGTAAACAACAACCAGAAATTTTTTTGCAGAGCTCGCGGCTCCATTTCTGCTCACATCCACATGGTGAAGTCACAGGAGATAGGCATGCCTTTCCGAGGGCATTGCTCCTCCTTGCCTCTGGCTCAACAGCACAGTAACACCTACTGTGTACACTGAACACCATCTCTCAGCTTTCCCCCGTTTAAGGGAGCTGCTTATCTTCCCATCCCAGTGCATTTCTGCCAAACTGAGTGTTATTCTTCCTTCACATCGATGCATTTAAAGGAGAATCAAACCCCACTGCCACCAGTTTTTCACCTGGCATAGTTTTCGGTCTTTCCTCAGCAAACATTAGTGGACATTAGTCTTTCCCAGTGGAGGATGTACAAAATGGCAAAGGCAGGAGATAAGGAAAATTCTACCAAATGATGATTAAACAAAAAAATTAAGACTTCCCCTTTTAGCACTGAGTCCGTATTGCTCTCAAATAACTTGAGCCAAAACACAGGCACTACAATTCATTAGGTTTTGGGACACTACGTATTATGTCAGAACTTTGATGACTTTTTGCCAGAGAGGAAGCCTAAGACTCGGTTCATAAACCATATAATATATGGAAATGTAAATTTAAAAATATTTTACAAAAAATTAAGATTTTAGGAAGAAATCATAAATACTGCACAAGAGGAGAAGGATGGTCATTTGTCTCCTAGCTTCCAAAGCATCTGTGGTCATTTTGAACTATATTATCAGACTTTTCTTCATATCAGTCGTTACTAGCTACATGCAAATTTTTATATATACATGGTGGAAACTTAATTTGAAGCTTAGGTGAACAATTATCTGAGCCATCTAATAAGACCACAATGGCTAACAATGCCTGCTGTGACACTGACACTTCTTATGCTACAAGTTTCTCTCAGCCCAGTATATAGCAGGTTAGGGGTACCATTAAACCAAGAACAAGCATTCACTGATACATCTGTTCATTGCACCATCATTTCACTTGCTCCTTCTATGAGCCTGCGACAACCTGCACATGTGTTCTGTAAGGAACTGGCTGATTTCCAGTTCTCACCGGGCTAGTATGACAGGGCTATATACTGCTAATTCAGAGCCTCTCCTAGTCCATTTCGCAGCTTAGTCAGCACCCACACTGGCAAGGTATTTACCTTTCAGCTGACCACTCCATACGCTGATCTTTTCTGACTCTGAATTTCTGCCTGCTGGAAATACTGCAAGTCTTGAAGAAGGAATGTGAAAAGCTCTGAATCTGAGATTTTTCACTTCCAAATGGTCAGTCTGCGCAGGACTCAGAGCAAGAACCATCAGTAGTCACAATTATTTAGGGATTACGTGGACCTTGCTGAGCTAGCTATCCTACAGATGCCTGACAGAAGGGTAACATCTTCACTAAATGTCGGTAAATATAAGGGAGTCAAGATGTCTATAAGCAAACAGAGGAGACAAGTGTAATTTACAGTACTGACAACCGAAAGCCTTCCATCCGCTGCCTCTAAAACCTGAAGGTCAGGGAACAGGCTGAATACAGGTGACCCGTGGGCCAGCCTGCTAAAGATTTACTTGTTCCAGTGGGCACTGAAACACAGGAAGGTGGGGCACCGCCGGCATAGCTGACTGCCTCTGAATAACCTTCTCCCAGCCCCAAAGTGCTATTTACAGCTGGGGGCCATTTTCAGTACAGATCCAGAGAAAAATTCAACTTACACCTTTTGGAACCATGCTGCGATGTGAGTCACTGTGCCTTTTAGACCACTTGCATAAACTCATCTCACAAGTCAGCAAGAAAGCCAGTGCTAGTACCTTCCTTTTCCTTCTCCATCAAAACACACCCCCCCTTGACAAACCCACCTGGTGTTTGCTCTGGTGTTCCTCCAAGAGCTGGAGCAGACTGCTCATGTCTGGTCAAGCTCACAGCTTAAAACAAAGAAAACAAAAAAAAACAAGAGAGCAACTCTGTTTAAAAAGGCAGTACTGACATCTTACACTTCAGCATATATTCAGTGCTAGCATACTTAAGTTTATTTACTCATGCACTGTTCTCAGGCAGTGAGTGTAACCATTTGAAACATGTCACTTCTGTGCCCTACAGGTTTTGTGCACCATGTTCTGTAACTAGTTTTCTCCACTGTTCGTTTTTGCTGGTACAGGAGTCACCACACAGGAGCCACTATGCAGGATCAGAAATTGGTCAAGAAGGATTACCTAAAAGTCCCAAAGGTGGTGTTTGTTTTGGAGAAAATAAATTACCTTTTAACTTAACAGCTAACCAGCACCCAGGTTTGAACATTTTATCAGTTCCTATTATATGGGCAGGAGCAATGTGAGAGGTTCAATTTGAATATAAAGACTAATCCATGCTTGTAAAATTCTCTAAATGAGAATGGGTAAGCTTTATTTCTGCTTGGAAAGATACCTCTACAGCGCTCCATACAGGACTAGGGTTTTCCAGCACTTAGGACCTCCTATACAAGCTGGCAGGAAGGATGTGTTCAACGGACATTGTTTTCTTAACAAAATAATTCTAACGATATCCACAAGCTCATTTGAGATACTAACAGATGTTTTTAAGATGTCTAGTATATGCTGCACACACTGATTAATAGTTACAATTAATAAGTAAGTAACAGAGGAATTTTTCTGTAAACTCTGTATCTATTTTAGACAAAACTACTGTGTATTAGCCACAAATGAAAATTAAGATCTATCCACAAACTAGTCTAGGAGCATTTTGTTCTGGCATTTTAAACAAACACAGCACAGACATAATGTTTGTCTGTGTTCTTTGTCTAACTCACTGACTTGTCATTATCTGAATAATGCTCAAATCAGTCAAAAGCCTAAGCTTGCTATCCCAATCGGAAAAATATTGACAATTCCGATGTGTACCCAGCAATAGGATACGATCCTAAGGGAGAAGATACAGGTGTGTCACAAAAATATAAATAGATACTCAACGAATTTTGGTGGTTAAGGTTTCTGGAAGGGAGAGCGCTCTCTTTGACTCCACTGGTCCCTTCACACTGTCCCTCAGGGAACGCACACTCTTCTGACGATTACGTGCGAAACGAGCCCTCTTGATCTTCCACATTGCTGCATCACTGAGGTTGGCGACATTTGTCCGGACAGCAGTGATAGCTTTGCAAATGCAATTGACCAAGTTAGGATTCATTCCACAGCATGGCGAGGCCCTAATGCTGCCGAGTGCCAACTGCAACTGGGCCCCGGGTCCCACTCAAGTCAAGAAAGCTTCCTATGGGCTCAAGGGGTCCATCCGCAAGGTACTCATTTGCATGCTCTTGTTCTGAAAGCTGTAAAACCCCAAATGGCATAACTGTGTTTAAAAACTAGGTTGCTATCTTCTTCCTTTAGAGGTTGGACAAAGACAGGTTCTTGAAATCAAAACCTGAATTTCAGGCTAAGGGAATATGAGCTGCCCTCTACTTAAAAAGGCAGAAATCTCACGAGTATGGATGACGTTTAGTGCACCCATACCCAAACGTGGTCCCTAGTTTTGCCTCACTGCCCTCCTGTCCTGCCTGCACCTATCGTCCTGGATTTGAACAGCGCCTCCAAAAACCTGTGAGTGTGAGTATGCATTTACAGGGGTGTTACCAGCAGTATTGCTGCATGGCTTAACGGCGTCACCAATACTTTTCTATACTCATGTCTACAGTGCATTCAAACCCTTTGAGTTTAATTATCTGAGCGATTAAAGCCAGTGAGCCCATGCTTTGCACCAATCATGTCTTTGAAAAAGCAAAGAGAAAAGTTAAAAAGAAACTTGAAAAGTATCTTTTGTATACTTTATATCACTCCCAAATATTCCTATTTAAAGATATGACCCTACACTTGCAGCCAGAGGTGCTAGAGACTAGTGCCAAGATTCCCTCCTCAGGCCACAGCAGCAGTTCCCAGCTTTGAGTCAAGCTACTTACATATGGAGAAGAAAATACGTCTGCAGTTCCACCTTTCTCCTGTATGGATGCAGCAGCAGCACCTGAGCTTTTTTAGGTACTGGGCTCCGTGCAAGTGTAGGAGGGGGCATTAGGCTGCTGAGGGAGCACATGCTGTCCAAACAGCTGTCCCCACCTCCTCCAAGCAAAATCAGACAGAAACAGATCTGCCTCACGGGCCACCACTAGAAGTTTTCAATTCCTCAGCTTGTTAAACAATCATGCCCAAATTATTTTTTAGTCCCCCCCCTAGTGAATGGAAGAAGACATGATATCCCATGAAGAAACAACCTATGAACAGGACAAACATGTACGAACATTTGTCACTGCAGGAATAGTTAACCGAGCACTGGCCCCAAAAGTCCATGTACCTCTTGTGCTCTGCCCCATACATTCGTGTGGGTTTTGAGGGTCACACAGCTCCTAGGGCTGTCTTTGTACAGACCACTACAGAACAGGCTCAGGCGTGGCCTAGGCCTCACAGAACAGCAGTGTTGACAGCATAACATCTACAAAAGAACAAGTGGGCTAACGTAGGTTGCAGCTGATCATAGAACCAGACGGCATTTACAACCAAGGCTTGCAATCACATCCTAGCAAGAGAAAAACATGATGCCCAAAAGGTGTGACAGAATATCGCCTCGTCTGTATTCGGGCAGTCAAAAAAAGCTCACTTCAAATTGTTCTCTTTTGGCCTGAAAGAGTACTTCATTTCAGAGAGTTTATATAGGCAGGACCTACATCTCGCTCAGAGCCTTACAGGCAGCTGAAATTCCAGAAGCTGATAAAAATTGATCAGATTGATTTGGACTCTGCTTACTTGTTGGGAAAGGGAATTCTTTGTTGCAGTCCAGATGAAGCTGTGCTTCCAGAGACAGGGTCTCAAAGCGATTCACAAAGAACTCCCAGCTCAAAGCTGGAATATCCGCTTTTAGAAAATGAAGTAGCAAAAGCTTACTAAGGATTGTGGGCCTGTCCTTGACAACTGTGTCAAACTGGAAATCAAGGCAGAGGCAGAGACCCTACAGAAGAATGAAAAAAAAAAAAAAAAAAAAAAAAGAACACAGAGCTGAGATGTGAAAACTTTAAGCATTTTTAAAGCAAAGTGAGGTCAAAGTTCACAGCTTGTCCTGTTAATTAGTACAGGATAAAGGTTTGGCTCTTTTTTCCTACCAAGTCCTTTAAATCAGAACTAACGCTACTGATATCAATGGAAAAGTAAGGTAAGCAATGAACATTATTTTGGACTGTCGAATTTGCTAAGATTTTGAGGAATACAAAGGTACAGGCAAAGTTCTGTGCTACTGCACATTTGGTATACAATATCAAAGTATTCTCTTCACACACCCCTGCCTGAGAAAAAGCTTATATTTAGGCAACTGAATCAAGCCCTTAATTACAAAAGAATCAATCACCAAGCCCAAACAGAGGAAGAAAGATTATGTAGCAAAGTGTATCAGAAGTACTTTGCCTCAAAATGCTTCTGTGTTTTATTTGCACTAGAATTTTGGGTGTAGTGTCAAGAATTACATTTGAGAACAAAACCCACACGTTAAATAGGAAAGTGCCGTATACTGGTCACAGCCTCAGTGAATTCAAGTTCTCTGGAAACTACGTTGAAAAACGCACTATATGGAATAAGAGTAGCAAGTATTCACAGCTTTTTAAAGGCAGTAACAATAACTTTATAAAATACATATTCATTCTCTTCTCCAGAGAATTAGAACTGAATTGCGCACTATGAGATTTTTATTTTTTTAATCTTGCTTGTATAAGTAGGCTCTGATCGACTCTCATATCTGCTCACATTTAATCACGAGGATTCTGATTGTCAGGGTCTCTCACATGCTTAAAGTTACATGCCTAAGTAAATCCTGAAAAGATTAAGGCCATGTTTGGTTTTGCTTTTCTGTCAGCTCAGCAGTGTCATAAGACTTAGAGATTTTTTTTTTTTTTTTTTTACATTGAAAAACATCAGTAAATTTTACAATCATAAACATTTACAGCCTTACTATGACAGCAGTTCAAATGCAATAGTAATCCTTTGCGGTCATCACAGTTTTTACAGTTGGACTCTTTTCCAACCTAAATGATTCTATGATTCTAAGTCGGGGCCAGGGCAGCATCATTTCCCTTGGGTATTTTGTACCTATGTCAATTACTGAGAACCATGAGACTTGCCTAAAGAGGTATTAGCAGTGACCGTGATGTCGTACACCTGCGCCACTCTGAACTTCATGTGAAAACCCAGATTCCTGTTTGAATGTAATTTTTCCCTTGGAATGAACCTACCTGTAAAGCTGGCCTCTTTATGGTGTCAAGTAACAGCCCAGCTCTTGTAGCCACTGCTGGGTTGACATCTTCCACAGCAGTCAGGAAACAGCAGAATGCATGAGCCAAGGAGTACTTCAGTAGGTGGTTTTTAGTCACAGAGTGAATATCCAAAAATCTGCACAACACAGCCACCTTCTCCACTGTAGCAGCCGTGCCCCCAGACAAAGAAATTTTGCATATTAATTTAGGCAATAGCTTCTTTGTGTGTCCTGACTAATATACCTCTCCTAGAAATACGCACATCTGAGAAAGTAACAACAAAAAATAGCTGGCAAGTGTTGTAATTTTGATCTTACTTTGATTATCCAAAATGTTTCATGTTCTCCTTTATTTTACTGCATTGCTGTGCTATAGTTTTGCACCGGATGATCTCCAAAACCCCCCAAAGCAGCAAAAAGATAATCATCCATTACAAGTCTCCTCAGTTAGAGTAGAGAAAGCTCTACCTCTTCAGTGAAGCAACAAGGAGAAAATCGTGTACATTTCTCAGGCCTACCTGCTTCAAATCTCATCTTCCAATCTTTGCTGTTGAAATTGCTGTTTATGATTGTCCAGAAAATGTCAGCTCCATGGGGAAGCGAAAGTGCATGAAGAAGAAGCGGGACTGCCAGTGAAGAAAGTTGAGAGAATTCAGACTTCACAACTCCCCATAAGCTGGAAAGACCAAAAAGAGCAAGCCTGCTTATAAAAACACTCCCTTGACATCCTTTCTTCTAAATGTCTACACTGTATTGGAGAGAAGGTACTTTTCATTAAAATCTCTATAAGCCATCCTGGGCGTTTATGTGAATACTACAGAGTTGCTGGTAGGAGAACAGAGCTACTTGCAAATCTTCAATTACAACAGTTTTTCATGAAAATCGAGGTTCAGATGTTCCTCTACATTGAAACACTTCAGATTTTGCAAATTTGCCTAACTCAAGGCACAATTGCCATGGAACATAATCTGTGCTACAAATTAGCATTTCAGCACGACCAGCTTCAACGCATAAGCCACGTGAACTGTCTTGGCACCACAAATGACTAAGATGTTGGGTGTTCACAATTTGCTGGTATTTAGATTCAGGACAGATTCTCTAGTCCGCTAAAACCCTACGGTCTCAGGAGATGCTCAATGAAATTGATACAGAGCAGCTGTAAGCCCTGATGAACACACTATTTCAGAACATCACATGCTGATGTTTATTCAGAGAGTTTTCTGCCGAAGTCCCTTTCTCCAAAGAGAATCTTAAAATGCACAGATTTCATTGTGAAAATGAAAAAACTTCCTCTCTCTCTTAAAAATAAGGTGCAATAGCGTTGTTCTCTCAGTTTTAATGCTAAAGCCCTATAAGCTGTGTGCCTGCCTCTACATCATCCTTTATTTTGTAGAGTCAGGGAAGATACCTCAGTCTCAGACAGTGCTTTTCTTCAATATGAGAAACTCTGACTCCCTGCAAAACAAGTGGTGCATAAGTAGTCACGATGGACAACATAGGGTACCTTGGTTTCATTTGCAACTTCTTAATTAACCTGTGCAATGTGCCCTTACACACTTACTTAACCTTTCTACACTTTCCTACCACCCTCTGTTAATTTTCATACTAAACCTGGAAATTCTTTGATGCCAACAACTGTACATTTGGAGAACCAATGAAGTGTGAAGACAAAATACGCAATAAAAGCCTACCTTGCAATCAGCATGTGATCTTGAATATAGGCGAGAAATTGTGGATGGTCCTTTCTTGCTATGTATAGGCACTCCCCATGAAGACACAGGATCTTCAGACAGTTCAGCATGTTAAAAAGAATGTCTGGTTCTTCAAACCTTGACATTTCCTGTGTAAGCAGATGTACTACCCTCAACACAATGATACCACTTAACCAAAAAATTCGAACTGATCAAACAAGTAATCAATGTTACCTGCAGTATAGTGTATATGAGCCTCAAGGTAACTGGAAGTTGCTGATAACAAAATTTTCTTTCTGTGTCATTCTTTATCGCTGTTAAAAATGTAAGTTACATAAAATGTTGTTAAAGTGCTCTTGTCTGTGCATTCAAAATGAAACTAAACAATATCAAAGTGATGACAGATAAATTAATTCTAGCCACAGTAATGCTGCAGTCAGTAAAGTTACAACAGCACGGAATTTGACATGAAATGTTTTTGCTACTTTATAAGTTCAAAAAGCCAAGATTTCTTCTAACATTTTTTTGAGATAGTCACACTTGCTATCAACATAAAGACAGAATCCCTATTTAATTAATGTGCTGAAAGAATTAAATGCATGAGAAAGAAGTGTGCATTGTTGGACCTGAAAGACTGCTTCATAAGCTTGCATTCTGTATGAGTAGGAGTGTTTCCTTTAAAGCCATACTGAAATACTCAACCTTTTCACACTACACGCACCAGCGTTTTCCATGGTTTCTGTGTGATTTCCTGGGTTTTCTCCATGTTTTGGTGCCACTTTGTCTTCCTCTTCTCCTTCAGTTCCTATAATAAACTCAGGTCTAGTATACAGAAGACTGTCCTCGAGGTTATCCGTGGGCTCCTTTAAGAATTTAAGAAGTTAAATTCGTTTCTTGATGTTATCTAAATACACGAGGCCATATCCTGCCGTTTAAGTTACACTTGGGGTGATAAGCTGAGCTCAAATGAGACAGACACTGTCTAGTTCCATGTACACTTGTGCATTTAAATCACCTGCATATCTAAAATTCTGTACCAGCAAATGCATACTGACAAGAAGGGTGTTTCAAACCCGGATTTAAGCGATAACACTTAACAGGAACTGTATATCCATACTGGAGCCAAGGTGGATCCAATCACAGGGCCGTGGTTTCACCAAACTTGTCATCCTTGCTTCAGGGGAGTAACAGGCAGAAGCAGGGCATGTTTCCTACACCACTGCAGAGTTCCAGGCTTAGAGGCAGGAGCTACCTCAATCACTTTTACATTGAGAAAAGGAGCAGGCTGGGGTTACTTCTGCCTGTGGCCAGGAGCTCAGGATTACAGGTTGCCATTGTGACCTGTATGTTATAAATCACGTGGTAGGTCCTAGGAATGGTACCGAGCACCAGCACTCAAAAGACTTCACCACTTGTTACATTTTGGTTGGGGTGAGAATTGGAACTTTAAGGGCATGAGATGATTTTTACAGCACAAGTTACTGAATACCATGCGCACGATACCCACAATTAGCATACACATCCAGATTCTGAATCTTTTGCAAATCAAAAGGCATCACCATGCCCACAACCGAAAAAAAATTACTAGCAAACGTCCCGACACTACCATGCTATGGTAAATGAGCACTCAGACTAAGGGGAACGATGCTGTCTTCTGAACTATCAGATGGAAAAGTTATATGCAACAGACATACAGCTTAAAATAAATACATCGCAGGTAATGTTTCAATTCTTCTGCAGAGCTACAGAGGACTTCAATGTATCTGTGTCTGGTAAAGTTGGACACTCAACCTGAAGTATATTCGTGTTTTCAACAGTGCTCAATATTGTCAACAATCAAGCACCAACGAAGGCTTGTTCACTTGACAACTG